>NC_143513.1:68593951-69193951 GCF_031878675.1 Megascapheus bottae | reverse complement strand
CTTTGGAATTGGGAAGGTATGCCAACAGAACATCCTGATGAGAACCACACAGAAGCTAGGGGGCACCTGATCCGGACCCCAGGCTGCGATTTAAAATTCTGCTGAGAAATGGATTGGAACTGGGGGATTACATATTATTTAATGATATTGAAAAAGACATGGGATACAAAGACCTAATCTTCCTAGCAGAAAATGAACTTTTTCTTCATGTTATAAAGCCTTGTAGATTTGTGAGAAATGTGTTCATTAGCCGTTAGCTAATGAATCTTCATCTTCTAGACACAGGTTCTGTTACAGCAGCCTAAAGTTGCACTTGGCCACTGTCTTCTGTTTATTTTTGTGCTAAACCTGTCTCCAAAGAGTGATAGAAAATGCAGAGCAGTTTGTGATTTGTAATTATCTTTATTAAATGGATTCATGTAGAATGTTCATGTAAAAGGTTCTTGACTTTTTTTGAGTGAAATAATAACTCTTGGAAGTTACAAAGACAGGAAACAAGATCATAGTGCAACTTGGGAAACAAGCAGGAGTCTCGTTGCTAAATTTGTTGTAGACTGTGGTATGCATTTAAGTTGAGTGTCTCATAGTAGTGGTGATAGGACTTGGGGTGGCTGCCTTACATTTGAAGCATCTCAGGCCCCTTATAAGAACATCTGAAAATGACTAATTCAGAAGACATTTCTAAAGTGTCTTCCTTATTCCAGCATTATGGCCTGCGCTGTGAGTTTTCACCATTAAATTGAGTCAGTTTGAAACAAGGGTGAGTGAGCAGAGCATTTCCTTCGAAACGGTCTCGTTAAAGATGGTGCCAAGTGGGACTGTTCCCTTGTGAGCCGCCCCTCCTAATTAAAGGGGAAGGTGGCTGCCATCTGTGTTCTTTCATTAAGGCAGTAGGGGGGCTTAGGGTGGAAGGAAGCAGACCCCTCTTTCCTTTTTCTCCAGCCCCCCCCTTTTTTTCTTTTTCTTTTTTATAGTCAGCTTTCTCTGTAGTCAGTGACCCAGAAGGTCATTGATGATCTATCTCAGAATGAATAGTACCACAGCATGCATGGCATTTGCCAAGGGAAGTTTCTAACGTGCATTTATCCACTTAAAATTCTATCCAGAGTGTCTCAAATATTTTAAACTCTGCATTGCACCCCTGTCACTTTTGTTGCTGAGGGCCTTAGTGGCAGGGAAATGGAGGAGAATTAGTTTTTACTGATTTTACTTTTCATGAAAAAAGGTTACATTCAACAGGGTATAATCAGAAGGTGGCAGCACGTGGCTGCACTAGGGATATGGGATGTAGGGTACCTGCTCATTGTGATGCATATGTGCTAGTTGAGGGCAGAATATGGGCAAGGATGTTGACAGATGTCCAAATGGTCCATGTGTGTGCAGCTTCTTGGACCAGTCACTGGAATAATTCACATTGTTTACCCTTCAGTTAAGAGACAAGCTTGTTACAGCCCCTGCCTCATGAGAATATATTCCAAGAGAATTTAGTTCATTTGGGGGTCATGGGTTAATTGCTTGTGGGATGGTAGAGTATTCTAACAAAAACAACTGAGCTTTCTCACCTCAGTTTTTTTCTGTCAATAGAAGAAAGATGTCTGCTTTTAGAAGTACTTAAGAGATGATGAAATAATACTTTCTTCATAAAGACTTGGTTGGAACCGGAAAATATTTGAAAGTTGTCCATTTTTTAATTTTCACACTTTTGATAAACTTGAGCAAAATATTAACTAACACTCATCTTTAAAAGATTGGATCTATACATGCTGGTTTGCTCCCCAGCCTTACAGCAAATGCCAGCTTTTAGATCTTTCTTTGTGACACAGAAATGTGGCAGTTCTTAAACCTATAGCAATATACATGCAAGCTCCACTGTGAGAGTCTTGTCTGAAATTTTGTTTGCAGCTCTTTTTTCAAATTTGTCAGCAACTTGAAATCAACTTTTTAGGAAACAAGGATGTGCTTGTGCTGGGAATCTAGGGACAGCGAGTACCTTCTACAGACATGGCAGCCAGTCTAGGCAGTCAGACAGTACTGAAAAACAGTGGTCCTATCTCATCTGTGAAGGCCACTGTGTGCAGCTGCCAGGCCCTTTCTGTTTTATTCTGTTTGCAGCTTTCTGAATTTGGGTGTCTTTTCCCCATGTAACAATTTTAAATATTAACTAGGACTGAACTAGCCCTTTGAAGATGTGATTAAAATTCATTTCCTTTTGCCCTTTAGTATTTATTTCAAGAAGACTATAATTAAATATGCCTATAATGTGTGACTCTGAAGTGATGTGGTTAATACACTTAGCTCATGTGGCAAAGGACACAGACATGCCCTGTGTGTATTATCTGGAAAGAATTTACACTGTGCCACCATGATGCTCCTGCTGCCAGGAGCATGTTCAGGCCTTCCTGCCTACTGTAGTCTTAAGAGCTTTCTATGTCTGCGGAGCTGGGTTCTCTGTCCTCTGAAGTAGGAAGTAACCAATAAGAAGCCGTGAGGATCCAGCCCCAGGTTTAAGGCCTGATTCTGGTTGACAGTATCTAGTGGACCATTCATTGAATTCCAGACTTAGTACCACAGGTTTAAAGGTAAACAGAACACTGATCCACATTCCAGCACAGGGCTTAGTGGCATCTGCAGACCTGCAGGTACCACCACGAAGGTGCTCATAGTGTTACCAGAGTCCAGAAATGTGGTGGAAAAATGAGAATTGTGAACATGATTTGTATTATACTTTACATGATAAAATGTTATACATTCTATTCAGACATAATAGAATTTTGAAATTAAAGGTCCAGAACAATTACTTCTTATTTTAAAGATGAGGAAAGTAGGATTTATTTCTAAGATTCTATTAATTCTCACTTCGTTTGAAAGGCTTTTATTCTACAAGAAGGCTTTATAAAAATTAAGTGGATGGGGGGAAAACAAGATGAGGGGTGGATGGGGGGAGGGAATTGGGGACCAAGACAGGAGAAAGGGTATCAATGTATGTGAAGTAATGCACCTTCTATCTGGCGAATATAATGTAACCCTTCTATTAATTACAATTAAAAATATATGAAAAAATTGAGTGGACAAATCAAATAAATTGTGGCTCTTTAAAAGGTGAGGATCCAGAATGGTTTTTTTTGACATTGTTAAGATAGCTTTGTTTTCTCAAAAGAAGACTTCTGGTTTTGGTGGCACTAGAGTTGAAATTAAGGACCTGTGCTTAGAAGGCAGATGTTGTACTATTTGAGCCATGAGGAGAGGGGGTTGTTTGTTTGGTTCTTTTTGGATTTGTTATTTTGCTAGTAGGATCCCACACTACTTTTCCTAGGGCCAGCCTCAGTTTCTTACTAACACTTGCTATATTGCTAGCATGACAGGCCTGCACTACTTTGGTTGAGATGGCTTCTTCAACTAATTGCCTTTCTTGATTCTGAACTGCTGTCCTCCTCATCTCCTCCTGTATAACAGGGATTACAGGCATGTAATATCATGTCCAGCCCAGAGGAGACTGTTTTGAGAAGTAATTGCTTTGTACATGTTAAAATGGTTTACTTGTTATGGCTTGACATGGGTGACACACACCTATAATCCTAGCTACTCAGGATGCTGAAATCTGAAGATCACAGTCCAAAGCCAGCCCAGGTAAGAAAGTTGGTGAGAATCTTAACTCCAATTAACCACCAAAGTGGTTGAGCACTAGCCTTGAGGAGAAAAACTTAAGGACAGCAAGGGCACTGAATTCAAGCCCCAGGACTAGCACAAAAACAATTGTTTACTTATGGCATCTTAAATGCACATCACTTGTCGAGTTTACTGCTAAGAGTAACTATATAGCTTTGATAAGCCTGCATCATCTTACATATGGCAAGAGAGGTGGCCTCTTCACATTCCCTTTCATGTTGTATTCCACGGGACACAATTTGTGGATAATTTGAGGATAATTTCACTTGAAAGTAATTCGTGGAGTGTTGTTCAGTGTTGGGGAGCTCTTAGCACGGCTGTGATAATCTAGGAAGGAAATGAGGGTAGCACTAATGAGTTAGACAAATTGAAAAGGAGGGATTTCAGGGACTCCTGGGTTTTAGGGATTAGCTGGTTTGCTCTAGATGTTTAGACCCCACTCATCTACTTTTATACTACCTAACAGGCAATTCACTATATTATCTCATTCCACCTATGTAGTTGATATTTTTGTCTTTTGTATTGTGCCAGTCTTGGGCCTTGAACTTGGGGCCTACATGCTGTCCCTGAGCATTTTTACAAAGGGCAAGATTTACAATCATACAACTATATAGATTTTAGAACAAAGCTTCAAGTGCAGATGTCCTTGCCTCTAGTTTGGCTTAAGGAAGGTAGCATTTACTGTCTACCCTGTACACACTGGGGCCGAGCACTGATAGTGTTTGCATTGTTATGAGCCACGTGAAAATGGGGTCAAGAGTACTGGAGATAGGGATAGGGTTTAAGAGTCACTTGCTCATTAATCTGTTCAATCAGCTCGGCTTGGCAGTAGAAATAGAGTAGTGAGTAAGGTAGGCACAATCCTTCTTCACAGAACTTATAAGAAGGCCAGTGATACTAGAACCTGTGTAGTGGCTAATGCACAGGTTTATTCTCTCAGAATATGCCCTGACTTGGTCTTAGGTCAGGAAGCCTCATAAGGCATGTGATATTGAACACTAGATTCAGATGGTGGTATTAAGCAAGAAGCAAGAAGAAAGAGAATGTA
The DNA here is from genome assembly GCF_031878675.1 of Megascapheus bottae. NCBI lineage: Eukaryota > Metazoa > Chordata > Mammalia > Rodentia > Geomyidae > Megascapheus > Megascapheus bottae. The sequence continues at coordinate 69,189,237 of NC_143513.1, read as the reverse complement.
GTAAGATCCAGAGGTCAGAGAACATGGCGTATCTGAAGGGGAGAAATTAGGTTGAGGCAGAGTGAAAGGAACTTCTATCAGAAGGTACGAGAGGTAGGAGGAGCTAGAACTGTCGAGTAGGCTGGAAAGCTGTATTAGGAAATGCAGAACACTTATCTGTGAGTAAGTTTTAGCAGGTTTTGAGCAATGCGTTATAAGACCAGGCTTGTGTTTTAAAAAGCTTGCTTTATGTAGTGGAGAATCAACTGGACGGAAAGTGCTAGAACCAGGATGTGAGACCACTGACGGAGGAGTCTGGGTGTGAGAGATTGTGGTCATATGGACAGAGGGGGATAGTTTCTCACCGAAAAGATGGAAGATGTGTTAGGGTTTAAGGGTTTGTTGATTTGGAAGCAGAAGGAGAGAAATAAATCCTGCACAGATAGCATTTGTTGCTGGCATTTAACTGGAAAGTATAATCGGGAGGAAAAGGTTTGGGGATCTAGTCCATTAGGTTTGCTTAGAAACATGCTGAAACAGAGAGCTGGGATCCTGAGTGGGTAATAAAGGTAAGGAGGCTGAAGAATCAGACATGGTCAGACAGGATGTCTTAATTTATTAGAGCAGATGTGAAGCATTTCAGTGATAAAAGCACAAGGTCATTGGAGGGGAGAGTGACAGGGATAAGAGAGGCTGGCTTGTGGATGGGAAGTTGGCAAGCTCAGAGACTGGCGTGGGTGGGTCTAGGGCCAGAGAGGAAACTGGTAAAGGGATGAGGCAGGGTGCCAATCCATGCTCCACAGTGTCCATAGGAGAAAAAAGAGGAATGGGACACTGGAAATTAACCTGTAAGGGTTAAGAGTGGGAGGAGACCAGGGTGGTTTACCCAGAGGAGAACAGGAAAAGAGCAGGGCTGGGCAGATCCTGGAAGGCTGCAGGGGGTTGGTGTAGAAGGCCAGGTTGTAGAGAACCCTGCTGAGAAAGGGTCCTTGAAGCTGGCAGAAGGACCTGGGTTGGTGAGCCAGAGCTTTGTTAGACATCCTTTTTCCTTAGAGTGATAGAGGTGGGAGTGTAAAGAGAGAAAGTAAAGAGTAGATAATAATTGGTAAGTAATGGCAAGTGCAACCTAGATTGAAAGAGATTTGGGACTAAAAAGAGGAATATCGTAGTTTGCTGAATGTGAATCTGTGTAGCATCTAGTAAAATATTTATGTTGTCTATTTCTTTGATAGTCATCTTGCATTCTCTGATGTGTGTTATTTACCTTTTCTGTATTTCATTTGTGAAATACACTCTTGCAGTGTTTTTAGGCTTCAGTGAGTTGTTAAGCAGCAGCATCTGGTACAGAGTAAGTGCTATACAAATAGTAATAAAGAAGAGATGCAGAGAATACATATATACACAGATCAGCTACACTTTGGGTACTCATAATAATCCTGCAGTGTAACTAGTAGTGACCTTATTCAAGAATTCTGTGTTACGGTAACTAATAGATTCTAGGTCATGTTGCTAACTATCCAGTAGGTCTGAGAGAGCCCCCTGGGCCTGACAGGAAGTCAGAGGTTCTCCCACAGGGCCTGGCTACATCTTCCTGCTGGGCAGGAAGCCTAGTAGACTTGGAGCCCTTCCTTCCAGTCAGGAAGCACTCTCCACTTTATATAGCCCCACCTTTCCTCTCAGGCACTGCCTCTGGACCCTGCAGGCTTGCCCTTCCTGGAGAATGGATGCATTCCTCCTGACTCATCTTATGCCCAGATGGCAATTTCTACTATGCTTCAAAGCTCTCCTGCAGACTTGGCATTCACCTCTAAGACAGTATGTATCTATCTCATCAGAATTTCTGCCCTACTGTGTTCTGCAATAAAAAGTGAAGTTGTGTGCAGTCTGGAGGCTTTGCTCTCAGCCAAGAACCATCCGAGCCTCTTGTTTAAAAGGACAGCGTAGTGGCTGATTTTGTGCCACCTTGGCCCTGCTACCCAGATGCTAGTCAGACACCGGGCTGGATGTCCCTGCGAAGGTAATTTTTCAGTGAGTGTAATATTTAAGTCAGTAGAGTGCATAATGAAGTTATCATCCTGATGTATTAAGCCAATTTGCTGAAGGCCTTAAGAGGAAAATGATGTCGTTTTCAGGAAGGAATTCTACCTCCAGGTCCAGGAGTGCCATAACTCTTCTTGGGGTTACCAGTCTACCCTGTGGATTTCAGACTCATCAGTCCCCGTTATACCATAAGTGATTTCTTAAGATAAATTTCACTATATACCTGTCTCTTCCAGTGCATGCGCATGTGCACACATCTGCATTCACACACTATTAGTTATGTTCTGGAGAACCTTGATTAATATAGGTATGACAATAAAAAAAAACATATTGTGGAAACTTCTAACACAGATGTACCATCCCTTATTCACAATACTTAAGAAACAGAACTATTTCAGATTTTGCAAGTTTTCCAGTTTGGGAAGACTTTATTCCATTTGTAGATATCAAACCTGAAGATCCAAATGGTACTCAAAAAACTTCACATTTTCAGGTTAGGAATGCTCAACTTGCCCCATGCAAAAGTCCTTTTAGGAAGCCTTGATGTGTATCTGTTTAAGTGAGAAAAGGGAATTACAGAAGGGATGTTTCTTTGCAGTGATTCAATTAGTTGTTTTTCTTTTTTGTTGTTATTTGGCTTCTGTGTTTATATTAGCATGGTTACTACTAAAGTTACTAAGTTTGAATTGCATAATAATATAATTTTATTGTTATTTTGAAGTCATGGGAATTAAACTCTCGTGTCCTACCCTAATCCATTTTGCATTTAGTTTGGTTTTCAGATTGGTCTTGCTAAGTTTTGCCTGGACTATGAACCTCCTGTCTCTGCCTCCAGAATAGCTGGTATACACCAGGCATGCAGCCAGCCATGCCTGGTTTCACTTGTATAATTACTGCTAAATCAGAATTTTTACTGCCATATACTGTAATGCTTTTGCAGTTGTTAGATCACTACCTAATAAGAAGATCGGGACTAATCTCCATTTTATATATTTTAAGCATGGAGGCCTTGTGTGTAATGGTTACTTCTACATAGCTGATAGGTGAAAGAGTGGAGCTGGGACCCAGAGGCTGTGTTCTTCAACACCCCACTCTGCCACTTCCCATCTTCAGCTCCCAGTTGTCCTGGAACCTCATCTAGACGATGCATGGTGGTAGTGGTGCTCTTGGCGAGGATGGTGTTAAAATGGAGAACACAAGAGGCTATTTTCAAATGGCTATTCCTGCAGTAATTCCTTCCAGTGTTCTGTTGGGGTGTGTGTGGTGAGAATGGACTTTCCTGTCACTTCTAGTGACACTAGCCATCGCTTTGTCCAAGGACATAGTATAATATGCTAAAGTGGTAGTGCGGATTGGATGCATGTTCAGCTTTTTGAGGATGAAGACACCAGGCTTGTCTGTGTAGATTCCTTGATTGTCTATCTGAAAGGACGTCTTAACTGTTCCTTACTAGGTCTGTTGCATACCAGAGATTATCTTAAGTGCTTTTTGTTTGTTTTGATGGTATTGAGGTTTGAACTCAGAGCCTTCGACTTGCTAGGCAGACATTCTACCACTCTTTTGGTCTATCATGAGGTTTGAACTATGGGCTTACACACTGTCCCTGAGCTCTTCAGCTCAAGGCTAGCACTCTACCACTTGAGCCACAGTGCCACTTCTGGTGGTATTAGACTTTTGTCACATGGACTTTGGTGCCTGGGCTGGCTTTGAACCTTGATCCTCAGATCTCAGCCTCCTGAGTAGCCAGAATTGCAGATGTGAGCCACTGGCACCCAGCTCTCTAGAGTCTTTTTTTTTTTTTTGCCAGTCCTGGGCGTGAGCTCAGGGCCTGAGCACTGTCCTTGGACTTTCTCACGGCTAGAGCTCTAGCACTTAAGCTTCAGCACCACTTCTGTTTTTTTTTTTTCAATGTATGTGGTACCAAGGAATCGAACCTGGGTCTTCGTGCATGCTAGGCAAGCACTCTACCACTAGCCAAACTCCTGGGCCCTGCACTGAAACTTTTAAATGCTTAATAAACATTATTTCAAAGTTCTCTGAAGAGAGCAGCCTTTAACCCATTTTACAAATGGAACAACAATTGGGAGTTAATAACATTTCCAAGGCAAATAGCAAAACCAGTGCTCCTGGTCACTCTGCTCAGCCTGTTCTGGGAACTCATCCTTGCTGGACTGTAGGCTCCAGGCAGGTAGGGATTTTTGGTTTTAATTGAGCTCACCACCCTACTTCAGCTATAGCAAATGTAGTACCTCACACTCATTAAGTGCGTAGTGCTTATGTATTGAATAACTACTGGACTCTTGTCATAACTTAAATGACTATGCATCAGGATCATTTATGTTGTGAATGAGCAGTCAGAATAGCAAGGCAGGGACAGGCAAGAATGTAGTCTATAACTCCAAAGAAACAACCATCCCATTAAAAGATGGGCCAAAGACTTAAAGAGAGTCTTCACTGAAGAAGAAATAAGAATGGCCTATAGACACATGAAGAAATACTCGACATCTCTGGCCACAAAAGAAATGCAAATCAAAACTCTTAAGATTCCACCTCACTCCAGTTAGAATGGCCAGGATCAAGAAAACTAATAACAACAGATGCTGGAGGGGATGTGGCCAGGAGGGATCACTACTACACTGTTGGTGGGAGTGCAAACTCTATAAACCACTATGGAAAGCAGTATGGCAGTTCCTCAAAAGACTAAATATAGAGCTCCCCTATGACCCAACAATTCCACTACTTGGCATTTACCTACTCGTCCAAAAGCAAGGGCATACTAAATCCACTAGTACAACGATGTTTATTGAGGCACTATTTACCATAGCAAAGATATGGAGCCAACCTAGATGCCCTTCAGTTTATGATTGGATCAACAGGATGTGGTATATATACACAATGGAATTCTATGCTGCTGTCAGAACAACATCGCCACATTTGTAAGGAAATGGAAAGACTTGGAAAAAATCATATTAAGTGAAGTAAGCCAGACTTAGAGGAACGTAGGCTCAATGGTTTCTCTCATTTGTCATAATCAGTAGAAACCTTGGGCTCTCCTAGCAGATTTACAATAGAACAAAACCTAGATACATAAGGCCCTATAGTATGATGCTAAATGAAATCACCTGCAGGATATAGAAACAAAAGCCATATAATGAGTGACTGTTGTCCTTAATGTATTATGTTATCTCTCATCGCTTTTGCTGTCCCTTGGTTATCTCATATTGTTACAGTGTTTCACCTTGTTATCTGATATATTGTATATATGCTTGTTTGGTTATTTGAAATAGCATAGGGAAGGAGGGAAAACAAGATGAGGAGCGGGGATGGGGGGGGGGAATGGGGACCAAGACATGAGAAAGGGTATCAATGTTTGTGAAGTAATGCACCTTCTATCTGGTGAATATAATGTAACCCTTCTATTAATTATATTAAAAAATAAAAACTCGTAATCAGTGAACTACACATAAGCATAGATATCTCTATGAGGATAAAGATAAGCTTTAGAAGTCTTAAATTATATTTTCTTAAGAATTGAAAATAGAAATAAGCAAGACCCAAAGGAACATAGGCTCAATGGTTTCCCTCATTTGTAATAATTAGTACAAACCTAGGACTCTCCTAGCAGAAGACTTCAGTAGCTCAAAACCTAGATACATAAGGCCATATAGGATAAGGCTAAATGAAAGAGTCTTCAGGATATAGAAACAAGAGCTTTGTATTATGTGATTGTTATTCTTAATGTACTATGTTACTTCTCTTTTGTTGCCCTTTGGTTAATCTTATATTGTTACAATATCTGACTTTGTTACCTGGTATATTTTATATATGTTTGTTTATTTGAAATAGGAAAGAGAAGGGGGGAAAACAAGATGATTGGGAGGGAAATGAGGACCAAAATATGAGAGTGGGTGTCAATGTGTGAGAAATGATGTACCCTCTGTCTGGCAAATATAACTTTGACCCCTCTATACATTACCTCAATAATAAAAAATAAAATTAAAAGAAAAGAAATTCTAAAAAAAAAAGAGAAAAGAATGTAGTCTGTAAGCATTTGAATGGATGTGGTAACACATAGCAAACAAGACAATTTTTTCTCAAATTAATACATTTGGAAATGCACCTTCCCAACTACTTTCCTCATTTTTTATTGTTTTTAGAGTGACAGCCTTGGGCTATAGCTCAAGCTGGCCTTGAACTTGTTATGTAGCTTAGGCTGTCCTTAAACATGTGATTCCCTTGCCTCAGGCTCCAAGTGTTGAAATTAGAGGTATGCACCACCATACTTGACTCTTTGTGTGAATTTTATTCTGAACTTTTCAATTCCTTTTTTCAGTAAGAAGAAAGGCCCCTTGAAGAATTTATTAGAAATTCACTTCAGCACGTTGTGTTCTTCAGAGCACAGTTGACCCTAGTTTGGAAGGACAGAGCTTGTCTTGGTCAGGTGAGGAGAAGAAAGCTTGTCCTGCCACGCTTCTCCCAGCACACCTGTGCCATGATGGAGAAACAGTGCTGCTTTTATTGTAATTCTTGCACTCTTGTGTTGCCAAGCCTAGTCCAGTGGCTTCTGTTAAAACATGTGGTAACTTCTCCCTTATAGACTAAATCAATCCCTGTTACCATAATATTTAGGACCAGCTACAAAGGCATGTCTTCCCCTAAACCGTATGCCAAATTAAAATCAAACTATCTTCTCCCCAGCCATTCAAATAGATCCTTTATTATATAAAGGGTACAAGAAATAAACAGACCTCTTTATGCTTGTTTTAAGCAGATAAACAAGGCACATCATGCCTAATGTTGCTTTGAGCTCAGTCACTTCCTTTTCAAATCACCTCTAGCGTGGTGTTTATTTCAAGAATGGCAACTGAGATATTCTGGAAGCAAAAAGCATGAGCAGAGCTACAACAAACTAGTGTGAGTGTGGGTGGAAAAGAGACATGAAGTGAAGTCACCGGCATGGGTCATGACCCTAGTGCCATGAGCTGTCTTTCTGCATAGCCTCGGCTTCTGGAGGCCCAACACCAGCAGAGCAGCCAAGACTCATCTCATGGCCACCAGTTGTCCACCTGCTAAATAATTAACAATGAACAAATTTCTTTTTTTTTCTTTTTTTGCCAGTCCTGGAGCTTGGACTCAGGGCCTGGGCTGTCGTTAAGCCTCTCTATGCAAGGCTAGTGCTCTCCACTTGAACCACAGCTCCACTTCCAGCTTTTTCTGTGTATGTGATACTGAGGAATCGAACTCAGGGCTTCATGCATGCTAGATAAGCACTTTACTACTAAGCCACACTTTCAATCAACACTGATCAAATTTCATCAGCTCATTTTGCTTTGAAGAAAGACCGTCTGGCCACACTTGGTCATTTCTCCCTTAGTATTTGGGTCACATGATTTAGGTATACCTTATTCACCTTTGCTAAGGTAATGGTATTCTGTAGTCACCTTCAGTAGTATTTTTTGTTTTTGTTGGTTCTGGGACTTGAACTCTGAGCCTGGGTGCTGTCCCTGAGCTTTTCACCTCAACAATACTACCCTACCTTTGAACCACAGGGCCACTTCCAGTTTTCTAGTGATTTATTGGAGATAAGAGTCTCACAGAAAAAAATAAATAAATTAAAAAAAAGTCTCACAAGACTTTAGTGCAGGGGTTGGCTTTGAACCGTGATTCTCATATGTCAGCCTCCTGAGTAGCTAGGATTACAGGCGTGAGCCACCACACCCGACTTCAGTAGTAATTTTAAGGAAAATCACTTTTCTTCATTCTTACTGTTTGAAAAATGAACTGCCGCAGCACAAATTTTGAAGATGGTATTCCTTTCTTATTAGATATGTACAAATAGTTAAGAGTAACTTAGAAGTACTCTCTAAAGCATAGTTCCACGTGGTTGCCAATAAACCACTGCCCACTTTAAGGATTAGCATGTTACAAATACTTTTGGTCATTGTAGTGCATTCTGTCATTCTCCTGCTTTTCTGCTGTGTTGCTGATTTGTAATTCTCTCCATGTTTTAAAGGAACGGTCTTATCTTTTTTCCATATATTTTTTATTGTAATTAATAGAAGGGTTACATTATATTTGCCAGATAGAAAATGCATTACTTCACAAAGATTGATACCCTTTCTCATGTCTTGGTCCCCATTTCCCTCCCCCCCGACCCCCACCCCTCAACTTGTTTTCCCCCCCTTCCCTATCTAATTTCAAACAACCAAATACAAATATATCCATATATCAGATTACAAAGTGAGATACTATAACAATATGAGATAACCAAGGGACAGCTAAAGCGATGAGAGATAACATAGTACATTAAGGACAACAGTCACTCGTTATATGGCTTTTGTTTCTATATCCTAGAGGTCCTTTCATTTAGCATCATACTATATGGGCTTATGTATCTAGGTTTTGCTCTATTGCAAATCTCTGCTAGGAGATCCCAAGGTTTCTACTGATTATGACAAATGAGGGAAACCATTGAGCCTATGTCCCTTTGAGTCTGGCTTACTTCACTTAATATGATTTTTTCTAAGTCCATTTCCTCACAGATGGGGCGATGTCATTCTTTCTGACAGCAGCATAGAATTCCATTGTGTACAAATACCACATCTTGTTGATCCACTCATCAACTGAGGGGCATCTGGGTTAGTTCCATATCTTTGCTATGGTAAATAGTGCTGCAATGAAAATCATTGTGCTAGTGGATTTAGTATGTCCTAGTTTCTGGAAAATTGGGTAAATGCCTAGTAGTGGAATTGTTGTGTCATAGGGGAGCTCTATGTTTAGTCTTTTGAGGAACTGCCATACTGCTTTCCATAGTGGTTTATAGAGTTTGCACTCCCACCAACAGTGTAGTAGTGATCCCTCCTGGCCACATCCCCTCCAGCATCTGTTGTTATTAGTTTTCTTGATCCTGGCCATTCTAACTGGAGTGAGGTGGAGTCATAGAGTTGTTTTGATTTGCATTTCTTTTATGACCAGAGATGTTGATGTGTCTATAGGCCATTTTTACTTCTTCTTCAGAGAAGACTCTCTTTAAGTCTTTGGCCCCTCTTTTAATGGGACGTTTGTTTCTTTGGAGGTTAGTTTTGTAGTGATTCAATTTTTTGAGCTTTGATATATTTTAGATATGAGGCCTTTGTCTGTTGTATGGTTAGTGAAGATATTCATTCATGATGCTCTGGATCTTGGTAATTTCTGTCATGATATTACCACTTTTGTCTGTGATTTTGTTTATTTTGGTATACTTTCCTTATTTTTTTGGTAAGATTTGCTAAGGGTCTGTCCATTTTGTTAATTTTTCAAATAACCAACTCCTTGTTTTGTTGATTCTTTCTATAGTTTTTTTTTTTTGCACTCCAATTCATTTAATTCTGCTTTGATTTTAATAATTTGCTTCCTTCTACTGGGATTAGGGTTGGTTTGTTGCTCTTTTCCCAGGAGTTTAAGGTGACATTAAATTGTTGGTTTGCGATTTTTCCAATTTGTTATTGTAGGCACTCAGAGCTATAAATTTTCCTCTGAGTACTGCCTTTGCCGTGTCCCAAAGGAGCTGGTATTTTATTTGCTCCTTTTTGTTTCTCTCCACTTATGTCTAAAATTTACCCTTATTCTTGGATATAACTACAGCTGTCTAGTATCTGAGGTATGAATCAGTCCCAATTATCCACTGTCTTGTTTATGAGAAGGGGAGAAAAACACTTGAGTTTGAAATATCTCTGAGAATCCGGGGGAAATGTTGAGTAGGCAGGTAGCTGCTTAACTCTGAGGATATAATCTCAGCATGTGAAAGACATCCAAAACATTTTCTCTAGGGCTGTTTGTAAAATGCTCTTTAACCCATCCGTTGAGATTTGCATGCTAACAATGATTTTCTTTCTAAAATGTTGGTGTCATCAGTTGGTTTTGAAATCTAAGAAGGAAGAAATGAGGATAATAGGCGGGAGGAGTTGCCAGTTCTAAATGTTAGTACAGGGGCATTGTTGTGGTCAGTTCCTCTCTCATGGGGTTTGGAGAGGTGGGATGAACCATGTAGATTAAATCTGCTTTGCCATCTGAATCATATATGAAGTTATTATTATAATGACTTCTTAGCTCATCGCTAAAATTCTCCAGAATGAGGAGGCGACAGTTCATGATAGGTGGCCCAGCATTTGAATGCATTGGGTCAACATATAAAAGCATCTCCCCTTTTGGGCACTGTCCTGAACATGACAGGTTTCCCTCTGCTTCTTCATCTTCAGCTCAGGTATTTTAGGGTCATGTTTCACTCAAAAAAGCCTAGGAGTAGGCTTTTTCTCCATTGACCTTTGTACCAACCTTAACCCTCAAAGGATACAGCGTATGTCCATTTGACTTCAGTTCTTTGCCTGAAGCCAACCAGTGAGTGAGCAGTGGCCAGAGACTAGAATCTGAGTCTTCTGTTTTTTAAGTGCCACATTTGTTTTATGTGAATAGTCCATGAATCTCCAGGAGATCTGGCAGAAATTTGAAAATGCCTCGTTTTCCTGAAATAGCTACTAAAGAATCCCTTTTAAATCAAGGAAGCCAAGCCTCTACTAAGGAATACATGATTTTTGTCTGAGGACTGTTGACAAACTTGGATGGGCACTATGATTAGGTCATAGACAACTGGACTTTGGTTTTGTCTTCTGCCGGGATAGGCAGTAGGTCTGAAGAACTCTGCTGGGCCACAGGTCTGCAGCTGGACCTGGAAATCACTGGCCTGTGAGGCGTGAATGCATTGTGTCCTAATCACCAAAGTAGCAGGCAGGTCACAGTTGATTGCCTTCAGAAAGGTCAGATGGAAGGATGAAATTTGGATGACATTGGTGATTCTTGACAGAAAGAGATAAAGTAGCCTGAAATGTCACTTCTCTTCCTCTCTCATTGTATGAGAGGTGCCATGCAGTTGATGAAAAAGCCAGGTCTATTGAAGAAAAGATGTATAGTAGGGCCAGGAGTGATAGAGTGCTTGCCTAGCATACATGAAGCCCTGTGTTTGATTCCTTGGTACCCCATACACAGAAAAAGCCAGAAAAAGTGGTGCTGTGACTCAAGTGATAGAGGTACTAGCCTTGAGAAAAGCTCAAGGACAGTGCCCAGACTCTGAGTTCAAACCCCAAGACTGGCAAAAGAAAAATGTGTAGGTATTTAAGAGAAAGAAAAAATACCTGAATTACAAACAACTTGACAGAGTTCAGAGAGTAGTTAGCTATGCCATCAGAAGATTGCCAGTCAGTTTAATACCCTCAAGCTAGTAACAGATTTGTCGCATTGATGGAGACTCAGCATTTCCAAAGCTGGCCTGGCTTCAGTGCATTTATGAAAAGATGGGGTTGGAACAGGGATCACAAAATATTAGTAACCACAGGAGACCATGTTCTCTCTGTCAGTTCTCACAATGATCAAGACAGCCATAGATGAAAAATGTTCACGTCTAACTCCTCTACCTTGGCCAGAAGGACATTAGAAAGTTGTAGCAAAAAGCAGACCTACTCCGGGCTGCATGCATGCAGACAGATCAAGTTAGTGTTAGTAGCTTTCCCTCAGTGAGAAGCTTCAGCACTGGAATGCATTATTGGGACTTGTGTGTTCTCTCTTTGCTTCAGGGGACTTTTTGCTGCCATTGTCTGAAGCCTGTGGCAGATGGTCTGGCCCCAGAGCCTTTCTCATAGCTTGAAGGTGCATGAGGTGTGTGTGCTTGGGAAGCCAGGGAGCTTTCCTGTATTCATTTAGCTGAAGTGTATGATAGGCTCTGTTGCAGCATTAGTGATGCCAGTGAAATGCCATTGAATTTGCTGTTAAGCAGAATGAGGCAAGAAACTAGGAAACTTGTACTTCGACCTCTCTGGTCTGAATCTGCCACCAAGACAGGGATGGCATGAGACTTGATGGCTTCCAGAGTCTTTACTGGCATGGATAGCTCCTTTCTGACACTGTAGGCTGTGTCATGGCATTGTGAAGACTTAGGTTATTCTCTGCTCCTAGTGCCCTTGCTCATTGCAGAGAAATCGCTTCTTAAATTGAGAATTGTCTTTTTGCCAGAAGTTTTATGTTGATGTGGGCGATCAAATATAAGGAATTGCTTGGGAGCTTGTTCTTCCTTTACAAAAATATATTCGGAGTTGAAAGTCTGGGCTTTATATTTATTAGACTTATTGAACAAAGAGGATTGTTGTTTCTTTCTTTAAAAAATAAATGGTATATATCATTCTTTTTAATGGATGAGTAAAATTCTGATGTACCACATTTTCTTGATCGATTTGTCCATTGAGGGGCATCTGGGCTAATTGCATAACTTGCCTATGGTGAATAGTGCTGTAATAAACGTGTGGTTTGTGACTGACCATGAATTTCAGTAATTTTAAAATAACTCATTTTAATACTAAAAGACCTAAGGTTTAGGTCTTTTGTGAACAAACTAAATGGACTGTTTTCTTTATGACATGAATTAAGTCTAGATGCCAGTGATGATTGGCACCTTTTAAATACCCAGATGGCCACAGTGTTTGCCTTTAGTAAAGACGTGTGTAGGGTTTTAATCACATTGTTTTTTTTAATCTTTTAAATATTGCCTTTATAGCATTTGCTTCTTAATGAATGATTGATTGTTTACTGCCATTTATGCTAGGAATTTGAACATTAAAAAAACTAATTAGAATACAGATTCAAAGAATTATTTTTCCATTCATTTTCTTACCTGTTATAGTAGAACAAGAAAAGTAAATTGTCCTTCCTTGGGACATGTAATGATTTCAGAAATCCTGTCATTCTCCTCTTGAAAACTCAAGTTTTAATAAGGGAGTTCAGAGGAAATTTAATTATAGTTCTTAAACTATAAAATGCTCTTATAAAATGAAACAGGTAGGGCCACAGTAACTTTTGCCTGCTAAATATAACAGCCATATAGGGCCTGGTTAAGTTTTGCCTCTGGAGTATAATCATCATCTGAAGAAAAAAAAACTGTAGTTACAAAATCATTTTTACTTTAACTTCTCTATTAAATTTTATTACTGAACACTTGGATTTTTTAGACACCAGGAAGAAAACAGAGTTTGTTACCTAAATGAGATCGTTTGAGTTCAATGACCAGAGACTGGAGGACAGAATTGGCAGGGCCATATGGGGAAATGGGAAGATATTCTGTGCCATATTTCCTAAGTAAAGGAGTCTTGGATCAGAATTTTATTGTCTTACTTTAGAGAGTGTGTAATTCTCCATAGAAGACCATTCTCATGAAACAAGATTGGTACAATGACCTCATGAGAGTGTTTTACAATTGCTTTATTTAATAATTAAGATAAGAGCTGATCAAAGGTGTTGAATATCAGAAATATTGCTCCCTTTGATAAACTTCTTTTGAGACCAAGCAAGTACTTCCACTGCCTCTAGCTAGGCCATGTGTTGTTCATGCACCATGCATGCACATGTGCACTCAAAACCCCTCTGACCTTTGCTTTTCCAATTTGAATTGCCCTGTAGGACACTAAGCACTGTGTTTTGGTCTACAGTTTGTGCTTGATGAAAGTTATTAGTGCTTCAGAGGCACGGGATTGGACTTAGGCAATTGTATGGAACAGGAAGTTTTGTGGAGGTGGTTGGTCATACTTTCTATTCTAGCTGCAGAGTGCCTGGGATGTGTGATTCAGCGCTGATAAAGGACACATCAAGTATAATTTATAATTCTGGTATAAAGTTGAAACATGAAATATCATATTTCAAACTGCTTTAATGATTTACACAGATCACTGATCCAGGTAATGGTGACTTAAAGCTTGTTAGCAATCAGTACTTTTTACCCATCTGTTCAGATACCTGTAGTTGAATGCTAATGAGCATGTGTTTACTTGCTCAAATAAGTCTAAAAAGATGCTTCTCTCCTGTTCCTGCAAATACTTGTTGCTTTCATGAGCAGCTTTTGTTCCTCATCGTGCCTAACAAAGGTCTGCTTTTAAACACAGGCAGTTGAGGCCATGTCTGCAGCACCAGTAGAATTCCTGTGTGCATTCTGGAAAGTTTGCTCTGTCCAGAGCAAGTTTAACTCAGGAACTGTCATTTCTTCAGGTTTTCAAAGGCCATTAGCACTGGCCTACATTTCATTTTTATCAGTCCAGAGACAGCTTTTATGTGTAAACTACAGAGCTAAGCCTCTGCAGCCACAGAAAATACCCGAATGAGGCTAAAATAAAATTTCCTTCCCCCTGTGACAGAGTGCTACCCTTTTTGCTTGTGGCATGTTGTTGGTCCCTCTGGTGGTTCCTAGCTATTGTGACATCAAGGCTACTATGCAAAGCAGAGAAAAAGGAAACCGTGGCCTCTCTTTACATCAGTGGCCTGGACAAGCTGTTGTTTCTCAGGCAAGGCTTTCTGTCTGGCAAAACTGTGCATTCCATGCCTGGGTGACCTGCTTAAATGGAGGAAAGCAACTACTCTCCACTGAATGGTCTCCAAAACCAGCATTCTCCGACATCTGTCTCAGGCCCAGGCCTCGCTGTTCTGGGGACTTGAATGGAATGGCTTTGCTGCTCTATACTGGCTGCTTGGGCATTCAGCTTTGGTTCAGTCTTGCAGGCTAGCATATCATTATTAGTGGCCCTGATGAACAGACCCATCAACAGCATCATTGTGCTGCCTTTGGTCAGTGTGGCACAATCCTTTTGGAAAACCAACGCTGTGTTAAAAATCTCCTGGAATCTCAGTCTGAAGTATCAGACTCTGGAACTACCACCTTACTCCCTTTCTCATTTCTGTTCACCCTGTTCCCCAATTTCAGATTTCTGGGGGGTTGGGGATGGTTTTTTGTTGTTTGTTTTGTTTTGTTTTGTTTTGTTTGTCAGTCGTGGGACTTGAACCCTGGGCCTGGGTGCTGTCCCTGAGCTCTTCAGCTCAAGGCTACTGCCCTACCCCTGGAGCCACAGCGCCACTTCTAGTTTTCTAGTGGTTAGTTGGAGATAAGAGTCTCATGGACTTTAGTGGCAGGGCTGGCTTTGATCTCAGCCTCCTGAGTAGATAGGATTACAGACGTGAGCCACTGCACCCGGCCCCAATTTCAAATTTCTGAGTAGTTGAAAGGCCCTTGTTTGTGTTTATAGATTAAGTTTGTATTGTGTCTTATTGCGCACGTATGTACTTTGCTCATCTATGAAAAGAAACTAGAACTGTAACTGGTAGATCACAGCTCTGGATTTTTCTTAATCAAAGCAGCACCATTGCCCTCAAAGATGGAACAATCTCAGAGCATCACAGGACTGTCTCTTGAGGAACTAGATATGTCTGTAGAAAAACAACTTGCAAGACCTGACAGTTTTCTGACTACTTCAAGTGGGTGCCTCTCAAGGCATGCCTCCTTGAGTTTCTTTCTGGCATGGGAGACAATTTTATTTTAGTAGATTCTTAGAGGTGAATATTAGAGTCACTAGAAAAAGCAAGCGTGCAACAACCACAGTTTGCATTCCTCAAATCAGTTTGCACTTGAGATTTTGCATTACAAATCTTACTAAACCTTTCCCTAGGTAGCCTTCCTGTGAACCTTTGATTCAAGGACATTTATAGAAAATAAAACCATTTATCTGTTGACAGGTGTGTATATACCCATTTTAGAAGTCAGAAAGGCTCTTAATACACTGAGACCTATTTTTTTTTTCCTATTCTTGGGGCTTGAACTCAAGGTCTGGGCACTAGTGGTCCTTGAGATTTCTCAAGGCTAGGGCTCTACCCCCTAAGCCACAGCACCATTTTGGCTTTTTTCTAAGTGTGTGGTATGGAGGAATCAAACCCAGGTCTTTGTGCATGCTAAGCAGGCACTCTTTAAGTAGGCCAAACTTGGGGCTAGGAGCTTGGCCTAGTGGTAGAGTGCTTGCCTAGCATGCATGAAGGTCTGGGTTTGATTCCTCCATACCACATACATAGAAAAAGCCAGAAGTGGTGCTGTGGCTCAAGTGGTAGTACACTAGCCCTCAGAAAGCCCAAGGGCAGTGCCCAGGCCCTGAGTTCAAGCCCCAGGACTGGCAAAAAAAAAAAAAAAAAACAAGTAGGCCAAACTCCTGGCCCCAAGACCCAAAATTCTTCCTGGTTCCTGACTCTTATTTTCTAAAAATAGACTCCTTCAGATGGCTAGCTATGGACAGATGGATCCAGTGAACGAAAGTGCTACAAAGCTAGGACTTACCAGTTTTACTGACTGAAATCTAGTTTTGTCTCCATAGTCAGACTTTCCCAGGGGCCAGCCTCATGCCATACTGATTACAGTGGATGGACACAGAGCTATAGGTGTGGAATTCATGAGCCTGGCTTCTTTACAGTTGCCCTGGACAAGGTGACCTGAGAAAGGCAACATGAGGGAAACTAGGACATTACTTTCCATGTGTGGTTTTGGTAATTAAGCATTTTCTTGGAATTGAGTCTTAGGAACATAAAAAATTGAAGCTTACTGAGATTTGAGACATGGCCCACCCTTGTTTCTTACAGTAAAGACTGGATGTTGATTTCTGAAACAGTTCTAGAGAAGGTAGAGTTTTGCGGAAGCCCTTGCATTTTCCTGAGGTTCCTTCTTAGCAGACTAAGTTACAAACTATTCTCTTAAGAAGTGTATCTATTATGTAATTCCCTGTTGGATTTTTCTTCCTCAAACTTAACTATTCAAACTCTCTTTGATCTTTGTCAATGATTATGATGGTGCTATTCTAAGATAAACTAGGTAGAGTTTATATGTTGTTCCCTCATTAACTTAGAGAGTGTAAGGTTAGAAATAGGAAGCTGCATGTGGTAATCTAGATACCCGGGAAGTTGAAATGAAGAGGATCATGATTCTAGGACAGGCTGGGCACAAAGCATCTGAAACTCCATCTCAACAGAAGAATCTGCTTGTGGTGGCATGTGTCTGTCATCCTAACTGTGGTGGGAAGCATATAATAGGAAAATCATTATCTCTTCATTGGCTTGGACAAAAATGCAAGACCCTATCTCAAAATAACTAGTGCAAAAAAAGGGACCAAAGATATGGCTCAACAGTAAAGTGGCTAGCAAGTTTGAAGCCTTGAGTTAAAATCTCAGTACCATAAAATAAGTAAAAAGTATGGGTTAAATTTGGAGACTTTAAGGTAGAAAAGGCCAGTACTGAAGAAATGGTTGAGATAAATGCCAATGATGATTAGAAGAGTTGAAAGTGTTGTCCTATAAATAAGTCTATGAGTGTGTGTTTTAAAATGGAGTTTATGATGACATATTCTCAATTTCAGCATGAGCCACATGATTAGATCACGGCATACAACCCAGTCAAATTACAAACTCATCCCTTCATCAGAAGGATGAGCTGCTTCCTTGAGTCCCGTGTGTGTGTGTGTGTGTGTGTGTGTGTGTGTGTGTGTGTGTGTGTGTTTTGTTGGATGGATCCTGCTGTGGCACTTAGAGACAGACTTTGCCGGGCCCTGTTTTGTAAACAAATCTGTTCATGCATGTTTTCTTCTATCATTGGATGTGTATGCTGACTCTGCTTTTCCTACCAACTCAGAAGCCTAGAAATTGAGGAGCTTGTTTTCTTTTAGAAGTAGGCAGGCATCAGAGGAGCATATGCATGTGCATTTTAAAATATGCACATTTATCCCAAGAAAGTCTGTGGATCTTCTCAGACAATGAACCTTGCAAATATACAGTAACCCAGTCCACAGCGCACTGCTGGGAGGCATCTTAAGGCATCCACAAAACCCTAGACTAAGGACTGAGGGTAAAAAGCCCTTTGTACCTTAAAGTGCTGTCTTTGGGCCATAAGTGACTGGCTGAATGAAGCATGATACAGGTTTTCCTAAGAGTCAAAAATTGGAATATGAGCTTAAAATATCTACATGCAGCCACTTCCTACCTATACTTTTTTGTGTGTCTCATTTAGTAGTATAGCCAGGCTCAACTTTTTTATGACAGGAAGTGTGTGAATGGTTATGGTACAAGTATATAATATTTGATTTTATGGTTATAGTACAGGGAATAACTTTTCACACCAAATAAATATTGGGGGGGGGGAAGTGCCGGCTTATAAATTTAATGTTTAGAAATGTTTCCATAATCCTGCATGCAACTATTTTGCTCTTTCAGGTAAAACTAATAATAGAAATGGTCTACTTACTTTCTTTTTCTAACTTTTCCACTAACAAATGTCTTTGACTTTGGAAAATAACTTCCTGATATTTTGGTGTGACACCATATGATAGAGTATCCTTTAAAAAAAAAAAAAGCATGTGGGAGGCTGTGTGAACCCTATCATCCTAGCTACTCAGGAGGCTGAGAGCCGAGAATCACCAGTTGAAGGCAGTCCAGACAGGGAAGTCCATGATGGAGACTGTTACCTTCAGCTAACCACGAAAAGGCTGGAAGTGGAGCTGTGGCTCAAGTGGTAAAAGCCTTGAGCATAAAATCTCAGGTACGGTGGCCAGGCCCTGAGTTCATAAACCCCTGCACTAGCACCCAAAACAATGTGCGTAGGGGGACAAGGGGGGCGTGGGAGCAGAGGTCCAAGGACCTCAAGTATGATAAGCTAGCACTCAAGCCACCAATCTACATCTCCATTAAAAATAATTGCCAGGCTTGGTGGCATGACTCAAGTGGGAGAACAGGCAAAAGACCTTGAGTTCAGTTGCAAAATTGGTAATAATAGCTTATGAGTTTTACTTACATTAAATATTTTTACTTAATCTAAAATTAAAGTTTTACTTACATTATTATTATTATTATTATTATTATTATTGTGTACCATATCCTGTGTTTAGGGTAGATATCACTGAAATCATGTTTGCCTGAAGTTTGAATGGCTGCTGAGGCCGAGGAGCCCCCTAAGCTACCACCCTAGCCAGACTTCTCCAATAGTCCACAGCCACGTGGGAAGGACATTTTACTGGACCATCAGAGAAGATGCTCATGAGCAGACTAAAAGAGCAAAGAACCACAAAAGTTCAGTTCCACTCACCATGGGCAGAACTTGAACTTTTTAGAAATATAGTAAAACACAGGGAAAAGAAAAACTTTCTCCTTGCTTTTCTTGTTACATCTTAAACCCTAAAGCATGAGTATTACTGTAACACATGCATCGCCTGGATGGCTGGACGTCTGACAGCCACCCGGGAGGTACTTCACTGTTGCTAAATATGTTTGTAGCCAGTATGGGTCTGGGCTGAGACTTGGACACAAAAGGGCAGATTTTACTCTGCTGCCCACCAGTCTTGAGCCTCACTCACCCACTCACTCACTCACTCACTCACTCACTGAAGAGGACTCTAAATCCTTTCTGTCCGTAAGAACTAAGTATCACAGTTTTTCAGGTATAGAATCTGTTTACGTTGGACTAAGTCATGTGCTTATTAGTACTTAGTTGCCATTATTTTCTCTAAAATTTGCAGAAAATGAATGTTCTTGAATGTGACATATATATATATATATATATATATATATATTTTTTTTTTTGCCAGTCCTGGGCGTAAGCTCAGGGCCTGAGCACTGTCCTTGGATTTTTCCTCAAGGATAGAGCTCTACCACTTGAGCCTCAGCACCACTTCTACTTCTGGCTTTTTTTTTTCTATGTATGTAGTATCAAGGAATTGAACCCGGGTCTTTGTGCATGCTAGGCAAACACTCTACCAGTAGGCCAAACTCACGGCCCCGAATGTGGCATATTTTTGAAAAAGATTCTTTTTGCTTGTTGCTGTCGTAGCTTTAAAGGCAATTCCCTAAGTGCTGCTGTGTAGCCTTGCCTGGGTATGACTGGTGTGCTCTAGAGTACACTGCTCAAAGTCAAGTGTCCTGGCTTTGAGTACTGGCTCAACCAG
The DNA here is from genome assembly GCF_031878675.1 of Megascapheus bottae. Taxonomy (NCBI): domain Eukaryota; kingdom Metazoa; phylum Chordata; class Mammalia; order Rodentia; family Geomyidae; genus Megascapheus; species Megascapheus bottae. Next base: position 69,169,411 of record NC_143513.1, on the reverse strand, counting down.
CTACGGTTCCAGCTACTCTGGGCAAGTCCTTAAGTTCCCTCAGCCTTGGTTCGCTTGTCTGTAAGATGGGACTATAATATAACTCATCTGTGGGGTTGTTGTGCGTATTACATGAATAGTGCCTGAGCCTGATCTGTGTGTCCATTTGCTACTATTACTCATGACTAAGTGGACTTAAAAAAGGGTTGAGTTGTCTGCACAAGATCAGATCAGCAAAAGGAGGAGCCAGAACTTGAGCACATACCCTTTCCACTCCCCTGAGGCTGAGTGTCCTTGGTGTGAGGTCACTCTCCCCCGTGTGTATACAGACACCATGAGTGGGCGCACTCCTTTCCATCATTTCAAAGTAAATGTTGAACATGAAGAATGTTTGTCTCAAGCTTTATTTTGTTTGGCGATAGTGGACTTTATATACTTGAATGGTATGTACAACACAGCAAGAGACAGCAAGATCTGGAGAGTCCCTAGATTTCTGTCATATGGAAAGACCCACATCTAGCCTTAGAAGTGACATACACATTAACAGGCATCCCTAAAGGCCAGTAGCATTCCCTTCCCCAAGCTTCTATTTCATCTTTTCATTTTCCTCAACTTCCCCTTTCTCTTTGTGAAACTGTGAGCATATGGGAACCATTCTGTGAAGTTGCCTGAGATGACTACAGCCCAGAAGAAAATTTGGATTGCTGAACATGTTTGTGTGTGTTACAGTGGGGAAGCTCCTGTTGGCAAGACAGGAAATGAGATATTTGAGTCAGTGCTCTTGTTTTCACCAACAGATTTTATGTGGGTTTAGGGTTTTGTTTTGTTTTTGCCAGTCATAGGGCTTGAACTCAGGGCCTGAGCACTGTCCTTGGGCTTTCTCAAGGTTAGAGCTCTACCAATTGAGCCACAGCACCAATTCTGGCCTTTTCTATGTATGTGGTACTGAAGAATCGAACCCAAGTCTTTGTGGAGACTAGGCAAGCACCCTATCAATAGGGCAAATTCCCAACCCCTTACATGTTTTTCCTCCCATTTTGTTTTGTGTCAGTATTGGGGTTTGAACTCAGGGCCTGAGCACTGTCCTTTTTTTGCTCAAGAATAGCTCACTACCACTTGGGCCACAGCGCCATTTGGGGCTTTTTTTGTGGTTAATTGGAGGTAGGTGTCTCATAGACTTGCCTTCCCAGGCTAGCTTCGAACCATGATCCTTGTATCTCAGCCTCCTGAGTAGGTAGGATTACAGATATGAGCCACCAGCACCTAGCAATAGTTTTATTTTTCTTTTTTTAATTGTAGGTATTTATCTAAAGTTCTCTCTATAAAAAAGTCCTGGTCTTTAAGGGCTACACATTCCTTTGTTATATATTCCTTTATGCCGAGACATAAGTCCTCAAGGTGTGGTGGCTGTGAGTATATAGTGTAATTGATTTAAATTCTCACCTCCAGTTATAGATGCCATCTTATTCAATCCTGCCTTGAAAGTTATGTTATGCAAATAGATGCTATACCCTCCTTTTAAAGAATTTCTTTCCAAAATAGAAAACACAGATTTGAAAGTACTATGTAGAAATATAGATTTGAATTTTGTTTCTTTCCATTCTTCACCTCCACTAAGTATAACATCTCTCCTCATGAGCAATCTCCCCGCAATACCCACCCAGCGGAGAAGCTCATTAACATCCAGGCTTTGAAAATCTGTTCTTTTATCAATATGTCTCCTAGTCTTTAGAAAATGAGTTCTGTCACCGCTGATATTCTTCCTTTATGGTGAAGTAGAAGCAAATATTTTTAATCATTTTACCCAGTGGTCAAGAAATTTTCCTCTTTTCTATGATATGAATTAATAGCTTTGGCTAAAATAAAGAGAAATTCTACGTGCCACATTCTGGCCCTTCATGGCAAGTTTCAAAGGGCATAGCTACTCTGTTAATGTAGCAGGATATCTTATAAATAATCAGTTTTCTGCCTCATCACAGACAAGTCTGAAATGGGTTTTCCCTCTGAGAAAAGAAACAGCAAATGAGGCTATTCACGCTGTCTGGTAGGGAAGATGATTTTCCTATTTAGAAGTTTAGAGACAAGCAAAAACAACTTTCTCTTTCCTTGAAGGGTTAATGGTTTAACCAGCTTCAGATTGGTTCACTTGAATCTTAAAATTACTTTTCTGGTCACGTGCGTAGAAGGTCTGAGTATTTGTGCAACGTCTTTCCCCCCCTCCCAATGCTGTTCTTTGGCTGTCTTAATTACACAGGGGTTGAGAAACCAAATTAAAACTAGGCGTGGCTGGATAAACACTCATTGCATTGCGTGCTTTTAGCTTTGCTTTTTGGAGTTGCTTCTCCCTGAGTAGCTTTCTTTTCTTCCCAGCGGTTTAAGGAAATATCATGAGGTCTTTTGGAAATACTCACAGGAAGCAGGTCTTCATATGCCGATTACTCAGCAGCCACTGAGAACCGACAGGTGGAGAGCACTGCTGCCACTCTCCAGATTTATGTGCACATGGCCCCCAGAGTGGAGGATGCAGGGCCCATGGGGATTGGAGGAGAAAACCGGTCACCATGTGTCATCTTGAGGGAGGGTGATTCGGAGAGCCGTGGTGGGGTCAGCCTGGCATGTGGCATCCATCTCTGAGGTTTCTGTTCACTTCTCAAAGCGGCTGTCTCCTAATGTGAACGCTCCCTCCACCCCCAACCACGATTCTTTCATAGTGAATCACTTCCAGAAATGAATAGCCACGGTTTTTTGGAATGAGTGTTGTGAAATCCCTCGTTTATAATGGCAGGTTTTCAGTTTGTGGTTTGATCAGACAATTTCTCAAGATCAAAATGAGACCATCTTTAGCAAGAAAGAAAGTAATGTCGATACAGAAAGCAAAAGTGTTTCCAGTGCCCTAGTGAAGGACTGTCTGAGCACACATCACCTCCACCGAGAGCCGTTCGTCTCCCTGTATTTGTCTGCCTGGGTGAGTTCTTGGAATTGTGGATTCTTTCCCAGTAGCTGGTGATTTCCTATGCAAAAGGTTGCTAACTACAAGAAATGTTATCCTCGGTGAGTAGGTGGTAGTTTCCGAAGATTATTGCTAAGCCAGTGTTCATCTTGAGTCATGTGTGGATCTAAAGGACTGCTAACAAGCTTTTATACACTTGTGCTTCTAGAACATGGGACTGGAAGGCAAAAACTGCAGAAGACCTTGAGGGGTTTTTAAGAACATGGATCAGTTTAATAAGCATTGAATCTTGGGAATCCTAGAGCCTTTGAGGAGGAAAGAGAATTTTACAAAACTAAGTGGTTTGTGGGAGAGCTTGTAGCAATATGGTTATTGCTTTTCTATTAAACATCATCTATCTCTCTAAAAGAAATAATCGACTACAAAAAGATCCAGGAATCTCCATGGATTTTTCCTCTTAGGATGAAGAGACCTGCGCCCTGAGGGAGACTGACTTCCAGGCATACCAAGGTTGGTTGCTGATGGGTCATTGTCAGCCTCAGCGCTTTTACCCATGGGCAGAGAAAGAGTAAAGAGTTACTGGAAACAGGGAATAGTTGAAGAAGTATAGTTGTTCTCTCCAGAGTGTTTAAGTTGCTTGACCTACTGACTCATTTCACAGGAATTAGGAAAACAACCTAGTGTGGTTTTTATTGTTAGTGCTAGAAGATTCCAAAATCTGTGTGCCTGCAATTAAGATGGGCTGGAAAAAGGTAGGGCTGGCACTTGGCATTTCTAGCCTGAACAGAACTGACCTGATAGAACCCAATTCTCTGCTTCCAGGACAAGTCCACCTGGTGCTTGGGATGCTTTGGGTGAGCACTCAGCCGTGAGTATGTGTAACAACCATTTCTGATGTTTGCTAATTCTTGCTTCTAGACGCCTAAATGCCATTTCATCTAGGGAAAAGCTTTGGAGAGCTTTCCCTCCCCTAGTATATTTGTTTTTCTTTAATGTTTGCCGATAGAAAATACTTGGAGTATGATCATAGGGTAACGTAACTGACAACCATAAAAATTAAGAATTAAGATTTATGTTGATAGATTTTTGTGGTACATTGTTACAAAGACAGTTTAGGTTCTGATCTATTAAATAATATTTGTGTTATTATTTAAAACTACACAAATATAGAGAATATAAGTACTAGAGCTTATGAAAGGCATATGAAAGTCCTCATATTCATGTATAAAGAAACTTGTGATTTATATTTTGGTTTTCTGTCCATGAATCAAATAAGCTTCAGAAGAAGACAAAGAAAGCAAATTGAACCTGGATAAAGACTATCTTTCCCTCAAAGAAAGATACTCATAACAGCTACAGTATTAGATTATCTTCATATAATGCCATGTATGCTGAACCTCCTCCCCCCAAATCATGCCCTCCAATTTTAGTTGTTTTTTTTTTTCAGTAAATCATATAACACATTGTCCCTGCCTCTTTTTTACATTTTTTAACTTCTTTTATTGTCAGGGTGATGTATAGAGGGGATACAGTTACATTCATCAGGTAGTGGGTACATTACTTCTTAAACACTGTTAGCACTTCCCATGTTTTTCTCCCACTTTCCCTGCCCCCATCCCCTCCAATTTTGTTCTTAATTGATGTGCACTTATAGATATTTTCATTCTCTCAGGAGATGGCTGAGAGGCTTGAGCCCAGTGTTTTTTTTAATAGCATTATGTCTGAATGTCTTAGAGGTGGTGTTTGTAACATATTGGAGTGCTAGACCCCTTTGAGATTATGTTAAGAGCCATGAATCATTTTACCACACCTGTATGCAAATATTTGCCTGTGTTTTAGAAGCATTTACTAGCCCTAGGAAGCTCATCCATGTGTCAAAGTTCAGGAGGTTGACCTGATCTGACACTTTATTTGTAATTTGACTGTTCCTGGGCTTCCTCAAATGCTGTTATTAAAAGGGGGAAACAACTGGGTCAGAAAGTCAACCTCTGTGGTTATTGTGTGGGGGTACAAAACCAGAGAAAAGGATAAAGGGTGGGGAAATATATGACTAATACTAAATAAGTGAATAGCATGGATGATATTATCAGAAGCTCCAAACAGATACCGAGAATTCCAAACTGTGTAATCAGGAATATTTATAAAGTAGTTGTGAATGCAAGTAGAGAATTAAAGATCCAATTCACCCAGTTATAGAGGGTTTCTCCTCCTTTTTGTTTTTCATTGTTTAGACAGTACAAGCAGTGTACCTTCAGAAATAAAATTCATAACAACCAGAACTGGAAAGATAATTACACATTGACAGAAGACATTTGGTGGGGATGGATACAAGAGAATCATTGAGAGTGCAAAAGAAACACCACTCAGAAAAGAGACTTATTCATTAGATAAACTTAAATCCATACTATGAGGCCATTGTGAAAAAAAAAACTAGACATAATTCTTGGATGGATTAAAGGGAGCATGACATAAAAGGGCAAGAAAATGAAATGTTAGTCAGACTCATTGTGACCAATTTGAGTCACAGTGTTGAGCAGTTGTGAAGGACTGATACACGAACAACAGAAATTACACACCCTTCTAGGAAAAGATAAAGGAACTGAGGGTTTTCAAGACTGCAGGACTTCTTGCTGATAGTGCTGAAGTAATAACCGCTGATTTATCCTTGGTGTCCTTGGCTGCCACTTGTGTAACCTGTAACATTGGCTTGGCTGCCTGTTGAATTTCAGGATGTTAGTAACACTTTGGGGATACCTTCACTGGGAGGAAATATATTCAGACAAAACCAAAGAGCTATTGTTGTAACACAAGAAATGCAATTAATAAATTTGCTGGCTGATGAATAGATAAGAAAGACTACTTTGTTTGCCAGGATGATAAAATAGTTGAGCCATTAGCTGAGGGAAATTACGACATACTTGGTTGATATCTCTTTCAAGATGAGAATAGGTAACTCTTTGGGGTGATAGAAACATTTGTTAATTCTTTTAGCAAACACTGAGGCCCTGGGGCATTGCAAGGGGTGATTATTACTCTGGGACATAAGACAATATACTGTAGGGGCTTGTGGCACTCTACAATCACTCCATGTCACTCCCTGAGTGAGATGAAGTCTGGAGTGCCTCCCAAAGGGCAGCTTTCAAGGTTGGCTAGACAAAGGCACGCATGTGAGGGGGCCAACTGGAAGGTCCTCACATGGGATTGAATGAACATGGACCCACTGACAGATCTCCCAGTTCTAGGGAGATGCAATTTGCTGGTGACTTCTACTCAGAGGTGCGTCATAGTCAGGTGTGCACTTTAGAAAGATCACTAAGCTGCAGTAAAGGGAGGTTGATGGGAATGAAGGTGAGGAGAAAACACAGAGCAAGACAGGAGCACTGATGAGGACTCTGCTGGTAAGAGATTTATGAGAGCAAGAACAGTGAGGTAAGAAAGGGAACAGGTGATGTCAGGATAGTGGTTCATAGATGATCATGTGGCATTCACCATGAAATAAACCAACAGAGAGAGCAACAGGAAAGGAGAGCAGTGGGTCTTTGGGCATGTAGAAGTGCATCCAAGGTTGTGAGAGAGTGAGCTTGAAGAAAGATGTGAACCTCAAAATTTCATCAGCAATGGAGCCTTCTTCCAAATAGTTTGCATAGCATTTTAAACTTCATTCTATGCTGTTTATACTGAAGTTTTTCATTTTTCTTTTTTATTATATAACTTTAAGGTAGAAATATGTTGTAATATAAATCTTGTTCACTATAGTTGAGGCAATTTGTATGCCATTTCACAGCATTCTTAGCCATTTGTGTGTTAAGACCATTTATACCTTCCTCTTAAAACTCACACTGGAACTGTACCCTGTGCCTGCTGTGTAACCACTGCTCTACTCTGTTTCTGCGTATTTGATTATTCTATCAGATTCCATGTATAAAAGGAAATTCTCTCCATCCCCCCAAAGTTGTGTTGATGTTATAGGTCAAAGGTCCTGTGTATTTCTTTCTGGTAGGTACCTATGTGAATACACCAGACACACACACTAGCAGGAACACGTTCTTTCTAGGCATTTGGTACTGGTGGTGGTACTGGGGATTGAGCCCAGGGCTTTGAATTTGCTGGGCAAGTGCTCTACCACTTGAGCTATCCCCAATTACTTTATCTGTAATATTTCAATAATTATTCTTGTAAATACACAAATCTTAGACATTTGGTTTGAGATTGCCTTAGAGTCTTCATAAGGAATTTGACTCAAAATAACTTTTTAAGATGCTTAACAAATTTTGAATTGTTTCCTAGAAGAAAGGATACATTTTTTTAGCAAAAGGTGAGATATTTTTTTCCTCACCACGTCTTTATCAGCATTAACTGTTATCATTTTGTTTCTTTGCAGTCCTTAGACAATGTCACATTATTTTGGTTCATTTATCCAGCAGCTATTTAATAGATTTCCAGTCGGTGTCAGGTGTGTGGCATTCTAAAATTTTAGCTGGTGGAGTTAACTTTTCATGTGTTTACAAGCCTGTTATTTTCTTTCATAAATGCCAGTCCCTGCTCATTATCAGCCTTCTGTTTGTAAAATCATGTGTGGGCATAAGATATTAGGGGAAAATTGTCTTCTCAGCTTCTCTCTTAATTTTATTATTTTTCGATGTATAGAACTTTGGATTTTCTTTGTTGAATAAATGATGCCCCAACAACCCTCCTATACATATTACCCTGGACTTGGGAGTTTGTTTCTACTAAGAAGTTAGCAAATATGTGTTAGATTTTTTTAAATTCTGTTTTTCACATTAAACTCAGCAAGTTAAAGGAAGGTGTCAAACAAATACTCCGTGGGTTTTTGTAGAGTAAACCCCCAGCCTGGGTGTTGAGTCACGGGTCTTCCCCCAAGCCTTTGTGCTCCTTCCTTTATTTTCTGTCCCACCCCTTGTACTTTTCTATCTAGCTGTGGGAGGCTGTGAGCTCTAGAGAATGGAAGTCATCCCACATGTATATATCCAACAGTTGATTACGAAAACTTAGCCCAAAGAGCTTTACAGGGCCCTCCATATGTGCACAGCTGATTGTACAATGCATTTAATTTACCATGTTTTCCTTGCCATCAATGTCCTTGATTCATTGTGTGGGAAAGTGCTATTCCTGAGCTTTTTGCTCAGGCTAGTGCTCCACTACTTGAGCAGCAGCTTCTACTTCTACTTTTTGGTGGTTAATTGGAGATAGAAGTATCACAGACTTCTGGTATATTATATATATGTTTATTTATTTGAAATAGGATAGGGAAGGGGGAAAAACAAGATAAGGAGAGGGGTGAGGGAGGGAAATGGGGACAAAAACATGAGAAAAGGGTACCAGTGTTCGTGAAGTAACACACCTTCTATCTGGCAAATATAATGTAACCCTTCTATTTATTACAATAAAAAAGATAATTTTTTAAAAAAAAAGGAACACAGACTTTTCCTATGTAGGCTTCTGAGTAGTTAGGATTATTGGCTTGAATCATCAGTGCCCAGCTATAAAATATTTTTTTGTCAGTTGTAAGGCTTGAACTCCAGGCCTGGACACTGTCCCTGAGCTCTTCAGCTCAAGAATAGCACTCTACCACTTGAGCCACAGTGCCACTTCCTATAAAACAATTCTTAAACCTCATCATTTAACTTCAAACTAGAATATCAAAGACATTTTCTCTTAGTCCTTTTTTGTTGTTACAGTTTAGATTTGGCTTCTAGCACACTCAGAGATTTACATGTGTTTAGTACAATATGATGGTGAGTGACTCCACCATCAGACATATCAGAAGAAACTATTTTCCAAAATATGTATTGATTATTTAATGGTTTAGACAAGAGATCCATCCTCTGAAGTACTGTTGCAAGACCTGAAGGGAGACTTTAAGAAAGAACTAGAGAAGCCATGAGAATTAATGAGGTGTGGCAGTAACCCAGGAATGGGGGCTAATAATGTCTGGGCCAAAATGCTTGGCAAGCCATTCCCTGGGAGTGGACTCCACACTCTGGTGACAATCAAGCAATCCTGCCTTGTCGGGGGCCTTTGCAAGAGGGCTGTTTTCCAAGAAGCCTGATCTCCTGGTGTCTCTCTTAAGAGTCCCTGCTTCCAAAGAGCCCCGGGCCCCATAGACTTTGGGTCAAGAGCTCCACCACTTCTTCCCAGCCAAAAGGAATAGCACCCCAAATTCCTGGAGCTTTTCTTTTTTTTTTTTTTTTTTTTTTTGCCAATCCTGGACTTGAGCTCAGGGCCTGAGCACTGTCCTTGGGTTATCTCAAGGCTTGAACCCTACCACTTGAGCCACAGCACCACTTCTAGCTTTTTTTTTTCTATGTATGTGGTACTGAGGAATCAAACCAGGGTTTCCATGCATCTAGGCGCACTCTACCACTAGGCCAAACTACAGGCCCTCCTGCAGCTTTAAAGTTTAATAGTACCCTCAGCGAAGGGATGGCTTTGCAACTCTGACAGTTGGCTGATTTTATTTGCTTCTCGGTGCTGCATGAAATCAGCCAAATAGAAAAATATAAAACCTGCCTTGAACAGCTCACTTTGGGTCACCACAAGAAGTTAACTGTTCATTTTTGTACTTTTCCTCCCTTCCAAGCCTCAATTTCTTATCTGTAAAATACGTCGGTTTTATAAGATTGTGTAAAAGATTCTTTTCTTTCCCTCCACTCTCTCTTTGTACCAGAGCTTGAACTCAGATGGTTTACCACTGAGCCATACCTCCAGCCCTGTTTTGCACTGGTTATTTTTGAAATAAGGTTTCACTTCCTGCTTGAGCATGTGTTTACGCTGAGATCCTCTATTTACCTCCTCCTGTAATGGATGACAACATGCACGATTAAGCCCTGCTTCTTTTATTGAGATGGACTCTCCTGAACTTTTCTTCTCTTTCCTTTTCTTTTCTTTTCTTTTCTTTTCTTTTCTTTTCTTTTCTTTTCTTTTGTCAGTCATAGGGCTTAAACTCTGAGCCTGGACACTGTCTCTGAGCTCTTCAGCTTAGGGCTAGTGCTCTACCACTTAAGACACAGCACCACTTCCAGTTTTCTGGCCCTTAATAGGAGATAAGTTTCATCGATTTAGTACCTGGGCTGGCTTTTAACCTCAGTCCTCAGATCTCACCTTTCTGAGTAGCTAGGATTACAGGTATGAGTCACTAGCACCCAGTTATTCCTGGACTTTCCAACAAGTACTGGCCTGGAACTGCAGTCCTCTATTCTCAGCCTTCCATGTGACTGGAATGTCAAATGGACAACCATTGTACCCTGCTGTTGACTGAGATGGGGTTTCACATATTTGCCCTAGCTTGTGTGAAACCACTGTTATCCTGAGCCTCCAAAGCCATGAAGATTATAGATGTGAGCACCCAGCTGAAGACTTTTCTTTATCCAATATTGTTAGATTTAAGTTAGAACACTGAATATAGGGTAATACCCACCCCTTTTCTCAAAAATCAGGAAAGATGCATTTTTGTTCACTTCTGACTAATCCTTCACTAGGATAAAGTTCACCGGGCTCAGGTCTTTAGATATGGTTCCAGTAAACGAAATGGGAGGGTGGCCATGACACTACAGACAAGCTTGGCTGCTGACGAGCTCTCTCCTAACCACACTCCTGTCTCCACCTCTGGAGACTCATTTCTGTGGTTTAGTGTCGCCTTCTTAATGAATGACACTGTCACATTTGAGAAGTATAGGCAGCACTTTGAAACTTAAGGACAACTATACTGAAAAAAAGTTCTTATAACCTCGCTCATTAGTATCCAGAGGAGGCATTCTAATTGAGTGAATTTTGGTTGTTCGTGTGTGTGTGTGTGTGTGTGTGTGTGTGTGTGTGTGTGTGTGTGTGTGTGTTCATGTTCCTGGGGCTTGGACTCAGGGCCTTTCACTGTCCCTGAGCTTTTTTTTTTATTCAAGGCTAGCATTCTACCACTTGAGCATCTGGCTTTTTGGTGGCTAATGGAAATAAGAATCTTGCAGACTTTTCTACCCAACCCTGGCTTTGAACCACCATCCTTAGATCTCAGCCTCCCAAGTAACTAAGATTATAGGTGAGAGCCATGGCACCTGGCTTTGGGTAACTTATTATAAGGAAAGGAAAGGAAATCTTTTCTCCTGCCGGTGTCACCTAATATTTTATATTCTAAAAAGACTCAACTGTTATTTCCCAAAGCCTCTTCCCATTGGCCACCTCTCTGTTGGGAATTAAGTGGTCATGTTCATTCCTCATGCCCAGGGCAGCCTGTAACTTTACAGAGATGAACATACCTTTCATTATATTTGCCAGAAGCAAGGGAGGGTGGATAGAACGCTCTTCTACCCTATTATTTTCCTTACTATTAAAATGCAAAGAAGACTGATGTCAGAATCTCTCCTTCTACTAGTCATCATCCTGGCATTCATAGAGTGTATGAATCACCTTATAAATCCACAGCTAGTTTTAAAAGTTAGCTTCCAGGCTGGATCTGTAGGAAATGAGATTAAGAGCATAAATGCTATGAAGGTGGCTATGAAGCTACTCACCAGATCCCATAATGTAGCACGGGGAAGGAATCCTGAGGAGTGTGTCATCAGGAATGCAGTTGTGTAGCCTGATTCACACCTGTGTGGAACTTCTCTCTCTGAAGTGTTAACATTGCTAGAAAATACAGAATGCTTCATGGTGAAGTTAGATGAAAATGTCAAGTTGGAATATAATCGCAGACAGTGGAGTTCTATGATAGATTAATACGGCAAGCAAGAAGATTTGAAGCCAGGACAGATTGTGTGCGCTGGTCATCGCAGCACTGAAGAACAGAAGTTGAGAGGATTGCGAGTTTAAGGTGGCCAGCATGGACTCTAGAGTGAATTCAAGGTCAGCTTGAGCTACAAGAAACTAAAATTGCACCATCATGTGATAAATGGCCACGTCTCTCTGCCCCAACATGCTGCTCACAAGGAACCCAGTTCCTTGACACTGCAGTTACATCTCCCGTGGCCTGGGGATTCTGACAAAACTCCTTTTTGTGTTCACACCTCTCATGCAAACTCTAGATGAGAATGAATCTAGTTCAGCAGAGGTGCAAGAGATTAGTGACAGCAGGGCACCTACTGTAAGGAGGCCCCATGTCAAGTACTTCCTATTGACTCTTGTAATAATCAGGCTTCTGTGCCATCCTGGGCTTGGCAGGTGCCATCATGATTCTCACGTGACAGATACTAAAAGTAAGGGCTGGGGAGGTCTATTCCCCTGAAGATTACACAGCCAATACATAGAGGGACCAGGACTCAAATCTCAGAGTAGCTGCTACGCCCATGCTTTGAATTTGTATCTGTTCAGTTATATGACTCACATTTTAGGATTCCATCCTTTAGGGTTATTCATTTTGAGTTAGTCATGTCTGTGGTAGTTTGAATTATTAGGAAAGAATAGATGCATCCTCATAGTTGGCCATTTTTACATAGGTCACCTGGAGACAGCCCATTATTTATTAATGATGGATATTACACTACCTGCCCACACAACTCCCCAGAGCAGCTATCATTATAAAGGGATATGTTCAAAAGAATTGGCAAAACAACTGTCTCAGCGACCAGGAGAGGGAAACTTGGCCTGGCCCACGTGTAATCTCTTTGGTTGTTTCTTTTTTTAAAAAAATTAGGAAAAAATGGCAGCTCGTTACTGGGCCTTCCAGAAAGGTCAGACCACACAATTTAAGCATAGCATCAGAACCCAGGATCTGGTGCCATGTGATTGTGGCTTGAGGTGCTGTCTTCCTGATGATGGGGTACAGGAGGCTTGTGGGGCTCAGCCCTCATGGCTCAGGGCTCCCCTTCTCTTTTCCTGGCCAGCCACTGCTTTCCCTTCAGAGCAACTCTTCAGTGAATGGCTCACGGGCAGCCTCCCTGGATTCCCAGGAATGGGCTCGGGGCCTGTGCACTCACACAGCACAGCACCCTCTGCCTACCCCTGTCCCTTTATCTACTCTGTGTTCTACATTTTATTTTTCTGTCTTCCCTGACCCTTAAGAGCTGGATAAACCCAGCACATAAGACACATTCTAGGAAGTGGCACTGTGGCTCAAGGGGTAGAGGGTAGGCTTGAGCTCAAGAGCGCAGGGAGAACACCCAGGCCCAGAGTTTACGTCTCATGACTGACCAAAAAAAGAAAGAAAGAAAAAAAGAAAGAAGGAAAGAAAAAGACATATTCTGTGCATGATTAAATGGCATGCTTAGTGACAATATAAATAGGTAGTATCTGATCCTTGAGAGTTTATGGGACATGCATCCCATACATTACTTCATGTAACCCTCCCAACAACTCTGGGAAGCAAACTTCTCTATTCCTAAGGACTGAGGAGAAACAGCTTGTTTCATGCAGCTGTTCCAAGGCTTGTCTGTAAAGTGGGTATCAGAATCTTTTAAAAAGCAGTAATCATTCTTGCCCTAAGCAGCTGGACTTGGGGAGAACAAAAAAGTAACATTTTTTTCTCCTTTTCCCTTTCCTCCTTCCTCTTTAGCATCCTCAGATATCTACACATTGCTGATGGACGTCTTCATCTGACCTGCCGCAGAGTCTTTCAAGGTTGCACGTGTCAAAGGTGAGCCGGCTGGCTGTGTCCCCTGTTTCATTGGGAGTAGAGCTTTTGGGAAAGTGGAGAGCCGTAGGGAATCAGGTGAAAGTACTTGAGTAAATTGGCTAGGTAAGATCCTAGTGGAGTTGGTGAGAAGTGAGCAGGTGGGAGGCTGGGAGCGGAAGAATGCGTGTGGGCGGCTGGTAAGGTTGGCACGCAAGCGGCCGGAGGGAGGGAGCTGGCCAGGACAGGCGGTGTAATTAAACAGTTGAGCAGATCTTACTAACAGAGCAGGGTGGTGTTCGCCACAGGCCTGCTGGGGAGCTGAGTGGAAGCAAGTCAGCCGGAATCATCTTTGGGCACATGAGGCTGCATGTTTTGAGACCCAGAATGGCAAGGTGACGACTGCCTTCAGTAGCCTGTTGCCTCTTCTACTTCCAAACCTTCTTCTCTGTGTGCCCTTGGAAATTCTCCCCCTCTCCCTCTTCCATTCAGGAAGAAACGAACTTGGACTTGTGGGTGGGGCAGGGAGGGGTGGCTAGGAGGAAGCAAGGCCAGAAGTGTTGTGTCAACACTGAGGTTCTGAGCGGCTAATCTTTTACTACCTGTAGGGACAGGTGGACACAGAGGAGCCGCTGGCAGAGAAGGTGGAGTTTTTTTCAAGGTTACACGTTGTGCAATAGAGCAGAATATCTTTGAAGCCTCAGAAGGAAGCCAGCGCAGCTTGTTCACGAAGCAAATCAAGCAGAAGTTTCCCTCAGCAGGTATTTCTCTGCCAGCAGTTAGCCGAGTCTCACTCAGGTGAGTCCTTATCACCCATATGTAGTAAAGTAAGCAAGTTTTTATATTAAAAAAGACTTGTTTTTAGCCCGAGTGGCCAGTTGAAAGCACTAACCATCAACAGCTGCTTTTTGAGTAATATCCTGGCCTGTTATCTTGTCCTAATGTGTGAGGGGGAAAATGAGAAGATCCCTCATTATCCAGTTAGGACGTGGAGGTAAACAGCTGCTTGGTGGATTGTACACGTGAGGCTGTGCTGAGCTTGTGTCTGGACAGAGACCAGACAGGGAAAGGAGAAGTGGGCTGTCTTTAGCACATCAGGACTGCTGTGGACCATGGGTGGCTCTCACCTCCCAGTTCCCATGGAGATGCAGCACAAGGGCACCTACTTCCATTCCATGTGTTGAGTAGCCGCCTGTATCTTGGGGATTAGGTTATGGCTGGTGCAATGAAGAAGCAGCTTCAAACCCCGCATCTGTGGGCATGCTCAGCATCCCTCAAGTCAGCTGCAGAGTGCCGTGTGGCCAGAAGTCCCTCCATGGGCTGTGGTGTCTTCTCAAGGCACAATCCTTTCCCAAACCCATCATTGCCTCGACAGCTGGCTGGTGGACATGGTCTCTTGCATCTTCCATTGGTTCCCAAGCCTTTTTTTTTTTTTCCTATTGAGTTGTTAAACATACCTTGAAGACTCTGTCTTACCTTAGGCCACTAGCAGTGTTCATTAAAAAAAAACCAGTGATGTTTTAAATCAAGGACAAGTTCAGCAGAGTGCTGAATGTGAGAGCTCCCTCCTGGAATCTGTGGGCAGCGTCTGGCACCACTGTGAAAGTGGAGGGGCATTTCCATGTAAAGAGAAAAGTGTGGATCAGTTGCCAGTGGAGGGCTTTCTTCCCGGGCACCCAGCCACTGGTGCTCTGGGAGCCCACACAGGCATACTGGGAAAGATGTTAGAGCCAATCCTACCCTACCAACCCCCAAACATGTGTGCGATGCAAGTGACCGCTTCATGCACTCAGGAGCCTGGTGGCCAGGACTTGGGCCCTAGAGCTGCATGGTATGTTTAAAGTTGCACTATGTCTTTGTACTCAGTTTCCTCCTCTGTGAATTGGGGATACTAATTGTGCCCCCCCACAAGCCTCCATGGTGATGCCTCTACTGGCATAATCCACAGGCGCTGGGATCTGTCACCCCACCATTCTCCCTCTCAAGGTAGCTTTAGCTTTGAGTGACAAAGAATAACTAAACACTAGTGTAAGCCAGGCAGCGATGATGGGCCAGGGAAGCCAGAGAGACTGGGTGGGCTCTCCGTGCCCTTTGGATAATGGAGCCCGGTCAGCCTACCTCCTCAGAGTGCATCCTGTCATGTGCATCCTCTCCTATCTGCATAGATGGCAGCCCTCACTTACCAGGAAAAGGAGTTACTGAGCCCCTGCAGAACATGAGCCACACTCGCCGGGCTGAACATGCGGCCAGTGGAAATACAGTGCCTACAGGTGGCACATCTGCCAGCGGTCCAGGTGTTTGAGGGCTGTTCACCAGCAGGTTCTTGGTGACTTCTCATGGGTGCTGTTCATGCTCAAACTCTGATTTAACCCAGCAAGACCAGCTGCCCTTGGCATAGGCAGGGTCAAGAGCACTGCCTGTGTTTCTGCTCCCCATTCCACATTCACTCGCTTTGCAGAGTTCCTTTGGAGATTGCCGTGTAGAATAGTGTTTATGGGACAGGTTTACGTGCCTTTTTTTTGGAATTCTGTAGAATTCTGTCCTGCGGAGGGAGCGGAGCCCCTTTCCTTCAAGTTTGCGTCACTTTCATTTCCGCTGCAGTGACTGTGTGAGGCTGCCACCTTGTGGCCAGCACTAGGCAGTGCATGTGTAGCTTCCACTGCTACACACACCATTCCAGGGCTTGGAATCTCTGCTTTGGCATCTCTTGAATCTATACTTCAGTTTCTTTTATCTCAGAGCCACTGGATTCCCATAGGCTTGACCACACCACCTCCAGACTGCTTTCTGAAAAGTCCCCTCCTTTGTGCTTGTTCATATTGCAGGCTCTAGCTGGGCTCTCTGGGGCTGCTGAGCTAGTTCCTCTGCCTTAGATCTCTTGTGAACACTTCTCTTCCCCTGCTGTGCACCCAGATAATACCCTCAGAAAACCTCTGTATGTATCTGCTTCCCTCTTACCCACCCTGACACACTTCCTTTAGGGAAGAAAAAGTGAAAACTGAGTGGCTAGAAAGAAAGAAATCCAGATACTTTATACTATTACTTAAACAGATACTTGATACTTTTCTTTTCTCGTCCATAAACTACTTGAGAGCTGAGGTTGCTTTTCTCCTCTGGGTTGTAGTAATAGCATCACATCTGGCATGTGACTTGCTCACTAATTATCAGAATTAAAAGGAGGGAGAAGAGAAGCAAGCAGAGATATTGATGGCCGACAGTATGAAGTAGTACAGGACAAAGCTAAAAGGGAGCTCACAGGGCCATGGAGGAGGCTGTGCGAGTTCATGTTGCTAGAGGACCCCTCCAGTGATCTCCTTTCTGCCCTGTGCAGAATCCTCCCCCTCCCCGTGCCAGCCCAACAAGCTGCTAAGTTCATCACTCTTGCAAAGTGGCTTTGGTCATACAATTTTCTTTCTTTCTTTTTTTTTGGTCAGTCGTGGGGCTTGAATTCTGGGCCTGGGTGCTGTCCCTGAGCTCTTCAGCTCGAGTCTACCACCCTATCCCTGGAGCCACAGCACCACTTCTGGTTTTCTAGTGGTTAATTGGAGATAAGAGTCTCACAGACTTTAGTGCCCCAGTTGGCTTTGAGCCACAATCCTTAGATCACACACACACACACACACACACACACACACACACACACACACACACACACACACACACACACACACACACACACACACACACACACACACACACACACACACACACACACACACACCCCGCCCGGAATAACTAGGATTACAGGAGTGAGGTACCATGCCTAGCTTGGTCATCCAATTTTCTTATCAAAACTGTTCTACAGAAGAACTCTAGATTCTTCAGTCCAAATTCTCCACAGGATGACCTCAAACTCTATTTGAGGCTTTGTATGTATCCTTAAGCACCATTTATAATTTAGGACTCAACAAGTATGTATCATTGAATTACTTGCAGGCAATATTGCAATAACACACCCAAAAATTTCCATTAAAATATGTCTCCTTAAAGGCTGGGTGTAGTGGAACATGTCTGTAAACTTGACTACTCTGTAGGCAGAGATAGGCACCCCCGAAAAAAAAAATTACTAGCAGACCTCCATCTCAGTAAACTAGCAGGGTTTAATAAACTAGCTGTGATTCATGCCTGTAATTTTAGCTATTCAGGAGCAGAAAAATATCAGCCCAAGTCTAACTCCAGGCTAAAATTTGAGGCTTGATTATAAAGCAAAAAGGGCTGGGGGCATGACTCAAGCAGCAGAACATCTCCTTAACAAAGTTGAGGTCCCGCATTCAAACACCAGTACCACAAAAAAACAGAAGTAAAAGTGGCTCTGTGTATCAGACTCTGTGCTGGTCGCCATGAGAGGTTGTATGCCTCCAAGGAACTTTGAGGCCCTCTGGGGAGAGGATAAAGACATTGAGGAAGGATACAGTAAGGATGATTCTGTCATGAGGCTGCTTGCAGAGATTAAATAAAACTCTAAGTGATGATGCTTCTCTCCCCTGTGCAACCCTACAGAGCCATCCTGCAGTCTGCCCATCTCCCCAAGGTATGACAAGGCACACCCATCCTGGCCCTAGGTCCTGATCCATCTTTATGGGTCACCCTGGCCTACCCACTCCATGCTGCACAATCACTGCCAAGAACACACTATGTTTTAGCATCGTCTTGCCCTGGACCGATCCTCCACCTCCCATCCACATCAAACCTTCTCAGACAGAAGCCACTACTTCCCTTGGCCAGCCTTACTGTCTCCTTTCTCAAATCTGGGCTCTTTATGTAGCCTTGAAAGGATGTGTGCTGTGTCCTAGTATCTGACATAATGTCTGACATAGAGTATGTGTCTTCTGATGCCGTGGATTAAAAGTTCTTAGCATTTGATGAGGCCGTGAACACAGGTTGACTTGAAATCATGAAGGCAGAAAATGACCTGACAGAGACAGGCTGGGAGGTCTCCTTAGAGAAAACAGGAATGATTCAAACCAGACAATAAAGGTTCCTTACATTTAAGACTGATCAAATAATAGGAAGACTTCCACATGGAATAGCTCGGTATGGGTGTCTGCTAGTCGCTGGTCAGCCAGTCTCGGAATGGAATAGGAGGAGGGAGAAGTCTGTAGTGAGAAAGGCTGATGGAAAGGAAGGGGAGAGACCCCTCAATGGTGGCTGTACTTGGGTGGTAGAAAGGCCTCAAGTATCTTGCCACTGGTGAGCACTGTGTTCAGGCGTTAGAACACCACTGACTTAGAAAGGTGATGATAACCCAGGGCTATCTTTCCCTCTTAAGCACAGAGTGGCCTGTGGCCCTGCCCTGATTTCCTGTTGTGGCATCCAAGTATTTTCAGACTGGTGACCTGTGGCTGGTGGATAAACCAGAAGGTCTGGATCCAGTGTGAAGCCCCCTCATCTTTAGGGTCCAGCTCTTCCCTTGCATAAACAAATGCTTTCCTTCTGGCAGTGCCCGCAGCCTGGCTAGGAACTGGTCTGTGATCCTTTGAATCCCTCTGCCCTCGTGACTGTAATGACCCAGAAGGAAGTGGCACCCGGCAGCAGGTGGTCCTCTTGAGCTGAGTCACCCTCCCGGGAATGGTGCCCTGGCTAAGCAGCCTGGGCAGAAGTGCAGAAACCTCCCACCTGGCCACTGGGCCGAGGCCTCTTTCCCTGTAACAGAAGGCAAGGGAAACACGATTTTGGCAAAACATAAAGAAGTCTTCCCCAATTACAGCTATGGGCTAGTCATTTTATTTCAATACACCAAAATTAGCCACCTACAAATACCTTTTAACACTAGAGCCTGGCATGGGGTACACGTGTAGAACCCTACCATTTGGGAGACTGAGGCACAAAGGCCATGAACTGGATGCCAGCCTGGACTGTATAGTAAAACCTTATCCCAAAAAGGGGGTAGATTTTAAAACGATGTTTTGTGGGTATGTTTGAATTTGGATTTAAGAGAAACATGATATGAAGAAAGAGATTTAAGCCATCGATAATATAGGAAACAGGAAATCAAGATTATTTGGAAACGTTTGAGTCATTTGCACTCTGATGTTTCAAAGAATGAAGGTGATTTTTTACTCCTTCCCCTGGAAGAAAACAGTATAATACTGCTTTTGAAAGGAGGTTTTGTTTTGTTTTTATTGTTGTTGTTTTAGGGTTTATTTGTAGTGGGGCTTGAAGGTTGGGCCTGGGTGTTTTCCCTAAGTTTTTCAGCTCTAGGCTAGTACTCTACCACTTTGAGCCACAGTGCCAGTTCTAGTTTTCTGGTGGTTAGTTGGAGATAAGAGTCTCAGGAACTTTTGTGCCCTGGCTGGCTTGCAACCATGACCCTCAAATCTCAGCTTCCTGAATAGCTAAGGATTACAGGCATGAGCCACCCAGCTTGAAAGGAGTGTTCTTTATAAAATACAAAGTAACCAGAGTTTATTGCAGTCTCCTAGTTACCAGGAACATCTCTGCTAGTCCAGGAAATGAGCTTTATCAGGCAGCAAAAGAAGCATGAAGTCTGACCACCCAGTCAGTCATATCAACTGCCCAGGATTTTTCCAAAAAAACAAAACAAAAGTTCTCCACATTTTCATGATGAATAATAACTCTTACAAGATCCTACTAGCTTGCTCAGTTCTAATAAAGCCATACAAGCCTGGTGACAATTAGTCACTTGCGGGAATGCCAGTACTACATGTGATTACAATGTGTCACCACTGGGTGCGTTCAAAATGGCAGAAAAATAGCACCATGTATGGACTTTCCTAACTTAAAAAAATTTTAAGCCGGGAGTGGTCCTAGCTACTCAGGAGGCTGAGATCTGAGGATCAAGGTTCAAAGGCAGATGGAGGATAAAAGGACCTGAGACTCTTATCTCTAACCTCTAGAAAATGGGAAGTAGGGCTTGGCTCAGGGTGGGGTGGTAGCCTTGAGCTGAAGAGCTCAGGGACAGCGCCCAGGCTGACTTCAAGCCCCATGACCCATGAAAAAACAAAACACAGAAAACAAAAAAAACCACAAAATTTAAATCTTTGACTTATGCATCATGTGTCCAGTCAGTGCTGCATAGCTGAAGTACTTTTTCCTAACAGGTAAAAGCACTGTTGTTTTTCTTAGCCCTGGCTGTCTGGAGACACAGGCCTACTTGGGCCAGCCCGTTGGCTACATCCAGTTCATGGAGCTCAATAAGCAGTTATCCACTGTGCTACTCTGTTCAGAAGTTGGGGCTTGCTGCCTTATTTTTTAGTTTACTTTGTGTGTCTTCCGAATTATAAATATTAAGGACTGAAGATCACTTAAAAGCTAGGTCACTTAGAAGTCAGTCAGTTAGATCTTAGTCCACTTTCACTCGCTGGGCTGGGGATACGGTTTGGGGCAAGAGGCATTCATTACAAGAAGAGAAATTGTTCTTTATTTTGTAGCCTGTGGAGGGAAGGAACTTACCTGCTTTTGGATAGAGGTTACAGAGCCGGTGTCCATGGCCATCCTGAGAAGCGGGCCTTGCACACAAGCAGCATGCCCTGGACCTTGCAGGTCATGTGATGAGTGCCACTGGTGCCTGGACAGGGTGCACAGTTGAGCCCCAGAAGGCCTTGGAAAGCGCTGGCAGCTCTGTTGTTTCTCCTGCCTTTCTGAAGTCCTGGACAACGTCCTCAAGAGCTTCCAGTGGTTCTAAATGTTCCTTTTCCCCACACCTGGACCTGAGAGGAAGGCAGCCTTGCGCTCGACAGCATACTCCAGAATGCTCTTGCTTTGAATCAGAAAGAAAGCCATCAAGTTCTTCTCGCTTAACATCAAACTTAAAGAGGACAACCCAGGGACACTCTGGTCCTCCAGAGGTCAGCAGGCCCGGGGGGGGAGGGGAGCAGGCAGCCCCAGCCAGGCCTCTGGGTCCAGAGCCCAGGGCCGTCTCCTCCACACCCACACCCGGCAGCTCCTGGCCAAGCCTCAGGAGGAGGTCCCAGTGTGTGTCCTTGGCCCTTACTGCAAGAGGCCACTTGCCCTTTGAAGAATGTTTTGAAAATTATTTAGGTCAGAAAAGAGCTCATTTCACCAAAAGAACAAACCAGTCATGCACCATAGGGAGCGTCTTCCACAATCTTTTGTCAGCGTGTAGCGAATTTATTCACTCCTGGATAGAAATGAGAATAAGGATATTTCTAGTGGGCCAAAATAAGAGACTTGACATACTTTTTTTTGGATGCGAAGTAACTTATGCCACTGGAGTTCTTAATAAACAAACTTTGAATTCTTACCGCAGGAGAGAGGATTGAGCAATGCTGTGAGAACACACTGTTCTTTGGGGCATGGAGCAGATGGAATGTTTAAAAGATATTCTGCACGCCCAGGACACCTCTTGGGGATAGAGTGAGGAGGAAGTGGAGCAAGGATGGATGGAGAAGCTGGAGAAGAAGCACTTGAGGTGAGTTGTTAACTATCTTCTTCGTGCCATCTGAGGGATGGCAGGGAGTTATGAGCTCCAGGGAACAGACTTCTCTTCTCCAAGCCAGTGAGGTGCCCTGCTGTACCAGCCACACCCAGCCACAAGAGAGTCCTGCCCCCCCCACATACCCGGCTGTGTCCAGAGAAGCTCAGGACCAGTCAGGCTACGCATGGTGTCCCCAAAAACATGAGCACATCCTCGGCACCCACCACACACTGGTGCTCTGCCATCTGCTGCCTTCATTTGTCCAAGGAGGAGAAGCAAGTCAAAGACAGAATTTGCACCCAGATCTCTGCATGCAGAGCCTCCTGCCCAATATATCCAATCCCAGCCTGTTCCCCCAGTAGCTCTTAAGCAATTGTTACTCTTTTCTTTGATCTTTTAATGGTTGCCTTATTACAAAGCAAGACTTCCCCAAAAATGTAAACTAAGTGTGTCCAAAGCATCAAAGTAAGCATCAGCTAGGGAGGAGTTGGTCCAGCTAAAAGTGTCATTTCCCCCTCAAAGCCATGAAAACAGCCAGAGGAATGACCGTGTTTTTTTTTTCTGACATGACTTGGGGGAATGATAATTACTTCTCCAGTACTGGTGTTATCTTTGTTTCTTAAGTAGGCAGTTTATTATTTAAAAAGCTGAAGAGCTTGGCTGTGTTGGGGCTACCAGTGTGTTCCTGACGCCCTTCCCTGGATCACTGTTCCTGGGAGGCAGGCATCTTCATGGGCTCTGTAGACGTGAGGAGTGAATGGAGAGCTGGGGAGGTCGTCCTTGAGCTGAAATGGATTGTTTTCCTCCTTTCCTGCACTTAGGTATACTGAAAGGCTAGAATCTAGCTGGATATGGTGATATATGCTGGCCTGTAACCAGTTACAGGCAGAATACAATCCTTGAGAGGATTGTTTTCTGAGGCCTGCTTGGGCAAAAGTGTAAAACAATGTCTGATCAACAAACTTAAAGCAAAGGTCTTGGGCCATGGCTTCAGTGTTAGTGTGCCTCTCCTGCCAGAATGAGGCCCTGAGTTCAAACCCCAGTGTGCGTCTCTCGATTTCTATTTCACTCTCTGTCTCTCTCTTATACACACACGCACACACACAATTATAGACTAGCAATATCTAAGCCATGCCTAAAATTTTCCACATAGAAAATCACACAGTAAACTTGGGTTCTGGACTAAGAACAGTGTGTGATATTTTCTCCTTCCCCTTTGACATCTCCATCTTAGAGTAGAGCAGAATTTACTATCTCTACCACCTTGTGAGTGCACAAGTTTGAATTCAGGTTACAGAAACTTAAGCCTGGTTTATTCCGATCCCAAAGCTTAGGCTGTCAGAGCGGCATTTACATCAAAAGGGCGGCATGGAAGTGCACTCAGATTAGCTGTGCTCATGAGGAAAGGCAGATGGCGGAAACAGCATTCATTGGTAGATTTGACTCTGTGCAGAGGCTCGCCGAGGTGAGTGCCTGTGTCCGTAAAGGTTCCTGAGTTGGCGCCCTCACTGTGTCGCTGTGGCTCCTTGCCAGCGCAGCATTGCTGTCCCCACTGGGTTATAGCTCCTTGGCTGCTCTTTGGCAGAAGGTTTAATACAAGCCCCAGTCTTACACTAGAGCCACCAAGAGCTGCTGTTGAAGCCCAGTATTCCAGAGCTGTGGGAGAGGCAGAGATGGCAGTGGGAGGCTGGCAGTGCCTCTGGGAGGTCAAAGGCCTTGTTGCTGAGCTGAGAAACCTGGTTACTGACTGAGTTTTCCCGAACAAATCTCCGTGCTCTAGTTCTCCCATCTGGACACGATGTGTGAACAGCTGGATTCCAGGAGGCTGCAGGTACAGTGGTCCCCACGCTCCTGGGTTCTCTAGGGAGGGAGGATAAAGGAAGCATACTCTCTCATGTGCTTCTTAAGAATTGGCTAACTGAAAAGGACCTTCAGACAGCTTTAAAAGCAGTGATCCGCTTGTCCAAAGACTGGCAAGTTTCCAGGCAGCCACAGCCTTGTAACCTCAGTTTCTGCTGAAAATGGAGGCGCTGCTCTCAAGCCTTGCTCCCCTCCCTCAGTGACGTGATCTGACTTTAGGGGCAGGCTAGTATCCTAGGATGGTGTTTAGATAGTCCACGATCCTGTGTGACCCATCTTCCTGCCTATACTTCTTGGCTTGACATTTCCAGATTTACTTTTCTACCACAAGGTATAGTGTATGGCTTTTTCTGACCATTTCTTTGCATGGGCAAGATCCTCGTGTTTTAATCCTGATTGTCAGTAGTGCTCCTTGCATTTTATATTCCTGCTTAGCTGTTATCCTGAAGTGCAGTCACCAAAGACCACGTTAAATACCACTTAGCTTGAAGTTTGCATCTGTGAATTAGGTATCATTTCCTTCACCAGTCCACTCCCAATCACCAATTGGGGCCATATTGTCCCCATTGCTGGTACTGTGTGGTAAGCTGTGGTCTCAGCTGCATTGAACTTCCATCCACAGCCTTGTCCTCATTAACATAGAAATTGTAGTTGGTGGCAACTTGACAGCATTCTTCATCAGAGCCCCTCATAGGTGTCCCCTGTGGGGCTACTTTTTTAAATTGTTGTATTAACTAGAACCATCCCTTTTAGAGATGATGCTGTCTATGGCTGAGGCTTTCTGTCTTGTGATGTGGTAAAAGGCACACCCCAGAGGTTTAAGATAGACCACAGCAGGCTAGCTGCCGGTGCCTGTAATGTAATCAGCTACCCAGGAGGCTGAGATCTGAGGAACAGGGTTCAAAACTGGCCCAGCCAGGAAAGTTCATGAGACTCCTTTCTCCAGTTAATCACCAAAAAGCCAGAAATGGATCTGTTGCTGAAGTGGTAAAGTGATTAGCCTTGAGCCCAAAAGCTCAGGGACAGTGCCCAGGCCCTGAGGACTGGCACAAAACAAACTGGATCACATTGGGGAGAGTGTGATGTGGTTTCAATTCCGTGTGGCCCTCTCTCTGGTTGAAGTAGTGAAGGAACGTTGTACATGCTCCCAGGTATTTATATACCTTCCATGTTCTGTGCTGTTAATATGAGGCTGCAAAAACAATGCTGAAAATGAAGACCCCCTTCCTCCCCTGTGTAACTTTCTACCATCCTTGACCTATATAGGTTCTACCATGCTGGATTTCATAAGATATCTTGTGGAGCACATCTTGCTCATCTGCAAGTCTCACGGCCTCTTCAGAGGGCAATTTCCATAGCAACAGCCTTATCATTCCTTGTCTCCAGTACAGATGGAACAGCTCAAGAGGCATGTGTCACTTGCTGTACAGGAACTTTCCTACTGCCCTGTCTTACGCAGGAAGGAGAAAGGAACTTACAGCTGTTGTTTTTTTAAATGCAGGAGCTGACACTAGAGGAGCCACAAGCTAAAAAGAAAACTGCTGACTTCTATTTATGCTTCTGCTCTGGAGCTGTCCCAAGTTCATGCTGTCACTTCAGTTCCAGGTGCTGCTTTTCTGAACAAATGCCTTCCAAGGATCTTCCCCGTCTGTACCTGGAAAATACCTGCCAACCGCTTGCCTTTGTACTCCCTTGTGTGTAGAGGCTCCGTTTGGATTTCCCTCAAATGCGTTTTCTTGGGGGATTCCATGGTAATTTTTTAATGCTAGGAGTGGGACTTAAACGCTCTTGCTCATGGGGAGGAGCTCTACTACTTGAGCAGTGTCTCCAGTCACCATCAGCATGTGGTTTCTAATCTTTCCTTTCCTTTCCTCTCTCAACTCCAAATTTGCTCTCGGGAATAGCCTACAGTGTGAACCCCTACTTAAAACAACTGTACAGCTCTCACATGCTGGGCTTTGAATGGGTAAAAAGGAGGCAGAAAATATTGCCTCATCTCCATCCACTGAGATGGAGAAAATGGGGGCACCCTTCTTTTCTAGGATGTCAGTGTGTGACAGCAGCCTTCTCATTCACAAGTTGGGGCAGCTATATCTATATGGAAAGTGATGTGTTGGTTTTGCTGTCATAACTTGCATTCATTGTTTTTACATTTTAGTCACTGGAATTAGTTCTCATAGCAACTTTAATGTAATGATCAGGGTAGTTGGAACTTGAGCCACAGTAGCTTAGGGACCAAGAACAAATCACATACCCTGTCTCACACCTCAGTCCTTCCTGTGGACCTTCCAGTCTTCTTAGATAGTTGTAATGTCGAGGACACATCTGTGAAGCACAATACACACAGAGTAAGCATTGAGAAGTGGAAGCGGTGGAAGCATTGCCTTCCATCCATTGCTTATTAACTTTGGCCTTGAACCTAAGAACACTCTAGAGTTCAGAACCATCCATCCAAACACTGTGCGTGCCTGTGATGCTTTACAAATGGCTGTTTCCCCGTACTGGATTACTTACAATCCTCCTACCCATCATTCTGTAGTAGTTTACATTTCTAGATCCAGACACACTGAGGCTTAGGAAAAATAAATGACTTGTCCAAGATTACACAGCTAGTTAAGCAGCACAGGCAGATCCTGCATGACCAGACCATCTCCTTCTCTTAAGAAAACCTTTGCAAAACACATACAAGTTGGCAGAGCATGGCCTCCAGAGATGTGATCTGTTGCCATAGCAATGATATCTGCATCTTTTACTCTGGTGTAGATACCCAACTTAGGGTTCTGGTCTCCCCGTGTATCTGACATTTTGAAGCTGGATAGTGCTGGCTACAGTTCTGCTTATGAAATCTCCACACCCTAAGGGAAGTTCTCCTAATCCAGTTTGCTTGCACAAGAACAGACTGGCCTCTTTCTCATCAAGAGAAACAATGTAAGTCCACTGTTGGGCTTTGCCACACAGGAGTTCCTGCTGTGGTGGTTGACTCAGATGTCACTATCAGACTTGGAAGAAAACATATAAAGGAGAGCAACTTGTTGAAAAGGAGCATAATGCATACTGGGTTTTGAAATGGAAGGACTCATTTTCTTGATTTCTAGTTGAGAGAAAGTAAGGGTTCTGTTTTTAAAGGTGATACTTCAGTATAAGTTGGTGTGTGTTGTGTGTGAGAGTTAAGCTGCTGATATCAGTGGCTCATGCCTGTATTCTTAGCTACTCAGAGGCAGAGATTTTAGAATCATGATTCAAAATCAACCCTGGAAGAACAGTCCATAAGTCTCTTATCTCAGTTAATCACCAAAGAGCTAGAACTGGCTCTATGGCTGTAATGGTAAAGCACGAACTTTGAGCACAAAAGCTCAGACACAGCACCCAGTCCCTGAATTCAAATCCCAGGACAAGAACAAAAATAGCATGAAAGAGAAAAGGAGAAAGACAACTTCTATAAAAAGCCCTTCTCAACAAAGAGATGAGGTAGCCTGCATCTGATATCCACGCTGTTGGGTAGCCTGCCATAATTGGATCATTCCCAGGCATGTGCTGGGAAAGCAGTGAGACCCTATCTGAAAAATAACCAACAGTCAGGACTAGAGGTGAGGCCCAGAAGTAAGAATGCCCACTTAGAAATCACAAAGCTCTAAATTCAAAACACAATACCCCCACTCTCCCCAAAAAGTTGTTTTTCTCTCCTTCCAAATGTTACAGTACCATAAAATTATTGCTGCTTAAAAATAGGACTATTTCTGAGTTAGAGAAATTCAGCCATACTGTATCCTGGTCTTAAAATAAGAGTAGTCAAGTTGATTGCTGGCACTGAGAGGAGGGGAGAAACAGAAACATGCTAATAATTAGCAAGTAAAATCAGTCCTTCTCAGTACAAATGACCTTTCCACCAGTGAGTGCCCATAAAAGACTGAGTGAAAAGTGTCCACACCAATAGCTGTCCTTCATCTCCTGTGCCTATCCTAGAAAGAGAATGAATGAGTCCCTGCCAATTCATCAACTGGGTTTTCCATCTCCCTGCTGGAGAACAGTGCATTTTCTTAGATATGCCAAGAATATAGAAGAATGTGTTTACTTTTGAGAAATGGCTTATTATTATGATGATGATGATGATGATGATGATGATGATGATATGCTCAAGAAGTTAAGAGCAGAGTATCTGGGTAATTTTCAATTTGCTTTCTTAAAAACTCATTAAAATCCACATTACAGCTATTTCATGTGGGTTGTTTATATTTATGTAGGAGGAAAGTTTAATAAGTTTCTTTGGGCCAAGAAAGCAGACTAAGTCAATGGTATAGCCAGGATTAGAAGCTGAGTTTCAGAAGCTGATGGTGTCATGGTTTATAAAAGGAAAAATATGAGGAGTTAAAGAAACCAGAATCTTATTCAACCCTGATCAAATCCAAATTTGAAAAACAAAACTGTCAAAAGACATTTTTGTGGAGGAAGTGAGGAGAACTGAAGGTGGAATGGATATTTCAGTCCCTGAGTCATTCATTCTCTTAGCTAATTCTGTTATTGGATTTGTATAGGATAATGTCCTCATTATTATATTATTATATAAAAACAAGAATGGCTTCTTGCTTTTTAAATTATCATTACTAACGACTATGTTCAAGCTGTTAGAAGAGTGTCTGGGTGATTATCAGTTTGTTTTCAGAAACTCATTAAGAATCTAAAAAGCCGGAAGTGGTGCTGAGGTGCAAGTGGTAGAGCTCTAGCCTTGAGAAAAATCCAAGGACAGTGCTCAGGCCCTGAGCTTAAGCCCAGGACTGGCAAAAAAAAAAAAAATCTATATAGATGTTACATGTAGGTTGTATATATTATGTGTGTGTGTGTGTGTGTGTGTGTGTGTGTGTGTGTGTATAACTAAAGCAAAGAAAGACAGAGGTGAACAGTTGCTGATTTAGATGATGTGAATCACGTAGGAACTCATTCTATAGCCCATGTTAATGTGCATCTGACATTTTTTCCCAAAAGGTTGTGCATGCCAACATCTCAGACCCTCGGCGCTCAGGTAGCGGTCCAGCACGATGAGGTCAACAACTGTGGCCAGAGGGAGATGAGAACAGTGCCAAGAGTAATCCGTTGAGGAGAATGGGCAGCTCAGAAACCCCTCTTCTCTTCCCCCTTCCCAGCCATCTGAAGAGTTCATTCTTGTCAGGGGAAACCCCACTCCTGGGATCTTATTACATCAGTGTATTGCCCTCTGAGTGGTTAGCCTACAGCCCTCCTAGGATTCCCAAATCCTGACAATCCTTTGACTTAGAAGAAATGATCAAGGTAGAAACCATCTTCCTTTGCTCCTCCCAGGGTGCCGGCTCACTTTGTGCATCCCTCTATTCATCCAACCACCTGATTCTCTGAGGTGAGCTCTGGTTCTACCCTGACTCCTTTACTCAAGCAAGGGGTCTCCCTGACTTCCCACCCGGAAATAATAGGTTCACAGGCTTTGCTATCCCCAGATGATAAACTGAACCTTTATCCGACAGCCTAAAAGTACAGTCACAGGCATGTGATATCAATTAGATGATATTAATGTACAAGCGTGTGAACTTTGCTAAGGCACTAGGTAAGTAACTGAAAACCAAAGTCAACTTTTTGCTCTCTAGGTTGCCGTACTTTCAGATAGTATTGTGCAGAAAAACACCGGATCCTAAAGCTTCTCCAGGAAGCTGGTTTCATATGGTGGTTTAGATTTAAATAGTGATTGTCTAGCACCATTTGAAATCAGTGTTCTTGGAGGAGACCAAACCCACAGCCAACTGAAGTACTGAAGAGCACACCCCTGCAGCTCTGAGAACTTGCTTTGCTTCTGTGTAGCAGGCCC
Organism: Megascapheus bottae; assembly: GCF_031878675.1. Classification (NCBI taxonomy): domain Eukaryota; kingdom Metazoa; phylum Chordata; class Mammalia; order Rodentia; family Geomyidae; genus Megascapheus; species Megascapheus bottae. The sequence goes on along the minus strand of NC_143513.1, from coordinate 69,139,839 downwards.
AGTCTCTACCCTGCCAACAGTGGTGTTGCATATGGCTTTATACTTGTTTGTGTGATACACCTCCTCTAGCACTACTCTGCCTGGGTTAAAAGACCAAATGTATAACGATTTAAGGGTTAGGCCAACCCTTTGGCTTCCTATGACCCCCTTAGAGGATGACTGATTTCTTTTGGTGTTCAGAGTCAATAGAATTTTCTAGCACCATCTGAAATCGGTTATAATGATTGGGGAAGAGCATCATGCGGTGGCTGACAAGAGAAAATAAGCTGGTGATCCTTAGGTCATAAAAAAAGAAGGCAGAAGCACAAAGCAGGAATAATAATGTGATCTTCCTTTTTGTTTGTAAATTGAGTTTCGTTACCCTAATTATAATAAATGATTAAGTATTAATATATTCCTGGTGGCTATGTTTTAGAGAAATTCCTCAGCATGTGCAGGGTTTATTTTGGTAATAGATAACTAGAAAAGTGGAGGAGTAAAAGTCATGGCTGCCTGGGATTTAAAAGGAACTCTAGAGAGGGAGTCCTGTTACTCACCTGGGAACCCTGGTCTAGCTTCAGGCTGCTCCATGGTTACCACCCTGACCCAAGAAGTTCATCAGCATGGAAGGAAGGACTAATGGCAGAGAGAACTAGGCTTCTGCATCTAGGATGGAGTAAAGTCAGGGTTCAGTTCAGAAAGCAGTATCGAGAAAGCAAAGGGTCTACTTGTTATTCTCAATTGTCTCTTCTTACTAGAATGCCATGGTTAGACTGAACCTAAGGCTGAGATTCCTAGGGCTCTGAGGACATAAATACAGAAGAGTGAGCATCTCAGCCACTCCACCTCCTGAATCGTAACTGTTGCTTCTACTGTGTACACTGATATCGCCTGCCACTTACAGGACTGCTCTCTCCAGCACGTGGTATGCCAGAGAACTGAAGGAACACCTGGTGGACTTCAGCCTTGACCTCTGCTCTCCCTCTCTGGCCTGGAAAAGCCACGTGGCTGACAAACCAGAGGTAATACGTGTCCTACTCAGCAGAGCTCCCCAATTCTCCTCACCCACTTTCTCACCTGATTTGTTGTCATTTAAGAAAAAACAACAGCACACACAAAAAAAACAGGCAGGGGCCGGGAGTTTGGCCTAGTGGTTAAAGTGCTTGCCTAGCATGCATGAAGACCCGGGTTCGATTCCTTGGTACCACATACATAGAAAAAAAGCCAGAGTGGTGCTGAGGCTCAAGTGGTAGAGCTCTAGCCTTGAGAAAGTCCAAGGACAGTGCTCAGGCCCTGAGCTCAAGCCCAGGACTGGCAAAAAAAAAAAAAAAAGGCAATAGAAAATGGTGCAGGAAGAGAGAAAGCCAAAACTTAATTAACAGAAATCTAATTGGGATTGAGAAGTTTAATGGGTATAGAAAGAGAAATACAGTAAGCTCATTTATAACACATATGCAGAATAGTGGCAGATGTTGTTGCTATGGGAACTGTAAATCATCAAAGGCTGAAATACATTCCTCCACCCTGTGCTTACTAAAGCAAGTCTGTTGCCGAGTAATGATATCTCATGTCACTAAAAAAACAATATTCATATATACAGAATCCATCCTACAGTATCATTTACCCTTTTTATTACTGAAGTAACTATATATACTGATAACCAAGTTTGCCATTCATGGCTTTTAGATCATTTACAGTGTTGTACAAGTATCAGTTCTAATTCCTCAATATTCTCCTCACTGTAGAAAGAAATCCTGTACTCAGTAAGTCAACACTGATTCTCTCCTTCCTTCCTCCCTCCTGGAAGAATCTGCTTTCTGTAGATTTACGTGTTCTGGATATTTTGTGGATATTATACAGCAAGGGCTTTGTGTCTGGCTTTGTGAACTTAGCAATTTTTAAAGGTTTATTGTAGCAAATATCAACGTGTGGTATCTTTTATGACTAATATTACATTTATTCACCACATACTGAACACCCTACATTTCGTTTATGTGCTCTTAGTTTTATTGACATTTGAGTTCTTTAAAGTTAAGTCATCAGTGGATAGTTTATCGGATCTACAAATCAGATGGGACTGACCCCTAGAGGAACCAAACAGCTGTCCCTAGCCCGCCCCATTTCTCCTCTCATCTGCAACCACTTTTGGCTGTGACCTGTGGCTGCCTCCCTTACAAGTGGACTCACTGCCTTTTCTCCGTTCTGACTTTATTTTTGACTTCTACTGTGGGAGGTGAGGATTTAATTCCACCACCACCACCACCCATAAACACACCACTCCATGCCAGAGACATAGCACAAGTGGTAGAGTACTTGCTTAGCATGCATGAAGCCCTGACAGCTCTGCCAAAAAGAAAGAAAGAAAAACACTAATTCATTCATAATTTAGTTATGCAGAGGTTTTGGTTAAGGCAAGAATTGGTGCTGATAATTATGTAGATAATTACTGGCAACATGACCACATGGTTTTCCATTTCCTTTTAAAATTCTGAAATGAGTAGCATCATTTTTAACTGTCATTTTCCATTTCTTAACAATTCATCCTTAATCCTGCCTGCAGGAACTATGGCTTTCTTTTCGGCAAGGTGAGGCACAGCCTGCGGCACTCAGCGGCATTCTGAGCCAACTTCCTCCTGCGGTGATCTGGATGGGTGGCTCTCTGCTCACATCCAGCATTCCTTGGCTTAACGGCATCACCATCCAAAAATTCCCTTTCTCCTTCTCCTGGGCTGGGTCCCTTTTATTGATTGATTCATTGATTGAGTCTATGATCTTTCTTCTTTCAGTCCTCTTAATCCAAACTCTTCTGTGTGTGTGTGTGTGTGTGTGTGTGTGTGTCTGTCTGTCTGTCTGTCTGTCTGTATACACACTCAAGCACATATGTCCTCTGCTTGTGTCCTGAGACAGGACGACAAGTAGATGATTTCTTTGTGGTTTTCTCTTTAACCTATATTTTATTAACATTATTAACAGTTTCACTGGTTATAGACTTTCTCATTGGGAAAATCTTCTCCTCAGACTTTTTGTTGCATCTACTATTATTGAGAAGTCTAACACAATGCTAGTTTTGCCCATATTTTTTCTTTTGGTTTTAGGAGTCCCTGCTTAACCTTTGCATTTAAGTTCCATTGGTTATAAGCCATAATAGGAGCGTTTTCACTTCTTAGACTAAGTATTTAATGTCTCACATTCTGCCTTTCAACTCCAGAAAACATTTCTGTTGTTTCCTTGTTCTGCTATTCTCTCTAAATCTTGTTTTGCATATATTGAACTTGCTAGATCAACTGAGGTTTTTCTTTTTTTCTTTTCTCCTCCCTTTTCCAATTTTCTATCTTTTTTAAAACCATGTTGGTCTTCTAGCAAAATCTCTACCTTTACTTCCAAACTTATTTCCACTAATATATGTTTAATATCTCAGAGGTTGTTTTCATTTTTTTTTAGCATTTTTTTCTTTTTTTACATTTGCAGATGTTTCTGACGGCATCTGTTTTCTTTTTTTTTTCTTTTTTTTTTTTTTTTGTCGTGGGACTTGAACTCTGGGTCTGGGCATTGTCCCTGAACTCTTCAGTTCAAGGCTACCACCCTACTACCCCTTGAGACACAGCCCCACTTCCTGTTTTCTGGTGGTTAATTGGAGTCTCACGGACTGTCTCACGTGCCTATGCTGGCTTTGAACAGAGATCCTCAAATCTCAGCCTCCTAAGTAGCTAGGATTACAAGTGTGAGCCACTGGTTCCCAGCTCATTTTTCTTCTTAAGCTTTTCCATTCCTTGAATGTCTCTGATCCATCTGGGTTCTTCGCATTTCCATGTTTGGAGTTGTCTTTGTTACAGGTCTGCACAAATGTCTGGTGAGCTGTGCCTCTCCATACTAAGAATAAGGCTTAAATGTCAAAGTTCTTTATGTACTCACAAGGTTTGCCAACTGGTCAGCCTAATTATAGGGTGTATGGTAGGCAGAAACATGGCTCTCATGCATAAAAGTGATGTCTGCGCCCTAATCCCCAGAATCTGGACAAATGTTATCTATGGACTTCACAGATGAGTAAGACATCTTGAAATGGGATGAGTATCCAGGCGTCTCTAAAAATAGAGAAACTTTCTTGGCCATAGCCAGAATGAGACGTGACTGTAGAAATCAGACATATACCACTGCTGGCTGGAAGTCAGAACCCTGTGTGCCACAGCCAAAGGATGTGGTGGGGTAGAGGCTCAGCTGTTTCACTCAAGAGACTCCCAGGAGCATTAAGTTTTGTGTTTTTCTTTCTCATGGCTTGGCATGTTTTCTCAGAATTTAGGGATGAATTCTTCCACATCTTACAATGGGTAGGTGTGTTAGGACAGCCAACCAGCCAGAACTACCACAATGTTTACAGAACAAAAGAGTTTAATGTGGATCCTGGGGGCTGCTAAGGGAGGGGGAGTCCTAAGAGCTGTAGCTAGAGGGTAGGAGATGAGCGTTCAGTCCTGGGCCACATCACTGCAGCAGGAGGAGCCCAAGAAGCCACAGTGTCTACCACCCCTGGTGAGTTGCCAAGTGGAGCTGGTAGAGTACCATGAAGTCACCTCATGTGACAGGGTAATGGTGTTCAGGCCACACATTCCACATCTGATTCAGTTTCTGTCACTGGCAGAGTATAGCCTGAAGTGTCTGAGGAGGGGGCATCTCCAGCCATAGATGGGCATGATGGTGGTGGTGAGCTGATGGCAGTCAATACACCACCAGGATACGCCTGCTGCCAGGTTCCAGACCTGACGATGGGGTAGGAGTCTCATTGTTTAGGAACATTGTACCCACCTCTCCCTTCACCATGCTGATTTCACTAAGAGCTCCCCAGAGAATGAAACATGGGAAGCTCATAGTGGGGCTCGAGAAGACCAGAGTTTCACTGAGCCCAGATGCTTATATTCCATGAATTCTTTCTAGCATCTCCCCTGAGTTCACAGTCACTGAGCCTCTGGCTCCTGAGCCTTCCAGCCTTTTGCACAAGTACCACGTCTTCTCTGGGATCTCAGGTATTGTCATTTCCTGTTGTACTACATTTAATTATCTCATGTCTGTTGATTGTGTCTCTGTATCTCATATTTACAAGGTTTCAGAAAGCGGGAAGTCAGGGGCTCTGGACCGAGCTCCAGCCCTCTTAGCCACTTTATGCTCGTGGAGTCCTGCTTTCTCATCTCAAAAACAAAATGGTCCTAGTGCAGCACTTGTAAAATGAAAGTTGTGGGCTCTTTCTCTAGAGAAGACAAAAAGTACAAATGCACAAAACCTTACAGAAATGTAAGTTCAAAAGCCCCACTCAGTACAAGCCCTTCCACAGCTCACTCATGGTATTGAATCTCCTGTTCAGAACCCCTGACTTTGTATATCTGACATTCTAATTCTCAAAGCTATAAAGTTGAGCCAGTATGAGACCTCGTGCTTGTAATCCCAGCTGCTTGGGAAGAGAGATGGGGACAGTTGTGGTTGGAAGGCAAGCTGGACAAAAACTGAGACTCCATCTTAACCAAAAAGATATATGTGTCTGTGGCCCAGCTATGCTGAACGTATAGGTAGGAGAATGGTGGTGTTAGGCTGGCCAAAACATAAGATGAAACAGGAAAAAAATCAACAGATCCTAGCGTAAAAGGAGGTGTGGCTAAATGTGTGTGTGTGTGTGTGTGTGTGTGTGTGTGTGTGTGTGTGTGTGTACGCGTGCGTGTGCGTTTAAAGAGGGAGGAAGATAAGTGATATATATGCATATATACATATACACACACGAGATCTATATAATATATATGTGATGTGTGTGTGTGTATATATGTGTATGTATATATATGTATATATATATATATATATATATCTCAGCCCTAGGAAGTTCTAGGCCCAAGTATAACCAAAAAAATTTAAAAATACACAGACACACACAATTTCAAACATGGCATTGCTAGACATTTTTAAAGATAACAGTAATTGTCAGTGTACTAAATATGAATAAACAAAGCCAGAGTCTAGAAGTTATCTGAGTTTACTCAGCTAAGTTAAGGGCTTAGAGCACCACTGCTTTTTGCAGTAGGGCTGGTAGATGTAGCATGGCCAGAGATCAGAAAATCTGCCTGCTTCCTCACCCTAGAGAAAGCTGTGCAATGGGACAGAAGTCTCAGTGGAGACCTGGCCGTGGCACCCAGGGCAGTTCAAGGTGCAGCTCCCTGGTGTGCTGTCACTCGAGTGATGATTTCAGGCCGCAAGCTGAGCTCAAGCATACATCTGTCAGAGCATCACTGGGTTCCAAGAGGACCTATGTGTGTTCTCGTCTTAGAGAGCTGAGGCCTTTTCTAAAGCCGTACATTCAAGCAGCATCTCCACCCACTGCTCATTCCTTTACCAAGAGGCCACGAGCTGCATTCAGCAGCACTGGGAAGAAGCGCGGGCATCTCCTTGGCAGCTGCTCCATCTGAGCCTCATGGCCGCCCACTGCAGTGGCCTTGTCTTTTTCCCTAAGGATGGCGCTTACCTATTGTTAGTAAGTTGGCTAAAGAGTTTGGTGGTGGTGGTCAAGGTTTAATTTACACGGTCTGCTTCTAGAGGCACCCAACACCGATCATTCATTCTCTTCTTTTTTTAAGAGTAAAGAACAAACGAGCCAATTATTTGAGAGCCGTCTTGTTATGGAAATCATTTTCCACCCAGGTATCCTTGTTGCCCAGCAGCTGACCTTCCCCTGCACAGAAACAATGGCGCTCGGTGCTTTCCCCAGGAGTACCCTGGCACTGCCCTGGTATGTGGGTGTGGCAAGGAAGCCACACTGTACAGACTTGCTGTCTCAGGGCTGACCCTCCCAAAGCCAGAGATATGTGCAACAGTGAGCTCAGGAGTCTTTCTCCTGAGAGTGGAGGGGAGTCCCAGCTGGACAGGAGGAAGTCAGAGAGGAGGAGGATGGAAGGACAGACGTGGCAGCCTACGACTTTGGCAAGTTATACCTCCATGAAAACAGAGCCTACAAAAGGATGGCCCGACACCAATCTGTACCAACACTGAATGAGCTGGCCACCCCTGCGATGGGTTGGGCAGATGATGGCGCAGGCCTGGCAGAGGTAGAGGAACCAATACCATGCCAAAGGCTTGATGTGGCAGGAGGCGACAGGACAAAGGCATCAGAGTGTGCCAGCTGGGCGCTAGCCTTCTTTGCTGTCAGAACTGGTCTTGAAATAAAGGCCAGCCTTTGGGTATATTTGTAAAGGAGGCGTCTAACCCTGTGCAAACAGTCGCCTCTCCCCGCAGGCTTCCGGCCCTGTGACTGAACAGGCCGGAGGATGAGGACAAGGGCAGGCAGGGAAACAAGCACAAAGCCCAGCGCGGCTGGAACTGAGACCCTCCTGCCACACTAGCTCCTCTGACCTTCTGTATATGTCAGAACACAAAAACAGTAGATGGTTCAAAAATGTCTGAGACATGCAAATAAGCAGAACTTCAATAACAACAATTAGCAGACTCGACCTCTAAATGACTTTGAGGTAAGCTTGGAAAGGGTCTTGGTGTCATACAGACTAGCACGAGGAGACCACTAACCCGATTGCCCTACTGGAAGGCAAGTTCCATAGGAGTGGCTTGTAGAAAAGTGCACATGAGGGCAACAGTGTTTAAGAGGAGGAGATGAGCGGATGCATGTGTAGAGTTTCTGTCACACTGTAGCTGGGGAGAATAAGTGGAACTCTAGGTTCCTGGAGGACCTGTTTCTGAGCTCACGCCTCTGCTCCTGCAGAGGGGTTCTCAGTACTCTTTACCCCCAAAGGACCAACCAGGACCTGAGGTCGGCAGCTCTGAGTGTGGCCCTTGGAAGTAGCATGTGATGAGACTGGCAGAACACCTGCCACGTGCCTGGACCCCTGCTCCTCAGCCCTTCCCAATGCACACTGTACAGAAACTTACCATGTGCTACTAAAACCTTGGGCCGTTGTCTAGACAGTGTTGAAGAGTGACCCAACATGCACTACCTGTGATGTACATTTTAGCTCAGAGAAGGATCTCAGAAGGGCTAGATGATCCTGATGTTAGACCTGATGTGAGATGTTAGTAGGTGAATGAATCTCTGGTCCCGTTCCCCTAGGTAGGGTGGAGGGAGGACCCATCAAATCGTTTCATCCTGGGCCAATGCCTGCATGTCCACCTCCACACACTAATCTCTGCTGCTGTGTTTACACACGGTGGTGGAGATGGAGCCGAAGCTGGAGTTTTTATCCATGGAGCAGAGTAAACACTGTCCTGACGTGCCTGTGGTAATCTTGCTGGTTGGCAATCTCTGGAGGAACAAATCCAATCCACCCATGCCCCCAGCAAGCAGCAATCCAGAGTCAAACAAAGTGGAATTCATCTCAAAGCATGCCTGTGGATGACGAAGTCCCATCAGCTAAATATGTTGCCTGTAGCCTGAAATGGAGGGTGAATGGAAGGACAAGCCCAAAGCTCAGGACACAATAAATGTTGTCTGGTTAGTACCATGTGGCATCTCGGTAACACATGAGATCCATTCTGCCTTGAAGTAGCATTACTTTTACTCCTTTCTTACCAAATGGACTGGATGCTTCCCCATGTCAGGGTCTCAGGTCATGTCTGTTCCACAGACTTCAAAGAAGATGATAGAGTGCCCTGTGACCAAGCTCTAGGTGTGGGATGCCAGCAGCGCCACAGCACCATCGTTTGTGGTTATTGTTCATGGACCTATGATACACCTATTATCTGCCAGCAGGGAAAAACTGAGCTTAGCCTGCCTTTGGTTCACTTCAGAGTCAGGCTGTCTTCTGACTTCAAAACATTCCTCATATTTAGGTAGCGTTTTTAGGGAAATTCCTCCCCATTCTTACTCTTGAAAGGAGATCAAGGGAGTAGCTAAGATGTGTAGCTTATATGTATGGTTAGTAGAAGGGATGAGGAAAATATGCTCTGGCCAGACCAGTTGTAACACATCCCCCAGCTCTAGGGTCTGTGGCCTTGGGGGTTACAGTTTCAAGATGATATGTTCAGCACCACGGTCAGAGCCTCCTCTAGAAGAAGAAACATGGAGGGACTCCAGAAGAATTCTGTCTCTGCCTAAGGGCAAAAGGCACCACGGTCAGAGCCTCCTCTAGAAGAAGAAACATGGAGGGACTCCAGAAGAATTCTGTCTCTGCCTAAGGGCAAAAGGCAAATCACTGCGTGCGTGCATGTGTGTGTGTGTGTTGATCCTGGGACTTGAACTCAGGGCCTGAGTGCTGTTCTTAAGCTTTTGTGCTCTACCACTTGACTTACAGTCTAATATTTTTTTAGTAGAAGCAATCAAAGTTATTAAACTTGGACATCCAAACGTCTGCATCACCCGTAAGGCAGAGACACAGTGGGAAAAAGAGTTAATTTCCCTCTTGCTTTCCGCCATGGAGTCCCGTCAGGACAAGTGCATCATCTTTAAAACAAAACAAAAACTCTGTCGAATAGATCAGGTTTTGTTTTTCTACTTTGAGGTTAGAATCTAGTTCAAGGGAAATCTTTTGGAATTAAGTGTTAAACACCACCATGCATTGTAGTGCATGCCTATAAGCCCAGTTGTTCAAAACTTGGAGGTGGGAAAACCATGGGCCAAGGCCAGCCCGGGCAGAAGGAGAAACCTTAGCTGAACAATGGAAGGAAGGCATGAAAAAACAGTGGAGACCTGGCTTCAGGATGGTTCTACTGCCACCTCTACAGCTCCAGACCTACCATTCACTGAAACATCTGCCACACTTGGTTATGTCACGGTTACTGTGGGAGTTTTTTCTGTTGTTCCCTGAAACCAAAGACAAGTTGTTTTCAATGCAACTTACACACACCTTCACTCCTGTTCCTAAATTCCCAAGTTGAAGTTACAAAGCTGATATGACTTGGCTAAAGTTATTTACCAAATTTCACAGTAGCTTGGCTAAAGTTATTTACCAAGTTTCACAGTAGCTAAGTCACCCTGTTACTATAGTTTGAGGCCTAGACTTTGACTATCTCAATATCCTTTTGTATTCCTAACACTTGGCTAGAGAGAAATACTAGATGGAGATAAATGTAAAACGTTGAAACAATAGGCTGGGAGTTTGGCCTAGTGGGAGAGTGCTTGCCTAGCATGCACGAAGACCTGGGTTCTATTCCTTGGTACCACATACATAGGAAAAGCTAAAAGTGGTGCTGTGGCTCAAGTGGTAGCCTTAGGAAAGCCCAAGGACTGTGCTCAGACCCTGAGTTCAAGCCCCAGGACTGGCCAAAAAAAAAGTTGAAACAATATACTTAGATGGATCCATGTAGGAATGGGTCTTGATCCCAGGGCAAAGCACAACTATATTTTAATGTAGTTTGACTTTAGTCAATGGAATTCTGTTTTTTAGGTTGGCAAAAGTTGATTCTGACAATACCAGGTGCTGGGAAGGAAAGGGGGTGGAATATCGGGTCTCAGAGAGTGCTAGTGAGTAGTGCCTGGAGCAACCACCTTGGGGACTGGTAAAGTTACTGGAGAGCACGGCTGTGCTCCAGAACTCTTGCCATGAGGTTGTTCATGACAGCATTGCTCTGCAGCAGTGATGACCTAGTGGTGACCTAGTGTTTGTTGTGATGCAGGGAAATAGAGGAGAATGCAGCCTGGAGATGCTAAGACAGGAACAAAGCAAGTCTGAGAGCTACAGGTCAATAGGAATGGACATAGTGAGATGTTGGAGCCAGCTTCTGAAACCCAGGAATTCAAATTACAGGTTATGAGACACAAGTGTTTATGATGTGTGGGAATTGACAGAAACTACAGAGCATTCCTCTTCTCCCTTACAAGAGCTGGCTGTTAAAAGTTTACCAACGTATCACATGGATAGATTTTTTAAATATTAATTTTAAATTTATTTTAAAAGATGAGTGGTAGGCGGAGGAAATGAGTTTCTGCCATAAAATTTCTGTTGTATAAAAGAATTAGGTCTAGACATACATACAGCATGGCACATACATTCACAGCATTTCAAAACTGATTAGAAATCTGAGTGCAGTGTCTTAGACCAGTAATCCAAGCTACATGGGTGGCTGAATCGAGGAGGACTTATTTCCAAGCCTGCCTGGGCAAAAAAAAAATCAAGAGACCACCTTTCAACAGAAAATAGCTGTTTGGATGTGGTAGCTGATATGTCAGCTGCATAAGAAATGTAAATAGGAGGGTCGTGGTCCAGGATGGCCCAGGCCAAAAGACCAGACCCTATGTCAAACATAATTATAGCACAAAAGGAAGCTGCTTGCAGAAGATTAACACCCAGACCCAATGCCTACATGCATCTGATCATATAAAAATCATATTTTTCAAAAATGCATGCTAGGAAATGGAAATATGATATTTTTTCTTTGTTGCTTTTATTTTCTTCTTCTTTGTTCATTTATCTGTCTTTGGGAGGGTAAGGAGGCACAGAAATGGGAGGAACAGTGGGTAAACACATACAGCTGTACTCACTAGATTCTATGTTGAAAATGAACTGTGCATCTTGTGGGTAGAGGGTAAGAAGGAAAAACTTGGAGAGAGCAAGATAAAATGTGACATTGTCCAAAAAGTAATGTATTCTTTGCCTGACTTACAGAACTGTAACCCCTCTGTACTCACCTTTATTGTAAAAATAAAAAATTAAAATTATTTCAAGAAGGACTGCAGGTGGTTGAAGTGGTAGATTAACCTTCAGTTAAAACTCAGTACTGAAAAAAAATTGACTTAAGGGTTAGCCTCATGTGAAGTCTTCTTAACACATGTGCATACACAAAGGGACACCAAAGTATTTGGAGGTGACTAGAGCTACATCTTCTGTGGTGAGGATCTGAAGGGCATCAACATTTATCCAGACTCATCAAATTACACGCACTCAGTGTGTACAGTCTCTTACATGTCAGTTATACCTCCAGAAAGCTATTTAAGGGTTTGGGGCTTATGGGGAGTGAACTCAGGGCCTCACACTTGTTAAGCACTCTACCACATAAGTCACCCTCAATCTTTTCCCTGAGGTTTGTTTTTCGGACAGGGTCTTACTCTTTGCCTGGGCCAACCACTGACCCCAGTCCTCCCACTTGGACCTCCAGAGTAGCTGGGATTACAGCAGTGCACCGCCATAGTATGCCAATTTTTAAACCTCCTAGAATCTTCATATGTACAGTAGCATATAAAGTTTTAAAAACAAATACTATAGACTGGCAATACTTATGAATACTTATGAATATGGTGTATAATAAGTGCCCAGTTTAGAAAGTAGTATAATGGGCATAATGAAGGAATATTGTCTTTTATTTGTTTGAATAAGTACTATACTGTAATATTTATATTTAATATTAAATATTTTAATATTTGAAGTTAAAAGGCAAATCATTAACTCTGATTAGTCCTCAGTAGTAAGTATACAATGCTTATTTTCTCTGTTTATTTCTATTTAAATTTCAGACTAAGGCAAAAATATGAAATGTGAATAAAAATATTGCTTACCTTACTGTATTGACTATTGAAATTATTTGATACAGTTGGGCCTCTGTAAAAAAAAAATAAAATTTGGTGGGGAAAAGCAAAGGAAGGGGTGACATTACCAAAAAAAGGAAATGTACTCCTTACCTGACTTATAAATTAGTAACTCTTCTGTTTAATACCTTAACAATAAAATTAAAAATAATTTGTTCCTCAAACAATAGAATTTTTGTATGACCCATTATGTCTACCCAAGAACATACCCATAAGAATTGAGAACATGTGATTAAACCAAAAACTACACACAGCCATAAACTCATAATAATAGGAGGGTAGAAATAACTCAGGTGTCCATCAACTGGGGAAGAGCTAGATAAAATCAGTTCTCTTCCATAAAGGCGACTAGAATGAAAAGGCTTAGAAAGACCATGGAAAAACTAGAATTCTGCTATACTACTGGGCATTATTAAAGTCATAAGCTACTTTAGAAGATTGGCAGTTTCTTAAAAAGTTAAACAATATGACTCAGAAATCCCTTTCCTCCATATAACCAAAGAAAATAAAACATTCTTCCTAAAAATTATAGTGTATATGTAAATATTCATAACAGCATTTATTAGTGCATCAACTAGCACATAGATAACAAAACTGAAAACTGTGGTATATCTGTGCAATGGAATATTACAAAGAAAAGACATGCTGACAGAAGCCACTCAGAAGACCACATATTGTATCGTTGAGTGTTTTGTAACTACATTTGTAGAAAAATAGGCAAATCCATACAGACAAAAAAGGATATTAGTGGCTACCAAAGCCTAGGAGGAAGAGAAGTGGGGCATAATGGGTACAGAATTTCCTGTTGTGGAATGAACAGAGTGGTAGAAGTTGAGTAGTATTGAGAGTGTACTACAATCTACTGAATTGTACAATTTAAACTGACTAAACTGGCTTGTGTTTTTTGTGCAGGTGCTGGGGCTTGAATTGGGGCCTGGGTGCCTGTCACTAGCTTTTTCCCTCAAGGCTAGCACTCTACCACTTATGCCACAGCTCTACCTCTGGCTCTTTTGGTGGTTAACCGAAGATAAGGGTCTCATAGACTTTCCTACCCAGGCTGGCTTTGAACCACATTCCTCAGATCTCAGCCTCCTGAATAGCTAGGATCATAAGTGCAGCAAGTCACTAGGGCCGCTGGGTGTTTTGTTTTGTTTTTGTCAGTTGTGGGACTTGAACTCTGGGCCTGGACATTGTCTATGATCTCTTCAACTCAAGGCTACCATCCTACCCCTTGAGCCACAGCGCCACTTCCAATTTTCTGGTGCTTAACTGGAGATAAGAGTCTCATGGACTTTAGTGCCCAAGTTGGCTTTGAACTGTGATCCTCAGATCTCAGCCTCCTGAGTAGCTAGGATTACAGGTGTGAGCCACAGCTCCTGGCTCCTAAAAGGTTTGTGTCATGTAAATTTTACCTGAATTTAAAAAGCAACTTAAACCATGACATATGATCAGGTGTAAGACGCTACTGCAAGGTAAGAAAAAAAAATTCTCCGTGGAGTTAGTGAAATGTAATATATTTGATTGCATAAGAATTTGTAGTTTCTGTAGGAATTGCCTAATAACAATTAGGAAACAAATGAGCTGCATATAACAGAAAACCTCTGTGTTCTGCCTAGCTACACACACACACACACACACACACACACACACACACACACGCCTGCATCTATCACACATACAAGTTTATGCATGAGGATGTGTAAGTACATTAATTAATTTTTCAGTGAAAAATACATGCAAACTACAATGGAGTATTACCTCTTAGTTGCTGTAGTGAATTCTCTAGTATCTAATTCCATAGACTAAACCTGGTGTTCTTGCTCTTGTTTTGTGTAAAATATGATTTCTGGATTTGTGGATGGAAGAGCTTGTCCAATACTTACTTGCAATCCAGGCAGATTCATTCTTTTTTTTTTTTTTTTTTGCCAGTCCTGGGCTTGAGCTCAGGGCCTGAGCACTGGCCTTGGACTTTCTCAAGGCTAGAGCTCTACCACTTGAGCCTCAGCACCACTTCTGGCTTTTTTCTATGTATGTGGTACCGAGGAATCGAACCCGGGTCTTCATGCATGCTAGGCAAGCACTTTAACCACTAGGCCAAACTCCCAGCCCCTCATTCTTGAGTGTATATGTCATGCTGGCGAGGGTAGTTGGTTTTACAAGAGGATAGGGGAGGCTGAAGGCAGGTCACCCACCCAGAGCCTTGCTTTACACCTCACTGCCAGAAGCCAGTAAATCTGGAGAGAAGGAATAGTTATAATTTAAATTATAATTGTCCTGAGCATCCAGCTCCTGCCTTTGGGTGCTGTCTGATCTTGTTCTGTCTTAGATATTTACTGACTCCTTTCTTCAGAAATGGTATGTGTTCTTTCTGCTCTGTTAAGTACACAAATGTCTCCTAATCCAGAGAAAAGTGAGCTCCTGCTGTGGAGGGTTTGTCCAGGAGGAAAAGAAAGCAAGGCATGCAACCTGAACTAGCCAGTCTGGGGCAAGTCGGGAGTCTGGAGGGCCTGGAGGGCAGGGTGAGGGAGGCACGCGGGGGAGGCAGAGGAATGTTCTCCACTTCCACCTGAAGTCAGGACACAGACTTGTGAGCTCTGCTGACAGAACACAGCAGTTGTGTGTCCTGAGGGATCAAGAGCTAAATAAAGGGACTAGAGCACACGGATGGCACTGATGAGACTGTTATTCCTGTGACTTTTCTCTAAAAGCCACCATCCAGGTGGCTTCCTTTCCTTCTACAGTTGTGTTTCTAAATTTGAACAGGCATCCTGAAAAGGTAGGAAAAGGGAGAGACAAACAAGGTGCTTTGTCCCTGAGAAAAACTCAGATACCTGGCGGTTCAGAGACAGCTCACATAGCAGACACCAAGTGACTTTGAAAGTGTACTCCCTCTTGTACAGAACAAGTTAGCAGCGGTAACCTGTGGAACTTCCTGCTGCCGTGGACAGAGTTTGTATCTGTGCCATGCTACTGAGAACTTGAAATGTTCTAAGTACAAGTGGTTATTCAGCTTTTAATTTATAACTAATTTCTCAGTGAGGCACTGAGATAGCCACTGCCATCCGTGCTTGGACGTGAAATGTCCCCACAGGCTTCTCTGCCAAAGGGTTTCCAGTTGGTGGTGCTATTTTGGAAGGTGGTGGGACCTTGGAGGCAAACCCTAGCTGGCTCAAGAAGTAGGTCACTCAGCCTTTGGAGGTTGTATCTGGTCCCTAGTTCCTGCCCCTCTGCTTCCTGTCCTCCATGAGGTAAGCAATCTCTACCACCCTCAACCCCACAATGCTCTCCTTATAATTACAGAATCAATGTAGTCAAGGAGAGTGCACTGAAGCTTGTGAACCTGTGAGTCAGAAGAACTCTTTCCTTCCTTAAGTTGGTTGTATCAGGCATTTTGTCATAGCAGTGAGAAACTCACTCAGCTAGTTTCTGGGGAAGCCTACTAGACAGCACAGGCAGACATGCAGACCAAGGTGTCAACTGTAACACAGCTGGGGAAAGTAGTGATCTGAACAAGTGTCTCATCCGATTGATGCCACTATAGTGTAAAGATCCAGGCAGCGTGAGAGCTAAACCCTGGTGGAGGGGCCTGCCTAGCCAACAGGCTCTGACCTAGTGACTTGTGGATAGGCAGTGGAGCAATTTTTGCAGAAAACTCTCTCATCTGTAGCAGCCAAGTATTCATATAGAAACCTCTGTGAAATAGTCTCTTGTAACTTAAAAACAAGCTAAACTTCCCAGATGGTCTGTTTCCCAAGGTGTATGTGTGTGTATTTTCTTCAAATTCTAGAAGATTTTGAAGAAATCTTTCTGTTAGTGAGTACTTATAAAAGGAAAAACTAACACTTGTCAAACTTGTCTTGGAGAATGCTTTGTTGAAGTGATAAGAAGGGAGCTGAATTTGAACAGTAGAAATGTTATATACTGGATACCTTTATGGCTAGCGAGGACCTGGCTTTGGGAGCTGGGCTCAGAGCTTAGGCATTTGCAGGCAAAGACCTAACGATTGGACATCACCCTGCTTCAGCAGGCCTCATCCACAACTGAGAAAATGCTTTCTCAGGTTTTCTTTGAGGAAAAAGATCAAAGCCATCAGAGAGCATTTGAATAGATGTGAACTGCCATTCAAGGTAAGTTTTACCAAGTCATGCGATTGAGTGTGATATTCTGAAAGTGGCTCAATTAGCATAGTAATGGTGGTGATGTTAGAGTAAGGAGCTTCCTAGGCGTCTCACAAGAAGAAGAGCGCTTGATTTCACATGTCATTTTAAGGAGAGTGACTAGATTCTCAGAAGGATGTGAGTGGTTGTGACCAGTGTCCCAACCATGATTGTGACTTGAGTCATTTCCAAGGAACTAGTAAACACATTCTTTCATTTGGACTTTGGTTTTATTGCTCAGCTCCATCTGTTTGTGCCCATGGAAAGGCTCCAGGGCATGTGATTTGGGAGCCGGTCACCCTGACTCAAACTGAATAATCACAGTTAATAAGTTTGGCTTTCTTCTGGTTTTTTTGCACTTAGGCCTATGTATCTGCCCCCATTTTTTCTCCATCCTTTAAAGTTATGGGAGTACAAACATCCTTAATTTAAAAGAACCAAAAGGAAATTTCCATGGAATGCCACCCAACTCGTCATCCAAATGGGGATTCATCAAAGAATGAAAATGGCTCTTTGTGATCATCCTTCCACAGGAGCAAGTGTGAGCTGACGCCCCAATCAAAGAAATGGAAAATATGCAGAGTGCTTATTTTCATTAGTAGCGGAATTAAAACCAAATGAGACCACGATCCTCCCACCAAAGTGGCAGAATTAAAAGCTACACTGTCAAGTATTGGTAAAGACATAGGGCAACTAGAACTGATGCTGCTGAAAGAACATTTTACAGCCACTTTGGAAACCAGTTCCATATAATCTATAGAGATAAATGCCCTGAACACATGCCCAAAATTCATTCCACAAGATATAGACCCAGATACTCATAGGAGCATTATTTATGGAAACCTTTAACTCCAAGTCTGCCCCGGCCCGCGGGGTTCAGTCAACTGAGACCCGAGAGGGAACCGTACCTAAATGAGTGGGACAGACAAACACAAAGAATGAGACCAAGACAGTGCTCTGATCAAGGTCTGTTTATTGAAGGTCAGAGGGGGTTTATATAGGGCTCTAAGCAGGGGCTAGTGCAGCAGAATTTTTACTTTGCAAGATTCATTATAGGCAGAGAAAGGGGGTTTGGGAAGACAGAAGATGGAGCAAGTGACCTGTCGAGATAACACAGCGTAAATCACAATAGTCTCTAATTTAACTGTCAAGATACCAGTCCAGGTGCTTCTTGACACAGAGCAAGGTAACTTATAAATTATGATAGCAGTCCAGATGTCTCCTGGCACGGAGTAAAGCAACCAGTAAATAAAGATAATGATCCAGATGTCTCTTAGCACAAAGTAAGCAGCCTAAAACTTTTTTACTAAGCCTATCATATTAAAAGTATTAGGCAGCAAGTTAAGAGACCCTGAGGCAGTCTCCAACACAAGTCAAGTGGTTTGTGTCTGTAACCCTAGCTACTTGGGAACTGAGAATGAGAGGATGTGGTTCAAAGCTAGTCCAGGCAAAAAAGCTCACAAGCTCTCTCCTCAACCTAAGATTGGAAGGACCATGGCTCCAGATCCATCTAGGTAGCAAAGTCCATGAGACTTCATCTGCGTGGGGGAAGCTGGACAGAGTTGTGCACACGGGTCATTCCCAACCATGACAAGAAGCCTGAAATAGGCAAATTGCAGTCCAGCTGTGTGCCTGGCAGGAAATGAGACCCATCTCAAAAAATAATCATTGACTAAGCATGGCTGGAAGTAGAGCTCAGCAGTACCTACTTAGCAAACACAAGGGCCTGAGTTCAAACACCAGCACAAACCCACCCACCCCCAAAAACAACTCCAAGATCCTGAAACTATAAACAATGCAGGTACAACATAACTTTAAAATGGATAGCTTTAAATAACAGCTACAATATAAACCTTAGAAGCATTTTATTCATGGGGGGAGAAAAGGAAAATACAGTCATTTATATGAACCCAAAATGGCTGAAACTCAATGCTTAGGTAGTGGAATTGTAAGCAGCATGGATATTTGTGTTAACTCCACATAGACGTGGTTGAAGTCCACACCACAGAGGCTGGCTGACCCATTGCCTTTGGGCTGATGGCAAGGCGGCACATCATTGTAGAGCCACGTGGCTATTGTGGAGCCAAACTGTTCATTCACGGGAAGAAAAAAGTAAGATACAAGGCCCTCAGCCCTACAGTCCTCTTAAAGAGCCACCCCCAGTGACCTGGAGGCCTCCTCAGGGAGGAAGTCCCGCACTGAGAACCCAGCCTCTACCACATAGCAGACTAATAACTCCTACCCAAACCGAAGCAGTATTAGTAGTTCAAAAGTTAGTACAATGGTCAGCTCTTAGGAGACGGAAAGATGTATCAAGCAGGGACTTGTAAAGTAAAAATTATTTCTTTACTTTGGTAAAGAAATGTACGGATTCATTTGTGATCCCTCAATCTAAATAAATGTTGTGCAGTGAGAGGAGTCGTGAGGTGGCTCTGGGGCTGAATGGGGCCCTGCTGCTGGCTGCTGTGAATACAAGTGAGCTGGGTCATTACATTTCCAGGCCAGGCATAGGTTGGCATTGCTAGGCCATCCAGAATTGCCTTTTCCTCTGGCATGGTGACTGGCGTGGCTCCAGGCAGCAGCTGTCCCCCCAGCCTGCAGTAAGGACAGCATGGATCAGTGGCGTCAGCCAACCTGCAACATTAGAACCCTTCTAAGCCCCTGCAGTTGGTTAGGACGAAATCCCCCAGCTTTTCCTGGCACTGTGCTGAATGCCAGGGAGGGGCAAGTTCTTACCTGAATGCCATTTACTCAGTGACCATGGAAAGAGTGAAAGAGCATTCCTGATTGAAGAAACCACCACGTTCAAAGACCCTGAAGTAGACTGAAGAACGAAAAGAATGCCAGCAGGAAGAGTAATCTAAGAAAGAACAGTATGAAACGGCCAAAGCAGTTCGCAGGGGGCAGCCCATGTAGAGGCCGTCGATGGACAAGGGTGTGGAGTTTGTTCCTAGGCAGCCATGCTGGACTCCAGTCGGAGGATGACATCAGACAGACCACAGTCGTGCTTCTTGCAGAAGTACTGTGAGGGCCAGCATGGAACCTGAACCCACTTGGAAGTCATAACAGTGAGAGATTGGAACTTCAGTGGGAACAGGCAGAAAGATAGACAATAGAGATGAGAAGAGAGAACTCACACATGACCTCTATTCCCAGTCAAACAACGGGATTTATGCTGGGGCCATCTCCTGACATGGAGCAAGTGGGAAAACAGGCTTGATGGAAAGCAGTAGAGAATAGCTCTGATATCCATTTAACAGTGCTGTGCATGTGTTAAATAATCCACTACATAAATAGCCTCATCTTTCAGGGGAGGAGGGGGGAGGGGGAACAACTGGAGTCAAGACACAGTAAAGGGGATTTTTGTGCTGTTTTATTGTGACAGGGAGCAAAAGTGAGATAGAGATGTGGAAAGGAGATTTTCTTTTAAGGTGATGAACACTAGAAGGGGTGTGTATGTGTGTGTGTGTATATGTGTGTGTGTGTGTGTGTGTGCGCTCATGCATGCATGTGCGTGTGCATGTGTGATACAGGAGATGAAGAGATGGATAACGCAGGGAGTGAGAGAATCTTCAGGCAAAGGTAGGGATGAGATAGAGTTGATTTGTGGGCAGAACTACAGGAGCCTGCTGGGTTTCTTACAGGAAATAAGTGAGGGCTCTGAGTGTCTTGCCTGTGTATGGTTTAAAGCAATTGATACTGGATTTCCTTTTAGCTTTTGCATGTGGGAAAAGTTTCTAGATGAGGGAGATAGCTTCATCGCTTGTGGTGACTATTACTTCAAAATACACATTTCATAATGGCAACCCCAAAATCGGTTTCCTTTCTGATTATAGTGTGAGATTCAGGTTAAGTTGCACAAGTTTTTCAAAAACATTTAGGGATGATTTCAATACCACAGTAATCACCATTGGATTATTCTATCTGAAACCTTTGTTATGCTCCTCTAAGACTATTCCTTCCTGTTGTATTAGAAGTCAGAGAAACTCTATTTGAAAACATGCTATAGCTGTTGAAGCATTAATTCAGGGGCAGGTGGGAAAACGGGATTGATGGAAAGCAGTAGAGAATAGCTTTGGATATCTATTTAACAGTGACATGTATGTATTAAATAATCCACTACATAAATAACCTCATCTTTCAGGGGAGAGGATGGGAGGGGCTTAAGTAAAGAGCATCTCCCAAGCTTTCATATATAATTTATTCTAATTAAAACAATTATGGTTTTAAAAAAAAGAACTATGAGAGCCTGCCTGCTCCTTGCATATAGCAGTTGTTACTCATGAGCAAAATAAGTGGAATAATATTTGACAGAACTGAATAAAATTCTGTAACCACATGTAGAAAAAGAGTCAACAAGTTCATGGATAGCAGTCAAGCTTTGCACATGTTTTGGTTAATGTTACATTTTAAAGGTCAAAATCATATTAAGTGAAGTAAGCCAGACTCAAAGGAACATAGGCTCAATGGTTTCCTTCATTTTTCATAATCAGTAGAAACCTTGGGCTCTCCTAGCAGAGATTTACAATAGAACAAAACCTAGATGCATAAGGCCAGATAGTATGACACTAAATGAAAGGACCTCCAGGATATAGAAACAAAAGTCATATAATGAGTGATTGTTGTCCTTGAAGTACTATGTTATCTCTATCTCTTTTGCTGTCCCTTGGTTATCTGATATATAAAAAGTGTATTTGTAAACACACTTAAAAATGGCTTGCTTGTTTTAAAATGATTCCAACCTTATTGTGAAATCTTTCGCAGGGCTGTGGGTTGGAGTCAGGCTTTGAACCTACCTGGGTAAGCATACATGGAGCCATATGCCATCTAGCCACATTTGCAGTGACATGGCAAAAAGGAACAAGGGATTGGTGAGCACATTAATCTATCATTGTGTTACTTAACACTAAAGAAATCCCAAGTGATCCCATCCTTCCCAATCTTTCCTTGCTTTTATTCAGACGAGAGACTTGCTTTTACACAAGGCTTGGAGGCTAGAAGCATAGTTCAAGTGGCAGAGTACCTGCCTTGCAATTTCAAGACCCTGATTTCAAACCCCAGCGTACCACAAAGAGAGAGGAAGACACAGCCTGACTTCATGTTCTTTCACGCGTGTGCCATTAGAGAGAAGGAACGCACAGTCTTGATGGGCTTTGGGGGAAGTGTTTATGGTGTGGCTGAAGTTCTTCCTCTGAGGAAATGAAGCAGTGGGCAGTCATGGGTGGACGGGGCAGGGGCGCTGCTTATGTAGCCCTCTGTCACTAACGTTATTTGATGTGGTACTTGAGCCCCCTGCAGGACAAACCAAGATGAATTCATGAACCATGAAGACATGGTTGCAAAAGATTTCACAATAAGGTTGGAATCATTTTAAAACAAGCAAGCCGTTTTTAAGTGTGTTTACAAAATACACTTTTTAGGCTCGTGTGCAAATGGAAAGTAATGAGTGGGGGGGTAGAGAAGATGGGTTATAAAGCTGGAAGGTAGAAGGCAATTCTCTTAAATAGAAAGACTTTCATTCAGCAGTCATGACAGAACTGCTGAACGCTTTATTAAGGTGCTGTGTGCATTTGTGAAGAAGCACAAGTACAGCTTCCTGACGTTTCACAAAATGAACACGTCTACTACACGGGTCTAGAAACAAAACATGAGCAGCCAATGAAATGAAGAACATTCTTTAAAATATAAAAGCAGTAACTGGTGGAACAAAATCAAGAATTTGAGATGTGATGCTAAAGAAGCCACAATTCTCTTAAATCAACACAAGAGGGCACTCTTGACTTGCAAATAGAGCAAATCATCGGCCTCCTTAATCTTGGCAGCCATTACTTGCTGATTTTGAGGGAAAAACAGATTTACTTCCCTCCCTTCTCTTCATCCTTCCTACGGTTATAGGGCTTGAACTCAGGGCCTCTCTGTGCTCAAGGCTAGTGCTCTACCACTTGAGCCATAGCACCACTTCTGGTTTTTTGAGTGGTTAATTGGAGATAGAGTCTCATGGGAACTTTTCTGCCTGGGCTAGCTTTGAACTTCGATCCTCAGGTCTCAGCCTCCTGAGTAGCGAGGATTAAATATATGAGTCACCATTGCCTGGCTAAATAATAGGCCATTTCTAAGTGAGTGGGGAATGGGGACAACAGTTAGTGTGTTTAGTGAATATAATGTAAGCAATCAAACATTTTCAGCTAATAAAAATTCCTATAAGATGAAGCAAGAGTAAGTTATACTAACATGCTGCCAGCTGAATTTAACATTGGCAGACATGGAGGGAAACAAAGGTCAGACATGGTAATTTACATCTGTAATCCCAGATACTCAGGGGGTGGAGAATGAGAAGATTGCAATTAGAGGCTATATCGCGGAGTGGGGGGTGAGAGCTAGCAAGACCCTAGCTCAAAGAAATGTGGGGTGATGGTGTGTGCCTGTCTTCCCGGCTACTTGGGAGGCAGAGGCAGGAGAATTGAAGGACAGGACAGCTCAAACAATAAGCATTAAAAGCTACCTGAAAAATAACTAAAGCAGAAAGTGCTAACATGGTAGTGTGTTCAGTCCCTGAGTTCAAACCCCAATACAACCAAAACAGAAAAACCAACCAACAATAATCACAAATACAAAAACTCAGAATAGGCACATAAAAAAAAAAACCAGCAAACAACCAGAAATGTCAGGAGAATGTAAAACAAGAGTCACACAGTCACGGAGGAAGGGCTTCTTTATAGTAGCACTCTTGCAAAGAACAGCTATAAATCCCACTTTTACAGGATAATAAATCAAATCAGGCAGAAGTGGAGGGAAATATGGCATTAAACTCTGTACTGAGGAAGTGGTGCTGTGACTCAAGTGATGGAGCACTAGCCTTGAGCTGAAGAGCTCAGGGACAGCGCCTAGGCCCAGAGTTCAAACTCCACAACCGACAAAAATATCTGTACTGAACTGAATGCACATATAAACAGAACTCATCTCTTAAGGGAGAAATACTTTCAGGTTAGGCTCCAGTACTTCACATCTATAATTGCTGCTAATCAGGAGGCTGAGATTAGAGGACTGAGATCTGAAGCCAGCTTGGGCTGCCATCTCCAATTAACTGACAAAAATGTCATGCTGGAAGTGGATCTTAAGTGGTAGAACACTTGGCACAAGCCAAGCTACAGCACAAAGCATGAATTCAAGTCATGGTTCTGGCTGGAGGGAAAAAGTGTGACTCACAAAGCTAAACCCAGCCTGTGCTTCATTCAGGAGGAACACCTACACAGAGTGATTCCCGGTAGCTAAAAGTAAAAAGGGCTGTGACTAAGAATATGGCAAAATAAAAATGGGCTAAAAGTAAAAGGTTTTTTTTTTATAAACAAAGCAATAAAAAAGCAAGATGTGAGAGCAAGGTAATGTTGAATTTACACACAAAGCTTTGATGAGCAGAAAACTATTTAAGGATGCTAAGACCCATAGGCCACAATGACCATTTATCTGCTGTGAGTATATATGACCAGGCAACTCACCAAACTGCCTTTGTAAATTTGTAAGTTATGCATACATAAGGAGATAAACATAAAACTTTTCTAATGGGGAAGTATCATGTAGCTTCACGTAGGTCAGTGGTTAAGAGGATAAAATGAAGATCACAGAAAACCTTTTGTGTGTATGTGTGTGTGGATGCTGGTACTAGGGCTTGAAAATTACATTCTCCCTTGGCTTGTATGCTCGTGGCTTGTGCTTTATCATTTGAACCACATTTCTAGCCTGGCTTCTGGCTAGTTAAGTAAAGATAGTTTCATGGACTTTTCTACCTGGGTTGGCTTTGAACTGTGATCCTTCTGAGGATTACAAGTGTGAACTACCCGCACCCAGTAGAATATAGAAAAATCCAACAAGCGTAAGCAATACAATGGAATATATAGTATTATGGATATGAATATTCCCGAGACAGAGCCATATAGTTCTATTTTTCTGCTTCAAGACTGTCCATGGCAGCAAGTCTCAGTGGCCACGGACTGAATATGTGTCCCCCACCAGGTGATGACATTTGGAGATGTGGCCTTTGGCACGAGAGGTGATGAAGATGGGGCTTTCATTGTAGGTTTAGTCCCCTTACAACATGAGAGGCCAGAAAGGTGGCTGGTGTGCCCCTCATTCCCTTTCTAGTTCAGGTGAGAACACAGCAGATGTCAACAGGCAAATGGAAGACTCAAGCGCAGAGAGCTAGCTCACTAGTAAAGCAAGGCCCTGGGTTTGATCCCTTTTGAGGGAAGAAAAAAAACCAACCACTTTGTAGATACATTTCTAGAGATTATGTAGTGTGAAGAACAGAAAAAGGAAAGAATGAAAACTGAGCAGCGCCTCAGAGAAATGCAGAGCATCACTAATCACGAAAATCTCAAATAATGACAACTGAAAGGAGAAAGATGTCAGCCTGAAAACTTGCCAAATGTAGTGAAAGTCTTAATCTGTATATCCAGTCAGCTCAACAACTCCAAGCAAAACTATCACAGATGCTGGAGGCTTGACCACGTGGTAAGGAGGCAGCAGGGAGGAGAGGGGTGGGGCTTCTTGCACCCATCCATCCCCACAGAAGCCCAACTGCAATAACTCTGCTCAAAATCACACTCTCAAAAGCAAGAGAAGAGGATGTCTGTATGGATGGCAGAAACCAGAAGAGATGCATGTAAGCAGAAGGCCGGTTCCACCCTAACCATTTTACCCCTCCTTCCTCCCCCCCATCCCAGTCAGTTTGGAGAGAAAAACCCCGACACATGCAGAACAGCAAAGCAAACACTTGCTTTTGCCCTGGACCAGGGCCAGCGCCCTTCCAGTGAACGCCTGGTAGCAAAAGCAAAAACATCAAAACTTCAGCAAAGGGAAATGAAACAAAATTGGAACAGAAAGAGAGAACATCCAGCTGCCATATCACCTAGCAACCCCACCACTGTGTGTACACCCAAACATAACACGAGCTGTCCCCACTTCCATGTCCAACACAGAGCTCTTCACAGCACACACGATCTCATCCCACGTCAACATTCAGTGATAGATGAGTGGATATAGAAAATGTGCTGTACAATGGACAGTTATTCAGCCATAAAGAAAAGAAAGCCCAGCTATTTCCTGCAGGATGGAGCTGAAGGGCATCATGCTAAGTGAAACAAGTACTGGAAGACAACTACTGCATGCTCTCACATGTGGGGTCTGGAAATTGAACTCAGCAGCTCAACATAAAATGGGGCTGCAGGGCCTGAGGGTGGGAGAAAGGGGAGCTTTCTTTCTGTTGGTCAAAGAATGCAGTATCAGTTCTGCAAGATGCGTTAAGTTCTGGAAATCTAATTAACAGCGTGGTGACCACCCTAAATAATACTCGGTTGTATATTTGAAATTTGCTAAGAGTGTAGATCTGAACTCTTTTACCACACACATAAAAGGGACAGTGCAGATGATGAGATCACCAGGCCACCTGGCCTCAGCTGACTTAAACTAGAAATCAGTGACAACACAATAAGCAGAAAAACTTGCACTTTTTAAAAGATGCCAAATTGACTCCATTTTGGAGGTAACTTCTAAAATACTAAAATGTTCTAAAAGAAAAACCTTTTTAGTATGTATATGTGTATTTTTGGTGAGGAGTGGGGGTTGAACTCAGGGTTTCAGACTTGCTAAGCAAATGTTCATCTACTTCAGCCACCTCTAATCCCTTTTGCTTTTAATCATGTCTTCAGATAGGGTCTGATGATTCACATAAAGAAGGAGAAATGGAGGGAAGATTCTAGAGGTGAGACCAGGATCAAAGGGCATGGGCCCAGAGACAGCAGAGCCACCATCATCTCTAGCAAGGAAGGGTGGAAATGTGTCCCCAGCAAACATGGTGACCCAATGGGAACTGTTTCCCACATGGACCCATTACCTTCCAAAAATGAGACTCCAGTATGGAAGGAGGGGGAAGAAATACTGTTTTCTCTTTTGTGCTCAATCTCCTGCCTTCTCTTCTCCAAATTCAGTCAGCAGCCAATAGCAAGGGAGCTTAAGCAATGGCCACCAGGGGTCTCACTCCCAGGGCTGGGGGGACGAGAAGCAGAGAAGTTGCTCCACAGAGTAGACTGTGGGTCATGAGAAGCAAAGGTAACACAAATATGACCTTGAGGCTTTGACTGTCTTGAAATTATTTTTTGGAAGCAGGTGCATCATTTCTGTCTGAGATAGGTAGCTTTCATGTGGACCTCACTTTTTAAAGGGCTTTTTAAGGGTCAGGAGAGTGGCCTCGTGGTAGAGTGCTTGCCTAGCATGCAAGAAGCCTGGGTTCGATTCCTCAGAGCCATATACACAGAAAAAGCCGGAAGGAGCATTGTGGCTCAAGCGGCAGAGTGCTAGCCTTGAGCAAAAAGTGTCCAAGGACAGTGTCCAGGCCCTGAGTTCAAGCCCCAGGACTAACAAAAAAATCTGAACAGTTTCACTGCTCTACAACACTAATGATGTCAATAACTAGGACCAAGTTAGTGGAACTCTGAGACTGACAGTTTTTGATCAAGAATGTCATTGGAATGATTGATGTAGTTAAAGAGCTTTCAAAGGCTGCTTATATTCCACAGGAACAACTTGTAAAAATCCATTCACATATTTCAATTAACAAATTGTAGTAGCACAATTATGTTTCAATGACTTTTTGTTATCCTCCTAATAGCTCTTACAAGTTATTTTCAGATATATTTGAAACCCTGCCCAGATGGTTTTATTTGATATAAGACAGCCAAAGAATTTTGAGTTACATATATAGAAAAGTTATGTAGAAACATTCAAATTTCTAAGCATATCAAGTTCTTGGTTTGTACTCTGTAGAAATGGGTAATTGTAAAGGATTCCCACCAGAGCTGAGGCCCAAGCAGAAAGGAAGAACCCCTCCTCTTCCCCACTTCTTCCTTTCTGAAAACCCCAGCGAGCTTTCATCCTCTCCCTTGGACCTGAGGAGCCTGTCATAAATTTGGACTTCGGGTGGTTGGTTGTTGTTTATCATTTGTGCAATCTGAAAATTGCTGAGAACTTTTCTTGCTTCTAGGATGCCCAGGAATTTACCTCTTTATTGAGGCTGTTAATGCTGAAAGTTTTTCTTCTGTATATCCAGTGAGTACCTGCATTTTGGCAGTCAAGAGAGGCCTTCGGTGTCACTGTCTCCTAAACTGTCCCTCAGAAAGCACATGCTCAGGTCTAGCTCAGTTCCCTGGCTTTCTCCTGCTTCTCCTAGAGTCCTAACACACCTAATGGACTCGACTTGGTCTCTCCAGGCTCTTGGTAACCAGAGGTGATCTTAAAATATGTGTTCCTTTTGTCACATCATTCCTTTGTCTTCTGTTCACAAGTCCTCTACTAAGGGCAGGAGCAGCTCAAGCCTGCCACCTGCCCTCTGCCACCTTCTCATCCAGAAGCTGCAAGTGCTGTGTCCACAAGTCAGGATCCCAAATTAACCTAAGCCATAATTTGTCTCCTTGAGTCTTTGGCAAGTTCTGGGCAGAATGCCACATATTTTCTATCTTAAGCTGTGTAGGCCATCATTACCTAAATAAAATGGTGCCAGAAATAGAAAGCCCTTTTAACTCTTTGGTGACGGAGTTAGTTCCTTCCTTCCTTCCTTCCTTCCTTCCTTCCTTCCCTCCTTCCTTCCTTTTCAGGTGAGACCACCTTACTCACCCAACTTATTTGCTGAGATAGGAGCCTTGCTAACTTTTTTGCCTAGGGTGGCCTCAAACTGTGATCCTCTGAAGCTTTGCCTCTCAAATAGCCAGAAGTACAGGCATGTGCCCCAAGGCCGGGCCATTTAGTGACATATTCTTTACTTCATTATAATTTTGTATCTTTGTAAGCTATGGAGGGCCTTGGTGACAGTGAAGTTCCTATTTAACCTCTTTTATTCACATTTAACCACAATTATTTCTATAGCCTTGCTCGATACTCAGATGACCGCAGGTCTAGGTCTGTGTAATTATGAGCAGCTAGATACCTCCTCGGCAAGTAAATCTCCCAGTCTGAAAAATGGCCTCCACCTTGGCTGCCACCTGGGAGATGGGTCCCAGAGCTTGCCTGCTATCCCCTTCTTTACTATCCACCTTCCTATGACTCCAGTCTTCCAGTGTTTCTCACTCTAGAACACTCGCTCTGGCTGAGCACACCACCTCACTCAGTAGTCTGTGGATTCTAAGTTCCTGTGTATTATGTTTACTGATAATGGTTCTAAAAGTGTTAATACATGCGTTAGTTTCTTGATCTTTTACGTCCAAGTTTTTATTATTATTATTATTATGAACACTATGCGTTTTCTCATCTAAACTCTTCTCTACTAAGTCTAAAACAATGATGTTCATCCAATTTTGCTTGCCTGATTAGGATTCTTCATCATGTTAGATCCTTTTCTATTTCATATCTGAAATAAGGGTTACATTTCATCTACATTTTTATTGTAAATAATGAATCAGGTACAAGGGAATTGAAAGCTTGTGCTTCCTAAACCTTTGAGATACAGAACAATTTTGCTTGAATCTAATAATAATCCAGAATTATCTTCAATAAAGAAAGAACAATTAGCCAAATATAAATTCCAATTGTGGTTGTGCTGTTGCCTCAAAGACAGGACTTGTGTTCACCCCTATTTTCCTTCATCTTTCCCCCAACCACTAGCCAAACTCTACTGAGAATAGAATGTATGACCTCAGGTAGACATCATAAATACAGAGCGACAGCTTTAACAACCATGAATAAGTTGAAATATGTCTTCTCTGAGCTACTCTGGGATATGGGTTCTAGTGGTGGGGAGCAGATCTTGTCAGAATCCTTTATGGACATGCATAGACCCGGGAGTAAAGGGTAAAGGAGGGCAATGATAGGGGCGTAACTGGTTAAGAGGCATTGTATGCAGAACAGATCAAATGAAACCTGCCTGTTCTACTAATTGATGCTTAAAAAAAAAAAAAAAAAAAAGCAGAGCTGAGCTTCAGTATGTTAACAGTTTCTGTCACCTGAGATAGGATTCAAGTCACCTTCCCAGGACTTGCCATGAAGTGAAGGGAAGCAGAGGAAAAGAACATTACCCAGAATGCAAATGAGCCTCAGGCACTTTCCAGAACTGTGGAGACTGGCATGATGACCGGGATCAGGGGTCAGGATGGACACCGCAGTGGGGCAGTCCTTCCGAGAGTGTCCCGTGTGCATCTCTGCCCTGAGGGAGTGAGTGGCGAGCCACTCCTGGCAAACACGTGAGCACACGTGGCTGTGAGCATACGTGGCTGGGCACAAGAGGCCTGTAGGGCTGTGGTCCACAGCAGATGGAGGCCAGCTCTGATGAGACTCCACAGAGGTGAAGCCAGCATCATCAGCAAGCAGAGGACAGCACACCCTTGTCAGTGTCTACATCCAGATAGGCATTTGGGAGAGTAAGGCCAGAGGACCGGGTGTTTGAGGTTAGGCTGCATTCCATAGTGTGTTTCAGGCCAGATGAATCTACATAGAGAGATCGATAATGTCTTAGAGACACAGACCTTGCCTCAAAAACAAAAAGTATTCAAATAAGAACAGATTTGTCGGGCCGGGAGTTTGGCCTAGTGGTTAAAGTGCTTGCCTAGCGTGCATGAAGACCCGGGTTCGATTCCTCGGTACCACATACATAGAAAAAAAGCCAGAAGTGGTGCTGAGGCTCAAGTGGTAGAGCTCTAGCCTTGAGAAAGTCCAAGGACAGTGCTCAAACCCTGAGCTCAAGCCCAGGACTGGCAAAAAAAAAAAAAAAAAAGTCAAGAACAGATTTGTCAAAACTAAACCCATCACAACAAAACAACTCCAGTATGAAATGTAGTTAGGGAATTCTTAACAAAAGTAATTAAAAACAACAACAACAACAAAACCCTGAGAGATGTGGATGAAACCTGTGGGAGAAAATGAGGCGTAGACATGGGTTAGGGAGATCCGGTCATAGCAGTACTGGAAAAAGTCATAGCAGTACTGGAAAAAGGGAGCAGAGAAAACACAAGGAAGGAAATCATTAACTTACAGCAAAGGGGGCCAGGAGTTTGGCCTAGTGGTAGAGTGCTTGCCTAGCATGCACGAAAACCCGGGTTCCATTCCTCAGTACTACAAACAGAAAAAAGCCAGAAGTGGTGCTGAGGCTCAAATGGTAGCACTCTAGCCTGGAGAAAGTCCAAGGACAGTGCTCAGGCCCTGAGCTCAAGCCCAGGACTGGCAAAAAAAAAAAAAAGGCAGCGAGGAAAGAAATACAGCGGGGAAACAGCTTCCCAGAGCTCCAGGATGTGCGGCCTCAGGTTCAAAGGGCTCGGGTGTCAGTCCGGTGGCTGAAACCAAAGGATCCAGCCTCCAGCTGGCTCTTGTGCTGCAGCTGATGTTGGCATAGACCAGCTTGGCACCCTAGCCTCAAGAATTCACTGGGGTTTTAAATAGCATCCTGCCATTCCCAGAAAATTTAACACTAAGAAAATGTTTAGAAGCTACTGAAATCTAGTATTCCGCCCAGTTAAAATATGCTCCAGATGGGAGAATCACAAAGTTTAAGAGCAGCCTGGGTTCTTATAAGAAGACCCTTCCTCAAAAAGAAAACAAGGCTGGGTGTGTGGCAGTGGAGTGCTCCACAAACACGGGGCTGAGCGCAAACCCTAGCACTAGAAGACACTAACTAGACCGGAAAAGCAGTCTTTTAAGGAAAACAAGACTTTAAGAAATCGCATGCTCACAATAAACTTGGTAATTTGTTTATAGATGTATACTAAATGCACATCTAGCTACATGTACATTCCTCAGGCATTGAAAAGACCCTGAGAGGTGGCCCAAGAGTGTGGGCTGGATGCAGATCCCACTGCCCTGGTAACTGTGAAGAGAAAACTCCCAGAAGACCAAGCACTTTCCACCACACCCAGCCATTGCGATCCAGTCACAAGCTTCTAGAATAAAGCCCATGGCTACTTTCCAACTTTCAGATTAGAAGTATACACATACACAGCACGAAGGTGTGCTCCATAGCTGCTTTTTCTCAAATCCATCACTCTCCTAGAAGACTACAGAGCAGTTTCTTCTCTGGGAGCTGCTGGTCCTATAAAAGCTGGGGGTCTGCGCATGCCTGGTGCACTTTAAGGGCACCATCTGTGATTATTGAGCTTTGAGTGCATGAATGCTTTCCCCACCTACCGTCTTCTGCCCCAGGGCGCTCCTCCCCATTGCCTCATAGCACCAAGTAGGTGCTCTGCGAGTGTGAACCTTATGCCCAGATTTGGAGACTTTGAAAGACAGCATTTATCCAAGATGCCCCATATTAAGCTTCACTGGAGAGGTGACTGCAACATCATACCACAGCTGGGCTGACTCTTCTCTACTGTCCAGCATGGACCCCAAGGCCTCTGTTTCCTGCCTCGTCTGTGGACTTTCTGAGGTTAGCAGAAGTGGCCTCTACAATGGCCATCCGTTGGCACTGCAAGCTCAGTGACGATGCGTTTCCTGGGCCCAGTTGTCCTTCTGGTCCCATCAGTAGGTAAATCAGCCCTACTGAAGGTGAGAATGAACTCTGGGGTCCTCAGCATTGTTATGCCTGGTGGGGGAAATTCCAAATCCAGGACAAATGGCCCAGCAGATGGAATATTCTCGAGTTGAGTATTCCACAGAGGCATGGCATGGCTAAAGATGACAAAGGAGTTTATTGTTGACCGGCGACTGTCCTGTCTTGGACTCCCAAGGATGTCTCAGAGCAAAGGGCAGCCCTGTCCTCTAGGAAGGCTGAGTTTACAAAGGTCAAAACAGCATTCAGGTGGCAAGGCAGCTTTGCAAGCAAGTAAGCCAAGTTACAGAAGCAGAAATTAACGGTTGGTGATAGCAATTACA
Source organism: Megascapheus bottae (assembly GCF_031878675.1). NCBI lineage: Eukaryota > Metazoa > Chordata > Mammalia > Rodentia > Geomyidae > Megascapheus > Megascapheus bottae. The sequence goes on along the minus strand of NC_143513.1, from coordinate 69,107,367 downwards.
ATTCAGATATATGTCATAAATCATTAAGCCAAACAACAATTTCAGTAACTGTTATTGATCATGAAGCAGAACAAGGTCCACATTCCAGACTGTTCAATTTTCCATTATTTCTGGATTTCCTGGTGACAAGCTAATGGTATGCCAGCTACGTGCAAAGGGAATAATAAGGGAGTTACACTCAGTTTCCTTCATTCCTCTCTGACTACTTTTGGTTCCTGCTATTCTCAGTTTTGGCACAGGCTATAATTTCCCCATGCCAGGGTCTTCTGCAGCTGTCCCCAGACATCAGAGATACCACATAGCCCAAGGGGGGAGGGGAGGAAAGTGGTAGCAGAAGTTGAGATGGACTCACCTTCAAGCCAAATAACCTTGAAGTCAGGAGAGAGCCCACACATGGCTCTCCCCACAAAGCCATGGAAAAAAGCAGACTCCATTTTGGATTTCTCATGCCTAGGAGAGAACACATTCTGTTGTCTCCAAACAAAAGGATTGTGGTAAGTTTTTACACTCTTCTAGGAAAGGAATATATAAAACCAGGCATGTAAAACAAAAATATAACTCAAATAAGAGCTGCAAATATATGTCAGTGGTAGAGCACTTGCCTAGTAGATACAAGGGCCCGGGTTTGATTCCCAGCCCCTCACGGAAACAGACAAAATAAACACAGTATGGTGGGCATGCCTGTAATACCACCACCTGGAGGATGAGGTGGAGGATCAGGGGTTCAAGGACAACGGGGGTACAAGGCAACACCCTGTCTCAAAACCAAAGTAATGAAGCAACAAACACCGAAAGGGCTTCTGTATTCTTTTTTTGGTAAGAGTATTGGCAAAATGATTCATTAAAAAAAAAAAAAGCTGTGATGGTCTGTGTGGAAAGCCTAAGTTGTTAAAGATTAAAATTTAGGCATCAATAAAATTGAAAATATTTACAAATCAGTTATTTCTCCATGCCTATCAACATAATAATTAGGGAAATAATGAGTTGAGAAAGAACCAATTGCTAATTCAATAAAATATAAAATACCTAGAAACAAACCTTTAAGTTGAACTACCAGACCCAAGTGATAAAAATATTAAAGGGATTACTATATTCTTGATAGGAAGATTTAATATTATAAACACATAAACTTTCTCTAAGTAAATCTCTGTATTTACCAGTGGGATTCTTTTTAATGCTCCAAGAACTATTCTAAAGTTCATCTAAAAAAAAATAAGTGGGAAAATAACCAGTGGAAAAAGAGTAATAATGTTGAAACAGTAACACAAGGCAAATTTCAAAATGCACTATCTTGTTTAAAGCAGATTAAAAAATGTTATAAGCATAATTAAAGTTATGCGGCAAAATAAACTTGGAGTAGATATAACAAAACATAAGCCATTATCTTTGGATGAAGAAATAACAGGGAAATTTTTATCTCCTCTGTATATTTATATATATTTCTTTTTTTTAAATGTTATATCAGACTTATATCTGGATTCAGGGTGAAATGCTATCTTCTCGTGGCTGCTTTTGCCTTATAATAAATCTTCTTCTTCTACCCTCCAATAACAATAATTTTTTTGCCAGCCCTGTGCCTCGAACTTAGGGCCTGGGCACTGTCCTTGTGCTTTCTCAAGGCTAGAGATCTACCACTTGAGCCATAGCACCATTTTTGGCTGTTTTCTATGTATGTGGTACTGAGGAATCGAACCCAGGTCTTCGTGCATGCTAGGCAAGCACTCTACCACTAGGTTAAACTCCCGCCTCCCTCCCCCCAACAATAATAATAATTTTAAAAAGAACTCAATCTTAACCTTTCAGGGGATGTTTCTTTGTTGAACTCATCCCTCCAAGTCTGGGCTAGATGGCTGAGTATTTACTGTTGCAGATGTCATTTAGCATAATTCTTTGGCCTTTCCGTATTTTAACCTTTGAGGATTTTTAAATAAATCTGTGTCTTTTCCCTCTGTATCTCTGGTACAAAGCCTAATATAAAGCAGCTTTTCAACAGATTTCTTGACTAATTTTTTTTTAAGAAAGTGGTGCTGGCAGAACTGGTTAAACATCTGAAGAAAACTAAAGTTGGATTCTTCTTTGTTACCCTGCACCAGGATTAACTCCAAATGGATCAAAGACCTGGAGGTAAAAGCAGATACACTGAAAACTTTACAGGAAGGAATAAGGAATCCACTAGGTCTCCTTGGCACAAGTCAAAACTTTCTTAATAAGGACCAAGAAACACAACAAATCAGAGAAAGTCTGGATAAATGGGACTGCATTAAACTGCAGAGCTTCTATAAGGCAAAGGACATAGCTAGCAAACTAGAAATCATACAGAGTGGGAGAAGATCTTTACCAACCATACAACAGACAAAGGCCTCATATCTAAAATATATCAACACCTCAAAAAATTGAATCACTCCAAAACTAATCTCCAAAGAAACAACCATCCCATTAAAAGATGGGCCAAAGACTTAAAGAGAGTCTTCTCTGAAGAAGAAATAAGAATGGCCTATAGACACATGAAGAAATGCTCGACATCTCTGGCCATAAAAGAAATGCAAATCAAAACAACTCTAACATTCCACCTTACTCCAGTTAGAGTGACCATGATCAAGAAATCTAATAATAACAGATGCTGGTGGGGATGTGGCCATGAAGGATCACTATTACACTGTTGGTAGGAGTGCAAACTTGTTCAACCACTATGGAAAGCAGTATGGCAATTCCTCAAAAGACTAAACATAGAGATCCCCTATAACCCAGCAATTCCACTACTTGGCATTTACCCACTCATCCAGAAACAAGGGCATAACTAAATCCACTAGCACAACAATGTTCATTGCAGCACTATTTACCATAGCAAAAATATGGAACCAATCCAGATGCCCCTCAGTTGATGAGTGGATCAACAAGATGTGGTATTTATACACAATGGAATTCTATGCTGCTATCAGAGAGAATGACATCACCCCATTTGTAAGGAAATGGAAAGACTTGAAAAAATCATATTAAGTGAAGTAAGCCAGACTCAAAGGAACGTAGGCTCAATGGTTTCCCTCATTTGTCATAATCAGTAGAAACCTTGGGATCTCCTAGCAGAGATTTGCAATAGAGCAAAACCTAGATACATAAGCCTATCTAGTATGATGCTAAATGAAAGGACCTCCAGGATATAGAAACAAAAGCCATATAATGAGTGATTGTTGTCCTTGATGTACTATGTTATCTCTCATCTCTTTTGCTGTCCCTTGGTTATCTCATACTGTTACAGCATTTTACCCTGTTATCTGATATATTGTATATATGCTTATTTGGTCATTTGAAATAGCATAGGGAAGGAGGGAAAACAAGATGGGGGCGGGGGTAAAGGGAGGGAAATGGGGACCAAAACATGAGAAAGGATATCAATGTCTGTGAAGTAATGCACCTTCTACCTGGTGAATATAATGTAACCCTTCTATTAATTACAATAAAAATTATATGAAAAAAAAGAAATATACAAAAGGGCATTTGCAACTCCTCTTACTACCACTAGAAGGCACCACACCTCCACCAAGATAGCTCCAGTGTTTTGTTTTTTTTTAAAAGGGTGGTTGCAGGGAGGGTGGGGGGGCATTTCTAAGGAGTAATTGTTTGTAAGCCCACCAGAGGGAGACAGTGTAAGCCACTGCTAACAGTGAAATGTCTCCAAGATTAGATAGTCCCCAGATAACCCCCCTCTCCCCGTACTTGGTGTGTTTCACATCTGCTCCACTCATTTGGGCACTTATCAAAAGCAGTTTTCATCTGTTATCAAAATTACATCCTGTGTCCATGTCTTGCCTGCACAACCAGAGAGTAAGTTTATGTTCAAGCTTCTTTCTCTCATTTGCCATCTCGGATCTAATCCTCTGAAGTGTGCCATGATACTGAATTGAATTAAAAGGTTAACATTTTCCCTTGCCTCCTGTGTCACACTTAGAAAATCCAACAGGCCAAGTGCCGGACTTACAAAACATGAGAGCTACATGATGAGTAGAAGAACATTCTCAGATTTATTGACCATTTCAACATAAAGCCACAGTAGAATGCAATTCTGATATGCTTCAAATGTGATTGTGTTTTTTGAGAATTACAGTGGCAGACAATTTTTAAAAAGGCGTGATTTACAGAGTGACAGGCAGTGCTGATGGTGGCAGGGGCTGATAAGCGCCTTGGTGGGAGAAGAGGGCAGGGATGCCTCAGAGGAAGACTGATTCTGTTTGATGTTAACAAATAAAAAAAATGAAAAGGGTAGGGAAATCTAGGTGAGTGCAGGGATGGGAAGCCTGCTGGCTACAAGAGCCTAAGCCTCAGCTGCACTATTTATTCATTAGTGAGACCTTGAACAAGTGACTTAACCTCACAGTGCCCTGGTGTCCTGAACGGAACAGACAGATGAAAACCAGAACCTACTGCATGGGGTTCTCGTGAGAAGAAATGCGATCTGTGTGAAGAGTTCCTGGAGCAGCGTGTGTGGAGTCCAGGACAGATGCTCAAAGGATTTACCACAGCTCACTCAGCAAACCACACGGCAAATGGTCAACAAAACTGGGCCTGGCACAGAGAAGGGACTGTGTGAGCTGAGGGCAGTTACTATTTTGGGAGAGAGAGGCCAGGGACAGTCCACAAGGTTCCTTGTCCCCTTGAAAGATGCGCCTTGTCACTTTTCTGGGGCTGAGAGACCACCCAACTCTGAGAACCATGCCAGCCCTGCATCCTAATTCCATATTGAGCTAGTACCTTTCGCTAGTAACTCTGCATTCCACGCAAACATCTTGCCAAGGAGAAAATGTACTGGCCAGCTGGTTCTGATAGGACTAATTAGGCCACACTATTTAGTAGTTTGGAATACAAACAAGGGTCACATTTCCACTAGTAGCCAATCTGGAGGGAATTTAAGCCCTTTGCTGACTAAATTATCTAATATTCTTCCCTTTCCCATATATATGCATGTATGATACATATAATATATATAATATTATATATATATATTTGTATTACTGGGGGTATAACCCATGGCTTATAGAAGCTAAGTAAAGGCTCCACCCCTTAGGCCGGGCTCTAAGATCTCCCAATGAATATTATTAACAAAAGTTTTTGTTTTTTATAATTTGCTCCACATGCATTTACTGAGCACCTGCAGTGTGCCAGGCACAGTTGAAGCCACATGAGCTAAAGCCATGCATGAGCCCAGCCCCAGTTGTCCTGGTGAACATTCCAGCGCAGGACACAGCAATGATGAAGCAGTGAGCTAATACCAGAGCTACATGTGCCAAGAAGAAAACTAAAGCCACACTGAACAGAAGCTGCGAGTGTTTGCAGGGGGGCGGGGGAAGAGGGTGGGTTGCCAGCCTCTTAACTAGTCTGAGAGCCAGTTAGCTTAGTGGGTCTACTATAATGGACTGGGAGAACAGAGCTTCAGATGTACCTCCATCCCAGGCATTCATCATCACCTTTCAGACTCACAGACAGAAACCATGAGGTCCCCCATCATCCTTGCTGCCTCATCCCAGGCACCCTCTTACTCCTGGAAAACTATAGCCCAGATGCCCTTCCTGTAGCCCCCCCCCCTCTCTCTCTCACACACACACACACACTCTCGCCAGGCCCCACTTTCACCCTGGACCTCCTCAAGTAGGAACAGCTCATCCCCCTCCCCCTGGTGCATGTGGTTACAGGGCTCACCTCTTCTCCTTTCAACCCCAGAAATTAGTCCATTGACTCGTAAGATGACAGGCAAGAAAGAGCCCAGCCCCAAACCCTTTCCTGGGGTCTAGGCTTTCCTCCCTCAGCCCCGATACCTGGCACAAGAGTACTGTGACCCGGCCATCAGCAGCTTTCCTTAAACAATCAGACAAGAACTATTTTAGGTTTCTGCCACATATGGTTTTTCTTGTAACCCATTAAAATGTTTTGTCAGAAAGTTCTGGGTTCACAGAGCTATACTTAATAGGCCTGAGGTAATAAAGAACTGGCAGCCTGCATCCCAACCCATGTATTGGTTACTTATATTAACATTGATAAACACTTCTCACAGCTGTCTTTTGTTTGTTCATTTGTTTATTCCTTTCTTTAGACTTCTTTTTTTGGAAGTAAGGTCCCCCTATGTAACTGAAACAGGCCTGGAACTTGAGATCCAGAATGCTAGGATTATAGGCATGTACCACCACATTCAGGCTTGGTTTGATGTTATAGTTAACTTAGAATTCGTGGGATCCAGTGTTCTGCAGGTTTACATATTAGGCATTCTGTTCATTTCAGGATAAGGTTTCTTTTCTTTTCTTTTTTCGTTTTTGGACAACAAGCTCTATGGTTCCCCTTCAGGAGAGAGTCATCTTTTCTGTGATCACCACAACAAAGTACCTGTGGAAGAGCCAGGCCACCCCTGGATGGGAAGGAGTTGGTGTCCCTGAGTAAATGGGAAACAGGGACACAGAAGCTTGAGTGCCTTGCCAGGCAGCTGAAGCCCAGGGTGGGTGGACAGAGGGAGTCCTGTGGCAGAAGAGATGAAGCTTTTTTTTTTTAATCAACAAGACTGTGTAATATTCTACTTCAAGTTCTTCCAGAGCTCAAGCCTACAGTTTACTCTTGTCAAGGAAGACTGAAGCTAACCTGGAGTTAGCCTCCTAGAAGATGGGCTGCAGATGGGAGAAGGGAAGAAGGAAGCAGCATTGGACTTTCAACCAGCTGCCATGCCCCATGCCCGTGCCACATTCCAGGTTCAAGGCAGGAAGCTGGGCTCCTGAGACTCAGTTGGGAAGACATGTTAACAGCACCTCTGTTTCCTTAGGAGATGGGTAGGGACCCAAAGCAAAAAGAGGGGTAGAACCACAGGTGTTGGCTGCTTCTACAGCCTGCCAGCATCCTCTGAGTGACAAGAAGAGGGGAAAGCGACAAAGATCCTCACTCTGATCAGGTGGCATGGAAGGAAGGGGGAGAGCTCAGTGCAGACAGGGACTCAGAGCTGAAAGAGGCACTGAGAGTTGAGCCCCAAGGCCCAATGACATCCCAGAGTTCTCATAAGATGTCACCCAGGATGGTGGAAGGGGCTCTAACTCGCCTCATATATACACGTATACATATATACATACATATGCATATAGAGAGAACATATATATACATAGTACTAGAATTTGAACTCAGTACTAGGCAGGTCCTCTACCACTTGAGTCCTGGTCCTTCTGCTTTAGTTGTTTTTTTTAAATAAGTAGAGTCTTATGATTTTGCCTTGGGGCAAAAACTGGACCATGATCTTCCCATCTGGGCCTCCAGCACATGTAGGATCACAGACATGGACTGTAACCAGCTTTGAACAACTTCTATTAAAAAATCTAGATTGCCAGACACTAGTGGCTCATGCCTACAATCCTAGCTAGTCAAGAAGCTGAGATCTGAGGATTCCAGTTCAAAGCCAGCTGAGGCAGGAAAGTCTGTGAAACTCTCTTATCTCCAATTAGCCACCAGAAAACCAGAAGTGGTGCTGTGGCTCAGAGTGTTGGAGTGCTAGCCTTGAGCTCAGGGACAGTGTCCAGGCTCCACACCTGGAAAAAAAAAACTAGATTATTATTATTAACCTTAACTAGGGGCCCTGTTGAATCTGTAAAATGAAACATAAGATCCAACACCTCTAGGGTCAGTGCCTCCCTTTAAATGTCACCATGGTGTATATAATTCAGGAGTTATTTCTCCAATTGTAAGATTTTCTCAATTTTCTCCTAGGTTTCCCCTTCTCAGCACCAGGACAACCTAATCCCATGAGAGATGGAAAGCTCAATCCAGCCAGTGAAAGCACCAAGACCAAGACAAGTTGTCTCCAGGCCACAGTTGTCTTGTTCTCCTGTTGGATCTGGGCTCTGTGACCTACAGCACTATCCAGTCACCTAAATGCTTGTGGGTCTGGGCCTTCCTAATCCCAAGGGGGCCCCACAAAGGATATTATACAACATGAATAATGGAACCAGATACTGAAATTATATAAACCACGGGGGAAGAGTGGCAGTTGAGATGGTGGACACTTGGAAAAGAGATGAGTCAGCACTAAGCACTAGGCAGGCCCGTTAAAAGAACCAAGAGGGGCGAGGAGCCCGGTCTCTAGAGCGCTTGCCTAGCATGGATGAAGACCTAGGTTTGATTCCTCAGTACCACATACACAGAAAAAGCCTGAAGTGGTGCTGTGGCTCAAATGGTAGAGCACTAGCTTTGAGGACAAGCCCAAGGACAATGCTCAGGCCCTGAGTTCAAGCCCTAGGACTGGCAAAAATAAAAACAAAGAACCAGGTAGGAAAGACACTGGTAGGAAGCTGACTAATAAACAACAACTAGTTTAACAAAGCTGCCCAGTTCCCAGGCTGAGCTGCCAGTTTTCTCTGTTCTCAGGAATGGTTGACTGCTGTTTGCAGATTGTGTCTGTCTGTCGTTCAGTCGGTCACTTGGTCGGAACAGCTCTGGCAGTGTGGTCCTTTGGGATATGTTATTCTCTCTCAAGATGATGAAACAAAATTAAGATCTCACAGTAATTGGCAGTCTGCAATCCATGCTTTTGCTTCATAATTTATAACAGATTTCCAGGTCCTTGGGTATTTTTTCACATTAGCAATTTATTTGCCTGTGTGAAGTCTTCTTGTAAATAAATAGTTATGCTAATATAACTAACCACAATATAACTAATCTTCCATATAGGGGGCATTTACATTCTTGATCATATTGCCTTCACAGTACATTCTACCCTTTATCAATGTGAAAATAATTACAGTGGTTCTGTTTGATATTCTGGCCCTGCATTCTGTTTTGTGTGATTTTAATACAATTCTGGCACACATGGACAGACTCCCTTTGGTTGCATTTTACTCATCTCATTACTTCCTAAGTCCTCTGTCAACTGCATTTTGTGAGCAGCATATGGCTCTATTTCATTTCTTCACTTAACTTGGGAGTCTTTTTGTCTTTGTCTGAGCCATTCACATCATGGAAAAAATTATATGACCCTTGTTCTATTTATTTTATAGTTATTATTTTAATGCTTCCTTCTTTTTCTGACTATAGTAATAAAGCATACCTTTTTCATTCATGATTGAAGATTATTTACCATTTTGGTTTCTATTTCAGCTTAAAATGTATAAATGTATTTGAAATATAACTCCTTATTTTATTAATTTAAAACCATTTTAAAAAGTAACAGGTAAATACATTTTTATTGCAAAAGCTCAGATAAAGGGCCAAGGGTGGTGGTGTACACTTGTAATTCCAGCCTTTGGGAGGCAGAAACAGTAAGCTTATGAGTTCAAGATCAGCTCAGGCTACCTGGTAAGGTTCTGTCTAACCAATGCACACAATTCATTAAGATCAAGTAGGCAAAGTCAAAGGTATTTTTTGCAAAACGAAAGGTTTTTTTGTTGTTGTTGTTGTTGTTGTTGTTGTTTTGCCAGTCCTGGGTCTTGAACTCAGGACCTACGCACTTTCTGTAAGCTTCTTTTGCTCAAAGCTAGTGCTCTACCACTTGAACCACAGTGCCACTTTGGCTTTTTCTGTTTATGTGGCAGTGAGGAATCAAACCTGGGGCTTCATGCACGCTAGGCAAGCACTCTACCACTCAGCCACATTCCCAGCCCAACAGAGTGAAAGTATAAAGTTTCTTTCATGATCCTGGGTCTTTCATTCTCCACCCACATCAAGAACCGACCACTAGCTGAACTTCTGTAAATATTTATCCAGACTTACTTCTATGTATGTATGCGGGTTTGTGTGTATACAGGATTGTAGATTTTTTTTAAACATAAAAACATCAATACATGCTATATGCTTCTTGCATTAATTAATAGATTTCATTACAATGAGCCATTTTAGCTTAACAGTAGCCCATACGGTGTCCATACTGTCACAGCAGCCCATAATAAGAAATTACCTCATATATATATATATATATATATATATGCATTCCTATGCTAATTGAGATTAAATTGGTCCTTATTATTCACTACAAAATGTTTCAACAGGTAAACACTTTCATATACATATTTGTAAAACTGTGTGAGCATTTCTGTAGTATTATTGCCCCAAAGTGAAATGACTAAATCAAGAAGTATGCACATTTAACAATTGGGCAGCTACTCCCAAATTTTTCTCAAGAAGTTGTATTTATACACACACTCTAAAAACTTCCACGGACAAGCTTCTCACACTTACTAAGGTTGGATTTTAACACTCTTTAAAAGCTTTGCTTCTCGTCACAGCGTCAGCTCCCGAGTCTGCACTGCGTCCCTGGCCGGTCAGTTCTCCATCTACTTCCCCAATAAATTCACCTTTTTACATGAGACTGTCTCTGTGTGGTGGACTCTGGTGGGACGTGGAATCCCCACCTGGAGGGATGTGGAATCCCCTCCTCCTGACCCCATAGCATTTTTGGTGCATGGGCCGGGAAGAGTCCTTAACCACAGGGTGACGCGTGGGTTCGAGTTCCACCGGTGGATGTGGAATCCCATCGATGGCGTCAGACCCAAGAAAGTCTCTGATTATCCTCGAGCAATTCTTAACCATCTTTTTGGGGAAGTCGCCTGGGTGAAAAGTAAAGGCCTCTGGAGGTAAATAGAAGTCGGTTGACCGCTCTGGATTTCTGTACTTATATCTGGAAAGTGCACTGTGGCCTAAAACAGAGAGGAAAAAGCTAGACTCAGCAAGCTGTCTGAGGCCAGGGTGGTCAAGGGACACCTTGACCCCCTTGTGGAGGTTCCTATAGGGAGGGATGTGGAATCCTCTCCCCAGGACTGCGGTGTTACTGAGTCTTGTCAGAAACGAAAAACTCTTGCCCCCCTGATAGCAGTTTTTGCAGGTAGGATGGCCTTGGCCAGCTGGCTGCCAGAGAATGGAAGTCTCCATGGGGAGGCGCCCCCTGAGAGTTTTCAGGGCCCCAGGTGTCTTCCTCACTCTGACTGCTGCCAGGCATGCCATCAAAATTTGGGGGTACTTAAAGATCTCTGCTTCTGTCTTGTTTTGTGAGGTGTTTTCTGTCTTGTCTGGTTTTGTTTTCAAAATTGGTACCAATCCTAAATATGGATCCTTGTGATTTTTGTGTGTGTATGTCTTTGTTATTATTTGAACGTTTCTGGGCCTGGTATGCCCACTCCTATGTGTCTGCAGTTGTAACAAGCCCTGGAAAAATACATTCCAGCTAAGTTGCCTTGTAAAAAGTTTTGTTTTGAACCTGGTTCTCACCTGCAAGAGTAAAACTGGCAAAGCTCTCTTGACACAAACTTCTGAAAAATGTATGGCCAATATTAATTTTGTGTGCTTTAAGATCTTTGAGTGTGAATGGGTGTGAGTGAAAATGTTCAAGGTTAAATTATCAGCATGCTGTATAAAACAATGGATTAGGTTTGAATGTTTCCAATGTCTCAAAGGATTACTGCATTGTTTTAAAGAGGAACTGGTAAAAAGTATTTTTCTAAAGATCCTGAAATCTGCATTTTAAAAATCTGGTATTGTAAGCCATAGAGCTATTTACAATGTAAATTTGGAATTTATTTCCTTAAGTTAAAGTTTGAAGACATGTATTAGAGATTTAAATGTGAATTTGTTTATCAATGTCAGAAACTTTCCCTGTCTTTTAAAACTGTTTAGGAAATCAAATGCCAAGAGAAAGGATGGGAAAACTTAGGATAGTCCTGTGTGACCATCTTTGGGGGTGAGAGGTGAACTGGCAAAGGTGCAGCTCTGGGTTCCCATGGTGGAAAAGGCCCTAAGGGAGGATCCATGCTGTTGAAAGAAAATAAGCTAGCATGAAGGCTGTTCAGATGGACTGAGTGGATCATCTTTGTCCTTTTTCCTTGCAGACTGACACTGAAAATCTGATGGTAAAATGTGGGTGATGTGATTAGTGTTTCTTAAACTGCCCCTTAAAGTGTATTAAATTGAGGAAAAGAATTTTTTAAAAGGAATGTTTAAAAGTTTATCTCCATATGATTTGGTTTCATGCTACTGGATTGCAATTGGACGTTTTTTACTTGAGTTTAAACTGTTGTTGGGGTTCTAGGCAGTAACCTAAACTGCAGGAAAAAAAAAAAAAGCCTCTTCTAAAAGACAAAGGGAGTGCCTTGAGCCCTAGGAGGCCTGGAGGTAAAGGAAATTCCTTGAGCCCTTAAAGGTTTTTCAAATGCAAATAAAGACTAAAGTGTTAAGTGTTTAAGCAAATATCTGTAAAAGTTTTAAAGAACATTAGAAATGGGTTTCTGAACAAAATTTGAAAGTGAAGTTGTCCTAAATGTTTGTTTCAAGAAAGAGAAAAAAGGAAAATTAGGACTACCAAAATGATTGCTTAATTGCTATTTCAGCTTGCTCTTGTAAGTTACTTTATAGCAATTTCCCACAGGCCCATGGAGAAGGACAGCAATCCTTATTCAGATGTAACTTTGGCCCTCACCAAGTTCTAGGTAAGATCATGCTTAGAGACTCTTTCTGAGTTGACCACCTTGTTGCTTCTAATTGGAGTAAAGTGGACTTTTGTAAAAAGGATTCATTGATCTGAAAACTGCAGTTCTGAGCCAGCCCAGGCAAAGCAGAGTCCCTGTGAAACTGTGGTGTCTAATCTGCCAGCAGAGTTGCTTTGGAGCTCAAAGTGGCAGAGTGCTAGCCTTGAGCTGGAGAGCTGAGGGACAGTGCCCAGGCCCTGAGTTCAAGTCCAGCAACAAACAAAGTGAAATGCCAATGGGATGTTTATCCCTGTGTGAAGAGACACTACTGGGACAAAAGCAATGAAGCATCTGAAAGGGACTTCCCCAATTCCTCCCCACCTTACCCACCTTGGCCTGCCAGGAAACTCCCTCCCTTTCCCTTGTCGTCAGAGTAGTGCACCAGAAGCCCACCGAGATGATAGGCCCCTCCAAACAGCAAAGGTGTCAGTGGTTGCCCCAGCCATCAATCAACCATGTTGAATTCCATTGGCCACCTGTGTATGGCCAGCCCAACCACATGGCTGGGGCCTATAAAAGTAGCCTGTAAGATTAGGCGGGGTCGCTCTCTCACTCACATCTTAAAGACTGCCCTGACCGGTCAGTATGATTCTCGATGCTAGGCAAGGTATAAAACTCTGTTTAACTTCCGCTTTTGTGTCAGACTCGTTCCTTTGATCACGGACCCTAATATTGGGGAACTAGACCCTAACAGCATCCAGATGCAGTAAGCCACTGCTTGGATGGCAGAGATGGTGTCAGATCCTAGAGTCACTTGTGCTTGGCCACTCAAAATTAATCAGAGCTAGGAGGTCATAGAATTGTTTGTAAGCATGCCTTACTACTGCCCATGTCTATTTACCCCATAACTGGGCAGGAATTTGTCAGGCATCTGTAATACTGGGTAGTTTACAATCCCAACCCCCCCACCACCACATTTGTTCAAAGCTCTAGCTGAGAGAAATTTGGGTTGAACACCAGCCACAAATTCAGGAAAGAAGTCTGTGGACTTAAGACTGTGTCCCCATTGAACTGTATATAGGCCTACATAGGTAACTGAGGCATTGTTGGGGTCGCATGGATTAAGTTCCCCAGATAATCAAGAAAATGCCTTTGCAAATGGGTGCTAAGTAAGCTACACTATTGTAGCCAAAGAAGGTTTGTGCAGTTGTTAAATGATCTCCAGTTTGGAGTAAAATATTGCTCCTGAAATGTAATCCTGGCAACCCCTTGATAAAATAGTCTAAGCTTTTTAGGTTCCCTAGCTAAGGATAGAGACAACACCCCTGAGTCAGCCTGAAGAAGTTATAGAAGCTGAATCTCCACCCATCAACCCCCTTTAGATGAAGGGACCAGAGTCATTTGTAGAAAATGAGACAGGATATGTGCCCCTAGGTTTTTGCACCATTATGGTGGCTCTGGATGGGTGAAGGGAATTTTCCATCCAGTGCTGAACAGCCTAGACATAAGAGGTGCTAAATGTGAACGAGGGCTATCGTCAGGTAAAGAAGAGAGAAAAAGGTTAGTAAAGAAAACCTTTGGAAAGGAATTGAGGAAACAGAAGAATAGTTTATGGATAAGGGAGGATTTGAAAAGAATTGTCTTATGTTTGTTCTACAAAAAGGGAGAAAGACAAATCCTAGAGAGTTCCTGTATGTAGTAGATGATATGAGCATGGAGATTACAAGTAGACTTGGTAGGTGTGTAATTGAGTTAGTCATGATGCAAGCTTGGTCAGGATTGGTACACTGATGTGGAACTATTCTTTGTGTCCACCTGAGGGATTGTTAAGCATGCTTCCTAGTTGTGAGAGCTTTTTCTTGGGTGCAGAACTGGGAAGGCATGCTATATGCCTCTCCAAACCAAAGAATGCTGTCTGCCTGAGTCTGATAACAATTGTTGGCCCCCCAAGCCATGTGTTATCTCAGCTGGCATTCTTAACCATGATTCAATCCAGTCCTTACAAGCTGATCTGGGGACATGTTCATTGTCTGGTTTCCAGTACCCTGGCACTCAAGTGAATCTACACTGTGATTCCCAGCACTCCAACCACTGTGAAGGTAGCAGGAACGAGCTACTGGGTTCATCACTTCTAGGTGAAGACAGCATGTGAAGATCCTAGACTTTCAGACTCCCAGAGAACTCACTGAGGTCCCTAACTGAAGTTGTCCTCCAGAACAGAAGAGGACTAGATATATTTTTCCTAGAGATTTGAGTGTCACCCTGGGAGAAGCATGTTGCTTTTGGGTGAACCATACTGGAGTAATAAAAGCCTGGCAGCGGTAAAGAGGTGACTAGAGGAGAAAGAAAGGGAGAGACAGGGGTCCCAAGGATGGTATGAGAGATTGTACAACTGGTCCCCCTGGGCAACTTCCCTAATCTCAGCCATGATTGGCCCACTGGTGATTATTTTAATGTTAAAATTGCCCCATGTATAATTAATGAAATGATGTCTTTAGTAAAAAAAAAAAAGGATCAGAGTTATAAAACTGATGATCCTACCTACCCGGTATAACCCCATTTGTAATAAGGTAAACTAGTCAAGGATTTGACTAGGCTAAAAGAAAAGCAGGGAGTGTTAAGGGGAGCAGGGACTGGCACCATCCGGAATGCCTAAGAGTCCCCCGCCCCATTGTGGAAGCTCAACAATGGTACAGCCCAGCCACCTTTGCCCTTCTAGGGAGGGGCAACCTTGACCTTCTCCCCCCCCCATGAGGAGGGATATCCGCTTGGGTGGGGAAGGGCGTGCTTTGTGTAGAGACCTGCCCAATTTGCGTGCTAACTCCAACTAAGGTGACAGGTAAATTCAAACCCTGGGCTGTAACCCTATTGGTTACCTGCATGTGGCCGGAGCTGGCAATGGTCCCTCTGTGTATGTGATTATCCCACTGGCCAACTGTGTGGCCAGGTTTGACCACATGGGTTTTACCCTTAAAAACCCAGCGTGAGGACTGATCGGGGTCACAGTGTCAGCTCCCGAGTCTGCACTGTGTCCCTGGCCGGCCAGTTCACCATCTACTTCCCCAATAAATTCACCTTTTCATATGGGGGGGGAAAAAGCTTTGCTTCTCTAGTGGCTGAAAACAATACTGTGTTAATACTCTAAGGCATAGCTTTTTGACTGATGATGAAATTATATGTCATATTAATTGACCCCTTGTAATTATGTGAGCTATCTGCACCTCACTGTGTATTGTTTTCTTTGCTTGTTGGTCTATTATTTATATTTGTTCATATTAATTTCTATGTACTGTATACCATGGATGTTAATCCCTTGTCTCTAATATTGATTTAAAATATATATTCATGAACCTATGGCCTCATTTTTTTTTTTTTTTGCCAGTCCTGGGCTTGAGCTCAGGGCCTGAGCACTGTCCTTGGACTTTCTCAAGGCTAGAGCTCTACCACTTGGGCCTCAGCACCACTTCTGGCTTTTTTTCTATATGTGGTACCGAGGAATCGAACCCGGGTCTTCATGCACGCTAGGCAAGCACTTTAACCACTAGGCCAAACTCCCGGCCCCTATGGCCTCATTTTTTAAGTCCATCATGACATATCTTGCAAACATTTCATGTTTTATAAAATTCAAATCTCTGAGTCTTTTCTTCCATTGTTTCATCAAGTCATATCGTCCTGTTCTACCAGTTATAAAAATTAATCTCCTTTTTTCATAGCCATAATAATAACTTTCAATAGTCATTTTAAACTTCACATTATAAAATTTACATGCAGTCAAATTCTCCCTTTGGGTTGTGGCACTCTGAGTCTAAACAAGTTTGTATGGTAATGTAACACCACCGCCAAGAAGTCCCATCCCCTCCCACACCCAGCCACCACTGGCTGCTTTTCAATGATTTCTCTGAGAATCCTGTGAACTAATAACCTTTGACCTGCCTTTTTTAATGGAGGTAAGCATTGAGATCCATTCGTGATTGTCACAGGGGTACCTTTACCTACTCATTAGCGCCATCTCCCGTCAGAGGAAAGTGCCACAGGTTGCGGATCCATTCACCAGCAGATGGACATTTGGGGGCATTGTTGACTTTTTATATGGCTATAATTTTCAATTTATTAGAATCACAATTATTAATAAAGTCTACTTTTTAATGTTGTAGCTTAATGCTTTTGGTATCACATTTAAGAAATGATTGCCTAACTCAAGATTACAGTTTTGTTTTCTTGTTTTCCTAGAAGTTTCATTAGCTTTGGATTTTAATTTAGGTCTGTGATGCATTTTGGCCATTAATTTGTGGAGTTCGAGGTATGAATTGAGATTTAAGTGTTGTTGTTTGCTGGCTTTTTTGTTGTTTGTTTGTTTCTGATTTTGAAATAAAACTTTGCTGTATAGCCCAGGCTAGCCAAACTCCTGGTCCTCCTGTACAGCCTTTTGGGTGCTAGGACTACAGAGGCATGTGACCATGTCCAGCTGAGATGCGACCTTGAGAAGATTATTCCTTTTCTGTTGAATTGTTTTTAGTGTGTTTGTAAAAAGACAGCTGGCCAGGGCTGGGTATGGTGGTACATATGTGTAATACCAGCCAACTTATGTAAGTTCTAGCA
This sequence comes from Megascapheus bottae, assembly GCF_031878675.1. Taxonomy (NCBI): domain Eukaryota; kingdom Metazoa; phylum Chordata; class Mammalia; order Rodentia; family Geomyidae; genus Megascapheus; species Megascapheus bottae. The sequence continues at coordinate 69,090,361 of NC_143513.1, read as the reverse complement.
AGACCCTCCTCTCAATAAGCCAGCTGTGGTGATCCCCACGCCTTTGTCCTAGCTATGCTGGGAGAATAGATAGGAGAAACATCATCAACATCAACAATATCACAAAAAGTAAAATCCCATCTGAAAAATAACTAAAGCAAAAAGGCTTAGGTTGTAGATGAAGTGTCTGCTTAGCAAGCATGAAGCCCTGAACTCAAATGCCTGGACCACCAGAAATAAATAAGTAAATATGTAACAAATGAAGAAACAAAAATCAGTTGGCTAATTGAACTGTTTCTGGAATCTTTCTTCTGCACCATTAGTGCATGTGTCTATCTTTTTGCCCATATCACACTGTCCTGATCACTTGGTTTTAGAAAAACTTTTAAAGTCAAATGAGTCCTCCAACTTCATTTTCTTTCATAGTTGGTTTGCCTCAGGTCCTTGGTTTTGCATATCAATTTTAGATATACGTACCTGCAGAAGTCTCTACTGCCTGCTTATTTAGGTATATGCTGCTGGCTTTCATGAGATAATGTGTACTTCATTAAACATATGCTAACTATTTCCTCATTTTTTGGTGCTGCTTCTGGTGGCTACATGATAATGGTTTTTAATTTTGATTTTCATTTGGTTGTTGTCATCAATATAGAGAAATATTACTGTATCTTTAGTTCTACTAAAACATTTTTAGCATATTTTTCTATGAGAATTTTCTACATAGGCTATCATGTCTTGGAATAGAACCTGTTTAAATTCTTTCTTTACGATAGGTGCATTTTATTTTTTGTTTTTTTGTTTTGCCAGTCCTGGGCTTGAGCTCAGGGCTTGAGCACTGTCCTTGGACTTTCTCAAGGCTAGAGCTCTACCACTTGAGCCTCAGCACCACTTCTGCCTTTTTGCTATGTATGTAGTATCGAGGAATCGAACCTGAGTCTTTGTGCATGCTAGGCAAGCACTCTACCACTAGGCCAAACTCCCGGCCCGATAGGTGCATTTTAGTTCTTCCTTTTAGAGGGCACATATTCTTGCCTAATTTTCCTGATTAATACCTTCAATAAGAATCTGAATCAAGGGCCAGGAGTTTGGCCTAGTGGTTAAAGTGCTTGCCTAGCATGCACGAAGACCCGTGTTCGATTCCTCGGTACCACATACATAGAAAAAAGCCGGAAGTGGTGCTGAGGCTCAAGTGGTAGAGCTCTAGCCTTGAGAAAGTCCAAGGACAGTGCTCAGGCCCTGAGCTCAAGCCCAGGACTGGCAAAAAAAAAAAAAAAAAAAAAGAATCTGAATCATTTTTCATGCCGTAATCCTTAGTTACTCATGAGGCTGAGATCTTAAGATCAAAATTGCCCAAGCAAGAAAGCCATGAGATTCTTATCTCCAATTAGCCACCAGAAAACCAGCAGTGGTGTTGTGGCTCCAACTGGTAGAGTGCTAGCCTTAGTGGAAGAATTCAGCAATAGCACCCAGGCCCAAAATTCTAGCACAGTGACAAAAAAAAAAAAAAAAATCTAAATGATAGCAGAGTTAACACCTCTGGCCTATTCCCAGTCTTGGGGCAAAGTCATTCTAGTTCCATCATTAAATACAACGTAAGTTACTTCATAGACACTTCATACACAACATTTATCAAACTAAGGATAGTCCTTCTGTTCCTAGTATATAAAGGGGTTTAATCATGAAAAAGTAATTTGAACTTTGCCAACTATTTATTCCACATGCACTGAGATTATCATTCTGTGCTTTAAATTTTTATGAGTGAAGGGAGGTAGAAGATTGATTGGTATACATTGTACAAGTGCATAGAAATATCACAATGAGCCCTGTGTTTGTGACTCTTGCCTGTAATCTTAGCTACTCAGGAGGCTGAGATCTGAGGATCATGTTTCAAAGCCAGCCCAGGCACAAAAGTCCCTGAGACTCTCGTCTCCATTTAACCACCAGAAAACCGGATATGGCACTGTGGCTCAAGGGGTAGGGCAGTAGCCTTGAGCTGAAGAGCTCAGGGACAATACCCAGGCTCAGGGGTAGGCCTCATTTGATTTTTAGTATATTTTTTCTATGAGGATTTTGTACATAGACAATCATGTCTGAGAAAAGAACCTGTTTAAATTCTTTCTTTTCTTTTCTTTTTTTTTTTTTTTTTTTTTTTGCCAGTCCTGGGCTTGAGCTCAGGGCCTGAGCACTGTCCTTGGACTTTCTCAAGGCTAGAGCTCTACCACTTGAGCCTCAGCACCATTTCTGGCTTTTTTCTATGTATGTGGTACCGAGGAATCGAACCCGGGTCTTCATGCATGCTAGGCAAGCACTCTACCACTAGGCCAAACTCCCGGCCCCTAAATTCTTTCTTTTCAATGGGTGCATTTTAATTCCTCCTTTCAGAGGGTATATATTCTTGCCTAATTTTCCTGCTTAATACCTTCAATATGAAAACACAATGAGCCACAGCAACACTTTTGGTTTTCTGGTGGCACTGTGGCTCAAATGATAGAGCAGTAACCTTGAGCTGAAGAGCTCAGGCACAACACAACAACAACAAAAAACCAAAACAAAAAACCAAACCAAACCAAACCAACAAAAACAAGCTTTCCTTATACAGCTAATGTACGCTGTTAATTGCTAACAAAAATGTCTTAATCCACCTAAAATATATTTTTCATATTGCTTGCAAAAGTGATTGGATTTTATTTTTCTCAGATGATTAACTAACAGAGTTGAAGACTTTTAAATAACTATCTGTCCTTTTCCCACTTAGCTGATAAGTCACTTGTGTCATAGAGTTCTCACATGCATATGACTTTGTTCTGGACCATCTCTTTTGTTTTATAAGTGAGTTGGGCTGTTTTTATGCCAAGACTATGCTGAGTTGATTGCTGAAGTTTTATATCTTCTAGAAAAGTATTATTTTTGTCCTGTTGCTCTTCTGGATGAACTTGAATCAGCTGACTAAATGCCATATGGAAGCTTGTCACTGTACTGTATGGAATAACATTAAACTTACACATATTTTTGTAACTACCATTATTTTGTAGTCCTCAGTTTTTCTGTTAAGAAACTATGTATTTCTCCATTCATTCTAGTCTATGTGAATGTTGATTCAGCTGTATACTTTCTTCAAAAAATGTTTACATAGCTTACCTATATAAACATTACCTATATCTTACTAACTCTAAAATTTTCAATATGTACTTTTTTTCCTTTGGTACCTGGAAAAAGCAAGAATTCTGTACTCTTTTCAGCATCTATATATCTTATTTTTGCCTTAACAAATTCCTGTATTGAGTAAGACCTGTAGGTTAATGCTAAATAGTTCCAGGGAGTTTTCTCTGAATGTGGTTCCTAATGGTAATGGAAAGCTTCAAGTGTGCTGTAGATTCTAAAGCTTCTATATGATGCAGATTTTTAGTAGAGACTCGTTTTTCAAATATAAGATGATTTCTTCTATTATTTACTAACCCTATTTCTTCTTTATTTACTAACACTTTTTAAAACTAGGAGTCTATATTGCATTTTATCGATTACTTTTGGAGACAACTATTGAAGTAATCTTTTTTCTCTTCCGTAAACATAATCAACTCTCTTAATGTGTTCGTGTGTGTGTGTGTGTGTGTGTGTGTGTGTGTGTGTGTGTATTTTATCTACCTAATTGGGAAAAACCCAACCACTTAGACATGTTGCTTTTAATACATTGCCAGATTTAGAATTTTTTGGATTTATGTTCATAAGCACGATAATCATTATTTTTAGCCTAATCTTTATCTGTTTTCAGAACCAGGGTAATAGCTGCCTCTTAAGAATTAAAAAAAAAAAGTCCCATCTGTTTTGTGAACTACCATCATTTATTCAGCATGAGAAATACGTGCTCCTTAGTTTGGATAACTTTTCATCACCAGAATACTTGGTTCTGAGTTGCCTTTCTTCTTTTTAAAAGTAGATATTTTACTATCTCTTTTTTTAAGTGACAGTCTATAAATTTTCTCCTTAATGAAACATTGTTGGTGATTTGAGTTTTCATAGACCAAACATTTCATCTTAATTTTAATAGTATTTATTTAAACTTGTACATAGTAATCATTCAATTTTTTCCACGTTTCTTGTTCCTTACATGATTATAAGCTTCATTTTTATCTTAATTTGATTTGCCAAGCATTCATCTAATTTTATTGCTCTTGTTAAATAATATTTTTCTTACTTTTATGGATTTTTTTGTAATTTCTACTGTTATTCTCTTCTTCCTTTTATTTCTACTTGTCTTTCTAGCTCGAGTCAAATGCTCAGTTTATTTTCACAATTTCTATTTTCTACAGGCACTTAAGGCTGTAAATACTTCCATTTGTACCATTTTGGCAGCTTTCACAGATCTCGACATGTTGTGTGCTCATTTGTTCATTTCTAAATAGTTTGTAATTTCAAATTTAATTTCTCTGTAATCCAAGTTAATTAGAAGTGTACTTGCTTATTCAAGAGGATAGTGGTTTTTGTCCTTGTTGTTTTCCATTATCTTTTTGTTGTTAAATAGTAATTTTATGCATGTGGTAATGCTTGTAGGTTGGATAATTTCTGCTTTGTAGAATATATGGAAATTTTCTTGTAAATAGTCTGTGCAAGTTCAAATCAGACTATGTGTCCATTATCCCTCGAATATAATGCTTCCTAATCATGTTACTAGATTCTACCATATCCTTAGTTTTATCTGCTTGTAATTTTTTTTAAAAATAGCATCAGTTTGTATTGTTGACACTTCTATAGTGTATCCAGTTTTTATTAGTTAATTTTAAACCCTTGGGTCATTTGGCTTTAGGTACTTTAAATGCATAAAGTATTTTTTTTTAGGATTTGGGGTTCCTGCTCCCTTTTTCACCTCCATCTGAGACATTCTGTATTTTCAAAGGGTTGGTAAATCCCCTGGCACTGATTACTAACCCTTCAGACTAACACCTCCTTCACTTTCTGGTTACCACTGACCATACTTCGTTATTATTTCTTCCTTCCCCTCTTTCCTGCTGCCTTGATAGTCATTTCCTTATTTCAATTTTTGGTAACAGTTCAATAGTTAGGAAAGTTATGTATCTTATTCCAATTTATCTAGGGGTTAAAGCTTAAACTTATCTGATACAATCAAGGTCTTCATTTATTCGCTACATCTAGTTTCTCTACTTTCCTCCCAGCTCTCTGCCACCTCCCTAGTACCAGTGAGAACGTCAGGCCAGATGGTGAGAGTGTTCTTAATCTTTCCCTCCCTCCTTCCTCTCTCCTGCCACTTCACCCTCTTCAATCAGTAATATTTCTAAGTCACCCTGTAGTTTGTCACCAAATTTCCTGTCCCTTGTGTCTTGTTTCACTTGTCATGTTTCTGGAATACATTTCAGTTATTATTCCAGGCTGGGTCTTGAGTGGTCTATATTCTGACCCTGGACTTTTTTTTTTTTCGGTCTCAGGGCATTGTCTCTGAGCTCTTTCACTCAATACTCCTGAGCCTGAGCCGCAGAGCCACTTCCGGTTTTCTGGTGGTTAATTGGAGATAAGAGTCTCATGAACTTTAGTGCCCTTGCTGGCTTTGAACCGTGATCCTCAAATCTCAGCCTCCCAAGTAGCTAGGATTACAGGCGTGAGATACAATGCCCAGCTGACCCTGGACATTTCTAAAAGTGTTTTTATGTTGTTCTCCCACTTGAATGGTGAGCTCGCCTGGCCACAGAATTGGAAGTTCAAATAACTTTTCATCAGAACTTGAAAGCTTTGCTCCATTGTCTCCCTGAGTCTGCATGGCTATGGACAATCATCCTTCCTAATGGCCCACATCCTGTGGCTCTCCTCAGCACTGGAGAGCAGACTAAGAGCCGACCTGGGGAACTTTCTAGGGCTATCTCCCCAAACTCTGCCACTGCTTAATCACTCATTCATTCAGCAGATATTTGTTACACATCTAATGTTCTGGTTGCACCTTGGGATTAAAAACATAAATAAAACATTCCATGCACACAGTAAAATCTAGAGAATAATACAGCAATCAACCAAGTACTTACTCCTTTATATTGACAAATCATACCACTTTGCCTCATTTGTGTCAGTCCTTTAAAAAAGAACAAAACACTAAAGAATCAGCTAAAACACCATACCCTTTTCTGCCATACTAGAGATAACTACTCTCCATTTGTTTCTTGTCAGTATAACACACCATACTGTTAAGACAAAGAGATAGAGCTTTATAGATACAGGCTGATGGTAATGTATGGGTAAACAATATATAGTAACTCAGTGTGATCTATTCACACTGCATACATTAACCAGCTAAGTTCTCGCTACAATCCAATAAAATAGGTACCATTATTATTCCCGTTTTATGAAAAAGAGAAAATAACTTAATCACAGAAACAGAGCTGGTAAGTAATACAACTATAAACCGGTATTCAGGCTGAGAGTTTATATCATTAACAAAATGTTGAGAAAGTAATAATTATCATGTATTCACAAAGTTAAGATTTTTAATCAATGCTATCAAACACCTTCTAAAATCTTGCAAGTTTTTTTTTCCTACTTTACTGATCTAGGAGCTTTATCTATGGTCTAGCTAGTTTTGGTTCATTGTTGATTTTTAAAAAAACACAAACATGAATTTATTGTGATATACAAAAGTTCCACATAATTACTGATCTTTGCATATGCATATAAACAATTTTTTATGTTTACATCATATTTTAAATAACAAGTTTAACAAACAAGTGTTCAAGGAGGGAATCTCTAATTACAATCACTGAGACTTAGTATTTAGAACTTAGTCAAAATTAGGCTAAGGGTTTGTATGTCATAGAAACATTTTAATTTATGAAATAAAACGTTATGTCTATAGAGTCATAGGTTTTTATGTCTATATAGTTATGTTTGTATTTCCATTACCATGTCCATAGCTTTGGGTATGCAGTTATTGAGTCCTCGCTCTTGTACTCTTTGGATTTAATAGCCGCATATTAAGGATACCATGCACCTTTTGTTCCTTAGGTCTTGACTTATCTCACTCAACATGATTCACTCTAGATTGATCCACTTCTCTGCGAATACCATTATTTTATCTTGTCTGTTGGCTATGTAGAATTCCATTGGGTATGTATACCACATTTTCTGTATCCATTCATCTGCAGTAGCAGTGTTGATTTTTAATGCTATGTAGCATTGCTCTATTTCAACTCTATAAATATTTAAGTTACCTTAAAAAAATAAACTGCTGCAAACACTGTGCTGAACATTATTTGTAGACGTCTCCAAGGGCTGACTACAAAGGCTTCTCTAAGGCATATAAGCGTGACATATCTAAGTAATAGGATACGCACATCGTCATGTTGACAGGTCATTGTTAAACTGATGCACCAACTGAACTACCTCCCTGGGAAAGAAGAAGGTCCTCTGTCTCGTCTGCATCTGCTTGTTAAAAACCTTGGTCACAACACATTTCTGCAACTATTACATCTTCCTGAGCTACTAATCCATAGACTCTTACTTAAGCCACTTGCTTTTCTGTCTTAATTTAGGCACTCATTGGGCCTTTGCTTTCAGTATCACTTAAAACGATTTATTGAGTATTTATTATGATCTCTTACACTTATGGTAATTTTTAAATCCCATCACATTGTAGGCACTGAAAAGTATATGAAATGACTCAAATAAAGGCTCATGCTGTTTCTGAAACACACAGGGTGTCATCACTAAGCACAGAGGCTGTGCTGTGCAGTCAGGCGAGGGGCTTCCTCCCACAGCTCACTGCAGCTTCACTTGTTGACCAAGATTCTAAGGAGGCATAGGATTCACTTAGACCTGTAAATTCCTGTGAGCCTGAATATATCATAAAAGGGGTTCCACTGAACTTAAAAGAGACCTAGGGCCAAGAACACAGGAGTTTATCAAAATGAAATGTAATGGTTTGATTTAATAAAAATCATTTTTTATTTTGATACTTTAGCATGAACTATTAATTTGAATGATATTTAGACAATATTTCATGAGCATCATACAAAAAGGATTAAACTAATAATGATCTATAGCATTTTGAGAAAGTGCCATAGGTAATCTGGTAAGAGAATTCCTGTCCTCCAGAAACATACCTATAAAACTATGTAGCTTAGGAAGTAGAGTCAAGTGGTGAAGTGCTAGCATGAGCAAAGAAGCTCAGGGGCAGGGTTTAATCCCTGAGTTCAAGCCTGAGGACTGGCATCAATATTCCAGTGTGTGTGTGTGTGTGTGTGTGTGTGTGTGTGTGTGTGTGTGTGTGTGTGACTTTAAAAACAATCCTGATAACTCTCTCCGCCAAGGATGCATCTGTATCTCAAGCTACAGAAGCCTCAATTCCATGGATCTGGAACCATGTCTGCATCTATTCTAACTTGTCTAAAAACCACATTGCACATTCTCCAAAACAAAACTTCCAATTTTCATCTCCTATGGCTTGCTTCTGAAACACTGCACAGCTCAGAACAGTTACTGGGCAGCTTCTCTTATTCCGTACATCCAGCATATCGGCAGACGTCCCATACTGCCTGCAAATGGCATTGTGAACTCACCACCTTTGCTGGTAGCACTACCCTCATTGCTTGCTGGGATTTTTGCAGTGGCTTGCTGACAGGTTCCTGCCTCTGCTCTTTCCTAGCTCTAGCCTATTTTTACATAGTAACCAGGGTGAATTCTAAAATAATAATTTAGATACCCCACTGCTCAACATCTTCCTCTACATAATGCACCTTACTTGTACATTGGTTTACAAGACGTTACACAATCTATCTGACACTGGGCCTAGATTCCAAGCCTTTTCACTTTGCTTAGATTGCTTCAGCCTTTTGCTCTAGAAGAATAAGTGTTCTCCAGAGATAATCCACATCCTAACTTCTAGAACTCATGAAGATGACATATGACGTGGCAAGCAGAGTTCCGACAGTAGATGGAATACAAGCTACTAATGCGTGGGTCTTGGAATGGGAAGGTCATGGCTGGATTCTTCAAGTGTGCCCACTGCAATTATGAGCGTCCTCAAGAGGACTTAAGAGGCAGAGGGGAAGAGACTGGAATCAAACTGAGGAAGACCTGAGCTGTCATTTCCTGAAGCAATCTCCATCCAAACCTTGCAAGAGGGAATGCAGCCCTGTATAGTCCTTTATTTTATTTAGCCTCTCTACATCAATTTTGGACTCCAGAAGTACAGAACTGTGAAAAGAAAAAAAAAGTGTATTCTTTTTCCTTCTTTTGGGCCACTAAATTTGTGCCACTTTGCTATCATAGCCATAGAAATACACCCCAGCTTGCTCCTACCTCAAGAGCTCTGCATGTTATGTTCTCAGATTTTCCCAAGCCTGCCTCCCTCCCTCCAGTTCAGCCCACTGGCACAGTCTTGGCTGACCATCCCCTTGAGAATTCACTGCTTCACTGACTGTTTCATCCATTGTCCTCCATGGCATTTATCCCAGTCTGAAATATTATGTATTTGCTTGGTGCTCGTCTTCTCACTAAATCTTGAGTTCCACAAGAGCAGAGACTGTTTTATTCACTGTTCTGTCTCTAAAGCCTCAGTCAATGCCAGCTAGAGAAGACATACCCAATAAATATTTGTTAAATCAATGAATGGCTGCATGACAGAAAGGACATGGTTTAGATTAGAGATGTCAGGCTTCTCACAAGGAAGAATAAGTGAACAATGTGGAAGAGTTACTCAGTGATGGAAAGCACTGCAGACTAGGGACATAGTAGACACAAAAGTTTTAAGGCTTTAGCACTTGAGGAACTCATATTTTCAAAGGTCAGTGGATGCTGAAGAGAGAGAGCAATTAGGAGATACATTGAAGAGGCAAACAGAAGCCATATCACACTGCTGCCATTTGTGTTTGTCTTAACTTCGAATGGAAATTCATGAAGACTTTTACCACCCAGTAGCAGTACGCAGGAGAGTGGAAGGAAACAAGAGGAAGGCAAAGGAATATATTAAAAGAACACAGTGTCACAGTAGCTTAACCAAAAACTGTGGTGGTTTAGAAAATTTGGATGGTTAAGATATATTCTGGTGCGTGCGTGCATGTGTGTGTGCGTGTGTGTGTGTTTTGTTTTGCCAGTTCTGGAGCTTGAACTCAGGGCCTGGGCACTGTCTTTGAGCTTTCTGGAGGCTACCACTCTACCACTTGAGCCACAACACCACTTCCAGCTTTTTTCTGTGTATGTGGTACCAAGGAATGGAACCTAGGGTTTGCTGCATGCTCCAGGCCCCCAAGATATAGTCTGAAGATAGCATTAGCCAAGCTTGAAGAAGGTGTAAGTGTGGCTGGATGGAGAGGAGGTGTCATGAATGCTCAGTTTCCTGGCCAGAGGAACAGCAAGCGGAGGACTACAGGACTATATACTGAGGCAGGAACGAGTGCAGAGAGAAGATCTGGGGGCAGTGAACAAGAACATGTAAATGCTCCAGATCGGCCAGAGGAACCTGGATAGAGGGCTGGGAGTGTACCCTAGTGGTAGAGTGCTTACCTAATATGTACAAAGCTCAAGGTCCCATTCCTAAGTACCATATACAAACAAAAAAGCTGAAAGTGGTGCTGTGGCTCAAGTGGTAGAGTGCTAGACTTGGGAAAGCTCAAGGACAGTGCCCAGGTCCTGAAGGAAAGAAAGAGAGAAAGTGAGAAAGAGAGAGGAGGGGGGAGAGAGAAGGAAAGGGAGGGAGAGAAGCAGAGGGAGGGAGGGTCGGGAGAGGGAGGGAGAGAGAGAGCACGCGCGAGAGAGTGCACACACCGTGGGGAGAATTGAGAAAAGTTGCTTTAAGCTAGAGTACTGCAGGCTGGGAGTTTGGCCTAGTGGTAGAGTGCTTGCCTAGCATGCACGAAGACCTGGGTCCAATTCCTCAGTACCACATACATAGAAAAAAGCCAGAAGTGGTGCTGAGGCTCAAGTGGTAGAGCTCTAGCCTTGAGAAAGTCCAAGGACAGTGTTCAGGCCCTGAGCTCAAGCCCAGGACTGGCAAAAAAAAAAAAAAAAAAAGAAAAGAAAGAAAGAAAGAAAGAAAGAAAGAGAGTACTGCAGAGATGCAGATTTTAGAGTTTAGGTAAAAAGAGAAAAAAAAAAGAGTAATTAAGACTTAAACTGTTAAGGAACAGTTAGAAGGATGAAGAAAGCCCAAAAGAATGTGGCATCACAGAAGCCAAAAGAAGAAAATGTTTCGGGGTTGCTCAACTGTTCTCAGTTGAGGAAAGTTGGATTTAGCAACAACGGGGTCAATGGTGGTATTTTTTTCTCCTTTGTAAGATAGTTCTTACACCAAAATGCATATAACATATTTACCATTTTCACAATTTCAGGGTATAGTTCAGTGATGTTAAATACAATCATACTGGTGTGCATCAGGGTTGATATTAACAAGAATTTCTATAGACTCATGAGGGTGAAAGTCTGGACTTATTTTAATCATATGGAGGGGTAAAGAGGTGGTGACAGAAATTCATACAGCCCTTTAGAAATCTGGCCCTGAAAGCCAGTATAGCTAAGTAATAGCCATACTGAGAGTCAAAGGAAAAGAGGGGTGAATTTTTTTATTGTAACGTATAGAAGGGTCACAGTTACATTTGCCAGACAGGTACATCACGTCTCACACATTGGGGAATTTTTTTTAATGAAGCTGTGATTTCCTTATTTATTGTTGATTTAGACTATTCTGTAGAGAAGGGAGAGAAGATGTTGGATACAGAGGAGAAATAAGTAATGAAATGTAGACCCCCCCACAAAGCACAAGGTGATGGACCTAGAACAGGAATGGACTGGCTTTCATCAAGAGGTGGAAACAGTCCCAGATACAAAGACACTGGCAGTATTTACACTAATGTGGGATATCTTTCTGAAATTGGTAATCATGAGTGAATAGAGATGACTGGGCACACACACACACACACACACACACACACACACACACACACACACACACACACACTGTAATGATGTAATGACCAGGTACCTGCTCTGAATAATTTGGGACCAAAGGGATGGACAGGTCAGCCACTCAATGCCTTCAGGAACATCTATGTCTCTGGCATTGTTCTTGGAAGCTTTAGAAGAGAGATTGTTTTGACAACATTTACTTCAAGGCCATACTACATATCACACTGGGCAATCACCCTTATTCTACTTCCTATTTCTAATACTCCCCAATCATAATTCCAGAGCCAAGTCCCAAGAGGTTACACAATGAATACAGGATACAGAACAGTTCCAATGATACAACACTAGGGAATTCAGGAAAATTCCCTTCTGAAGTTTTAATGTTTAAGGAATCACAGTGAATTAGGAAGCATTTGGAACGGATGCCAATGAAGACATGCCTTGTGAGCTATCCATAAAGCATGAGACATTTCTCTTCAAGTGAAATTGATAGTCTAAATTTATGTTATAGAGATCAGGTAAGGAATAAAGGGAAATTTGAGTTATCCATATAAAAAGGGCATACTCGGCCTCTGGGAGAGAAACTTTTCCTGATATTAAATTTCAATAAACATCTTTTAAATAATTTTAAAAAACAGAGATCAGGAATTAATGTGTTATTAAATTTGGAAAGGTTTTTGTGTATATGATAAGGGATAAAGAGAACATGAAAAGTGTCAGAGATCAATAGCAATAAACACAGAGAATAAAATATATATTAAAAATAAACAGGTATCATCAACCAAAGCTATCTACTTGAAATATAAAAATTATAGGAAAGTGTAAGCTTATCTAAAACTATAAGCAAACCTTTGTTTAGAGAAAAAAGAGAAGTGGAGAATTTACAAATAGTTATCAGGAGTGAAAAAAACTAGTGGTGACTAAATACTCTGTATACTTTTAAAATAAGACGGCTTGAACCATCTACCAAACATTGAAAAGGTTTGAATATTGTATCTGTGTGTGTGTGTGTGTGTGTGTGCCAGCCTTAGGGCTTCGACTCACAGCCTGAATACTTTTCTAAGGCTTCTTTGCTCACGGTTATCTTTTTACCACTTGAGCCACAGCTCAGCTTCTGACTTTTTGGTGGTTAACTGGACAAGAGTCTGGTGGACTTTCCTACCTGAGCTGGCTTTGAACGGTGATCCTGAGATCTCAGCCTCTTGAGTAACTAGGTATACAGGCATGAGCCATGTGCTCCCAGCTCATATCTCATTTTTTGAGAAATATTAACTAATAAAAATAATTAAGGAAGAACTAGAAAATCCAAGTATTACAACAAGCATTAAAATAAATTAAGATGAATTTTCAAACTATGATGGCTTCATATAAGTGACTTACCAAACATGCAAGGAAATAGTACCTATCTTATTTAAACTGTCACAAAAAACAATGAAAGGCATTTTTAAAATGTATTTATGCAAGTATGCTAACCCTGACACCAAACATGAATAAGGACAGGGCCAGAAGGGAAACTGTGGATACCAACAATTATGAACAAGGTGCTAACAACACATTGCATGTCCCGGGGTACTAAAATGACAGCTTATGACAGAACAGGCTTAATCTTAGAAATTCTGCAACAGGTTTGCATTAGAAAAAAATCTACTGATGTGACCTATTGTACCAACGTATTAAAGACAAAATCTATAACTATCTCAATAGTTCATCTATTTCAGAAAAAAATATTTGACATAATTTTATTATTTATTTCCTAGCTTCAAAATATTCCTATTTAAAAACACAACTGGGATAAAAGGAAACTACCCTAATATGACAGTGTTTCTACCAGAAAACTTACAACAAATGGTAAACAATGATGGCACACTAGAAATAGTGACACAGAGCAATGATCCATTAGAAACATTCCCAGTGAGACAGAAATAAAGCAATGTTTGTTTCACCTTTATATTATCTGTTACGTTGGAAGTCCAGTCAATCCAATAAGACAGGGGTAAGGTATCAGGAGTGTTGCTTATAGATAAAATACACAAGAAAAACAAAAATCTTAAAAATATATTAATAAGAATGTTTAGCACGTGTGTATTTAAAACAAAAGCATTCCCAAATGTATATTATTATTTTAAATAGCAACAATAACCAACTGAAAGTTTTAATAGTAAAATATCCCATTTGTAATAGGAATAAAAGCTATAAGGAACCAGGGGGAAATTTAGCAGAGGTACAAGCACTTCATGAACAAATTGTAAAACTCTATTAACAGATATTTAAAAGTCAGGATACTCTTAATGTATTAAATTAGTCAACTTTATAAATGTATCACCACTCCTCAAATTTAACCCATAAGATATAGAGTCTTTCAGAATTGGCTTAACATGGAAAAGGACAAACTAGAATGAATCCAGAACTATATGGGAACATGTATACATTTCACTGGGACACTGCCACACTGGGACATGCAGGCTCCTCAGCAGGTCAGGTCATGGCAAGCTTTTTATGCTGGGGGTGTATGTCAGGGGAAGTAATCACATTAAATCCTGTTTTACACCATTCAAAAAGACATGTTCCACACAGATCAACCTCACGTGCACAAAGCAAAACTTTCAATCATTTAGGAAAAAGACGAAAGAAGCTATCTTCATGCATCAGGTGTGGAAAAATTTCTTCAATAATACACAAATGACACAAGCTAATAAAAAAGGGAGAGCAACAAGGATACATTTTTACATATCTATAATACACAAGACATCAAGAGAAAGGCAAGCTGTAAACTAGGGCAACATGTGGTTATATACATGTACTCCTACAGATCCAGAAGATAAAAAAATAAAACCATCCACAGCCTACTGGAAAAAATAAATAAAAACTGCAAAACTACACATCACAGAAGCAGAACTGCCAATAAATATATAAACAAATGTTCATCCACACTGGCAACAATGGAAATTTAAATAACACAAGATGCTGGGTTCTTTAAAAAAGATCAAATTGGCAGAACTAAGAAAACCTGAATCTAGAAAGCATTTAATAATATGGGAAGGCAACAAAAATTCCCATGCACTGCTGCTGGGTGTGTAAACTGGAGACCCCTTTGGCAGTCTCCAGTAAAATGGCAAATTGTACTGCATAGAATTTCCATGTAGGTAGATGCAGAGAGAAACTCTCACCTATGTGCAAGGAAAACATGGACCAGAAATGCCAAAATATTGGCAGCAGCTTACATATTCATCAACAGGGGCATGCATAAACACGCCACATTCATATGCAGGGGTCTATGATATAACAATTCAAATGAATGAACTGGATGTATAGGTACCAATATGAAGAGGAAAAAAAATAAAACATGCCAGCAAGGGGGAGGGAAACAAGTCACAGAATAGTATGTACAATCTTCTACCATGTGTGTGCATTTTAAACATCATACAAAATAATATTGTATGTGTAGCAAGAGTGTGAAACATAAATTAGGAAGTTACACACCATGCTTTGGACACTGTCTGCCTTTAGGATGGAGTGTGTGGTGCTGTTGGGGAGTGAGTCAAAGGCGACTTCAACTTTAGCAGCTTTTTCAACAGGTTGATTTAAAAAAACAGATCTGAAGCAAATATGACAAGACAGTAACATTTACTAATTCTATGAGGCAGGTAAGTGGGTGATTCTAATAATCTTAGCATTCTATAGTGTCTTTACATTTTTTTTCTAACTTGTGAAATTAAAAGAAAAGCAGCTGGTAGAGAATTCTGTCAGAGACAAAATTTTAATGTGTAAGGTGTTAGAACATCTGAAATTCTGAGGCCAGCTACTTTAGCAAAAATGATCCGTTGTAGAATGGACTCTCCTTTAAAATAATAAAGCTGCCAATGTTATTTGAAAATTTCTGGAATGAGTAAAGTAAATTCTACAGGTATTGACATAAAAAAATCACATGAAGGGAGAGAAAGCAAGCTGCAAAATGACAGTTGCACACTGCTGCAACATTTATAGAAATTAAAATACATTAACATGAATTTATACACTGGATAACAAAGGTGCAAATGACAAATAGCTGAAAGAATGTACACCTTATAATACTCACTACTTGGAGAAATCAAGGAGGGAGAAGGGGGGTAAGAATGGAGAGGAAAATAAACTGGCATTCAACCTTTTCTGTGACGTTTAAAATAGATGAAAAATATGAAGTGAACATGCCAAAACACCACAGCTGATGGTCTCAGCCAGTAAACACATGACCATATGTCATTCTTGATGCCTTTTTAAATATCTTTTTAATTTTCAAAAGGAAAAGAAGTGCTAAAGCATCACAAATAAAAGGCACACCCTTCAGTAATTCAGAAGTAAAGCCTCTGTACATCCCAAACTGTGACTGCATTTTTAGCAGTTGTCCTGTTTGTTTTCTATGTGCTTTTAATTAAAAAAAAAATAAGGGAGCTACTGAAGCAATAAAGACACGTGAAAGAAATCATTCGCATACTTGGTTATGAGGGGGGAAAAAAATCACAAGCCCCCATCTGAGTCTCCTTTGCTTCCTTTTCTTGTGTTTAATTTTTGTCAAAAGAGAACTGGAAGACGTTGCCTAATTGGAAACGTGACTTTCTATTATTAAAATTGTGGGAGTCCATTTTAATGTGTTTATCTCGCTGCCAGTCTATAATTTCTATTTCAGCGTGGAGATTTGTTTGTATGCTGTGACAGGTTAATGCAGTTTCCACATGCATTTTTTTTCTTTCGTTGGTTGAATAGTTAAATCGTTACTCACAGGATTTTTAAGTTTCAATTTCAACCCTGAGAGGATCCTTTGCTTTTCCAGGGTTACCAGTGTTTCTGATTCGAAACGCTCTTAATTAATGGCTACGCAGCAGCGCATCTATTCGGGGAGCCGCCGCCGACCCTGGATTAGCAGTGCAAGTGCTACATGAGAAAACTTGGCGGCTTTTTTTTTTCGTGTGTCTTTCTCTCTTTCTTTCTGGATGCGGACTTGGGGATCTTTTCAGTCTGGGCTGAGAGCGGAGGACGCGAGCGACACGCCATCCCGGACCCCTGCGCTGGCCACCGCGCCCCGCATCGAGAGACCGGCCAGGTACCGGCGGGGGTTTGTCCTCCCCGAGCGAGGCAACGCCGAAAGTTTCCGAGCCCCCGCGGCCGGGCGCTGGCGGCGGCCCAGCGGCGCGGGGGGGCGCGGCCGGCCGGCCGCCCACAAGTTCCGAGCGGGGAGTTTTCTCCGCTTATTCGCTTTACCTGGCTCGCCGGCGAGCGGAGACCGCGGAGACCGGATCATTTCTTAAGCCGTTAGCAATGACTTAGGCCGGTGGACCGCGTGTTCCGGGGTGTCCAGCCAGCCCGGGGCGGGTCCCCGCCGCCCCCGGGGCCCCCGCGGGCTCCCGCGGCTCCCGCGAGCTCCGGTGCGTCAGGGGCGAGGCAGGCGGGGCGGGCGCGGCGCGGGCGGCGGCGGCCGCGGCGGCAGAGGCGGCGCCGGCAGCAGCGGCGGCAGCGGGCGGCGGGCGGCCGGCGGCGGGCGGGCAAGCGGGCGGCCGGCGGCGGGCGGGCGAGCGAGCGGCTGGCGGCCGGCGGCAGGCGGCGGGCGGCGGGCAGAGCGCTCCGCGCGCCCGGCCTCCGGCTTCTCGCTCCGAGGCTGCGGGACGGACGCTCCCGGGAACTCTCTCGCCCGCGGCCGGCCGCGCTCGGACGGCGCTCGCCGGCGGCGGAGCGGTCCCAGCATGTCGGCTGCCGTGGCGTGCCTGGACTACTTCGCCGCCGAGTGCCTGGTGTCCATGTCCGCGGGCGCCGTGCTGCACCACCGCGCGCCGGGCCCCGAGGGCGCAGGGGCCGCCGGGGCCGCTGCGGGCTCGGAGGAAGGTGGCAGCGAGTCCGCGCCGCCGGCTCCCGGGCCGCCCGCGCTGGCTTCGGACCTCCCGCTCCTCCAAGTCCCCGCCCCAAGCCCCGGCGAGGGCGGCGCCGCGCCCCACCTGCTGGCGGCCAGCGTTCTGGCTGATTTGCGCGCCGGGGCCCTGGAGGGCTGCGAGGGGCCCTCTGGGGACGCTCTGGGAGCCTCGCCTGGCTCCCCCGACCCGACCCGGGCCTCCAGCCCCTCCCGGGACCCCGAGCCCCTCCCGGCCGCCGGCGAAGACGTTATCTGCGCTCCCGAGGGCTCCTCTGGCGCACCGGAGGCTCCAAGCGCACCCGCAGCCCCGGGGTCCCCCGCAGCCACCGGCGGGGAGTCCCAGGGCCCCGGTGGGGCCCCAGGGGAGGGCCCCGCCCCCGCCGCGGCTCCGACGACCCGGAGGAGGCAGGTGACACCCGCAGCCAAGCGACATCAGTGCCCCTTCCAAGGCTGCGACAAAGCCTATTACAAGTCGTCGCACCTCAAGTCGCACCAGCGCACCCACACGGGTGAGCGCCCCTTCTCCTGCGACTGGCTCGACTGCGACAAGAAGTTTACGCGCTCGGACGAGCTTGCCCGCCACTACCGGACCCACACGGGCGAGAAGCGCTTCTCCTGCCCGCTCTGCCCCAAGCAGTTCTCCCGGAGCGACCATCTGACCAAGCACGCCCGCCGCCACCCATCCTACCATCCCGATATGATCGAGTACCGTGGGCGTCGCCGCACCCCCCGGGCCGACCCGCCACCCTCCGGCGAGGCCGCGGGCTCCAGCTCCGGCTCGGCCCAGGCGCCCGGCCTTCCCTCCTCCTCGTAGCACAGTGGCCACTGCCTGTCACCCTCCTCCAGGACGACCTCCCCCGTATGGTTGGCCCCCTTTGCCAGAGTGTGTAGACTGGGGCGCAGACTGCATCCCCCGCCCTGTGGGTTCGACTCTGGGGAGGGACTGGGAGCCGGAGAGAACTCCTGCCACTGAAGAACCATCCTCCCAGCAGAGGTGGAACTGACTGGTGAGAAAGGGAGACTTCTGGAACTCTCCAAGGTGCTGAAGACTCAGAGAGACGCGAGACGGGACTTTCGGCCTGCGGCAGGAGCTCCCGGTCTCCAAGGACTCCAGAGTGGCACCCACCACCGGGGCAGACCTTGGAGAGGGTGTCAAGGGTGGCAGGCTGGGAAATGTCCAAGACTGGGATGGTGAGAGGCCTTTGGAAACAGAAATGCTTTCTATTTCTGTAAACAGCAATGTATACTAATTTATTTTAGTATCTTTTAAACAAAGATTCCAAATGGATGGGAGGCGTATGTCCTCTGCTTTCCCAATTGCCCCAGCTCCCTCTGCTAGGAAAGACTATGTGGATGCATGGCTGGAAGACGCTGCTTGCATCTGGGGAGTGGTGTGAGTCTGGTTGCTGGTCCCCCGTAGCAGGATTTGGTCCCCAGAACCTGCGCCGTGCCCTCCCTCTCCATTTGAGGTCTTCCTGGCTTGTGGTAACCTCCTGGCTCGCTCTCACAGTGAGACTGGATTAGCAATTTGGAGATGGCCATAAAGGCACCAGAAAGAGAAGCGATCCAGATTAGTTCCCTCTTTCACAAGTTGCAAACGTAGGCAACTTGTGTGTGGTGGAGGATGGGGTGGGAGTGGGAGGAGTGCAGGTGACATGGGGGGGTTCAGGAGGTAGGGATGGGGGTGGGGATGGGCAGGTGCGGCCAACAGATCCAAAACAAGACCTTTCAAAATCATTGCTAACACGCAGGGAAACTGAGGCCTGTGGTTCTAGCTACACTGCTCCCCAGTAATCTCAGTGATAGTAAGTTCAGTTCATTTTGCAAGGCTAACTAGGGGTTTACTTCTCTTATGGTCTGTATGTCTTGGTTTCTGCTACAGGAGAGTTGGAGATTGTGAGAAGGGAAGGTGAGAGACTGATGTTTGTGTGTGTGTTGTTTTGTTTTAGTAACTATTGTCTTGGGTTTAGGGAAGGAGAATCAAGGTGATAGATAATATCAAATAGGAGAATCCTCCTCTTACTGTAAGGCCTATAGATCTCCATGAAGGAATCAGGCAGTAATGACATTAATTAATTAATTAATTTATTTATTTATTTATTTTTTGTGGGTCATGGGGCTTGAACTCTGGGCCTGGGCGCTGTCCTTGAGCTCTTCAGCTCAAAGCTACTGCCCTACCCCTACCCCTGGGCCTGGGTGTTGTCCCTGAACTCTTCAGCTCAAGGCTACACCCTACCCTTGGAGCCACAGCCCCACTTCCCATTTTCTAGTAATTAATTGGAGATAAGAGTCTCAGGATCTAAAGTGGCTTTGAACCATGATCCTCAGATCCCAGCCTCCTGCATAGCTAGGATTACAGATGTGAGCCACCAGCCTGCTTTATTTATTTATTCATTTGTTTATTTATTTATGCAGTTCTGGGGTTTGATCTTAGGACCTTGCAGTTGCTAGACAAGTGCTGTACCACTTGAGCTATGCTCATAGGTATTCACATAGGTTCTTGATTTTGTCTCAGGGCCAGCCTTCAGCCACAATCCTCCTGCCTCTACCTCATGAATATTATAACTACAGGCATGTACCACCAAATCCAGTTTGTTTTATGAGGACCATTGCTTCCTGGTGTGCACTAAGTGGGATAGGTGAAGATTGCCCAAACATTGCATATAGGAAGAACAGACCTCCAGGAATAGAGGTGATTACTGGTGGAAAGGAGAATTTTCTTTTTGTGGTTTCCTTAGGTGTGGCTGAACAAGGTAGGGCACTATGAAGGTTATGATTTTTCACTTTTCCCTTTACTAGAAGATTTTTGGGTAAGTGGACCAAAAAAGATGGTAGGGAAAAAGATGTCTAGAATACCAGACTAACCTGAAAAATGGAAGCCACCCAGAAAGTTTCTAGGGAATATTTATTAGTGAAATGCCTTGGAAGGAGGAGTGTGTGTGTGTGTGTGTGTGTGTGTGTGTGTGTGTGTGTGTGTCATGGGGCTTGAAGTCTGGGCCTGGGTGTTGTCCCTGAGCTCTTTAGCTGAAGGCTACCACCCTACCCTTTAAGCCACAGCCCCACTTCTGGTTTTCTAATGATTAGTTGGCGATAAGAGCCTCACGTCCTTTAGCACCTGGGCTGGATTTGAACTGAGATCCTCAGATTTCAGCCTCCTGAGTAAGCTAAGAATATAGGTGTGAGCCACTGTGCCTACTATGGAGTTTGGGGTTTTCTTTTGCTTTAAATTGGTCCCAGGGCTTGAACTCAGAGCCTGGGTACTGTTCATGAGTTTTTTGTTTTTGTTTTTTTTGCCAGTCCTGGGCTTGAACTCAGGGCCTGAGCACTACACTTGGACTTTCTCAAGGCTCTACCACTTGAGCCTTAGCACCACTTCTGGCTTTTTTCTATGTATGTGGTACTAAGGAATTGAACCATGCTAGGCAAGCACTCTACCACTAGGCCAAACTCCCAGCCCTTGTTCATGAGTTCTTTTGTTCAAGGCTAGTAATCTACCACTTTCTTTTTCTTTTTTTTTTTGCCAGTTGTGGGGCCTGATCTCAGGGGTCTGAACTCAGAGGCCTGGGCACTGTCCTTGGACAGTTTTTGCTCAAGGTTAGGGCTCTGTGACTTGAGCCACAGTGCCACTTATGGATATTTTTTCTATGTATATGGTACTAAGGAATCAAACCCAGGGCTTCATGCATGCTAGGCAATCACTTTGCCACTAGGTCAAAGTCATGGCCTATAATCTACCACCTTGAGCCACAGCACTACTTCCAGTTTTCTGGTGGTTAATTGGAGATGCGGCTTCAGGTCTTAGTCTCCTGAGTAGCTAGGATTACAGCAGGAGCCACTGGCACCTGGCCTGTTGATGGTTTGGTTTTGAGTTTTGGTTTTTTCATTAATTAGGTGGAACTTGGTGAGTGAATGTATCAGGCTGTTGTTTTGAGTCAGCCTGGATCTCTGGGTTCTTACTTTACCACCTTCATCCTAAGATTTGATATGAAATGACCCAACAACAGAATCTATTAGTAGAAGTCTAACTGAAATCTGGGTTGGGAGCTGGGAACAAATCACAGGCCAGGCCTCCGATGTGAGGGAAATGGTTCCTTACTACACTGGGAGGAGATAAAGAGCACAAGGTTTGTCACCATACTACTCAAGACTCTACCATTTGTCCCTATATCTCCGTTCTTCTTCAAGCTGGGAATCCTATTGAAAATCATACTTCATCATACCTGTAGCACTTACTTCTTCCATAAGGAAAAAGATTGTGATCTTTGATGAGGACATAAGGAGGAGGGTCATTGTACACATTCTCTCTCTCTCTCTCTCTCTCTCTCTCTCTCTCTCTCTCTCTCTCTCTCTCTCTCTCTCTCTCTCTCTCTCTCTCTCTCTCTCTCTCTCTCTACATTCACTTTCTACTCTTCTCCGGCTTTGGTATGTATGCACTGCATTCAGATCCTGCTTTCAGATGGTAAGCATGCCTGCTGATTGGGACCCAGCTTTACCTTCCAGAGCACCTCTGTCTCTCCTGCTTGGCACCATGATGCCCCTTACTGCTCACCAGGTAAGTGCTCCTTGGCATGTTTTCCTTTGGTGGGTCATCCTAAGACCAGGAATTGGGAGGGACTGAGGAAGCTATGTTTTAGAAAGTCTACTTTTGATCATGATACACCTTCATTAGCAAAGGACTGATCTTTTGATTTTTATTAATCTGAATCCAGTATCTATTACTTATTTAGTTGAGAACATGGAGACAAAAAGAGATATGGTAACACTAACATATTGAATGTCCATTGGATGTTAAAACTTGAGGACTCAAACTCTAGATTTAAGAAACCAAAATAAGATGTGTAGCAATGGGAAGCCTCAGTTCTTTCAGTTCTTCAAGTCTAACAGTCTACTACCTTTCTGCAAGCCACTGTTTTTGAGGCACTCACTGGTCACAGGCATAAAAGTGGGTTTACAGGCCACTCTGGCTGATTATGATTCACATAGATACTGCAGAGACAGGCTTGCTGCAGAAAGGGCTGTTATACCATTGAATGGGTAAATATGTGCTGTCCTTATTCTCAGTCACAATAGCCAATATAGGTTTAGGGTGAAATGGCATAAGTTCATGGTGTATTTATGAACATAAATTTAGCTGAGAGTATGACTCAAGTAATAGAACAAGCATAAGGTCCTGGGTTCAACTCTTACTACTGTGAAGAAACAGGTTTAAGAGATTTTTAGTTCTTAAATTATGCTAGAGATTTTCATATAATATTAGATCAATTTTGCCCAATTTGATTCCCCTTTATCTTGGATTAATTGCATCATTTTTATATGGAAGGAGGCCAAAGTTCTTTGTTTCATGTAGGGTATTTCATGTGTACTTCTGTTTTTGACCCTAGTTGGTACTAGTTTCATTGGCTCAGTAAGCCCTGAAAGTTGAATTTCCAGGCCTTCAGTGAAATTGCCTGTGTGTTCACTCACAAGTGAAATGGTGGTGTCTATCCTAAATTTATAAAGAGAATTGAAGCATTTGTTATGTGAAGATTTGAGGGGGAAAAAATGTTATTCTAATCCCAAGCCAGAAAGGATACTTAAAAAGGTTTGTGCCAGGTACTGGTGGCTCACATCTGTAATCCTAGGTACTCACAAGGCTAAAATCTGAGGATCATGGTTCCCAGCCAGCCTGGGCATGAGAGGCTTTATCTCTCTCTCTCTCCCTCTCTCCCTCTCTCCCTCTCTCCCTCCCTCCCTCTCTCCCTTCCTCCCCCCCCTCACACACACACACACACATACACACAAGCTTAAAGTGGAGACATGGCTCAAGTGGTAGATTGCTAGTTGTGAGCAAAAACGCTCAGGGAGAGTACCCAGATTCTGAATTCAAACCCTGGGACAGGCACACACACAAAAAAAGGCTGTGTTAGATTCTTCTCCCCCTAGAAATAAGCTTTATTCAGGAAATGTATATATATATATATATATATATATATATATATATATATATATTTGAAACAGAGACATTAACTTCAAGCATATATCTCAATCTGTGTTTTAGATCTTAAATTTAAAAGAAAAGCAGGCCTGATGTAGGGGGCGCATCCTATAATCCTAGGTATTCAGGAAGCTGAGATCTAAAAATCACTGTTTGAAAGCCAGCCTCGGCAGAAAAGTCTATAAGAGTTTATCTCCAACTAACCAGCAAAAATACTGGACCAGAGGCATGGCTCAAATGGTAGGTGACCAACAAAAAGCCAAGTGAGAGCATGAGGCACTGAGTTTAAGACCCAATAGCAGTGTACATGCCTATACACACACACACACACACACACACACACACACACACACACACACACACACACATGCAGAAGGAGGAAAGCAAGAGAATTGTGATAAAGATTACACTGGGAGCCAGGGACTGGTGGCTCTCACCTGTCAACCTTGCTTCTCAGAAGGCTGAGATCTGAGGATCATGGTTCAAAGCCAGCCTGGGCACAAACATCCTGTGAGACTCTTCTCTCCAGTTAACCACTAGAAAACCAGAAGTGGTGCTGTGGCTCAAGGGGTAGAGCAGTAGTCTTGAGCTGAAGAGCTCAGGGACAGTGCCCAGGCCCATAGTTTAAGCCCAAGGACCGACAAAAAAAAATATTGGGAAAAGAAAAATTTCCACAGAGAAAGGGTTTATTATTTTTTTGCCAGTGCTTGGGCTTGAACTCAGAGCCTGAGCACTATCCTTGGGTTTTTCTCAAGGCTATCACTCAACCATTTGAGCCACAGCTCCACTTCTGGCTTTTTCTGTGTATATAGTACCAAGGAATCAAACCCAGGTCTTTGTGCATGCTAGTTAAACACTCTACCACTAGGCCAAACTCCCAGCCTAGGGCTTTAATATTAAATGACAGTATTGGTGATATAAAAGGAAAACTGTGTTAGATAGGAAGATAATGAATGTTAAAGTTAGGATAATAAAAGAGGGTTGCCTGATGGCTCATGCCTATAATTCTAGCTACTCGAGAGTCTGAGATCTGAGGATCATGGTTGGAAGCCAGCCCAAGCAGGAAAGTCCATGAGACTGTTATCTCTAATTAATCACAAAAATGCTGGAAGTGGAACAGTGTTCAAGTGGTAGACCAGCCTTGAGTAACAAGAAATTCAAGGACAGCACCGAGGCCCAGAGTTCAACCACAAGACAGGAAAGAAAAAAAAGAGGGTGGTTTTTAGTCTAAGTTAGCAGAGCCAATTGGAAATAAATATAACAGAAGAATGGAAGCTGGCTTTCATGAGGAAAAAAACTGATACATGCCTGCCTGAAATTTCAGAGAAAACACTGAGAAACATCCCTTCAGCCCTGAGACAGGTATACTAGATGGTTACACAGAATGCAGGTGACACCAGATGTGGTGGTTCAGGCCTGTAATTTAGCTACTTGAGAGATGGAAATGAGGGACTGAGGTTCAAGGCTAACTTGGACCCCCTACCCTCCCCCCCCAAAAAAGCAACACTGAGTCTAGACCAAGGGCTGAGTGTGGAGACATCACTTGGCATCCTAGCAACTCAAGAAGCACAAGTAGGAAGATCATTGTCTGTAATGACCCAGACATAAAGCGAAATTCTATCTTAAAAAATAACTGGTACAGGGCTGGGAGTTTGGCCTAGTGGTAGAGTGTTTGCATAGCATGTACAAAGACCTAGATTTGATTCCTTGGCACCACATGCATAGAAGGAAAAAAAAAGCCAGAAGTGGTGCTGAGGCTCAAGTGATAGAGCTAGAGCTCTAGCCTTGAGAAAGCCCCAAGGACAGTGCTCTGGCCCTGAGGTCAAGCCCCAGAACTGGCAAAAAAAAGTGGGCAAGGGGAAAACAAGTAAAGAATATAAGAAGAATTGGTAAGGTAGTTCAAAGGGTAAAGCACCTGCCTCAAAAATTTAGGCCATGATTTCAAATACCAGTACAACAAGGATGACGATGACAATGACAACGACAATGACAAAGGCATTGTTGACAGTACTTCAAACATGTCTAGCCTAGTCTTAGTAATATTGTCATTATCAATAAGAACAGAGAAATGGTTTGGAACATGCTTCTTCTCTGAGAAACATTCCTTAAAGAAAGAAATTTCCAAGCTGGCAGCATGACCTAGCATGCACGAAGCCCAGGATTCGATTCCCCGGTACCACCTACACAGAAAAGGCCAGACATGGTGCTGTGGCTTAGGCAGTAGAACACTAGCCTTGAGAAAGCCCAAGGACAGTGCCCAGGAGTTCAAGCCCCGGGACTTGCAAAAAAAAAAAAAAAAGAAAGAAAGAAATTTCCTTCTCTAGGGGCCAGGAGTTTGGCCTACTGGTAGAATGCTTGCCTAGCATGCATGAGGCTCTGGTTTTGATTCATTGGTACCACATTCACAGAAAAAAAAAAATGGAAGAGGCACTGTGGCTTAGGTGGTAGGACATTAGCCTTTAGAAAGCCCAAGTCAATGCCTGGGCCCTAAGTTCAAACCCCAGGACTAGCAAAGTAAAGAGTATATTTCATCCAGGTGCTTATGGCTCATGCCTGTAATCCTAGCAACTCAGGAGGGTGAGGGCTGAGTGTTGAGATTCAAAGCCAGCTTAGACAGGAAGAACCCCATTTGACTCTTGCCTCCAATTAACCCCTCAAAAATTAGAAATGGAGCTGTGGCTCAAAGTGGTAGAGCACTAGCCTTGAGCAAAAGAGCTCAGGGATAGTGCCCAGGTTCTGAGTTCAAGTCCCACAACTGCCAAAAAAGAGTGATAAAAAGCCTATTTTAAACATTAAACATAGATATTAAAAGATTGTAAGCATTCCTATTGACTATATGCTAAGATAGAAAGTCATAGTAGACTCCAAGCAGGTAATGACATGAAAATACAACCAAATTATTCATTACAATACTAAATATTCTTGGGGAAATATCAATGCAAACATAGCTCAGATTAAAAAGAAAAGTTTCAAAAACTTAGAACTGAATGAAAGCACACAAAACACTCTGTGACTAATAACCAGCATAAGGGGAAGAAATGTAAAGTTTTTATTAAAAAAAAAAAAGGTGGGGGAAGACAAGAAGAAAGATTAATGGTGAGTGAACCAACCCTTTTACCCCAGAAGAAAAGAAAAGCAAACAAATGAAAAGGAAATAGACAAAGAGGTCACTGTATACTATGTATCCTCAGCTGGGAAGATATTGGTCCCAAAGGAACAAAAATTGCTTCTTAAAGAGGTACAGGAGTGAAGGGGTGGAACCTTAGCTATCATAATGGCTGTAGTTTCCAAAAGAGTGTATTAATAGCTGTGCACTTTATGTATGGATTAAGATTTCATACAAGCAGAGCAAAGAGTCATTAGGGGAAAAAAATCTAAAAATCTTAAAGAGATGATAATGAAAAGAAAGTTGGAAATACTGTTATAGAGAAAAGCAGAAATTATTGAGACAAGACAAAATTAGAAGAATGACAAATCTCTAGTAAAATAACTTTTTTTTTTTGCCAGTCCTGGGCTTGAGCTCAGGGCTTGAGCACTGTCCTTGAGCCTCAGCACCATTTCGGGCTTTTTTTCTATGTATGTGGTACCAAGGAATCGAACCCGGGTCTTCGTGCATGCTAGGCAAGCACTTTAACCACTAGGCCAAACTCCAGGCCCTCTAGTAAAATAACTTTATTTGGCAAGGAGGAATTTTAAAAAGAAAGATGTCATGAAAAAGCTATTGGGAAATTAAAAGGAACATCAAATCCTATAGCACGTAAGTATTTTTATTGTATATACATTTATTTGTTTATTTGAATTAGAGAAGGGAAGGGAAAAAACAAGATGATGAGGCAAACGACAAAGGGTGACCCAATGTCACAGGGATATTCACAAGACAGTGTGTTGGAAATGAGCATTACAACTTGGAAGGGAGTGAGGGGAGGGAAAATGGAAGCAAAACATAGGAAGGGATAACAATGCTGAAGAAGAAATGTACACATGAATATTTTTTTTAATTTTAGGAGATGAATACAAATTTGTATCTATACGTGTAGGCAAGTTCTGCAACTTTCCAACAATTAGATTGCTTCTATCCTTCTAAATTGTTACAAAGCATAGAAAAATAGAAAATTAATTTATTTAATATAGTTAGATTAATCATGATACCTAAACAAGGTATATAAGACAAAAATAATGCATCCATGTAATGTAAACTTAAATAAAAATCCTAAGTATTGGAAATTTCTATTCAACCATGAATTTTAAGAAAATATGTATTTTTATACATTATGTATATAGCATGTGAAATTTAAGTTAGAAATGTTAATTTAATTCAATACTAGAGATCTAGCAATATAATTCCCTGCATAAATTGAATAAAGAATCAAATTATTATTTCCTTATGTAAGCAATCACCAATCAATTGTTAATATTAATCAAAAGGTTAATAAACTACTTCCATGTAGGTAGCAACAAACAACACAAAGAACATATAAACATCACAAAAAACATATAAATAACACAAAGAATATGTAAGAAAGTAACACAAAGCAAACAAATAGCACAAAAACTTTTATAGA
The DNA here is from genome assembly GCF_031878675.1 of Megascapheus bottae. NCBI lineage: Eukaryota > Metazoa > Chordata > Mammalia > Rodentia > Geomyidae > Megascapheus > Megascapheus bottae. The sequence continues at coordinate 69,062,073 of NC_143513.1, read as the reverse complement.
AAAGACTATAAAAGCCAGGTGTGATAGCTCATTCCTGTAATCCTAGCTACTCAGGAGGCTGAGATCTGAGGATCAAGATTCAAAGTCAACCCAGGCACAAAAGAACCTGAGACTCTTATCTCCAGTTAACCTCTAGAAAATGGGAAGTGGGGCTTAGCTCAAGGGTAGGCTCAGGGACAGAGACCAGGCCAAGTTCAAGCCCCATGACCCACACACACAAAAAAAAAAGACTGTAGAACTTTACTAGATGACAAAATAAGATATAGTAAATGGATTATATACTGGATGATAAAAGTCAATACTAGCAAGATATCAGGCCTTCCCTAGAATTAATCTGTATGGAGTCAGGCACTCACTGGTGGCTCAGGTTTATAATCCTGGCTATTCAGAGGGCAAAATTCTAAGAATCAGAGTTCAGTGTCAATCCAGGCACACAAAACAATGAGATTCTCATCTCCAGTTGGCCAACAAAAAGCTGCAAGTAGTGTGTGTGTTTGTTACTGAAGTTTGTACTCAGGGCCATATCCTTACTAGGCAAGGGCTCTGCCACTTGATCCATGCCTCTAGCCCCCTTTTGCCTTGGTATTGTTGTGCCAAGATTGTCCCATGTTCTGGGAATGACCCCCTCTCCCCACCTTGCTCAGGGCCCATGTACTAGGAATCAAAAACACATGTTCCCAGAACTAGCCTGGACTTGAACCCCAGGTGGCAACAGCCCAATGCTCAGTAGTTAGACACCTGAGCTCTGACCAATCCTGAAGCGACCAGTGGTTCAAAGTTACCAAACAGCCAATCAGGTGATTGTAACTACGGAATTCCCCTAAAACTTGTTTGTATAAAAGGTGTGTAAAATCTTTGTTCAGGGCCTCAGCGTTGCCAGCTACGAGTACGCAGAGGTCCGAGTTCAAACTCGTAAACGACCCTTGCTTCTTTGCTTTGACTTTGGCCTCTGGTGGTTCTTTCAGGGTCCTAGGAATTCGGGTACAACAGTATCTTTTGAGGTAGGATCTCTCCTTTTGCCCAGGTTGACTTGGGCTTCAATCCATCCATTTGTGCTTCCGCCACATGCCAATATCACCAGCCATTGTGCTTCCCAGACACAGTGATAGCATGCCCAGCCATTGATTAATAGAGTCTTGTGAACTTTCCTTCTTCCAGGGCTGGCATCAAATCTTGATATTCCCCACCTCTGCCTCCCAAGAAGCTAGGATTACAAATTTGAGCCATCATGCTGTGTAGCACTCTTTATTTGTATATGTATAATATCTATATGTATATGATATATATACATATATTATGTCCTTTGTTTTAAGCTGTATTGAGGAGTCCAGCTGGGATTTTAGAGTTTCTTGCTTGCTAGGCAGACTCTACTACTTGAGCCATTACTCAGCCATTACTGATTTTGTTGTTTTGGAGGTAGAGTCTTGAAGTATAACCAGAACAGCCTGTGACCATGCTCCTCCCAGATAAACCCCTGAAACAGCTTCTGATCCAGCTGGGATTAAAGATGTACACCACCCTGTCAGTTTTTTTTTTTAAGGTCACCTTTTGCCCAGAGTGACATCTAAGTGACATCTTCCTGATCTCCACCTAATAAGTAGCTAGAATTACAGAAGTGTGCCACCACATCTGGCCCTGCCTTAATAATTTTGAAGGAGGTTTGAACTCAAGGTCTGGGACCCCTTAGGTTTTTACTCAAGGCTAGCACTCCAACACTTGAGCCACAGCGTAGCTTCGAGTATTTTTCTGGTTAGTTGAAGATAAGACTATCATGGGCTTTGCTGGCTAGGCTGACTTTGAACAGTGATCCTCAGATCTCAGCCTCCTAAGTAGCTAGGATTACAGACATAAACAACTGGTACCTATCTATCCTAATTATTTTAAAAGGAAATTTTTTCCTTTATGTATTTCTTTTTGCAGAAGTTTTCAAATAAATACCTTACCAAAAGGAAATACTGTCAATTAAGGACCATTTTATCCCAATATGAGGGGCCTCAGCACTGGATTCTTTTCTAAGACTGGAGCAAGGAACTTCTGCCTTCACTCTTCTCTCCCAAAGAATCCAGAGACCCATTGTGAGGTACAGGGTGTGAACACTGATAAAATGTTAGAGGAACTGAGGGCCAGGAGATTTTGGCCTAGTGGTAGAGTGCTTGCTGAACATGTGCAAAGACCCAGGTCTGATTCCTCGGTATCACATATGTAGAAAAAGGCAGAAGTGGTGCTGTGGCTCAAGCGGCAGACCACTAGCCTTGAGAAAGCCCAAGGACAGTGCTCAGTCCCTGAGTTCAGGATTGGCAAAAAAAGTGTTAGAGGAACTGAACCCAGGATCTTCTTTCATCCCCTAAGAAAAATCCCCCTCCCCTGTACCATGCTTTTTTCCCTCTTATTTATTCACTGAAGCTCTTAACAATCTAAAAAATGACTCAGAATTCTGTGACTGGTCCCCTTTCAAAATATTTGACTGCAGTAAATGGTGTGACAAACAAGACAGTCAAAATGTGCGAATATGTGCAACTCAAAAGAACAATTTGTAGGGTTTTCATTCCTGTTGTCCTGTTGTCTATAACAACTTGCATCTTATTTTATTAGCTTACATCAGCAATTAGGGAGGAATTTCATTGTTACATTTTCCACATATTTAACTTGCATCTTATTAACAAGCTCCCACTCTTATTAATGACAGGAGAAGAGCAAACTTGTCAAGGTTCCTTAGTTACATCTCAGTCATTTTCAGCTTAAAGCCTTCCCAGTTTAATATGGTGTTTTTGAGAGAAGTAGAGAATCAACCTGGAGTTTGAACTTTCCCTCAGAGCCCCCTCTGGCCAGGGTTTCGCCTTATTGGCATCACTGCTGGCAACAAAGATCTTAAAGAGCCTCTGAACAGAAAGGAAACAGTGTTAGGGTGGCATCTTGTGCTGTTTTTCATCTATTCTCCCAGCTGTGTGGCCATTCTGGGAGTCTCTGGGCACATGTGTTTGTGCCCAGAAAATAGACTGCAGCAGTTTTTGGCAGGCCTTTTGTTGTTTATTATATGTTTGTTTGTGCACGTAATACTAGAGTCTGAGGTCTTGTTGCTCCTCCTACTCTGTGGTCCCTGCTCCGCTGGATGACCCATATGTCACCCAGTCCTCTCCTGGCTTGGGGTTCTCCCACACTCTAGCAGCCTCTTGTCAAAGTTGGGAAATTATTCTGGTTCTCCTCCATAACTCACCAAGGCTACAGGGAACTGGCATACAAGCATAGGTCATGTCCATCTGACTAGACATGTGAAGAAACACCTCTTGTCTGGGCACTGGTGAGATCACACCTTTAATCTTAGCTACTCAGGAGGCTGAGATCTGAGATCATGGTTTGAAGACATCCTGGGCCAGAAGTCCATGAGATTCAAGCAAAAAACTGGAAATAAAGTAGTAGCTCAAGTGGTAGAGCACGAACCTTGAGCAAAAACCTAAGGGATAGCTCCTCAAGCTCTGGTACTGGTACACCAACACCTCCCCCCCCACACACACACACTCATAAAAAAGGAATCACTCTTGAATGGCACTGATTCTCCAGTGCCATGCTGAGCAGGGAGTGAAAGTGAAGGGTTAGCCAAGACCATCCAGGTTCTCCCTCAGTATTTTCAGGGTTCCTTATGTCATGATCCCCTCCCCTACTACTGAGAAGTTCTTTCTCAGCACCCCAAGTAAACCCAGTCCTTCTAACCCCCTAACCCCCACACCTAGGCAGTCCTCCTGGAAGGACTGTACTATATCATTAAACGTGTTTCAACTCATTTTCACACCCCAAGTTTGCTCTACGTGATTTGCTCTTCACAGTTAAAATATTTGGGAATTTGAAGCTCCATCATCTTTCCCAGCCAAGCTTTCAAGATGGTTATGTTTTTGTGGTCTTCTGATGATGAATTTGATTGCTTGATCTTTTAGATTAAGATAAGTGTACAAAATGAACTCTAGACTTTAATTATTTGCCCCTACATTTCTGCCCTAATAACTCTGATGCTCTCAGGAGCAGAAGGATGCTTCTGATTAGAAAGGGAATGTCCACCTGGAAAAATAAATGAGAAAATGAGCATGCCCGTTTTTAGTCTGGTTAAAGATTAAGTTCTAATGATGAAACCAAGGGCAGAGCCCCACCCCCCTTTGTATGTTTTCTTCCTCTAACTCATTGTGTCCTTATCAGTGAAGACATTTATCAAATATAAATAAAACAAAAGGGAATCTTTCATTTATCTTCTTTGGGTTCCTTGAAGTAGACAAAGCCAGCGGGGGAGAGGAAGGGTTGTAGTTATTACTGCTGCATGCAGATGAGGGCAGAGTACATGAAAAAGAATGTCAGCACATCTTATCATTCTGTCTGTCCCCAAGGAGCTCTAGGTCCTCTTATCCTATCAAGGAATGGACAACAACTTGGTGAGTGAGTTCCAGCAGGGGTCAGCAATGGATTGGACTGGAACACGCCAAACAGCCCAGAGGTGGTGAGACAGGTCTTTCCTTCTGAGCTGTTGTGTGGTCATAGCGTTGATCTTTGAAACCAAACAACAAGAAGACAGACTTTCCTAGTGTGGGATATTCAATTCAACTATGTTGTGTTGTTTTGTTGTATTTCTTTTGTCAGTAAAGGGGCTTGACTCTGGGCCTGGGTGCTGTCCCTGAGCTCTTCAGCTAAAGGTTACTGCTCTACTCCTTGAGCCATAGTATCACTTCTGGTTTTCTAGTGGTTAATTTGAGATAAGAGTCCCATGGTCTTTAGTGCCCTGGCTTTGAACCATGATCCTCAGATCTCAGCCTCCTGAGCAGCTAAGATTACACCATGCCTGGCTCAACTATGTTTTATCAAGCACTTACCACGTGCCAGGCACAGTCATGGAAAAATTGAGAAACATAAGTAGATCAAAGAAAGATCTCAACTCTTGCAAGTTTATATTTCAGCCAAGAAAGCACAGCAAACTTTAGAAAAAAAGAAATTCATCTATTGGGTAATAGAAGAAAGAACAGAAGCTAAGTGGAATCAAAAGTGCTACAGGGGCACAGAGGTAGGTAAGTGGGGTAGGATGTAGATGGGCTTTATTGTATGCACAAGATATGAGCAAAGACTTGAAGTTGGTGACAACAGCTATCTGAAGAAATAGTGTTCCAGGCAGAGGGCAGAACTAAAGAAACAACCCCGTGGCATGAAATGAAGACAAGGCAAAGAAGACTGATGTGGCTGGAATAGACTTAGGGGCAGAAGGAAGAGGGAATGCCAGATGTTATTTTTATTGCAGCCTGTGTATGCAGTGCTTGAGATTGACCACAGCACCTCCCAATTGCTAGGCACAGACCATATCTTAGAGGCCACTGTAATAACTTCAGCTGTTTCCCTGTAGAACATCCACTGGGGCTCTTGTGCAGGATCTAATTTTCTGTTATGCTGCAAAGGATCTCATCAGCTGTGTCTCAGAGATTTAAGCAAGGGGAAGTTTGGTTCATCTGTATGGGGGGGGGGGGGTTGATGATGGCTGGGACCAGAGAGATGATAGTGGAGATGGCAAGAAGTGGTCACTTTAAAATTCTGATACAGGGCTGGGATTTTTGCCCAGGTGGTAGCATGCATGAAGACCCAGGTTCAATTCCTCAGTACCACATATATAGAACAAGCCAGAAGTGGTACTGTGGTTTAAGTGGCAGACCACCAGCCTTGAAAAAGCCCAAGGACAGTGCTTAGGCCCTGAGTTCAAGCCCCCGGACTAGCAAAAATAAAAAAATAAATAGGGGCGGGAAGTTTGGCCTAGTGGTAGAATGCTTACCTAGCATGCATGAAGACCCAGGTTCGACTCCTCAGTACCACCTACATAGGAAAAAGCCAGAAGTGGTATTGAGGCCCAAGTGGTACAGTTCTAGCCTTGAGAAAGTCCAAGGGCAGTGCTCAGGCCCTGAGCTCAAACCCAGAACTGGCATAAATAAATAAATGAGTAAATGCTGGTACATTTAAATGAAAAAGGAAAATCCAGTAGATTTCCAAGGAATTACTATAGGGATGGGGTGCAGGTGGAAAGAAGAGTCAGAGTGACTCCAAAATCTTTGGTTTGAGAAGCTGGGAGAATGGAGCTGCCAGCAGCTGAGATGGAGATGAGATGCAGGACAGATTTGTAGGCAAAGGAAATGTGTTCTGTGTGGGGCATGTTCATTTCAAATATGCATTAGACATGCCAGTAAAAATTTTGAATAGACAGTGAAATAGGTAAGTGTCCAGCTTGAGAGAGAAGTGTAGACTAGAGAACAAATGTAAAGTGTTAACAACATAGAAATATTTAAAGTTCTAAATGTGAGTCAGATTAATGAGAGTAATGGTAGAGGGTGAGGGAAAGGAAAAGTCAAACAGGAGGAACAGAGTGGGGTAAGGATGGACCAGCAACCGAGACTGCTCTATAAGCACAAGTATCACCTAAGTCTAGCAAAGAAAGCACATCCAAGTAGAGAGTGGTCGCTTGGTCAACTGCACCTGCTGACTCAAGCAGGAGGAGGGCTGGGAAGCTGACCACTGGCTGTATCCATTAGGTAGACACTGGTGCTCTTGTGAAGAGCGGGTGCAGTGGTGGTGACAGGTGCTTGACTGCCATGGACTACAGAAAAGAGAGGAAAGAAACTGGAGACTATGAGTATAAGACATCACTTTGAGACATTTTTCTGTAAGGAAAGAGAGTGGACATTCGTAGGAAAAGACAGGGTCAAGAGACTGACTTATTTTTTAATGGCTAAGAAAGCAGCTTGTTTATATGCTAATGGAAATGATCGGAGAGCAGATAGTAGTTAATCCACGCAGAGTGGAAAGCGCCTTGCAGGAGCAACCTCCCTACAGTGCCAAGGAGAAAGAGCTAGCCTATTGATGGAGGGGATGATTTTTAGTTAGCTGCAGGGAGATTTCATTGCAAGGCAGTTGGAAAGGGATAATATGGAAGGATGGGTGCGGGTAGACACGGCTACGTGAGTCTGTGGAAGTTCTTTCCTGATTGCTTAAGTTTTTCTCAGTAAAGAAGAAAGTGAGGTCATCAACTGACCTTGAAAATAGAGCCGAAGCTATTAGAGTTTGAAGAGAAAAGAGAAGGGGTGAACGAATCATTTGGGAGACTAGAAGAGTAAGGGACTGGGACATGTGTGATTGCCAGACAGCAGTTAAGAATTCACTGGAGGCTAGCAGTTGTGAATTTAAAGTGTGTGTGTATGTGTGTGTGTGTGTGTGTGTGTGTTCACATGTAAACACATCAGTATTATTCAACTGCATTCTGTCTCTGTTGAGACAGAAAGGACAATAAAACTGAGTTAGATTCGGTTAAGTGTGGAGGGCAGTGAGAGCACCAAGGATGGGGAAGGGAAGCAAAAATAAATTATTGGCACAATAATTTATTGTAGAAGCCAGTCAATTGCTTTAAATTATGATAGGACTCTAAATAGCCTTTTGTTCTTTGACATAATTCTTGCCTTCTGTATAACTTGTTATTACATGATACTTACTATATATTAACATTATATATTAGTTATATAATGATACAGCATGTATTATAATATATAATGTATCTTATAATATTATTAAATTATATATATTAGCATTCTATACTACATATATACATATGCACATTGTATGTAGTCTATAATATATTATAGTTCTAATAAGACATTATATAGTATGACACAATTTAACATATTATGTCAAATTACATGGTTTAATATAATTTATATTATATACAATATTTTATGTAATTAAACTCAAGTTATAGTACTAAATAGAAAATATTGTGATAGACATTATATATTCTATATTATTTGATGTATTATATAGAATATATGTAATATAGTTTTTAGGATGCCAAAGGTTTTTCCTGGATTCTATAGTAAACTAGAAAGCTAGAGGAGGTGATCAGACAGCAGAAACATGTAATTGAGACTCAGCTATGTGGAAGTTAAACCTATAAGTCATGATAAGATCAGAGTTATGCCATGGAAATATGTAGTCCAGGTGGATGGACACATTATTGGAGGAGAGAAGGCTCTCCCAAGGTCATCTGTGTATGTATACAGGGTACGTGCCTAAAGTAAGGAAAGAGTAGTGATGGTGATAAGAAACCAGGCAGTGGAATTATTGAGAAATATGGGGAATGACCTCCAGATATTCTTAACATCAATCACTAATTGAATCTTATAATTGAAACATGCCATTTATACTTGAATCTAAATTAAGGTATAACATAAAACCAAATATTGATGTATATTTGCTTGAAACCCAACAAGGAGAGATTTCCTTTGGGATCTTAGTGTTTTTCCTCACTCAAGGGATTCTTTCCGAGAATTATATGCACAGGGTGGGTACTGCTTTATACCAGTTATGCCAAAGAGAGGAACATTTCCCACTTAATGGCTTCTTCTTACTATGTTTTTTCATCCAATAGCATGTAACGTTCCTATATCACATGTAAACTGAAAGATGTTGTACTATGTCCTTAAGCACTAAATTGGTACCTATCAACACAATCGACAATTTATTTATTACAATGATTTGTTTTGGGAGGGGCAGAAAATCAAGGATCAAACCCAGGGCGTTGTGCATGCAAAACAAGTGCTCTACCACTGGGCAACATTCTCAGCCCTGAGTCATCATTTTTTTTTTTTTTGGCACATCCTAGACCTTGAACTCAGGGCCTGGGCACTGTCCTTGAACACTTTTTGCTCAAGGCTAGCACTCTGCCACTTGAGCCACAGCACCACTTCAGGATTTTTCTGTGTATGCGGTACCAAGGAATCAAACCCAGGGCTTCGTGCAGGCTAGGCAAGCACCCTACCACTAGGCCACATTCGTGGCCCAGTGCCATCATATTTTTTTTTTTGAGGAGGGTTTGTTTTTCTTACTCGTGAAGGCCTGCTGGGCATTACAACAGCCCCTTAGTTATTCACATCCTAGTTTCAAATGTATAACAGGACATTCATCTTCCCTGGAGGGTTTCCAGACTGGACAGTAGAGGGGAGACCAATCACCAATAGTTTTGAGGTATCTGGTTCTGATTTCCAAATTGTATACTATACCTCGCTCCTTAGATTGCTAATATCTCATGGCTTACCCCTCTCCCCCATCACCATTTCCAGGTGCCTGAATGAGTTTTGGTATTCTTTATCACCAGAGTGTCTGGGACAGACTAATGCCTCTCTTTCATTTTGGTAATAGTACTGTCTTGGTGAGAGGCCATCTTGCTTTGTTGCTCAAGGGACTCTTGGTGTGTGAAGGATCCCTGTCATTGTGCTCACAGTCTGTTCCATCCTGATATAGTTCCTGGAACAGAGGATGGTTACTATTCTGGGGTCTTAGAAAATAAACCAACCTTTCCATCTCCCCCAGAGTTTGGAGAGATAAAGCCCAAACACTTTTCCTAGACAACAATTAGCTTAATGAGTTTTGGCCCAGTGATGTTCCAGAGAGATGCCTTTATGTCAGCTGTATAGTCCAGAACAGAAGGGTGGAGGCACAGACACAAGACATTTGATTGACCAAGAGCCATAAGTCCAACTTGCTTACAACTGCTCAGAATACTCTTGAAGCATAGTTCACACAAGTTCATTTGGTTCAAGTCCCTCTAATTCCAAGTAGATATAGAGAACTACCCTCCATGACAGTAAAGGAAGGTCATGCTCTGATTCCATTTAGTGCCATTGTTTGGGCAGCTTGGCACCAAGAAACGTAGGAAAACGCTCCCCAGAACTTTACCCTTTTTTTTTTTTAATCAAAGGAATGAAAGTAGTTACCATGGTTACCCAAGGCAGAAGTTTTCCTCTTCTTTCTAGACCACCAGCCTTCCTGGATCCCATGCCCAGGTTGTGCTATTGAATTAACATATCTGAATTGGCACCACCTATGTGCAGGGCACTATTACCATGGGCCACAGACCACATCTTACTCTGAGTAGTTATGGTAAGGAAAGAATACAACTTATTAGTCCCACTCTCACCTTCCATAGTCCACAGCTTGAAACTCTAGGCAAATGTAAATTGGATATTAAAAGTAGAGGTCAGTCTTATCTCCCAAATGAGAAACAGAAGTGTGATTATTCTTGCATGCCACCACTTTATATTGAATATTCAACTTTCCTAAAAGAGAAAAGAATGTAAGCCACTATCTAAGTCCCATTTGTATTCCTTGGTTATATCAGACAGACAATTCAGGATGTGAAATCTTAGGAAAGGACATAGGAGAAGCTTCTGTTCTCTTGGTGAAAAGGGTACCTGTTAAAATCTATAACATAGCTGAGTGCTCATGCTTGTAAACCCAGCTCATGGGTGACTCATCCCTATAATCCTAGCTATTTAGGAGGCTGAGATCTTAGGATCATAATTCAAAGTCAGGTCAGACAGAAAAGTCTGTGAGAATCTTATCTCCAACTAACCACAAGAAAACTGGATGTAGCTCTGTGGCTCAAAGTAGTAGAGTGCTCTCCTTGAGCTAAAAAAAACCTCAGGGACAGCACCAGGCCCTGAGTTCAAGCCTCACAACTGACAACAGCAAAAAAATCCTCATAAAATATAATATACCTTAAGCAGCTGAATTGGATATGATTGCACTTGATGTCAGTAAAGGAAACCATACGTTACTGACCAGTAGAGACTCATATTTCCCATGTAGCAAGAAATCTGGAGGGAAATGTCTACTGTCATAGTAATTCTGTGCTGGTGTGGTCGGCATCTCCTGCTTTGCTTATCATGGTGGCTAGAGCACCAGACTAGCTCTTGGCACTTTATGTTTAACAAAGGAAGAAAGGGGAAAGTGAATCCACTGGCTTGCTTTCTCCCTTTCTACTCTAGGGAATCCCAAGATAGAAGGCTTATAGATGAATATACCACATAGTATTATGGTACTGTGTCTCCTTGGGAAAAGAAGACTTCATGGGAAAATCTATGTGATAGCAGACAAATGACTGAGAATCTGTAGCTTGGCTATAGGCAGACACCTCTGAATGGACTCCAAAGAAGGCTACCATTATTATAGGCCTCTAAGAAAAAATCTAGTGACAAAGATAAAGACAGGAACAAATATTGTAGATGTTATATATGAGCTAAATGAAGACTTGTACAGCTTAATCTATGAGTCATCTGTGGCCAAGATGTTTAACAGGCCATGTTGGTGGATTATAAGGGTACATGGTAGAAAAAATGGCTTCTACTAAAAATGTAGACAGCTGCTGTGTTTTCTTTAAATGATAGAATAGGTGACAATACTGTGTCATAGAGAGTCCCAGTACAAAACATATGGCATGCCCAAATGGGGTCAACAGAGGAGAATTTAATAAAGACACAAATGTGAGCGGAGTATAAGTAGTTAAGAGAAGAAGCTAGTTTAGTACCTTTCACTAGGAACTCAAGGCACCATTACTGTGACTGGACTTGACAGAATGCACTAATTAGAAACAGCTCGAGTGGCAGATAACTAATTTCATCAAAAAAAGAAAGAAAGGAAGAAAATGAAAAAGAAACAAGGAAGGAAGGGAAAGAGAGAAAGAGAAAGAAACAAACAAAGAAAGAAAGAAAGAAAAGAAAAGACAGACAGAAAGAAAGAAAGAAAAAAAATGACAGACATTAGATTTGGAGGTGCTAAGAGAAGATAGCTAGAAAAATAGAAATAATTTTCAAGGGCTAGAAGAATGCTTTTTTAAAAGAATTTTCTCTTTTATTATTTGTTTTGAACATAAAACAGCATCTTGTACTCATTTAAAACAAAGAATCCAGACCACATATTACTGAACTGAAGGTCTGTTACATTCCTCAGAAAGAGCAGTGGTCATTATGATATCAAGATCATTTTGGAGAAAACATTGCCTTTTACTGATTTATACTATCCTTTCATCCTTATCACAGAGCAAAATCAATATACATTGTAGAACATTTCGAAATATAGATCAACCAGGACTCTGAGAATATGGCTTCGTGGTAGAGTGCTTGCCTAGCATGCATGAAACCCTGGGTTCAATTCCTCACCACCATATAAACAGAAAAAAAAACACAAGTGGCACTATGGTTCAGGTGGTAGAGTATTAGCCTTGAGCAAAATAAGATCAAGGTCAGTACCCAGGCCTTGAGTTCAAGCCCCGGGACTGGCACCAAAAAAATTGTAGTTGATCTGTAGATAGATAGCCAGACAGATAGATCAACCATAAGAACATAAAATGATTGTGTAACCTCATACTCCAGTTAATATTATGGGATGTGCTTATAAAATGTCTTCATCTAATCCTGCATATGTATTTGTATGTGTTTCAACTTTTTATTTTGGCATCATTTTATACTGACAGAGAAATTGCAATAATGGCACAAAAATTCCCATATTACTTTCATGATGATTCCCCACAAATGCTAAGTAAGCATTTACCAAACAATTTGCTCTCTCCCCACCTTAGTCTTTCTCTCTCATTTGTGTGTATATGTGTGTGTGTTATGTGTGTGTGTACACAGAGCCAGGCATAGCATAATTTATATACACCCATATGTGTATCTTTCTAAATCATTGCAGAGTAAACAACTTTAAAACATTAACAGGAACAAGTTTTGTCAATAATCTCATCACTACCTTCAATTATAATTGGCAATCCTCCAAAAGAAGAGAGAATAATAGTGGTAATAGAACTCTTACCAAGAAATTTCCATCTGATTGCAACAGTCTTAGCTAGGAAGTAAACACTCATAGAATTCTATTAATACTCCAGAGTCTTATTGTAGTCTGAGACATATTGGGAAGGTTTTATTTTTTTCACAAAGGCCCAGCTGTGCTCCTATTTCTGGCTAGCCTGAGAAATATTAGCCATTAGAAGCCTTTAAGAGGGACCTCAGAAAATCTCCTGTGAAGGTATCTGAGATATTAAGCCAGACCATGGACAGCAAAGCAGGAGGTGCTCCATTTCAAAAACAGTGTTACTTGACATCTCATCTAATTTATAATATGATAGATCATTTTGGATAAGTCAGTTCCAGGTGTTCCATTGTAAATGCTTGGTATAGAAGACTAAGGGAACAGGTTTGAAATAAGTCATTCTAGTCAGGACATAAAACAACCTCTCCCACGGCGGACTCACTAAAGAAAGACTAAACATTAAAGCCTTCTGTTACCTGTCAGGTACTGATTTCAGGTTGGGTTTAATAAGGTTTTAAGCACAGAACATCTTGGCATAAAACAGAGTCAGATACTAAGTGCTTTCCTAGACCATTACCTAAAGTTGGACCTACTTCTCCGAGCTGATGGTGAAGATGACCAGGTTGTCCAAGCTGCTGCCAGCAGAACAGCAAGAGGCTTTGCAACAGGAACTGTTCCTTTCTTTGGTAGTAAGAACATGAAATTTAAAAAGCCTCCAAAAGTAAAGAAATAGGGAGAAAGCACGGAAAGGAATGATATTGTCCAAAAAGAAATGTACCCAGTTACCTGACTTATGTATCCCCTTTGTACATCACTTTTAGAATAACAATTTAAAATATCAAAACAAGGAAAGAATTGCTGGGAGTTTTGCCTAGTGGTAGAGTGCTTGCCTAGCATGCACAAAGGCCCAGGTTCCATTCCTTGGTACCACATACATAGAAAAAGCTGGAAGTGGTGTTGTGGTTCAAGTGGTAGAGTTCTAGCCTTGAGCAAAGTCCAAGGACAGTGCTCAAGTCCTGAGTTCAAGCCCCACAACTGGCAGAAAAAAAAACAAGGAAAGAAATACAAAATGTTAAAAATGATAAACTATCACTGTGAATTTACCCTGATCCATGTCTTCTGGATTTGGAGAAATAGCTCCATATTTAAAATCTGGTTCAGACTCCTTACCCTGATCAGCATCAAAATCTTGCAAATGTTGTCTCTCAGCTGGTGTCAAAACTAAGTCTTAAGAATGTTTTTCTACCTAGCTATTTCTAGATGGTGGAGCTCATGGTAAAACAATAGATCCCATGGGCAAAATCAATCTTTTGTTCTTGCTTCAAAACAATGTTACACCATGGTAGAGAATGCAGCTCAGTGCTAGAGGGGTTTGAGTCCCAACACTAATAATAAGTAGATTGCCAATCAACCAACCAACAGCGAAAACCCCACAGCGTTATGTGATTGTGTTACTAAATCAACACTGACTTTAAAGAAGATGCAAATGAGAAATGCAGGAAAGGAATAGAAAAGGAAAACATTTATATCTGGAATGCTGTTCTAGTGTATGAGAAGACGAAATTCCACTTACAGTTGAAAGAATCCAGTGTAATTTTTTTTGCCACCATTTGCCTGTGAAGGGAAGAGAAATGTTGGAGATACAAAATGTAGAATGAGGGGAAGGAGAGAAATGGGGCTCAATTTTATGAGCATACAGGAATAGTACGAGAGGTGTTATTGTGATAATTCAAGAGACAGCTTTTAAAGACAAACACCAATGTTAAAATCTTTTTCTTAAACTAGTCACCAATCCTCTTACTCTTTCCAAGACTAATGGTTCTCCACCTGTATGGCAGTTCATGAGATTATACCAAATCATCTTACTTTTGATATAAGGAGTGAGGCAATCAAAAGTTTCCTTCTCGTGGCTTAGTGGTAGAGTGCTTGCCTAGCATGCATGAAGCTCTGGGTTTGATTTCTTGGTACCACATAAATAGAAAACTCTGGAAGTGATGCTGTGGCTTTAGGGGTAGAGTGCTGTCCTGGAGCAAAAGAAACTGAGCAACAGTGCATATATATATATATATATATATATATATATATATATATATATATATATGCATCTTTCTTAGTCACCATAGTGGGCTTCTTATGAGAAGACATGAGTTGGGGCAGGCTTGTTCCTCTTTCTATTACTAATGATATCCAGTGTGCCAGCAGTGTTTTAAGGAAGGAAAAATGACATAAGGGATTTCAGGGAAAGGAATAAAACTGTCTTTAGATGTGATGATATAACATTGAACTGGATAAACAATAAAATCAACTATTAAACAATGGTGTGAACTAATAATACCCAACTAGAAAATGAATGAAAATGTGAAATGTAGAAAATGTGTGAAATATAGAAAGTGTAGAAAATGTCTAGGAATAATTCGCTAATACATTACTTCTATGAGGGAACGTTAACATAAAAGGTAAAAGATACAAATAATACCAGAATAAATACAATTTTATGGTGCAACTGGGTAGTATCATACTTATTTTTGTTTTTTGTTTTTTTTTTTATTTTGCCAGTCCTGGGCTTGAGCTCAGGGCCTGAGCACTGTCCTTGGACTTTCTCAAGGCTAGAGCTCTACCACTTGAGCCTCAGCACCACTTCTGGCTTTTTTCTATGTATGTGGTACCGAGGAATCGAACCCGGGTCTTCACGCATGCTAGGCAAGCACTTTAACCACTAGGCCAAACTCCCAGCCCCATACTTATTTTTGAAGAAAACCTCTTATAAAGAGTGTAAAGAACTACCCAGGAGGCTGAGATCTGAAGGTTGTGGCTTAAATCCAACTTGGGCAGGAAAGTCCCCATGAGAAGTCATGTCAGAATAAATTAGTAAGCAAGTTTGGGGCGTAGGATACAAAAACAGAAGACTCCCAAGGATGTATTACAAATATAGTTCTGGCCTTATCCTGATCCTGTGGGTGAGTTCTGGGTGGGAAACTAGTACATATCAGTCAGAAGCATCCTCTGGCAAAAGACATGGACTTTTATATTTCAGCTACATTGTCCTTTCTTCTGTAGGATCCCAGGAGGGGTCCCTCACCTTACAGGCACTTTCACTCTGAGCAAAGTGGCTCTAGTAGCCCAAAGGCAACCCTGGAAAGATATCAGATGTGATCCAAAGCAAAACACACTATGACTAGGAGATATGCTCATAGGATCAGAATGAGAGATCCGTTCATTTCTGACAATAGCAGGTCCTTGTGAGGATACAAGGCCCAACATGCATGGCTGCTAGGGATATAGACTGAGCCTCAGCTACTGTGAAGTCCAGTTACCACTAGAAAACCAAAAGTGGCTCTGTGGCTCAAGGCGTAGGGCCTTGATCTAAAGAGCTCAGGGACAGCGCCCAAGCCAAGAGTTCAAGCCCCATGACCAGGAAAGAAAAATGTGCCTTTTTCTTAGTATAGAACAAGTAAGTCCACTCAGAAGATACCCAAAGTTGGATACATTAATTTAGAAGTTCTCATATTTCCTATTTCTGACATAGATACATACATGTGTTTCATTAAAACTTTTAGGATATTTCTGACTTTTTAATTTCTCCATTTATTTGCTTTTGTTATTTTTGTCTTTTTTATAGAAATTTGTCTTCAGTCACTTCTATTTATTTGATCACCATACATTTATTTTTATATGTCTCCTACTTAAGTCAATAATCCTTTTCCTCCAAAATCAGCTGTTATGTGTAAAATGGTGACTACCACCTGTGCCCTGGTGCTCATGCCTATCATCCTAGCTACTCAGGAGGTTGAGATCTGAAAATCACAGAAGAAAAGGTCATGGGACTCATAGCCAATTAACCAGCAAAAAAAAAATCTGAAAGTGGAGGTGTGGTTCAAGTGATAGAGTGCCAGTCTTTCATGAAAAAGCCAAGTGAGAGCATGAGGCTCTGAGTTCAAGCCATAGTTCCAGTTTAAAAAAAAAATAGCAAATGCAAAGTACCAGAATATTTTTTATTTCAAATGAAAATATTATAATGGGTTATCTGTCAACAAAAACTATCCAATTAAGTTCTTTACACATAACTAAAACATTTTATAGCTCATTAAAAATTCTAGCATTAGAAAGAAAATGTTTTAAAATTATATTCTGATCAGAAACAATGTAATTGTTAACAGTTGGTTTAATGCAGTCATTTAGCCTCTCAGTGCCAGTAATATCTGAAATTCATATCTTTTGTCAATACTTGTACTTTATAAAATGACTGCATATGATTTCCACATTCTAGCAATTGTATTTGGAATGTAAATCAATTACTTGCACATTCTTTAAAATAAACAATCTAAAAGCTATATTGATGCATACAATTTTTCTTAGACAATAAATAAGATCATTTCATTGAGAGATACAGTTATATAAATATTTAAAAGCAAAGAGGTATTTGGATATTAGCAAGAACAATATACTATAGGAAACAGTCATACATTCATCTGGTAATTACCTTAAAATTTTCAACATGCAATATGTACAAAGTTTGTTTGTGAAGAAAAAGAGGAGAAAGAGGTGGATCAGAGGAGAAGAAGGAGGAGAAAGAACAGAAGAAGAAAGAGTTAGAAGAAGATGTGGTGAGTCTGTTTCCCCATAATGCCTTAGACTTATGCTCTTGTGTGGCTCCTTCGATGAATTTCATCTGCTGAAAGTGCTACCTCCCACATTACCTGGCTGTGTTCCTCATGGCCCATGCTAGCCATGCCACTCCACTTACAAAGCCCACATCACCTCAAACCCACACACACACGACAACATATCCAAAGGACCCTTAAATTATTGTGCAGATGCTCTGTCTTGAATTGTTGTCCTTGTCATCAAGGTGGAATGCCCCACTTGCTTTCTACCTGTCACCATCAGGGGGCGACTTTTAGTACTTCCCTGGATCTAGACTTCTTGAGTTGTCCCCTAGTATCATTCCTTTAAAACTCTCTGAACCCATTATCATCAAAAATATCTCCCAACCCTTTCCTAGCCTACTCATCAAATGTAAGAACAGTTTGATCCAGATATAAATCAGATGATAGCCATCTTTTTTCTCTTTTATGATTGTTTTCAACATGATAAATCTCACATTTTCATTCATCTGCTAATGTGTTTCTAGTTTGCATTCTGTCATTTCTAAAGCAAACACTCTCATTTGACCCATCAGTAGTCTGTCCTTACCAAGATCCTTGTACTGTTTCTGGGTCACCATGATTCTATAACTAAGAGCATAACGGGATCCATATACTAATTTTGCAGCCTTTGGGATGACATTGCTTTATTCTTGTAAGAAGAGGCTTTTAAGCATGTTGGTTTTCATATTGGATTGTGCAGGTCCTGGAGCTTGAATTCAGAGCTTGGGTGCTATCCTTGCACTTTTGTGTTCAAGGCTACTACTCCACCACTTGAGCCACAACTCAACTCCACTTTTTTTTTTTTTTTGGTAGTTATAGATAAAAGTCTCATGATCTTCCCCACTCAAGCTGGCTTTGAACTGTGATCCTCAGGTCTCAGCCTTGTGAGCTCAGCCCTGAGCCACTAGGGCCCAGTTTATACTTTTCTTTTTCTTTTATTCCTTTGGTTGTGGGGTTTGAACTCAGTTCCTGGGTGTTTTCCCTGAGCAAATTTTGCTCAAGGCTAGTGTTCTACCACTTTTAAACCACAACTCCAGTTCCAGTTTTTTGATGGCTAAATGGAGATAGAAGTCTCACAGACTTTCTTTCCCAGGCTGGCTTTGAGCTGCAGTCTTCAAATCTCAAGTCTCCTGAGTAGGTAGGATTACAGGCATGAACCACCAGTGCCCAGCTTTTGTATTTTTCTTATATGTAAGTCTTTCCAGGCAATCAGATCCTTTAAAAAATGGAAATGTGGATTTAATACATATTTGTGCTCTCATGGTACTCTGTATGTTAGGCATTCAAATTATGTATTGATTGAATATTTATAGCACACTAAACCATCATAGGCATTGGGAATCAAACATAAATCCTTAGAATAATGAATATAATCATGTTAGATTCAAAACTTGTATAAAAAGAGATATAATATATCAAATTAGGGAAAAAAAGAGTAAGTTTAGAGGATAAATGATCGGTTTTGGTTTTGATTAGTTGAGTATGAAGGACTGGGTGAGGCATTTCCACAAATTATTTAAATGATTCTGGGGCTGGGGGCATAGCTCAGTAGCAGAGCATTTGCCTGGCATGTTTGAGAAACAAGTTCAATACCACATGGGACAAATAATTAAAATAAAAGATGAGTCTAGTTTGCTGCTACAGATTGAATGTCTCCCTTCTATCTTCAGCAAAGAATATTTCAGCATTCTAGATTGTCTAGTCATCTAAAATTCCCTGTGTTGTCTCCAGAATCCAGAAGAGAACCAGAAGAGAATCCAGAAGAATCATTGAGAGTCATCCAGAAATTTTATCTTCCTTGAAACTTCCTGATGTCTTTAAAGGTATACACGAACACTTTTTCATCTTATGTTGTATTGTTTTCTCTTGTCTCCTTTGCTGCTTCTCCTTTTCCACCTTTTTTTCCTGTTCCTATTCCTCTCCTCCTCCTCTTTCTCTGTTCTCCTCTGCTCTGGGTTTTTTTTTTTTTCATTTCTCTTTCATTTTGAGACAACCTTGCTATATTGTCTAGGCTGACTTTGAACTCTTAAATTTAAATGATTCTCCCACCATAGCCTCTCCAGGAGCTAGGACTACAGGCATGTATCAGCATGCTCAGTTATATCTTTTTATTTTGTTTGTAGTTTTTGTCTATTCGTCTTTTTCTGTCTGAGCTATGCACAAGCAACAAAAAGAATTGTAACTCATAATTTGATAGCTTTTTCTTTTCTTTTCTTTTGCCAGTCCTGGGGCTTGAACTCTGGGCCTGGGCCTGTGCACACTACCACTTGAGCCACAGCACCACTTCTGATCTTTTCTGTGATGAAATGGAAATAAGAGTCCCAAAAAACAAACTTTCCTGCCCAGGCTGGCTTTGAACCATGATCCTCAGATTTCAGCCCCCTGAGTCATTGGGATTACAGATGTGAGCCACTGGCTTCTGGCCTAATTTGATAGTCTTTTAAGTTCAGTTTTGGTATCTATTCAAGTCTTAGTGCTGCTCCTGAGCGTCTTTGTGCTCAACATTAGCACTCTACCATTTGAGCCACAGAGCCACTTTCAGTTTTTTCTTTTTTCTGAATAGTTTATTAAGGATAAGAGTCTCACTGGCTTTCCTGCTCTAGCTGGCTTTGAACCAGGATCTGTAGATCTCAGCTTCCTGAGTAGCTAGGATTACCTATTGATGTAAACATAGCTCATTATTTCAAATCCACGGTCCTATAGGAAGTTAGGCTAATAGGTCTAGCCTATATTTCACTTAATTTTCAAGGCCTCTGTAACATATTCCATGCTCTCCATTATTTCTTATACTTAAAACAACCAAACCACTAAGTTCTCATTAGGCAACTTTGCATGGCCTTGCAATGACTTGCTCAAAATCTGCATCCTGTAGGTTACCTCTGACACAAGCTTCATTGACTTCTGTTGTCTCTAAATGATGGGTTCTACATCTGCATCTGTGTCTCCATTTCTGTCTACATCAAAAGGCATAACATACATACCCATTCAGGCCTTAGATACTGTTGACCTACTTAAAAGTTGAAAGGAGAGGTGAAAGATGGTAGTCCCTCCAGTTTTGCTCTACTGTCAATACATAACAGTTCATTTTATTTCCGATCTTCATGTAGAACAATCTCACCATCATTATGAACTAGAATGTGATAGTAAAATCACAATAAAATCATGAATGACTTCATAAAGACACTGATACACAATCCCCACGAGATGAAGTGATTTACCTAATATACTAGCATGTGTTTGTCATTATCATCTCACATTTAGTAATCACCTCCACTCCCCTCCCATCATTGTCTAGTACAATTTTCTTGAGGACAAGTATCACTATATATTGTGCATTTTCTCTATCTACAGTCATCACTCAGTTTTGATTTGTGTTCCACACAGGATCAGGAATGGGGCTGAGCACACAGTGTGTGCTAAGGAAAGAATGTTTGGATTGAACTGCATCCCTACAGAATGTGAAATATTCAGAGCCGTTGAATTTGGACTTGAGTGAATCCCTACCTGCTTTAGGTTGGCTGAATTATCACTGAACAGCAATGAGTCAGAAGATACAAGTCAAGTGTGTAGTCTTATTTGCTTAGCTAAGTTATAAACACCACTTTATAATTTGCAACACAGCAGTGTGAGCTGTGTTAATCACAAAGCACACCCCCATTAAATATATTTTAATTGGCTAATCAATTACAGATCAAAAGCCAGAGCTGGATCTGTATTTCATACAGCAGTTAGAATAGCTTTGCCAAAAAGAAAGCCCTAGGCTGTTCTCGACAAGCACTTATTGGGCTGAGAAGCCACTTTTCATGCAAGTCCTGGCTTTTAAATTGGCCTTGAAGACTGTCTGGAATTCTTTGCTGCCTTTTTTGACATCCAAGAATCATTTTGATAAGTGCTGCAATAATGGCTATGTTAGATTATTAATTATTGAGTACTTACAGCAAAGGGATACATCAAAAAAGGCACAAGCTTTAGGATGTTGAGAGAATGAATTTATTGTGGCTTGCTCACAGTGGGATTCCTACTCCCCTTGGGAACACTTTTAAGACCATTAATTTTGGTAGAATTAATGTTGCAGCTGGTAGTAACATATAAGAGCTAATATCCACGAACAGAATTTGATCCTGGCATTGGAATTATTTGTATCAAGTGAATATAGCTAGTTGACCTACCAAAAATATACTTTGGCAATTTCTATTTTTCATATTTTGTTCCTCACCACTGTCTTCATTTTTAAAAGAAACACAGGTTCACAGTTGAGATACTTGCAGAATTCTGAATTTGAGCTTGTTTAACCTCCTAGTGGAACCACCTCTAAAGAGGAAGGGGGACACTTATTTGCAAGTATTAGCCTGATTTTACTGATGAAAATATTTCACTGAGTGCATGCAGCAAATGGGTTTAAAAAGAAAAGGAATCCAAAATGCTTTATTATTCAACATTGTAATTTTTTCTCCTCTTACCTTTTTCTCCCAAAGGGATCTGGTATCTAGTGGGGGATGAAGAAGTAAGTCAAGAAGCAGAATGAGATATGAAAATATTTGCTGTTGGAGATTACTTTTCTGCACTCATTCTAGAAAAAGAACCCCTTAGATGTGGTTGGGATGATGAGAGCAGAGAGCCAAGCAAGGACAACAGGACTTGGACATTTTGTTTTGAAGTTCCATGACTTCTCAGAGTCTCATGGATTTACTGACAGATTAACACTGGCCATTTCTGGCTTTTTTTTTTTTTTTTTTGTAATTAATAGGAGTCTCACAGACCTTCCTGCTGAGGCTGGCTTTGAATCACAATCCTCAGACTTGAGCCTCCTGTGTCGCTTGGATTAAAGGCATGAGCTATCAGCATTTGGGCTCTTTTTTCTGTTTTTCCCATCATGCATACTGGATAGTGAGTCACTGTTTCCTACACATTCGGTTTGTGATCACCTGAAATATTCGTGTTCTAAATTATGCTCCTAAATTTCACTGAACATGCTGAAGGTCAGGACTTGGAGTCGACAAATGCAATGGAATGTTTTGCCTCTTTTTCAGGGTTCAGAAAGCCCCATCAAAGATGTCAGAAATTACCCCAGTTAAACTTCGGAAAGTAATTGTTGATGATGGTGACTCGGTAAGGGAATAACAAGCATTCTGGTGTCATATTTCTTCAGGGTTGCTTAGGGTACCTTACAAATTGGGTCTACAAACTTCCTATTAGAAAACAAAAAGAAGTAAAATATCTATGCAAAACAAGGTTAATTTCTCTCATTTGGTGAAAGACAAATAGAGGCATAGAAGTCACACAGAGACACACACAGACACACCAGAAACCAAAGGAGGACACAAAAAAACCTAGGAACCAGAAACTTATTTTAGGGAGTTTTAAACCCAGACTTACCTAGACTTGAAGCCAGAATTTCATTACTTTCCCAAGATTATCATATTCAAGTGAATTTTCCAGATCAATTTTTATTTCATCTACCAGAGATAATCCAAATCAACATAACAAAACTAACAACATATCCAATTTCAACAGCCTTATGAGTTTAAGTCAACTGCTGTAAACTGATTTGGGACAGAGATGCAATAGCTCAGACAAATTCAGAAGTTAAAACATTTTCCTCAGAGAATTTTCTCCCTAAAGGAACAACAAACCTTTAAGAGAATAATTCTGTCTTCATACTCTGCATTAAAATCTTCTCAGACTTCTACAATAAATAGACTGTGTGAAGCAGATTTTTCATACATTGTTGTTTTGAGCATACAGGCTTTCAAAAGACAATAGAAATTAAAACTGCATCTTTGGATTCATACCATATTTCGTCCCATCTTTCCTAAGGGAATATATAACATGGCTGCGCTATTCCTCTTCCAGGGTTTCATCCAATCCTCAAGAATCCCCACTGCTGGCATTTTCTTACTGAAGCATAATAATGTCTCTTCTCTCATGGTTCCATTCCTTTCTTAGTACTTTCCTTTCTCCATATGCCTCCTTGTTTTATTCACCTTCTAGTGCATATCTCCTTCCCGCACCCCCATGCCCCATCATACCATACTACCTCCTTGGGGGACATGACAAACTTTAAAGATGCTGATCCAAAGGCAGCTTTCCTCTTCTTTTCCCCCCTTAATTTCTGATTGTGCCAAGCCAAACGAAAGTAATTCAGAGCTTTTATCTCCCTGTGTTCTTCTACCTTTGATTCATCCTTGGACTACTTAGAGCTAAGCAAGCAGAGAGGCGGCAGTGCAGGGAACAGCAGGAGGGCAATGGAAGAAGCCCGCAATCTTCACTACCAGACAGGACACCGACAACCCATAAATCACCAGTGCTGCCTCCAGTACAGTGGACAGAGTGCTAGAAAGCAGACACTAATTCTTTTTTTCTTTTTTGGTCGGGATAATGTATAGAGGGGTTACAGTTACATTGGTCAGGTAGTAGGCACATTACTTCTCACACATGGATACCCCTAGCAGACACTAATTCATCTTCACAGTGTGTCTGGAAGAATCATGCTTTGCAGAGATTAAAAAATTGCAAAATGCACGATGTCATTTCCAGTCCTCTGTGAGGGTGCCTGCTCTTTTAGTTGTCCTTAGGGGTCTCCCTTTGTACCCACAACCTTTAGGTTGTTTGTTCAACCTTTAGGTTGTTTTGTAACAAAAGTGACTGGCTTTCTCCTTAAAGGCTCTCTGCTGCCATGGTGACTGTCATCTGATCTCCCTTCTGTAGATATGAAAAGGGTAGAGTAGGGGGTGGGATTCCATGACCTGATTTGTCCTGGTCTGAATTTTGGGACTGCCCTTGTCTACTCTGCCTTCTCACGGTCTTACCTGACATTTCTAAAGGCTGCTCCAGTTTTCATCTATACACTCCCCTATTAGAATGTCACAGAACCCAGCCCATGCCCCAACGGCTGAGGTACAGTGTTCTTTCAGTGTACATTAGACACGTCTTTGTAGTGCTAATAAGATGAGGTGATGATTGGATACTGTTTAAGAGAGGTGTCACTTGAGCTGGATGTGGTGGTACACACCCGTAATCCATGCCCTGGAAGGCTGAGGTAGGAAGATCACCACAAGTTAGAGGACAGCATGGGCTACAGAGCTACTTCTAGGTCAATCTAGAATACATTGGGAGACTTTGACTCAACTACTTAAAATGGAATAAGATGAGTGTGACTTGAAATCACTAATTATGATTTTTTTGTCTTTAGGTTTATGACACAGTTGGACAATCAAAATTTAACCTACAGAACTACCACTATTATACAACCCGTCCAAATTTGGTAGGTGGGGAAAAAGTGTCCCTTCTCGGGTCCCAAGACTTCTAAGGAAGCACTTCAGCAGTGCAGAGGCCACTGCACAGTACTCCCAATGCCTCCAGGGCTCCCCCCCCCCTCTGCCTTCTAGGACAGGGAGGCAGAGATTTCAAGTCTGAGGTCCAACCTGGAACAGGGTGATGATATGGGATCTGGAACAAAAGTGGTCTCTGCAGATGGTGTTGTTTTTTCCAGTTGAGAAAACATACTTATCAGAGAAGACCTTTATAATCCCTATCCCCCTCCCTCTCTCTCTTTCTCATCTGCCTATTGAGAGAAAAACAAGTTTAGTGGGACTGCCCCCTCCTCCACCCACACCTTAGGTTATGTGCTGGGCTTCTTGAGGGCCTTTCCTTTCTAAGCTTATGAATGCCAGTTAAAACAGCAGTGCCTGAGGAGAGGTGTTAGTGGGTGGGTGGGTGGGAAGACAAATAAAGGAAGCTTTGAGCTACAGTCCCTGTGTGGAGAGAAGGCTAATCAGGTAGAGCCACATAGAAACCACTCAGTTTGCCTCACTCTGTTGGGCACTACATTACACACGTTTTTAAAAAGATGATTTATTTATGACAATTTTGTTTGTGTATGCGTGTGTGTGTGTGTGGGGGGGTAATGGGGCTCAAACAACTTAATCTTGCACATTTTTGGCAAGTGCTCCACCACTGAGCTAAATCCCCATTACCCTTCTTTGAAAGGCTTCAATCATCTTGTTCCTGTTACTGTGGAAACCTTTTCCATTGCATTTCCTCAGCCCCTTAGTTTATTGTCAGGGGAATGAGAGCTCCGATGGGAACAGAAATCTTCTGACAGTTTCAGATAGATACTGAAGATTGTGGGTAGATTTGTTCAGCCCTTGCTTGCCTTGACCCAGTTTTTTGAGGCAAAAGATTAGCCAACTGATCTGTTAGTTTTGTCTTAGTCTAATCTCTTTGTCCCTCTGGAAATCTTTCTGTATCTGCTCAGGCCCCGTACTATGAGCCTTTGAAGCCCACCTCCCTGCATAAGCTCCTGATTCGGAATAGAAAAATTATCAGCTTCATGTCCAAACTATCGGAATTCGATCAAGATATGACCTCATTGATTATGAGCAATAACCCACTTCCCAGCTACATCAATCAAAATAATGGTCCAAAATACTTTTCCAAGATGATACTCCAGGTAATGGTTCCTCAAGATTCAGGAGGCGGCGTAGAGAAACGAGCTAACTTAAACCCCTAGCCTCATACCTAGAAATCTCTCTCTTCTTTCTTATTCCTGAACATAGGCATTACAAAACGGAACCTGGAGTGACTAGAAAACATTCACAAAACCTTACTGCAGGGAGAACATTGGATTTTAACCAGAAAATGGGAATCCAATCAGAGGTTTAAGAAAAAGATATCTAAACCTAATTCTGCATTGCCAGGATATGTGGATAATCAAAGTCATTAAAGATATAGATGTAGTATAAAATGGAGAAAAGTGGCCCTGTTTAGGGAACGGAGTCATCAGGAGGTGACTCACAACAAAAGAATAGGAGACTGTTCTAGTCAGAGTAAAGTGTGAAGGTTTAGAGACTTGAGGATGTGAGGTGCTTTCAGAGAGATTTAAGAGTAAATGGCGGGAGATAAAAGGATGTAATCAAATCTGTGTTTTAGGAAGAGCATTTTACAGGCTGAAGAAGGGTACATTAGTTGAAAAGACAAACCCCACAAAGAATAGTTATGCTGTTATTATAACAGTCAAGATAAAGAGATGCTAAAGGTGCAGTAACTGAGGAACTGAAGAAAATTGATTTAAGAGATATTAGGAAGGAGAACAAAAGAAAGATGTTAATAGCCCTGGTAGCAGGCTTGGCCTAAGAGGAAAGAAATTAAGTGAAAACACAAGTTCAAACAAAAGAATCTTGAGAGTAGGGTACGCTAAGGCAGATTTTCATAATATAATGTAATGTGGTGAATTTGGAATTAATGTTTGTTTAGTTGCTCAATGAATGGCAGTATGAGATGCTTTTCAAGGGGAAGATCAAATGCCAGTATTCAAGGTTGTCAAAGGAATAAATGGATTGCCTCTGTTCTCTTGTTTGAAAGTAAGCTCATTGGGTATGTGTCATACTAGTGGGTATAGTGTGGTCTGAGAAACAAATACCAGGCCAAAACTGCCTCCTTGCTCAATCCAGAGAAGGAAAATAAGGGTAACATGTATTCTCGGTACAAGAAGAGCTTTGTAGCTCTTTGTAGATCCTTGAGGTCAGGGGTAGATCTAAATCATACCCAGGAGGATATTGTCACACCTATTAAATTAGATTAATGGACAGTCATAGTTCTCTGAGTGATAAAATCTAAAGTGTACTCTATCTACAGAGGCTCTTATCTATACCATTGCCCTCTCTCCCTTTTCTGGTGAGTTTAGGATGGTGTATGAGAAAAGCATTCATGGCCAGGCCTATGTGCTTTAGAAAGAGTATGGGATCTATTAGTTGTGGAATCCACAGATGTTTCTATCACCATCAAATGCTTAGTCCAGACACCTTGCATTGGGCAATGAAAATAATAAGGCAATGGTAATGGGAGCAGAAAGAATACACCAAGTGAGGCCATAAAAGGACCACCATGAGGAGAAAGGGTAAGTTGAAGTCATAGGGAGGGTGAGCGTGAGGGAAGGCGAAGCAGATGGAAATGGTGAAGAGAAATTAAGGAATGAACAAGAGATAGAGAAAGGAAGTAGATGGAGGCAAGCAGGAGGAATGTGGTAGTTACATGCGAGGATCAAAATGAGATCGTGGGCCTGGGGGGCCATCTTGGATTCTTAATAACTTCCTTCAGTTTCTGTTTTCCTGTGATGAGATCTAGTTCTGCTAGGTATTTTTGGGGTGGCACCATTAACTATGAGTTCTTTTGTTATTTTGTCTTTAGCTTATGTTCTTTTGTTAAGATGCCTATTAGATAACTTGAATTAGAGTCCTGTTACTTAAAACTAAAGCTTAAGGAGGATGAGTTATGAGTTAGAATTTTTTTTTTACCTTTTTTTTTTTTTTGCCAGTCCTGGCTTGAGCTCAGGTCCTGAACACTGTCCTTGGACTTTCTCAAGGCTAGAGCTCTACCAGTTGAGCCTCAGCACCACTTCTGGCTTTTTTTCTATGTATGTGGTACCGAGGAACCGAACCTGGGTCTTCATGCATGCTAGGCAAGCACTTTAACCACTAGGCCAAACTCCGGGCCCAAAGAGTTAGAATTTTTATAAAAAGACAGTTCAGCAACAGCAAGTATGTTTGAAAAGGCTTTAAGACTCTAAAAGAAGAAGCTCAAGATCTTGATTGGCCATTCATTCAACAAATATTTACTGAGCACTGACTATGTCCAAGACACTAATAAAGTTTTGCTAGTACTAGTGACTAAGCCAAAGTCTTTGCAATTATGAAATTTAAATCTAGAAGTCAATAAGCAAATGGTTACACAGAATGTATACAATTTGGCAGGTGCCCGACAAAGCAGGATAAAGAGTAGAATGTGGTGGTGTGTATAAGGGGCAGTTTTTGATAGTGAAATTAGACAAGGGGGGGGTAACAATTTTGAATAAATATTTTAATGGGGAGGGGGGATGTTCCCTACAATGCAGCACCTAGAATGTATTTTTTTTTCATTTCAGACTGCCATATATTATGAAAAAAATGATACATTTTAATTTTACCAAGTAAGATAAATCAGGAGAATGACAGAACTCAAAGCCATGCTATGAGAAGTTCAAGATATTGGCTATATTTTAGCCTGGAAGAAATAAAGCCTAGGAGGAAAATGATAGATTTGCTCAAATTTGTTTGAGGTCTCTGTGGAAGAAGCACTGGATTTTTCTGCTTTGCAGAAAGATAATTATTGGCAAACCAAAGATGAAATTGCATTTTTTCTTCCTTTTTTAGGTATAGGAAGAATGAGAATCTGATATGTGAAATTATAGAGGAGGCATGAGTGTCAGTTGAAGCGTCAGACTGGAATTAAGACTCTGGAAGTCTTTGATTCTGTGACCTTTAGGAATGGTGAAATTATTACCGTACAAAGCCTCCATTCTATGCCTTTCATTGCAGACAGAAAAGATAATGAATAAGGGAAGCCATGTCTAAGAAAGGAAGGTAGAAGCCCATCGATCTATTTCCCAATATATTGCTAAGTGTTTGATTTCCCAGGTGATTCACTGATTTACCCTTTCCAAAACCAGGTCCTCTTCCATTCACATCCAAAGTCTAGTAACTAGCAAGTTGGATAGAAAGCTATCCAAGCTTTGGACCAATTATCTGGCAATGAAGCAAATAAATGTTATCCTGGAATTCCAGCTCTCACTTCTTTCTCCCATAGGCTTTGTTGCACCAGTTTAGGGAAATTATGAGAGTCCTGAAACTCGGCCTTGGAATTCTAAGGGACTCAGTTCTCATTTCATCCTGTGCTCTTCTTGCTCTTCTTGCCTCGCCACAGGAGATTTGCTATCAGCCTAAACCCATGGAGAATGTATGCCTACCCCAGATGCCTCAGAAAAAGAAAACTTTCCCTGTGAAAAAGACTGAAGATGCCACACTCAAGGAAAAGCAGAAGTTTAGGTGAAGTCACTGGGCTGCTTGTACTTCTTTTCTATCTTGTTCTTATTCATATTATTATCTCTAGTATGATTCAACACAAAAGGGGACACAAAGGGGTCTGGGATAAGTTTGGATAGAAGAAGGAGCAGTAAGAAAGTCTCTCACATACTTTTGTCACAGGGAATATATCCAACCACATAACCTTCCAACAGAGTTTTTCCCATTTCAAATCTCATTGAGATGCTAATGAGAGACACAGCAATGACAAACTCAAATGGCCAGTTTCTAGAGTGCACGGAAGGGCTAAATTCTGAAATCTGTGTTCTGAGAAACATGTGCGTGCCCAAGCACATGCACGCGTGTGCGCGCGCGCGCGCACACACACACACACACACACACACACAGAAGTAAACTAAGTCTGAATTAAGAACTAAAGTATTTGAACAAATGTTAGGACAATGCAAAGATAAGAGAGGTTTTTATTTGAAAGTAGCTATCTAGTTTGGAGAAGAGAGAGCAAATTCCAAAGTACCTGGCAGGTTTGCTGTGCTAAGTTTAAGAAAAAAGAAAAAAGCTTCTCTGGCCACTGAACAACAATCTCCTTCTGTATCAATCAATGCCTCTTCTTTGGGATCTCTGAGGATGGAGTCCACCTTAAAGTGATTGGTACCATGAATGCCTGCCCTAGGATTCCTACATGGAATGCGTGCTTTTTGTTGTTAAGGTTTTCTACTGACAAGGACTTCAAGAGTGAAGGGAACTACTCAAAAATTTATTCTTTGAGGAAACAGAAAAAAGCATACCCTCAACTCATCTTTGCTCCAGGATATGGAAAAGATACAAAGAAAGGAGGTAAGTTCTTCCAGTGTGGCAGTTTAGTGCACCAAGAGATGTACAGGAGGCAGATGTGGACTGCACACTTGGGAATTATGGGTATTAGAGAGGGGATAAATTGATATCTCTCATGCTGATTCTAGACACTATTTCCCTTGTAGCATAGAAGTTATGACCTTCACATGACTCTTTGGGATGGGGAGGGGAGGTTAGGATAGGATTGTGTAGAAGACAGTATAATGAGAATGCTCATCATCTATAATCTTATTTAACAAGCACCAAAGACAGTACTTATTGTATGTAAGTACATGGACTAGGCCATGAATGACCTTAAAGGCTCAGCCAACCTCAGTTTCTTCATCCTTAGCAATAGGCCTTCTCTAGGTAAAACATTCATGGGAATCTCTAGGATTACTGATACTTCTCTACCTAGCTCCTAATATCTTGGGCCCAAGCAAGAGGAAGAAAGTCTCAGCTTCTCCAAAGTCTTTTCCTTGTCAAGTATTATTTTCAGAAAATTTAAGTAGGAACACCTATGTCTTTCAGGAGAAACTACACATTGAAAGTACAAGTTGAGAGCCATGAGAGTGGCGTGGGGGTACAGTGCTTGCCTAGTATGCAAGAAGCCCTGGGTTCAATTCCTCTGTATCATATACACAGAAAAAGCTGGAACTGGTGCTATGGCTCAAGAGGTAGAGCACTAGCCTTCAGAAAGCCCAGTGACAGTATCCAGGCCCTAAACTCAAGCCCCAGGACTGGAAAAAAAAAAGTACAAGTTAGGCTCTAAAAGCCATATAAGCCAATACAATAAGTAAAAATTTACATTTAGTCAAGTTGGAATTAAATTTGAAAAGAATGTCATTATTTAGGCTGAGGCACACAAGTAAATCTCAAATCCATAATAGGGGAAAGCATTTCTCTAAAATCTAGAATCCCATCTAGATGGTAATTTCTCTAATTTTGAAAGGTGTGGTTGATTTACATTTAAAGAAACAGCTAACATTCCCCCTCACCAACCATAATAGAATGTTTACTAAGTATCTGAGCGAAGCAAGGTAACACCAAAAATCATTTGGGGTAGGAATTGTGAAGGGGGTAGATCAAATAACTTGAACTAAGATTATGACAGTAGGGGCAGAGGGATTGATTTAGGGAGTATTTACAAGATAAAATGCATCTCCAGAGTGGGGTGAGTGGGGGAGGTAAGATCTTAAAATGAAAAGTTTCTAGACCACAGGCAAGATTGCAAGAATGTTGCCACTGAAGCCAAAAGAAGAAAAAGGTTGTCACCCAAACGGTGAGACAAGAAAACAGAAACCGACATAACATAGTTGAGAAAAGGCCAAGCACAAGAATACTGTGTGCATTGACTTAGTTACTTAAGCCACCAGTAAGACTGTAGATAAGATCACTTGAAAAAGGCCAGACCAAGTAAGGAAGAATAAAATGGCAATGGGTTTGGCTGAAGGGAAGGGAAGCGGAATTATAAAAGATGGCTGGGAATGGCAGTCCATGGTTTAAAACATCTGTGTCCTCTTGAGAAAGAGTAAGTTTGATAAGAGTAAAGGTCAGCTTTTCTGGTCCCTTCAAGTGGATCCCTTCCTTCTGGCCTCTCCCTTGTGGTACGTGTGGAACTACCATTCACCAAGGTGTCCCATGCTTTGTCGTAGTTTCCATGGAGCCAGTGAGCCGACCAGCACCATGTTCCCAGGAGCTTTGGGAACCACTCACATTTTCGACCCTCCTGGAACAGAAGCCCACCAGAGACGCGCCAGGGGAAAACACCTTCCGTTACGGCAAGGCCAAGCAGTGGATCGTCCAAAAGGCCGCTGTCCCTAGGTAGTGACAAGCCCTCCCAGCCACGCCACTCTCTCCGAGGATGACTGGCTAGCAGGAGATAACCAACTAAATAAAACCAGATTGTTGCTGCTGTGGGCGTGGCTTGCCGCCGGACAGGACAGCGTGGGAGTAGCGCCTGGGCGGGGCGAGCTCGGGGGGCAGCCCTGGCTCCGCCCCATGCGGCACAGGAGGGGAGGAGCAGAGGGCGTGCCTGCGTCCCCAGGGGGCGAGGGCAACGGCGGCGGCCCGGGAGGGCGGGCCTTGGCCCCGAGTGACAGCCCGGTGGCCCAACCGGCGCGAGAGCACAAGGCTGGCCTTCCTGCAGTCTCTTCCGCCTGCCGTCAGCGTCTGGGACGGTTGCGGTGGGTCTGGGGCGCTGGGAAGTCGTCCAAGATGATTAAAAAATTCGACAAGAAGGACGAGGAGTCTGGTACGCGCAGGGCTTCCGACGCCCACCCTCAGCCACGGGGAACCCCCCTGCCCCCCAACCCTCCCCTTCCCTCGCACGCCGCCACCGGCTTTTGCGGGATGGCGGGGCTGGGGGCGTGGGCGCCGCCGCGTGAGGGGCTGTCCGCGGCGGCCCGGGGCTTTGCCGGTGGCCCCTCCCCCAGCTCGGGGCCTCCCCTCGGGCCGAGGGCGCCGCCTCGGCCGCCCCGCCCCCTCCCCAGCCATCCGCTCCCCCTCCCCGAGGACCCCCCCCGCCCCCCCCCGCCGTGGACGGCCGAGCGCCGCGCACGTGTCGGCGCGGGGGCGGAGGGGCGGGGCCGCAGAGGCGAGGCCCGGGCGGCAGCGCCGCGGTGTCGGGCTGGGGTCCGACCGACCGAGTGTTGCGTGTGTGCCCTCGTCCTCCGGCGGGCGGGCCCTTTGGTTCTTGTTGGTTCTCCTGAGACCCCAGCTCGTTGAGTGCTGCTCAGGCTTCCTTCCAGAAAAATGACTTTGCATCTCGATACCCATCTGTGGTCCAAAGGGGGAAGATGCCAAGCCGGTTCAAAAAGATGTACGTCCATTTTAAAAAAGAAAGAGAAAGAAAGCTCCGTTTCAGCTGGTCTCACGTGGAACTCTCAGTGTGAGAAACGTGTGGGTCTTGCTTTGAGGGAAATTAAAAAAAAAAAAAGCCCTATCAGAAGCTTACTTTGGTTACTGTGAAAAATGACACATCTGAAAATTAGGTATGACATATGTGAACATGATGTATTTGTAACATTCATAAAAGAAAAGATCAGAATAAAGACACTCCTTTGGGGAACTATGTCTGCCAAACAGCATTGGCATAACAGAACTCCTCACCAGGATCAAAAGGTTTCCTTCCTTTTGTATGCATGTTAGTAATGATTAGCGCTGTCACCACCAAATGAGCACCTCACTTAGGTGAGTTTTCTCAAGCATTCAGTTATACCCTTCTCTAGAAAATCAGTCTCTGCAGGACAGTCCCTAAGGATGTTCTTTTGTTTGTACTTTAGGTAGTGGTTCCAATCCTTTTCAGCATCTGGAGAAGAGCGCTGTCTTACAGGAGGTATGGTTGGAAATACTTAATGCTTTTTCTTTTTGGTTCTGTTTTAGAATAGTAGGCAGAGAACCACTGGGATATTGTGATCAGGAATACACAGTAAGAAAGTGGACACTGCTATGGGGCGATGGTGAAAGAGTTGAGACTCATTTTCTCAGGCGTTGGAAGAGTAGCTCAGGTGGTAGAGCGCCAGCCAATGAGTGAAAACATCAGATGCTGAGTTGGAGTCCTAGTCTTGGGGAAAAAAAAATCATTCAATTTTGACCAAAAGTGTAAATAAATTGATTTTTCATTTATGTATAAAAAACAAGCTATTCAACTGGGTTTCTTAAGGCTATAGATGAGGAACAAGGAATATTTCTTTATTATGGAAAAACCTAGAACTTACAGAAATACGGACATTGTATCGTGTGTTAGAAATTTTAACTCTCAGAGGAAGTGTTTAGTGTGAGGTTATTGGAAGTGCTTACAGATTGCTCATTGTGTTCATGGGATGTAGGTAAAGATTGGGGCTATAACAGATAAAGCCTATAAAGCTGAAGGAGCTAATCTAAGAAATGACTAAGAGAGGGTGGACTGAAAGTCAAGGCCACAGCTGACAATTGTATATTATAGTAGGCTAAGAACTGTAAACAGGTAACATTATTTGGATATTGTATTAAAATCTTTATTGTAAAGTTTTGATCTATTATAGAAAAGGTAGAAATATAACAATATTTTTAATATTTCCATAGGCTCGTATATTTAATGAAACTCCTATTAATCCCCGAAGATGTCTGCATATTCTTACAAAGATCCTTTACCTACTGAACCAGGTAGGTTGTTAGATTGTCTTCCTATTTGGGTTCTAGAATAGAAATATGTTACCTGAAATGAAGTACTTTCTGGAAAGCATAATTATTTATAAATACACATAGTTTTAAAATCCATAGTACTTTATCATAATAAGAGCATATTCTTCTTGAGCACAAGAACTATGTTATGTGTTTCTTTTTGGATTCATAATGTATTAAACTAAGCAAATAATAGATTTTTGATAAACATGGCAATTTGCATTGAATATGTATTTGCTTAGAACATACTGTTTATATTGTTCCATAGTGGTCCCAGTTTTTTTTCCAGCATCTGAAATTTAGAGGCCTTTATGTCTGTCTGAAAATATAGTGCACAGGTAGACAGACTTAGGAGATTTTATCTTTTTTTTTTTATGTAACAGTGATGTCTTTAAGTTGGATTTTACTATTTAGATATTTCACTATTACTGGCAACGTGATTTTGGGTAAGTAATTTAACCATGATTTGCCGTCATGTCCTCTCCTGTAAATGAGGATTATGGTAATGCCTGTTTTATAGTTGTAATGCTTAGTAATATAATGAAATAATACATATTAAATATTGAGAATAATGCTGAACATAGTACATGCATATTATGAATAGTTTTCATTCAGTTACTCAGCAAATTTTACTGCTTATCTACAGTGTCTTGCATACTGTTCTGGACACTGGGCATGAAGTACAGTCTGTGTTTTTATTAGTGTTGAGCTCAGGGCCTGCACACTGTTCTTGGACTTTCGAAAGGCAGAGCTCTATCACTTGAACCTCAGTACCATTTCTGTTTTTTTCTATGTATGTGGTACCTAGGAATTGAACCCTGGTCTTTGTGCATGCTAGGCAAGCACTCTACCACTAGGCCAAACTCCTGGCCATAGTGTTATTTTTATGTTTTCTTAACCTTCTTTGAATCAGACTGAAAAAAAAATCACAAAATATATAAAACTTTAAAAAATATTTTGTTTTAAAGATCTTACATTTATGTACTTGTATGTATATAAGGGTACACATGCGTACATACAGCCGTATCTTTCAAGTGGCTTACATGTGATGCTAAGACTAGTTTCCAATTCTAAGAGAATCCTCAGTACCACATATAGAAAAAAGCTGAAAGTGGTGCTGTGGATCAATTGGTAGAGCTCTAGCCTTGAGAAAGTCCAAGGACAGTGCTCAGGCCCTGAGTTCAAACTCCATGACTGGCAAAAAAAAAAAAAAAAAAGGAACCCCGTGACTCTTATCTTCAATTAACCACTCAAAATTGAGAAGTAGAGCTGTGGTGCAAAGTGATAGAGCACTAGCCTTGAGCAAAAGAGCTCAGGGTCAGCACCCAGGCCTGAGTTCAAGCCCCAAGTTGCTCAGATCAGCCATATTTGCAAGCTCTCCAAATGACTTGTTAATCACATTAAGGGTGTGAAACTCATCTTAAGACCATGTCTTTGAGGAATTGGAGCAGTGTCTTGGGATGAGTAGCAGTCACTCAAGCCTTACTAATAAATTTACATCCTTCTCTCTCTCTCTTTTTTTTTTTTAATCAACGCAACTTTATAGTCACATATTTATTATACTCTTAGGCTGGGTGTTTTAGAATGTATTGTGCTGGATGTTAATTATAGACATGGATTAAGTATGGTCTCAATTTTTAGACACTATAGTAATACTATCCTATTCTGATTAGAAAATACTTATTGTCATATTCTTCTTTGTAAATCCTTCAGGGAAATATAAACAGCTTTTGCTAAAGCATAGAGACTACTGTTTGAGGATTTTTAAGTGTGCAGTGTGATATTGAATTATTTTAAATAAGTGGATAAATGGCCATGTGGGATTTTAAATTGACAGCTAGACAAATCACCATCAAAAGACAGAATGTTTACAAGACATTTCCCATACTTTGAGAGGTTTTTGCAGAAATAAAGGGACAATCCTTAACAATAACATTTTACAGTTTTAAAATTTGTCTTAAATTTTACTCAGGGTGAACACTTTGGAACTCTGGAAGCAACAGAAGCCTTCTTTGCAATGACTCGATTGTTTCAATCTAATGATGTAAGTCTTAAATTTCTTTGAGGATGAATAAAACTTCTTTTTCTTTTTCCCAGGGAACTTTTGTGTTCCAAGTTAGGAGTGGTTGCCTGTAATGCTTAAAATTACTTAAAAATATTTATCTTCATAAAATCTACAAATGCTTATTAAAAGGGCATAAAATGATAGAATTAATATTGTATTATAAAAGCACAGATGTTCTCTCCTGTCATAAAAATGGTTTAGACTCTTAAAGGTTAAAGTCTTAATTTTTAACAAAGGTAGGCTAATGTAAAAGTCAGTATACACAGCGGCCACATCTGTCAATTCTTAGTCAAGATTCTGGTGAGCTGAAGAATGGTATGGGTCAAGAGGGCTGGCATTTTGGAAAAAAAGGATGTGGAGTTGGGTGGGGACTAGGAATAAAGAAAAATCTGCCAGTATCACTGCATCTGTCTCTCCTTAGATTACCCTAATCTATTAGATCATAATGGCTACTCCTTTTCTTCTATTTTATAAATACAGGGAAAGGAACTCTGGGAAATAGATTTTTCAACTTTCTATGAGCATAATTGGCCAAATCTTTTCATATGTACTATATGTCAACACAGGTTATGTACTGCTCAACTCCTAGGTCTTCTTGGGATTTGAGACTGGCTATGTCTAGCTAATAAGAAGTTTTAAAAATAGTTCTATTAGGGCCAGGAACTTGGCCTAGTGGTTAAAGTGCTTGCCTAGCATGCACAAAGACCCGGGTTCAATTCCTTGGTACCACATATATAGAAAAAGCTGGAAGTGGTGCTGAGGCTCAAGTGGTAAAGTTCTAGCCTTGAGAAAGTCCAAGGACAGTGCTCAGGCCCTGAGCTCAAGCCCAGGACTGGCAAAAAAAAAAAAAAAATAGTTCTATTAATCCTTGCAAGGCAGCTATCTTAAGGAAGGCCTTTATTTTACTCTTCAGGTAATAATTTCCTCTAACATTGAAAAGAAGATGCTTGTATTACAGTGGGTATGGCTCAAGGGATAGAGTACTTGCTACCAAGCTCAAAGCCCCAGATTTAAACTCTTAATACTCCAAAAAAATTAACTACAATAAAAATATGGTAAAAGAGTACTAATTATTAAAAAAGAAAAAAAGGAACAAGAAGATTGTATTGACAAAGGATGCTTAGTCAAATTTAGAGATTCCAGGTACTCAGCTTTATTAGAGTCTACCCATAAGTCCCTATTTCAGTTTTTAGGGTCTTTTTGCTTGCCAGTCAAGGTCTTAATTTTAACATAAGATGGTCTAGAAGAGTATAAATTAAGTTTACATTGTAATTCGATTACCTGTGGTCATGAGACATATCTATTAAGGTAGTTCATTTCTGGTCTTTTACCCAGACTTTGAGCAGTGTATTTCCCAAGGGAAGCAACTAGTCCAACAACTATTTATTCAAAGCTTTGTCTTCTATAGGTCCTTGTCTGCAGTTAATAGTTTAAATATTTTGCCACTGTACACTGTCTCCTAACCACTGGAAATGGGGTAATTAGTGTCTTTAACACAACCAGAGAAGCAGTTTCAGGTTCATAAAGTTCAATCAAGGAATATTATGAGATCAGATATTCATTAGAGGAATCTGACAAGAAAACATGGCATTTCAAGCTGCTGGAATGGGGTTCAGAGTGGTGGTGTTGTAAAGACTACAAAAGTCTTTTTTTTTTTTTTTTTCCTCTGTGGCTTTGAGTTTTCAGCCAGGTATTCAGTAGTGGATCTGACTGGCTTTGCTGAAGTAAATAGGGTTAATGGATTCTATAACATGATGGAACAGAAAGAATTGTTAAGAGTCAGGAGTGGTAGTTGGATAATGAGATGCTTAGAAATAAAAGGAAAAGGAATACGATTACTGATAGAAACCAGTAGACAGTAGACAGGAGAAGGGGATGGTCACCAAAGGAGGGAGAATAGACCATTGGAAAGGTCAAGGAATTGAGAAGCCAGATTTATAGAGTTAAGGTTTATATGGATAATATATGGATAGTGTGATTACCACTCTTTATTCCTGGGATAATATTGAAGAGAACGATAGTGAACAAGGTAGTTATTTTATTTTATTTTTTTGTCATGGGACTTGAACTTGGGTCCTGGAAACTGTCCCTGAGCTCTTCAGCTTAAGGCTAGTGTTCTACCACTTGAGGCACAGCACCACTTCCAGTTTTCAGGTAGTTAATTGGAGATAAGAGTCTCTTGGACTTTCCTGCCTAGGCTGGCTTTGAATCTCGATCCTCAGATTTCAGCCTCCTGAGTAGCTAGGATTAATGGTGTAAGCCACCAGCGTCCAGCTGGTAATTTCTTTTTTTTTCCCTAGAAAAAGTAAACTGAAATCTCTATACATAATCAGGAAGGGTGTGGCAAATGATACAAAACAGGCGTAAGGTTTAAAGCCAGAGTGTTTTAAGGAAGCAAGTTGCAATGAAACAAAGTGGGGTAATGATTTGAAATGGCAGTGAGCAACAACTTGGGCCACTTTTCCACCTGCAGGTCTGATGATATGAGGTAATGCAAGAGAAAACACCCATATTTTGAGGAAGCTTAGGGATACTTCTTAGGAAAGAAAGAGGTTTTAGTGAAAACGATACGAGTATTCAGAGAAGAGTTTGGGGGAACAGGAAATTTTGCTGATGAAAATGCCAGAGAATGTAATGGGGGAGATTTGGAATTTGTGGAAGGATAGAATATAGAACAAAGACCTAGTACTGGTACAGTGCTTGCCTAGCATGCAGAAAGCCCTGGATTTGATTCTTCCATACCACTTACATAGAAAAAGCCAGAAGTGGCTCTGTAGCTCAAGTGGTAGAGCACTTGAACTTGAGAAAGTTCAAGTACTATGCCTAGGCCCTGAGTTCAAGCCCCAGGACCGGCAAAAAAAAAGAAAAGAAAAGGATAAAAAAGAATATAGAAGTTATAGTATTTCCTTGTTTTTATAATGCCTGATGATTCCATTGTGTTGTCTTTTCTTTCATTTTATTCCTAGGAAGTTGGTCTAGAGATTTATAGTGCTTTTCATTTCTCTGATTTTTTTTCCCCATTTTTTTCTCTTCCAGACTAATTAGGAAAAGAAAATTTAAATAATCAAGATTAAGAATAGAAACAAGGAGGGTTTGGGGATTTAGCTCAGAGGAAGAGCCCTTGCCTAGAAAGCGCAAAGCCTTGAGTTCAGTCCTCAGCTCTGGGGAAAAAAAAATAAGATGCAGACACAGATCAAGCATGACAAATATAAATCATATAATAAGATGGTGTATATATATATATATATAAACAAAAATATTTACAAATACCA
Source organism: Megascapheus bottae (assembly GCF_031878675.1). Taxonomy (NCBI): domain Eukaryota; kingdom Metazoa; phylum Chordata; class Mammalia; order Rodentia; family Geomyidae; genus Megascapheus; species Megascapheus bottae. The sequence continues at coordinate 69,022,592 of NC_143513.1, read as the reverse complement.
ATTATGTAACTGATTGGTAAAGTCAGACAACAAATTGGAATGAAATAAAATCATATAGACTTTTTCATTTTTAATTATAATGGAATGGTATTCAAATGAATGGAAGAATGGGAAGGAAGAGAAGAAACAAGGAGGGAGAAATTGGGAAAGGAATTTTTAAAAAAAGAATAGGTAATTACTCTGCATCTTAATATTAATCCCTTATTTCTGTAGTTTTCAGCCATGTTAGCATGAAGGGGCTAGGTTCACTCTGCTGCTGTAAATATAAAATATCAGATATGTAGCAGAGCAGTGTTTAGACATTAGATAAAAGGCATTCAAAGACTGTTCTAGAGAGGAAATATAAAGAAGGTGAGCCTTGGGGCCGGGAGTTTGGCCTAGTGTTAGAGTGCTTGCCTAGACCCAGGTTTGATTCTTTGGTACTACATACACAGAGAAAAGCCAGAAATGGTGCTGAGGCTCAAGTGGTAGAGCTCTAGCCTTGAGAAAGTCCAAGGACAGTGCTCAGGCCCTGAGCTCAAGCCCAGGACTGGCAAAAAAAAAAAAAGAAGGTGAGCCTTGGGATTGCATTAGTTGGCTGCTCAGAGGCAGATTACAGGCCTCAAACCAAACAGGACAGACTGAAAAGGCATGCAGCTGCTTTCTTTGTGAGTTGAATAGACAGACGGAAGTTGGGGAAGCCAAGAAAGTTTTAATTTGTAAGACAGACTACCAGAGAGGAAGGAGGAAAAGGGAGAGGGAGAGAATGAAAGCCAACCATCTGCTGAGTCTGAATAAGAGCTGATCTATATATGCATAAAGAGCTACTCAAGGCTGAGAAGAAATCAGAAGGACACAAGGCTTAGAGTGGTTCATGTTCCTACCAGTGAGAGGAAAAAGACTTTGTAAATCAGAAGACATCTGGTATAGTTCTCAGAGGGGTATCACCTAAATAATGGGAAGATATGAGACTGTAGCTTTTGAAAGCTTTAAGAGTAGGCCTCAAGGCCGGGAGTTTGGCCTAGTGGCTAAAGTGCTTGCCTGGCATGCACGAAGACCCGGGTTCGATTCCTCGGTACCACATACATAGCAAAAAGCCGGAAGTGGGGCTGAGGCTCAAGTGGTAGAGCTCTAGCCTTGAGAAAATCCAAGGACAGGACTCAGGCCCTGAGCTCAAGCCCAGGACTGGCAAAAAAAAAAAAAAAAAAAAAGAGTAGGCCTCAAAAGTTAAAAAAAAAAGAATAAAACAAAATGATCCTAGATAATCTAACTTCATGCTAAAATTCAGTACTATAAAACTAGGACTTACAATACAATTTTCATGATGTACAACATGTAATAAAATCAGACATGTAACCCAGGAGTGGTGGCACATACCTGTAATCCCATGGGAGGCTAAGAAGAGACAATTACTTGAGCTGAGGAGATGAAGATCCTATCTCAAAGAAAAATTAAAACTAAGACAAACAATCATTCATAATCTGGAGAAAAACTTTTAATTTTGGGGGGGCAGTACTGGGTTTGAACTCAAGGCATCATACTTAGAAGGCATTTGCTCTACCACTGAGTCACATCTCCAGTTCCATAAACAGTAGAAAAATAGGTCATTGGGTATAAACCCAGAAATGATAAAGATGGAATGAGCAGTAAGATCAAAACTATTAGCTATTAATAGTAAGAGGACATAAAGAAATATGAATAGAACTTGCAGATTTTTTTTTCTTTTTTCAAGCAACATATGGTATAGTTATGGCCATGCTGTTTATAATCCTAGCTACCTAGGAGGCTGAGATTGGGAGGATCATAGTTTGAGGTTAGCTTGGACAAAAATTTCTTAAGACTTCCATTTCAATAAAAAACATAGTGGATCATATGCCTGCAGTGGACATAGTGGGGCCATACCCATTATACTGGCTATATGGGAAATATAAATAGAAGATTGCTATCCAGGCCAGTCAAAGCAATATGTAAGACCCTAGCTGAAAAATAAAAGCAAAATTGGCTGGGGATGTGATTTAAGTGACAGAGTACCTGCCTATCAAGTATAAGGCACTGAATTCAAATGATTCTTACATTCTGCATTTTTATATTCAGCCTAAAATAAGAATTATTTTATATTCAGTGGAAATATTCTTCCACCAGAAAAAGAAAAAAAGCCCACATAAAATAGAATGCACTACAGAAGAGCATTACTATCAGATTAGGAAAAAAACAGTGTATGTGAAAGTTAGAAACTAAAACTAGAAAAAAAAAAGAGCATCAAAGACTGATATGTGGGTAATAGTTTAGAAGTTTCTAGGGGTCATTCAAAAATTGAATTATGGACTTTTGACTTACCAGAATCTAATATTCATCTTTATCTTTTTCCTGCTCATGGGACGTTTTTTAAATCTTAGGACATTTTTACCTTAATTATATATAGAGACATTCATTTGCATACATATATGTTTGTAGCCTATCATTTTTTGTTCACTTAGATATACTCATGTCTTAACTGCTTTTATCTTCCTTCCTATTCTACTCCTTGCCATATCTCTGAGTTATTGTCTGCAATAATTTTCTTTGTATCTGAAAGAATATTTTAGAATCCAATGCTTCCTAAACTTTATATACTACATATACACTTTATTTTTTTTTCAGGGTATGAGTGCCACAGTATTTGTGTTTAAGAAATAGTAATATTCCAAATATTTTCTTTTTTTTGCCAGTCCTGGGCTTGAGCTCAGGGCCTGAGCACTGTCCTTGGACTTTCTCAAGGCTAGAGTCTACCACTTGACACTTGAGCCTTAGCACCACTTTTGGCTTTTTTTTTTTTTTTTTTCTATGTATGTCGTACTGAGGAATCGAACCTGGACCTTCATGCCTGCTAAGGCAAGCACTCTACCACTAGGCCAAACTCCCGGCCCCTATTCTGAATATTTTCTTGCACAGATATTTTTGAAATATTATCTTTGGTAGACATGTATCTTTTCTTTTTTGCCAGTCCTGGGGGCTTGAACTCAAGGCCTGGGCACTGTTCTTAGACACTTTTTGCTCAAGGCTAGTGCTCTGCCACTTGAGCCACAGCACTACTTCTGCCTTTTTCTGTGTATGTGGTATTGAGGAATTGAACCCAGGGCTTCATGTATACTAGATGAGCACTCTTATCATTAGGCTATACTCCTGGCCCTTAGACATGTTTGTTCATTTATCTATTTTTTGGTCAGTCGTGGGGCTTGAACTCTGGGCCTGGGTGTTGTCCGTGAGCTCTTCAGCTCAAGGCTATCGCTGTACCACGTGAGCCACAGTGCCGCTTCGGTTTTCTGGTGGTTAATAGGAAATAAGAGTCTCACAGACTTTCTTGTGCCTGGACTGGCTTTGAACTGTGATCCTCAGATCTCAGCCTCCTGAGTAGCTAGGATTATAGGCATGAGCCACCAGCGCCTGACCTTTTTTTTTTTTTTGAATTGTTACGATTAAGTGGTTACATATATTTTACAGTACTGTGACATAGTTATTCTTAGCAATTATCACATTCACTAATTTTAGTATAGACATGTATCTTTTAAGACTACATCAAAATCTCTTGAGTGTCTTTATTTAAATAAAAAGTACTTATAAATGTGATAAAGCATATATACTTAATTTGTTTTCACTTCCAGAAAATGAACATCTCTGTATTTTGCTTATGGTTCCTTTAAAAAAATTTGGTCATCTTTTATTCAGCATTTTTGTATTTATGTGCGTAGGTTTTTGTTTTGTTTTGTTTTGTTTTGTCAGTTCTGGGGCTTGAACTCAGGGCCTGAGGCACTGTCCTTGGGCAGTGATGACTACTAATATTGAGCCCCATTTTTTTCTGCTTTAGGTATATATTTTTTTACATTTCATTTTCTTCTGCTTTTGCATGATAGGTTTATTTATTTATTACTATAGAGGCAGGATTTTCTTTAGCTCTGATTTTTTTTTTTTTTGCCAGTTCTGGGGCTTGAACCCAGGGCCTGAGCTCTGTTCTTGAGCTTTCTCAAGGCTAGAGCTCTACCAATTGAGCCATAGCACCACTTCCGGCTTTTTCTATGTATGTGGTACTAAGGAATCAAACCCCTTGCATCCTAGTCAAGCATTCTACCACTAGGCCAAACTCCCAACCTTTAGCTTTAAATTTTGACATTTATTTCTCACTTTCTTCTCATAGTAGCTTTGTATATGTGTGGTCTGCCCTGTTTTGGCTTCCTGTTTGATTAATTTGTTAAATCATCTCGAGAATCCTTACTCCCTTCTCTTCCCTTAAGGGGCTTTAGTATATACTACCAAATTATCTCTATAGCTTGGACTCTGGAATTAGATCAGATATTTTTGAGTTTCTTTTTCTTTTTCTTTCCCTCTCTCCTTCCCTCCCTCTCTCCCTCTTTTTTTCTTTTCTTCCTCCCTCCTTCCCTCCCCACCTGCCCTCACCCCTCCCCCCCCACCCCGCCCTAGGGCTATAACTCTGGGCCTAGGTACTATCCCTAAGCTTTTTGCTAAAGGTGAGCGCCAGGTCCACTTCCAGCTTTTTTTTTTTGGCCAGTCCTGGCCTTGAACTCAGGGCCTGAGCACTGTCCTTGGGCTATCTTAAGGCTAGAACTCTACCACTTGAGCCACAGTACCACTTCTGGCATTTTTCTATGTATGTGGTACCGAGGAATCGAGCCCCGGTCTTCATGCATGCTAGGCAAGCATTGTACCATTAGGCCAAACTCACCGCCCTGCTTCCAGCTTCTTGTTCTTTAATTGGAAATAAGTGTCTCCTTGGACTTTCCAATCAGGCTTGTTTCAACCAAGATTCTCAGATCTCAGCTTCCTGAGGTGTTATGATTACAGGGGTGGGCCCCCAGAGGCCAGCTTTGTTTTTGTTCTTGTTTTTGTTTTTAACCTCAAAAATTTCAAGCTATTTAGGCTGGGAGTTTGACCTAGTGGTAGAGTGCTTGCCTATCATGCATGATGCTGTAAGTTCGATTCCTCAGTACTGCATACACCGAAAAAAGCCGGAAGTGGTGCTATGGCTCAAGTGGTAGAATGCTGGCCTTGAGGAAGCCCAGGGACAGTGCTCAGGCCCTGAGTTCAAACCTCAGGACTGGCAAAAAAAAATTTTTTTTTAGAATATAATCAAAATTAGGCTAAGGGTTTGTATATCATAGATATGTATTAATCAATGTAATAAAATATTATGTCTATAGAGTCATAAGTTTTTATGTCTGTGTAGTTGTGTTTATATTTCCTGTACCATGTCCATATCATTGGGTATGCAAATATTGAGTCCTTGCTCTTGCGCTGTTTGGATCAACTTGTTATCTTTTATAAATAATTTTCAGCAAACATTGAGGAGGATGTGCTACCTTACCATCAAGGAAATGGCTACCATTTCTGAGGATGTGATCATTGTTACAAGCAGGTATGTAAATAATGAATATCTAAGATAAGATCCTTATCTTTATTTGCTGTTGTCTATTGATTTTACTTTTTGGACATAAGAATATCATATCTTAAAGCATTCTTTTCTATGTGTAGTTGTCATGATGTACAAAAGTCTCTATAATGAAGAAGTCACAAAGGGAAATGCTAGTAGATTTGAGTATCTTAAAAAATTCATAAGATACATAAATAAAATGAACTGTAAACGGTACAGGGTTTTACAGTGAATAGCATCACTGATTGAAAAGGTGCTATCTGTAGTCACTTTCACTGGCAACCAAAAAAAAAAATTAAGCAAAATATTCAAGAATAAACCTGGTAGTTTAATTCTATAATCCTAACTGCTTGGGAGACACAGATTGGAGGACTGTGATTCAAGGCCAGCCTGAACATAAACAAAAAAACAAGTTTGTGAGATTCCATCTTTACAAGTGGAACATGCTGGTTAGGCCTATTACCCCACGCATAGGGGAAGCACAATGGGCGATCCAGCGTTGTGTGCCTATTATCTCCAGTGACACAGGGAAGTTCAAATAGGAGGATCCAAGTCCAGCTGGGTTCTTTATAAAATGAGAGCTTACCTTAAAAATAAAGCACTAAGGGCTCAAGTAGTAGAACCCCTGCCTCAGAAGCACAAGATTCTTTAGTTCATTCCCAGTATTGCCTAAATAAATAAATAAAATTCAAGAATGAGTTACAATACATTCACTCATTGGGTTGGCAATAAAACGAAAAGCATAAAAGTACTTATAAGGGAGAATAAGATGCTTTTACATAGGAAGTTGAGTTTTTCTAGAAAGTTTGCAGCATTTGTTAAATAACTGAAGTGGTCTATCTGTTTGGCCTAGAATTATCACATCTATGGAACTATCTTCCGAAAATAATCAGTATATCCAGTGGTATCACAGCACTGTAAGTGCTGTTAAAATTGTTAAAATCAGGCATTGTTAAAGTTAAGTATCCATGTTTAATATTAAGAAAGAAGGATAGTTTTGAAAATATTTTTGAAACATCTTTAATGATGTGGGGGAAAATTTAGTAAATTTCATACTAAATAGAAGTTGGATTCAGTCTATATATTTTATTGTAGTTTACTTTTCAATGTATTTTATGTATCTGTAAAAATATAGATGTAAATGTACTGATGTATTACCAATAATGTATCACTGGATATCTTGGTTATGGCTAATATTTATTTCAAACTTTAGTAATTTCAAATGTCATTGAATGAATGTATAAAATTTATACTAAAATATTACAGTATTTTAATTTTATTAAAAATTTATTAACATTGATTTTTACATCATATTTCAAATGTCGTGTTTCACAAACAAGTATTCAAGAAGGGAATCTCTGTATACAATCACTGGCACTTAGGTTTTAGAACATGAAATTAAGCTGAGGGTTTGTATGTCATAGATACATGAAGTATTTTTAAATAGTTATCATTTTTTAGTTTTTTTATATATATATTTTATTTATTATTATTATTATTTTTTTTTTTTTTTGCCTGTCCTGGGCTTGAGCTCAGGGCCTGAGCACTGTCCTTGGACTTTCTCAGGCTAGAGCTCTACTAGGTTTTTTTATTTTCCTATGTATGTGGTACTAAGAAATCGAACGTGGGTTTTCATGCATGCTAGGCAAGTACTCTACCAGTAGGCCAAACCTCCGGCCTATTTTAGTTATATTTTATTTACTTGATTTACCTGAATATGACGTGTGTGTGTGTGTGTGTGTGCATGCATGTGCTGGTCCTGTTTGCTTAAACTTAGGGCCTGGGTTCTATCCCTGAGCTGCTTTTGCTCAAGGCTATTGCTCTACTACTTGAGCCATGACTTCACTTTCGGTTTTTTGGTGGTTAATTGGAGATAGAGTCTCATAAACTTTCCTGTCTGGTCTGACTTTGAACCACTATCCTTAGATCTCAGCTTTCTGAGTAGGATTACAGGCATGAGCCACTGGCGCCCGGCCCTGATTTAGTACAACAAAATGCAGTTTTGAAAGAGAGTGCTTGTGTTTAACTAGCAGTTATGTTGAATATATAGTTTTGATTAGAAAAGCTTGCAGCTGGGGAAAAAAAACCAGAAAAGCAGAAGTAAAAAAGTGGCTTATACAAAATGGGAGCTTGTTTTTCCTCATGTAACTAAGTCTGGAAGCATAGACTGGCTCATGTTGATTCATTCAGCAGTGGCTGGGCTACTGCCTCTTGAATTCTTTTGGATATGCGCCATTATTGCAAAATAGATGCCCAAGTTACTGGCTGTGTACCACATCCAAGACTGGAGACTTACTGGGCAGGAGGCCAGGGAGTGCCAGCACCATCTGCTTTTTTCATAAGGAATGCAATAGCTTTTCCCAAGGCAATTTGTAGATTTTACTTGGCACAATGGTGGCTATATGACTATACTGAGGAGGCCAGGAAAGCAAGTCTCTAGCTTTTATAGCTCAAGTGTTAAGTACAGGTAAAAGGTGAAGGGATTGAAATTGATGTTGGGTTAGTCAACTCAGTGTCTGTCACAAGCAAGAAATAGAAAACTTATCATTAAGTTGCTAGATTCACTGATTATTTTAAAAATGAAAATAAATTAATCAGCTTTGTTTTTGTTTGTTCTTTTTAACTGTTAATGTTTCCCTCTAAGTCTTACAATGTTAACTTGACTTATGGTTTACTTTTAGTTCATTTTAGGTAGTCAGTGGCTATGGTAGAGAGTACCGACTCTCTAAAGATATCTATATCCCAGTCCCCTGGACCTGGGAATATGTTTTGTCACATGGAGAATTAAGGCTGGTATATCCTGAATTATTCATATGAGTTCTTAAAACTAGTACAGATGTTATAATACCTCAAAGTGGGTACTGCTATAACAAATACTTAAAAATGTGGAGATAGTGTGGAAGTTAGGCAATGAGCATGCTCTGGAAGAACTTTGAGGACCATGGCAGAGAAGCCCTATATGATTAGAAACAGGGATGTTAATGACTATTGGAGACACAGAAGTAAGGAACAGGAGAGGGAAAAACATTAATTTAGAGAATACCTGAATCATTGTGAAGACTGTTTGTAGAAACATGGACATTATAGGTATTGAGGGTACAAGCTCAGGAGAAAATGAGGAAGACATTGGAAACTGGAGGGAAGTAGATTCTTTTTATAGTAGTAGAAACTTAGCAGAATTATGTCTTATAGTTGTGTGGGAAACAAGACTTACAAGAAATAAACTTGGACATGTAACTGAGGAAATTGCCAAGTGAAGTGTTAAATATTCACCTTTTTTGCCATTTTTAGTAAAAATTTTGAAAGTAGAGACATAAAATGGGGGAGACCCCTAGAACAAAAAGGGCTATTACTTGATTTTAGAAATTCTCAGTCTGTCCAGAGGCAAAATAGTCATAATCAAGTGAGTTACTGTTGGGAATGTGTATTCTGGAGAAGAAGCCAAAGGAGTTACTGTAAAATCTTGCTGGGACCTCAGAGCAAAAGGTCAGAGTATTCAATCACACAGAGCATGGAAGAGATTGAGTGAACTCATAGATTCCCTTAGCAGCTGAGCATAAGCTGAAAATAGAGATAGGATTATCTAGCCAAGGTATGTGGAGGAGCCTCTTGTTTGAGGAGTGAGTCTCTGTACTTATATGGCAGACTCACAAGGTGCTTGAGAATATTATACCAGTGGAAACATTATCAGCTTGTGATGTGACTAAGAGAGGACAGGCTGTCAGCACCCTAAAATTCTATAGGCAGGAAACAGGCTCTTAGAACTTCTCAGATTGAGCACATACTAGCTACCCTTTATTTAAAAAAAAAAAGCGGCAATGCCAAGGCAGTACAGGCATGGAGGATGGTACTGAGAACTGTGTAGAATTCTGCTTACATAGAAACCTGACAATTTGCTTGACAGACACATCTGTGACTATGCCTGAGGAAAATGAAAACATGGTGTGCGTAAGCATGCGCATGCACACACACACGCACACACACACACACACACACACACACACACACACAGGCTGCGCACATGCATGTGCACATGACTAAATACGCTTCATAGCAAAAGACAACTTCAGTATTGCTTGAGAGTAATGACTTTTTCTTTCCATTTTCTCTGCTTTTCAAGGGAAATACCTTAACTATTATCCTAAAGCAGTTCCACTCTGCGTACCAAATTTATATGGTTTTGATACTGAGATTAAAATTTTGGAATCAGTAAGATTTAGGTGAGATTTTGGGCCTTGATCTGATGCTGTAGATCTAAATCCAGCAATGTAATTAGCTAGAAACATTTTTCTTTAAACAGGAATAAAATGAAATTCTTAATATTACCACTGTAATATTACCTAATGTAATAACATGGTAGAAAAATAGAATATAGTATTGAAAAATAAGTGGCAAAAATTATTTAACATTATTTATTATTGTAGACTGTTTAGATTTGAATTCTTACCCTGTTACTTTTTAGACAAGTTACTCTGTGCTTTGGTTTTTCTCATCTATAAAATAGGTACAGAAGCCAGGTGCGGTGGCTCAAGCCTGTAATCCTAGTTACTCAGGAGGCTGAGCTCTGAGGATTGCAGTTCAAAGCCAGCCCAGGCACTAAAGTCTTTGAGACTCTTGTCTCCAATTAACCACTAGAAAACCGGAAATGGTGCTGTGGCTCAAGGGGTAGGACAGTAGCCTTGAGATGAAATGCTCAGGGACAGCACCCAGGACCAGTGACCAAGCCCCATGACTGAAAAAGGAAAAAGTACTGAACTAATTTCTTTTCATAGGGATATTGTGAAGATTTAATGAATGGTTTTCCTATATTCAGATGTGATAAAATATTAAAAAATAAAGTTAAGAAATTCATAGACCCTTCCTACAGGGAACTTAAAAACTATTAAGGCATGTGTAAAGAAATCTTGAAAAAAGTGGCCAAGAATTAGTTATTAGCTTATATGTATATACAAGGCACATCCAAACAAAATGTTATTAAGATATTAGCAAATGATTCTATATCTCATCTGAAACAATGTGATAATAGCCAGGATCATTTAGATAAAGCAGAATCATGGGAAACCTGCTATCTCAATATAAAGAGCAACATAAAACAAACTATACAATGATGTATAATGGTAAAATAAACACATTTTTACTAAAGAATAAAAAAAGATTTTTGTAAGAGAAAATACAGAGTAGATGCAAGTTTTTATGTGACTTTAGTATATAAAATTGATATTTCTATATATAATGTATAGAAATATGTAGGAGGATATACATGTATATGTATACACACATACATATGTTCATACATACATACATACATACATACATATATACATACATACATACATTATGTATGAAGCCAGCCCAGGCAGGTCCATGAGACCCTTTATCTCTAGTTAATCACTAGAAAACCGGAAGCGGTGCTGTGCTTCAGCATGGTAGAGCACAAAAAAGAGCTCAGGGACCGTGCTCAAAACCAGAGTTCAAACCCCACAACTGACAAAGCAAGCAAACAAACAAACAAGCCCCTGTGCTCAAGCTTCAGTAGTAGCAAAAAAGAAAGTTGTGCCTGAAAGATTTACCTCATGGGCTAATTGTTTTTGTTAGTTTGTTTTCTTTTTTCTTTTTATATTTTTATTTATCTATTAATACTACAAGCAAGTTTCATTCTGACATGTTCATATGTAATTTTATCAGACTCCCCCCTTCTGCTGCCATTCCTCCTCCTCCTTTCCTGAATATATCTCCAAAAATGTGTCCTTTTTGTACACAAATGCATAAATATTTTATGTGTACCAGTTCTGTTTTCTTTTTTAATAAAAAAATTATGTCTGGTTAGATGGAACTTTAGAATTATTTCGGTGTGGTGGTGGTTAGTCTAAGTTTGTCTGTACTTTTATCCTTTATATTTATTTTCTGGTATGGGTGTTTGAACTCTGGATTTTGTGTTTGCTAGGAAGACTTTCTACTAGGGTCTTATACTTTTGCCTGAGGCCAGCAAACTTGGGCCATGATCTTCCTAACTCCATCTTCAGAATAGCTGAAATTATGGGTATATGCTTATCATGCCCACCCTTTAATGTCTTTTTTCTTTTTGTCTTTCTCCACTGGAATATAAATTATATGAAGTCAAAAGACTTTTTCTCACAGTTACATCTTTTAGATTTAGAGTAGTCAGCTTATACCAGTGGTTTAGCATGCATACAAAGAATATGCTTAAAAAAATAGGGAGTGCTGGACCAGAAGAGTAGCCTGGTAATAGAGTGCTCGCCAAGCTTGCAGATAGCCCTGGATTTGATTCCTCAGTACCACATACATAGAAAAAGATGGAAGTGGTGCTGTGGCTCAAGAGGTAGAGCTCTAGCCTTGAGGAAGCCCAAGGACAGTGCTCAGGCCCTGAGTTTTAGCCCCAGGACTGGCCAGAAAAAAAGGAGAATGCTTCATGAATTTGTTTGTGTGTTATACATGCACAGGGGCTGGGTTAATCTTCTTTGCATTATTTCAGTCTTTGTTTGCTGCCCAAGCAAGAAGATGCATTGAACTCATAAGTAGATATGTTCAGTTAAAACCACTTTGTACAAATACTTGATATTAAAAATAAAATAAATATAATATCAATAATATATATTATAAATAAAAAATTTAAAATGTTGAATCTGTTAACTGTTAAAATAATTATGAGAACATTTAGGAATTGTTGAGTCAACTCCTCAGGAGAGAGCATTTTAATTGATCCTATGTTAACTATTTGATGCTTTTTAGTCTGACGAAGGACATGACTGGAAAGGAAGATGTGTACCGAGGCCCAGCCATCAGGGCTCTCTGTCGCATTACTGATGTAAGTTCTCTTTATTTTTTTGAGTTATCAATGGGAACGCTTTTATCTCAGGTAGCATGTAGCACATAGACTTAGTAGGATTTCCTAGTTTAACTTTTGAATTTTCAGTGTTAAGGAACGTGATCACCACGTGTGGCTCTGAGCTTTTTTTTTTCTTTTAGTTTTTTTCTTTGTTTATGTTCATTTATTACTTTCTCTATATGTTTGCCTACATAAAGTTTCATAATTTAGGGTACTTTATGTACAGGAAACAAAAATACATTCAAATTTAGATCAAAAGAAAAACTTTATTATAGGAACTAGAATTCTCAGAATTTGAGGTAAGCCATTTTAATAGTCATTAGCAAGAAATTGGGGAGCTCTGAGATACTGAGCAGCAAGCTCTCTCAGATAGTTACCATGAAGATCCATTATGTACCAGATTCAGTCCTCCTGTTCACAGGCTCCTCAGATTCTGCCTAACCAGTAAGCCAGTGACCTGTAGCCACCTTAGTTTAAGTCAGGTGTTCAGTCTTACCAGTCTTGTATCTGGAGGAACATGGTCATATGGTATGCTAGGCTGTCCCGTTCTCAAAATTCTGAGTAGGAAAAATAAGATGAAGGTGGGTCAACACTGATGAGCAAATTAGATAGTACATGTACGGGGCTCTGTATGTACACTTCTTAGAATTTAAAATTTGGGCCAGATTAAATTGTAAATTTGATAAAATCTGGTTCCAGAAGGAATAATACAAGTGGTTTGATATTTTTTTGTTACCCTGTTGTTTTATGGTGGTTGTTTTTATTTTTAGCATTAAATTGGTGGTTTAAGACTTGGCCACACCAGTGCTAGAAATAAGATTTATTTTATCTGGATATTGATCTGAGTCTGTTCATTTCTACCTTCCCAGTGATACCCCCTTTTTTTCCCCCAAATTAAAAAGAACTATATTTCTATAAGATAATGACAGCTTTCTATAGTAGGATATTACATGTTTAATATCCCTTATGTGTCTAAGATAACCAGTGATTGATCACATATAACATAGGATTGAGATCCATATGTAATATATACCCTTCATGTACCTATATATATCTTCAGGACTTCAACACAACTTCATTTCCATATGGGAATTTATTAATATCACTTATTGATAGATATGGCTTTTCCTTATGTATTTACTTCTAACTAGGATATTGTATATTTTAAGGCAATTTGTTTCATTGATGTGCTATACTTAGTATCTTAACTATTTTTTTCTTGAAACTTGCTCTAAGTGGTTGGGGGTTCTGCTTTCTAGAATATTATTACTGTATTACAAAATAATCCCTAAAAGCATTAAAATATTTGAAACAAGTATATGACATGTTTTTGTAAATTACTTTGAAGTAGCAATTTTGCACAGTGTTGTTTTCTTCAACAGCTTTTTCTTTTTGAATGTTTATAGGGAACAATGTTACAAGCCATTGAAAGATACATGAAGCAGGCCATTGTGGATAAAGTCTCCAGTGTATCCAGTTCAGCCCTGGTGTCTTCCTTAGTAAGTCAGCAGAAAGATTCCAAATGCAATATCTAATTCCAAAACAAAGTATCTATGCATCTATCACAAATGAACTTCTTAAAGATATGTATTTAGGACTGGGAGTTTGGCCTAGTGGTTAAAGTGCTTGCCTAGCATGCACAAAGACCCAGGTTTGAGTCCTTGGTACCAAATACATACAAAAAAGCTGGAAGCGGTGCTGAGGCTCAAGTGGTAGAGCTCTAGCCTTGAGAAAGTCCAAGGACAGTGCTCAGGCCCTGAGCTCAAGCCCAGGACTGGCAAAAAAAAAAAAAAAAAAAAGGTATTTCACTTTTTTTTTTTTCCTTTTTTCTTTTTTGCCAGTCAGGCCTGAACTCAGGGCCCGGGCACTGTCCTTGAACACTTTTGCTCAAGGCTAGTGCTCTGCCACTTGAGCCACAGTGCCATTTCCAAGCTTTTTCTCTGTATGTGGTACCGAGGAATTGAACCTAGGGCTTTGTGCATGCGAAGCGAGCATTCTACCACTAGGCTATACTCCCAGCCCCCCTGTATCGAACTGTGTTTTATTTATATGAGCATTGAACAGTTAAAATAGGCAGAAAAATAAGAAATTCTCCTGTTTGGAAGGTTTTGGGAATCCGAAAGTTGTACATAAAGAGGAGCAGGTAAGAATGAGAAAAGAAACATGGGACAGAGTGAGTGTTATTGTGATTTCACAGATTTTCCTATGGCCTTCTATTTCTTTCCTCTTTTCCCTGGTTCTTTTTGTTGTTTAGGGCCTTAAATCTAAAGTCTCCTGTTGCATTTGTCTATTTCCTCCCTGGAGGTGATCTTTGTTTTAGTAATAACTTTTCTTTCCCTTTTTCTTTTTTATTTAGTTTTAGTTTTCTCCCCTTTGCATCGGAACATTTTTTTCCACTAAAAACCTAGTACACTGAATTTTGTTAAACATTAGTTAAGAATATGAAGATATATAACTGGATGCCCATGGCTTATGCCTGTAATCTCTTACACTCTGGAAGCTGAGACCTGAGGATCATGATTCAAAGCCAGCCTGGGCACAGAAGTCATTGGTGAGGCTTTTTATCTCTGGTTAATCAGTCAAAAGCTGCAAATGGAACTATGGCTCAAGTGGTAGAGCACTAGCCCTGAGCAAAAGAAGCTTAGGGACTACACCCAAGTTCCTAACATGCACACACACACAATATATGCATGTATTAGAACATCTGAATCTCAAAGTTTCCTGATTTTGAAATGCTGTTGATTTGATTTTTATAGCAGGACATGTATGAAATAGTTTCTTGCCCCCCCAGGGTAGTTTTCTGTTAAGTAAAACTTAATATTATTGAAACACCAGTATTATTGAAGCACCGTGCTGTTTGGATCTTCCTGTTCTTCCCCTTCTCATTGTTTCCTTTTATACTTCTTTTACAATGTACATTTCCCCAGGAATGGAGACTTAAATTAGACTTAAAAAGCTATATAGTTTTTTCTATCTTGGGAAATGTGTTAATTTTGCAAGAAAATTGACTCCTAGATGTAAAGTTCCATTTGTGAGCTGGTCTCATGTTTTTCTGTGTTTTAGCATATGATGAAGATAAGCTATGATGTGGTTAAACGGTGGATAAATGAAGCCCAGGAAGCTGCATCAAGTGATAATATTATGGTCCAGGTACTGTCATTGAATGTCTCAGGCTCATCTTTCTTTAAGGGCAATATATTATGTAGAATATTAATGTATAATGCTGGGCAATTCCCCAACATTAATTCAAGGCAAATTATTTGGTATATTAAGCAACCTATTTTTTGGGGGGGAGCTCTGATTTTATTTTTTTAATTAAAGAATTTATTAACATTGATTTTTACATCACATTTCAAATGACTTATCAAACAAACAATTATTCAAGAAGGGAATCTCTGTATACAATCACTGGCACTTAGATTTTAGAACATAATTAAAAATAGGCTGAGGGTTTATATGTCATAGATATATATTAATCTATGTAATAAAACATTATTTCTATAGAGTCATAAATTTTTATGTCTATGTAGTTGTGTTTATATTTCTAATACCATGTCCATAGCACTGGGTACGCAAATATTGAGTCCTCACTTTTGTACTGTTTGGATCTAATAGCCACATATTAAGGATACCATGTGCCTTTTGTTCCTTTGGTCTTGACTTGTCTCACTCAACATGATTCGCTCTAGATTCGTCTACTTCCCTGTGAATGCCATTATTTTATCTTGTCTATTGGCTATGTAGAATTCATTGTGTGTGTGTGTGTGTGTGTGTGTGTGTGTGTGTGTGTGTATCACATTTTTTGTGTTCGTTCATCTGCAATAGGGCATCTGGATTGAATAGTGCAGAGATAAACAAGCAACCTATTTTTTGAAAGGTTTCTCACTATGATTACTTCAAAGGGCTTTCATGTGTTTAGGAGAAGCTAGATGACCTTATTTAGGAATGTTTGAGAAAGATTTTGTATTCAATAGTAGACCAAAATGCTTACTTGAAAGTTACTTCACAGTGCATTGCAGTCTTTGATTTAAAGAGCAATTTATATAAAGATGTTCAATTCAAAATTTTTTCAGCCTTGATTATAGACATTGTAAAACTCAGAACAAATTTTATTTTATGAAACCTTTAAATCATTTCATTCATATATGTGCTTATAAGACTTATCAGGCTATTTTTTACTATAGGGAAAAACTTTCTTCTTTTTTTTTTTTTTTTTTTTGAGGTATTGGGTTTGAACTCAGTGCCTTTGCTTGCCGGGAATGTTCTTTTACCACTTCAGCTATAGTTTCAGATTCTTCTTCTCCTTTTGAATCAAGGACTCCATACAGACTCCAAATTTGGCCTTGAACTTGGTCTGTATCATGGACTGACCTAGAACATAGGAATCCTGCTCCCTTTTAGTGCAGGGAGGGGATTCCCAAGTTCTAGCCTTTGTAGTGCAGGCATTATAGGTGTATTATCAGTATACCTGATACAGGTTAATTTTTCTTTTTTCTTTCTTTTTTTTTTTTTTTGGTAATACTGTGGATTGAACTCTTCCTCACTGGAAAGGTACCTTCTGTAAGGCAGGTGCTCTACCATTTGAGCCATGCCTCCATTCCCTTTTTGCCTTGATTATTTTTGAGGCAGGATTTTACTTTATGTCCAAGCTAGTTGAGGCTGCAGAACTCCTGCTTCCCCATGACACTGAAGATGATAGATGTGTGACACTGTTCCCAGGCCTTCTATTTCCCCTGTATCTGGGATAATAGACCACTTTGCCTAGCAACTTGAGACAGAGTCTTGTAAACTTTCATGCCTCAGCTGGCCTCAAGATGTGATCTGATCACCACCACCTTCAAGTAACCTTCCTTGGGTTAGGCTATATTAATTGGCAGTTGTATATGAAATATTCCATATGTATTTGAAAAGTTACTTAGGCCTTTTCAATGCTTACAATTTCTTCTGTTAGCATATTTAATTATGTGGAAACAGTATTTTTCCATAAGGAGACACTCACTCTCCTAACTCTAAACTTGTATTTTTATATAAATCATCATGATAATGATACTTCTTTAGCTTACTTTAGGAGATTAATCCTTTGCTAACATGGCTATAGATGATCTAAACCTAATAAACAGATTTGTCATGGCATATACTTGTAGTCCCAGCATTGCAGTTAGAGGATCACTTTAGCCCATGAGCTTGAGACCAGTCTGGGCAGCATAGCAATAGCTTGTTTGAAATAAATAAATAAGTCAAATAGTCTGTACCACTGCTAAAGCCTTGGGAGTGAGGCTGTGTAGGTCAGTGTTGACTCTTCCAAAGCCGTTTCTTAGGTTGTATGTTACCCACTTTGTACTGGTTTAGTCTCAATTTATAACTTCTAGGGTAAATTAGAACTCTTATTGTTTTAGTATTGTCTGAGTTGAATTCAATATGAAAACAATATGCTGTTTGCGTATATTTGACTTGGATATCTTTTTATTAGAAACCTTTTATGTAATTCCATGTAATTCTATTTTCATATAATTGTTTTGTCTTCTTTCTCATCTGTGTGCCACACTATTTTCCTTGTTCTTTAGTATCATGCACTGGGAGTACTTTATCACCTGAGGAAGAATGATCGCCTTGCTGTTTCCAAGATGTTAAATAAGTTTACCAAATCTGGTCTCAAATCACAGTTTGCTTACTGTATGCTGATCCGAATTGCTAGTCGCTTACTAAAAGAAAATGAAGATGGGTAAGTGTTCTAAACCTAATTTAGTTTCTGTTTGCAAGTTAGTGCATTTTAGAATTTATTTTCTTTATGAATGTTTTAGGGCAGTATTGATATTACGGATAAGTTGGATGCTTTTCAAATTAAAAAGAACTGTGGAAGTCTGCCACAATGACTTGTACCTATAATCCCAGCTATCCCAGCTACTTTGGGTTAGCTGAGGACAGACATGGGATTGGGGAGTTGGGGGTTGACAATAACCCTTAAAAGTTACCAAAGGAAAAAAATAACACATTTGATTCAGGGAAACAAAAATATGAATCATGGTTGCTATGGTTGAATATGGTTTGAGTATATTGCCCAAGGATTCATGGATTAAAATGTTTTAATCCCTGTTGTGAGATATTAAGAGGGTAGGACTTCTGTCTAACTCTGGAGTTTTGAGGTTAGAGGTCCTTAAGTTTAGATAAAGTCTTCAGGGTAAAATTTCACTGGTTGAATACTGCTGGGGAGAGATCAGAGGTTGTGTATGTGCGTGTGCGCATGCGTGTCCCTGTGTGTCCATACTTCCCTCTTGCCATTTGAACCCCTGCATTACCTTGGGAGTCTGCCAGATGAACTGTTACCAAGTGCAAGTAAATCTTGAGCTGTTAGTATAGGGAGCTAAATAAACCTCTTTTCTTTATAAAACTATCCAGCATCAGGTATTTTGTTACAACAATGAAAAGCACACTGAAAAATAGATGACAGACAGTAATAATTATCTTAAAATTCTTGCAATAAAAAACTGTCAATCTAGGTTCTTTATCCTATCAAATTATTCCTCTAAGTTGAGATGAAATAAAGGTATTTTAACCAGATGACAAATCTGAAGGATTCAGTTCAGTCATATTTACATTATAAAGTTTTTCAGGCTAAAAAGAGATGTACATAGATGATGCTTGAATTTCAAAACACATTAAACAAAAGAAAACTTACTAAAGCAGGAAAAATGAAAGAATGGAGAATATGTAGATAAATAAAAGTGATCATCTAGATAAAAAAGTAAAAATACGTAGGTAAATGAAAAAGCCATAGAAAAATTTGTCAGTGTACAAAATGTTAGCTAAAAATAGTAACCTATAGGAAGCAGGGACCTCCAACCATAAAGAAATGAATCATTGTGATGGTGAATGATAGGTTACAAATAATAAAATTTACATTGTTTCTTTACCTCAAAAGTTGATTGATAGAAAATTCCAACCTTTTTGTCTTCCATAATGAATTATAGCTAAATTCTTTATTTGGTGCTTTTGTCATAATAGCTTCTGTTTTTTTCCAGATATCCTAGGCTCTTCACCTAACTATTCATAGTTCAGTCACCAGCAAATAATTTTTTCTGAGTTTAAAATTGATTTTGAGACTCATCCCTTTTGTGGTTCCCTAATCTCCAAAATTCCTATCCTGAACTTTTAGTCACTTTACCACCCTCAAACTTTGTGTGAGCTTGTCTAGTAAATGCTGAGGCTTTCAAATATTTTATATCAGAAGTTGAGGAAGATTTTGATGAGAATATCTAGAAATACACAGATTTTATTCCATAAAGCTTCTGTCTTTCAGGCATCAACTGCCTTCTAGTTTTTAATTTATTATTCACCAGGTACTTTCAAATATTGTAGATTTTCTTTGTTTTTTGTTATTTTTTATACTGATGGTGTAATTTTTTTGTGGAGGATTAGTATAATGAAGCTATACCACCTCTAGAGAGAAGCAAGAAGCTCTAATTAAATATTTGTAAATATAACATCTTAATTTCTATTGACATTTAAGGTATATATATATATATATATATATTAGTTTTTTTACTGGAAATTTATTCTTGAGCTTATAATATCCTATTCAGTGTATAGTATAGTCTAATAGTGTACTACTTTGTGAATAATATAAAATCTTCTAAGTATATACTCGTATTTTTCTCCTTCATGTCCTTTTTACTACTGTCATCTAGTCGTCTTTCAGCCAGAGGTTTATCCCTGCACCTGTAGGCTGTCTGGATTGTTTTCATACTTTCATTGAATAACTACAGGCCTCTGTTCAGACCCTTGTGTGCTGGCTTACATATATCAGGGTTGGCAATGTGTGTTGAGTTTTGTTCTTTTGTTATATCTCTTTTGCCTCTTTCTTTTTTCTTAACTGCATGTTTGGTTTTAAGATCTCATTTGATAGGTTATACTTACCTGGATAATCTAATTCATACATTCATTTTATCTTTGAGGTTCCTTTGCCACATTATAACATATTCAGTTCCAGGGGTAGAAGGCGTTGTCATCACCTTTTGACAAGAGGGAGATGGATAATTTACTGGATGAACTTCAAAATAGACAAGGCTTGCTACCAGAGGCACAAGTTAAAATTAGTGAATTTGAAGGTAGAGTAATAGTAATTAATTTGAAGAACAGAGAGAAAATAGATTAAAACATGACCTTACAAAATTGTAAAATAATATCAAGGCCTAATATGTGCATAATTGGAATCTACAAGTAAGGTGAGAGAAAAGGGGAAAATTATGAAAAAATAATGACCAAATATTTCCATATAGTTTTATTTATTTATCTTTGTTGGTCATGTTGAACTCTCAGCTTTGGTGATATCCGTGAGCTCTTCAGGTCAGGGCCAGTGCTCTACCATTTTGAGCCACAGCACCACTCTAGTTTTCTGGGAGTTAATTGGAGATAAGAGTCTTATGGACTTTAATGCCCCTGCTGGCTTTGAACTGTGATCCTCAGATCACAGCCTCCCCAGATTACAAGTGTGAGCCACTGGTACCAGCTGGTTTTATTTTAAAAATAGTTTTCCTGACATATAAAATTCAACTGAATAGGCTAAGTGAGATAATTACAATTGTAATCTCAGCTACATGAGTGGTGGAGATTATAAGGATTTGCGGTCAGGGCTAGCTCCAGCAAAAATTCAGTCAGACCCAAAAGGCTGTGTGTGGTGAAATTTACTATGATTCCCTGCTATGTAGTGGCTGTAAGTAGGAGGATTGCTATCTGAGGCTAACAGCAGACAAAAATGAGACTCTATCTGAAAACAACTAAGGCAGAGAGGAATTGGGGAGTGGCTCAGGTGTTAGAATGCTTGCCTAGCAAGCACAAGTTCCTAAATTCAAACCTCAGTACTGCAAAAGTTAAAAAAACAAAACAAAACAAAAGACAGGAGAAAAATCTTAATGTCTTAACATAAAATCGTTGATAGATTCAATAGTAGTTTATAATTAAAAACCACTTCATAACCAGGCATTGTAGCACATGCCCAATACAGTACTGGCGGGGGTGGAGGGGAAGGCAGGAGGATTTTTGACTTAAGACTAGCCTTACCGGCCGGGAGTTTTGCCTAGTGGTTAAAGTGCTTGCCTAGCATGCATGAAGACCCGGGTTCGATTCCTCAGTACCACATACATAGAAAAAAGCCGGAAGTGGTGCTGAGGCTCAAGTGGTAGAGCTCTAACCTTGAGAAAGTCCAAGGACAGTGCTCAGGCCCTGAGCTCAAGCCCAGGACTGGCAAAAAAAAAAAAAAAAAAGACTAGCCTTACCTACATAACAAAACGAAACAAGTATCTACAAACCAGGACTGGAAGAGAATATTGTTCTTCCAGTAAGTGTACAAAAATCCTCTTGCACACTTTATTTATTGGGATATGAAAGCATGAATGAGAGAAGGACGCCTTTTATTTCTGTTTTCTAAGTAGCATTTTATTGGAAATTACCTTTTGTGGAATAGTAAAGAAAAACAGAATATTGAAAGTGTTGAAAGGAGAACAGAACACTGTCTTTGTAGACATGTTGGAATATAGAAAAAAATCAGAATAATCCATATTTTTGTTAGAAAAAAATGAGTTTACCAGGGTTGCTGGATGGAGAGTTAGTCTCCAAAGCAGCTAGTTCGTTTTTCTAATAACCAACAGGTGAGCTATAAGTTTGAGAAGTTATTATTTGTGATTATAATAAAATCAGATCCTCAGGAATGAATCTGTAAGGATTATAAGCATTACTACATATTGTTTAAAGTGTGACCTGAATGAATGGAAATACATATCATGTTCTTAGTATTGCAAAGATCTTAAATTGATCTCTGGATTCCATGACCTTCCTCATCAGCAGTCTCAGTCAGCTTCTTATAAATACCAAACAGAAATGCACACACTGTGTAATATGATATGTAGGGAAAGACTTAGAAAACTGTTACTTATAATATCCCCGAGTTGTAAGTAGTTCAAGTATCTATCAGTACTTGAATAAAAAAGTAAATGCTTACCATCAGATGCCTGTAGTTAATGCCTGTAAATCCTTCCTGCCCAAGAGGCTGAGATCAGAGACTAGTTCTGGAGGCTAGGATGTCTAAGAACATGGTACCAGAATCTGGCAAGAGCTTTTGTGTTCTGTCATAATAATACTAAAGCCATCACATAGTGAGAGACCATGACCTTTTATAACATCTTTTTGACTCCTTTGATAGCAGCGTTCATTCAACCATGAGTGCAGTACTGTATTAGGTTTCAGTTGCCAAGTCATAATTTAAACTATTGCAGAAATTATAACTACAAATGGAAACGAAAGCTTTCAAGTAAAAAGTAGAACAAGGAAAACATTTGATTGGCGGTTAAGGGGAAAAAAACTAGTTTTGGTGAGGTGTATAATTAGAAAACAACAAATTGGTTGGAAGTAAGTATAAATGTATTAGATATCCCTTGCTGTGTGACAAATTGCTCTCAAACTTAGCCATTTCTTTTTTTCTCCAATGTATTTATTTACTTTAAAAAAGTTATTTCAAATTATTATTTACTCTTTTGGTACTATAAAGGTGTACAGAGGGATTACAGTTAATGAGTCAGGTTATGAGTACATTTCCTTTCATACAGGATCAAGCAGCCGTTCCTAATAAACATTTGTTATCTCACAGTGGCTGTAGTCAGGTATCTGAAAGGGGCTTTAGCAGTCTGGTTCTAGTTTTGAATCCCTTGTGAGTTTGCACTCAAATGGTTGGTCATGGGCTGCCATCGTCTAGGCTACAGGGTCTGGTACAGATTTTATTCACATAGCCATTGGCAAGCCTTGATTTTCTCCTGACTGTTGAGCAAATGCTTCCATTTCCCACTTGGAGAACCTTTCTTTAGGTAGTCTGAATGTCCTGTAGCCTGGCATCTGGCTTCCCTGTAAGCAGGTGAATCACGAGAGAAAACCTGACATGGAAGCCTGATGAGTGTTTAGCAGCAGCCTAATCCTTGATTAGCATGGTATCACTTCTCATGAATTCTTTTGATCACAATGAATAACCCTGTATATATGAGAAGGAGTCTACTCAAGGATATGAGTATTCAGAAACTGAGGCACAAGAGTCTGGCTAGCACATAAAATATATCATTTATCATAACAAATACAAGTGGAGTTGCCTATTAAAACAGCCTCAGATGTATCTCCTAATAGAATTCTAATAGCGCAAAAGCTATGTATATGGCCATATAGGATGTGGTAAGCGAAATGAACTCCAGGATATGGAAACAAGAAGTTTATCTTTGTGATTGTGGTTCTTCATGAACTATGTGAAACAATTTGTTTTTTCTTCTTATCTCCTTATAGTTAAATCTCATGTTTTTACAGTATCAGAATGTGGTACCTGCATATTATATATACATTTATTTGTTTATTTGAAAGAGGGAAAGTAAGGGAAAAGCAAGATGAGTGGAAGGGGATTGGAGGAGGAAGAGTGGGAGAAAAACAGGAGAAGGGGTAACAATGTTCAAGAAGTAATGTACTCACTACCCGATGAATGTAACTGCTACCCCTCTGTACATCACCTTGACAAAAAAAGTTTTTTAAAAGCCTCAGAGTATAAAGAAATGAGATTTGATATGTGTTTATAAATGACAGGGGAAAATTTCATATAATTATATCAGAGCTGGAGACTTGGTTCAAAGAGTAGAGCTTTTACAAGGTCTTGAATTCCAACCCCTAGTACTCATAAAAAGGAGGGTTTATATTTTATGTTTTTAAAATATAGGTGTATATGTGTGTAATGTACACTTATATACATACATAGACATGCCAGAAAATATATATTAGTTATATCTTCACAAAGAACTATAGTATGGTCTGTCAATATAAGCCAGAATAGGAATCAGGATATAGTGCTATAAAAAAGACAAGGTATGATTTTGTATTTTGCCAGAAATAATGATCTAAAATAAAAACTTGAATATACTTCCAATAGATTCAAAATATGTAGGGAAAAATCTTAAATATAGGAAATTAACATCTCTCTTAGAAAGCGACAAACATAAGAATGTTATAAAAAGCTTAGTTGATTGCTGACAAAATTAACCTCATTGTTTAATCTCCTATTTTAGACCCTGTATTCAATAGAGTATGAAGTATTGGTTCCTTGACAGATTTTTTTTTTTAGCCAGTCCTGGGGCTTGAGCACTGTTCCTGGGCTTATCCTCAAGGCTAGTGCTCTACCACTTGAGCCGCAACACAACTTCTGGCTTTTTTACTTGGTACCAAGGAACTGAACCGAGGTCTTTGTGCATACTAGGCAAGCACTCTACCACTAGGCCAAACTCCTGGTCCATCTTCAACAGTTTTAAATTAAAAAAGATAATGCAATACAGAATAACTTGGTAAAACTTAACACTTGTATGTACATCGTGTGTGTGTGTGTGTGTGTGTGTGTGTGTGTGTGTGTGTGTGTATATATATACTTGGAAAATTTCATACAGTGCCACATATCTTAGGAAGTAGCATATTTGTGGTACCCCAAACATACTTTATGTATCATTCTATCTGATCATAACTCTCTGCTCCCAGAAGAAACTGCTACTATGACTGTATGGTAGTTCTTTTCCTCCTCCCCTCCTTTTCTCCTTCCCTCATCTCCCTCTTCCTCCCTTTCTTCCTTCCTCCCTTCCTTCCTTTTGTTGTTGGTTATAAGGCTTGAACTCAGAGCCTGGGTGCTGTTCCTGAACTCCTTTGCTCAAAGTTAGCATGCTACCACTTTGAGCCACTTTGAAACTCTTCTGGTTTCCTGGTGGTTAATTGGTGATGATAGTTTCACCCAGACTTCTCAGCCTGAGCTGTCTTTGAACTGTGATCTTCAGGTCTTAGCCTTCTGAGTAGCTAGGATTACAGGCATGAACTACCCACATGACTTAATTCTTTGCTTTTCTTTAGAATTTTATCCCTGTATGTGCATCTCTAAACAGTAAAAGTTTAGTTTTGCTGTGCTTTGAGCAATCTATCTATAAAATCATGCTGCATTTTGTGTTTCTTTATTCATTTATTCATTCCTCCATTCATTCTTGATGCTTTTGCTCCTACTCCACTTTCTTGTTCATGATTGGCATTCTACCACTTGAGCCATACCTTCACTAATGGCTTTTTGCTTGTTATTTGGAGGTAAGGGTCTCTCAGATATGTTTGCCTGTATTGACTCTGAATTTCAGCTCTCAGTTATCAGCCTCCTGAGTAGCCAGGATTATAAGTATGAGCCACCAGTGTCTGTCTGTGTATCTGTGTGTACTTGTGTATGTTTCTACTTAGTATTTTGCTATGAGAGTTATGTATGTTGATATACCTGAAACTAAATAACTTATAAATAAGAGATCTGTTTACTTAATTCTTGAAGTTGAGAAGTCAAGAATGTGTTATATCTGTACAGCATTTGGTGAGAGTCTTTCTCCTGCCTCATAATCTGGTGGAAAGGATCATATAATATGTCACAGCAAGAATGTTAACTTTAGATATGCCTTCCAATGATATAGCTACTAATGCCATCGTAGGGTTTCACTTCTTCTTCTAATACTGATTACCTCCAAAATTTCTAAGTATCACTAGCATATGGATTTGGTAATTAAGTCTCCAATACATGAACTCTTGGGGAACACATTGAGAAGACAATAATACAGGTGTGTGTGTGTGTGTGTGTGTGTGTGTATGTGTGTGATAGATCATTGGATATACATTTCTTCACTTTATATGTCACACTTTGTTTTTTTTCAAAGTGATTGTATCAGTTTACATTCCATTTAATAGTGTCAACAGTTAATATTGTCAAACTAAAATTTTTCTAATCTTGTATTCTTATTTATATAGCTCACAGTTATAAACTCACCTTTTGAGAGTGTATAGTTCAGTATTTTAATATACCTAAAAAGTATTGTCACTATCCCAATTCTAAAACTTTTTCATCATCCTAGAAAGATATCCTCAGTCCATTAACACTCTTCCTTCTTTCTTTGGCTTCTCGAAAAACCCTTAACTTTTTTTTTTTAATCTCTAGACTTGTGTTTTCTAGACATTTCTCATAAGTGGAATCATACCTCATATAGTCTCTTGTTTCTGGCTCCTTTTACTTAGTGTAAGCAAATCTGTATTGTGGAAGTATTAGCACTTCATTCTTTTGACATTTCATATTTCATTTATCTATTCAGGAATATTGGCTGTATCTCTGTTTTTGCTACTATAAATAATATTGATATGAATAAGGCATATAATTTTTTGTGAATTGTTTTTAGTTTGTATGGATACATAGAATTGTGGGATCTTAGCCAGGCAAGGTGGCTCACACTACTGTAATCCTAGCTACTCAGGAGGCTGAGATCTGAGGATCAAGGTTCAAAGCCAGCCAGGGCACAAAAGAACATGAGACTCTTACCTGCAATTAACCTCTAGAAAATGGGAAGTGGGGCTTGGCTCCAGGGCTAGGGCAGTAGCCTTGAGCTGAAGAAAGAACAGCACCTAGGCCAAGTTCAAGCCTGGTGACCCCCCCCCCACACACAAAGAATTGTGGGATCTTAGTGTGTTTAATTTTGTGAGGAATTACCAAATTGTTTTCCAGAGGGAGTTAGATCAATTTATATTACTATCATTAGTTGTAGGAGAGTTCTAGTTGTTCCAAATCCTCTTTACAACCATCATTGTCTTTTTTTTTATAACTATCTATCCTAGAAGGCCTAAAGAAGTTGGATGAATATCATTTTACATGTTTATTGGCCATTTACACTAAAGGACAAAATCTTTGTCCTTCAAAATTTTAGGTTGTTTATTTGTTACTTTTGAAGTATCATAGATATAATACCCTTGTTAGATGCAAAAATTGCAAGTATTTATTCCTGTTCTTCTTGTTTTGTCTTTTTCTGTTTCTGATATTTTTGGTTTTTTAAATATATTTTTTATTGTAATTAATAGAAGGGTTACATTATATTCACCAGATAGAAGGTGCATTACTTCACAAACATTGATACCCTTTCTCATGTCTTGGTCCCCATTTCCCTCCCCCCACCCCCGCCTCTCATCTTGTTTTCCCCCATTCCCTGTCCTATTTCAAATACTTTGTTTGTTTTTGATGGGGGCAGTGGTACTGGGATTTAAACAAACCATTTTAGAGCTTGTTAGGAAAGTGCTTTGCCACTTGAGTCACCCCTCTATGCTTGTGTTTCTTAATGGTGTTCTTGCAGCACAGAAATCTAATTTGTGTCCCCCTTCCCTCTTGGAGTTGTTTGTGTTTGGGTGTTTTATCTAAGAAACAATAGATTAATCCAATGTCACAATCTTTTTTTTTCCCAAAACAATGTTTCCTTTTACATTTAGGTTTTTGATGCATTTTGAGATATTTTTTAATGTAATGTGAGCTAAGGATTTAACTTCACTCGTTTGCACATGAGTAATGGATATGAAATGCCCTCTTCCCACACTTGTTGAAAGTGTGGCACACCGCGTCCTCCCCAGGTGGTACTGCTGTTTGGGGAGGGTCTGGAAATTTTGGGATATGGAGCCTACTTGGATAAAGTTGGTAACTAGAGGCATGTTTCTAAAAGTTACATTTGGTCTCCAGTCTCTTCTGTGTTCTTTATAACTACTAAGAAGTGAGCAGTCTCCCCCTTCATCCACTCTCCATGATGTTCCGACCAGTTGATGGTAGCAAGCAATCATTGACTAAACCCATTGAAGTTTTTCTGTCAATCATAGTGTCACAGTGTTGCTGAATAATACAGATGTCCATTTGTTGAGCACCATTTTGTGAAAGACCATTCTGTAAATTTCTTTAACGTTCTTGTCAAATTATGGTTTTAATTTGTAATTTTGTAATTGTTAATGATTTTTGACAGCTTTCTTTGGCTTAATATCCATTTGGATATTCATTCTACTAAAGTACCTGTTTGAGTTTTTGACTAGTTTTGTTTTCTTTTTCTTTTTACCTCAACTCTTTATTTTGACTAATGAGATTTCTTAAATATAAGACAGTCAAATTTGTCAATCTTTTTACCAAAGGAATACTGTTTGTCTTTTTTCAGAGTCTTGTACATCCTTGGCAAACGTTCTGCCACTTAGTTTCATCCCCTGCCCTTAGTTTTGTGAGACAGTTTCACTTACTGGCTTAGGCTTGCCTTTTGCTGGTCTTTTCCTCTCACCTCCACTTCCCAAATGCCATGCTATTTGAATGGGAGTGTTTTTATTGCCTTTCTCAAAAGATAATTTCTTACTCAAGGTTCACAGATACATCTTTTGTGACTATTCCTGTTTGGGGGTCAATGTGATAAAAAAATAACAGTTTATTTTTCCCATACAAATACCAAAGTCCCAGCACCATTTGTTGAAAGTGTATGATCATATGTCCTCATAAGCATTGGTCTAGTTTTGGATTCCTCTTTCCCAATGCTGTTTCTGTCCCTGAGCCAGCAACAGCATAATAGCTTTATGATAGTGTAGATAGGCATTGTTATCAGTTTTATTGAGGTATCACTTACTAGTGATAAAAATCCGTTCACTGTAAATGTACAATTGTATTGATTTTAGTAAGTATATAAAGTTGTGCAACCATTATGATAACATTTTTAAACATCTCATAAAGTTCCTTAGTCTTATGGCTGTTAATTCCCGTTAACACACACAGCCCTATGCAAACACTGAGCTTTTTGTGTATAAATTTTGTCTGTGTAAATGGAAACACAACTGTGCTTCACTCAGCATGCTTTTAGGATCACTGTGTTATTACATCTCATCTCTACTTTATTCCAGATTGAATAATATTCTATGGTGTAAATAAATATCATTTTATTTTATTTGTTTATATATTTTTATTGTAATTAATAAAAGGGTTACATGATATTTGCCAGATAGAAGGTGCATTAATTCACATACATTGATACCCTTTCACATGTCTTGGTACCCATTAATAAACATCATTTTATTTGTTCATTGGTTATTAGGCATTTGGTTTAGCTCTTTTTCTGTTATTAATAGTACCACTATGAATGGCCCTGAACAAAGCTTTGTGTGGACATCCACATTCTCTTGGGAAATTTCCCATAAAAGGAATAACTGAGTAAGGTTACATTTAACTTGTAAAGAAATTGACAAACTTTTCCAAATTAGCTATATAATTTTATATTGTTTATGAGAATACCAATTTTCTTTATCTTCGTCAACATGTGTTTCTATCTGGTGGGATTTTTAAAACACAAAACAAAACCAGTTAATTTTGATTGGGCCCTTGTGGTTAACACTGTTACATCTAGATATTCAGCAGGCTGAGAATGGGAGAATCACAGTCAAGGCCAACCCTGACAGAAAAATTTAGAGATCCCTTCTCAATGGATAGCTAGGTACATTGGCACTCATTTGGTATCACTAAGCTACATGGGAGGCTGAGATAGAAGGATTGCAGTTCTAGGCTAGCCTAGGAGAAAAACAAGCAAATAAAAAAGATGGCTAAGATCCACTGTACTTGTTATCCCAGCAGTGATAGGAAGTCTAAAGCAGGTGAATCAAGGTCTAAGTATACTCCAGGGCAGAAAGTGAGGTCATATTTCAGAAATAATTAGCAAAAAGCAGAGCGGGAGGCATGTCTCAGTGGTAGCAAGTCTGAGGCCTTGGAATTCACACGCACGCACGCACGCACGCGCACGCGCACACACACACACACGTGCATGTGTGCACACTTATGTATATTGATTCTAGTGGGTATGTAGTAGTAGTAATTCTTATGGTTCTAATTTCCTCTTTCCTAATGATAGTCCTTTTAAAAAATACAGTTGAGAGCAGAGAGTGTGGCCTAGTGGTAGAATGCTTGCCTAGTATGCACGAAGCCCTAGGTTCGATTCCTTAGTACCACATACACAGAAAAGAGCTTGAAGTGGTGCTGTGGTTAAAGTGGTATAGTGGTAGCCTTGAGAAAAACCCAAGGACAGTGCCCAGTCCCCAAGTTCAAACCCCAGGACTGGCAAAAAAAAAAATCATACATATATACATATATGTATATAATTGATAATGGATTTTGGCAATTCATATTCTTACATATTTTAACGTAAATGTAGTTTTCATCCTTTATGTGATTTTAATGTTGTGTATAACATGAATTGATTTTCTGGCATAAAACCTGCTTTTATTCGTGTAATTAATACCACTTCATTGTGAGGTATAATTCTTTTTATGCATTACTGATTAAGGATGCTTGTGTCCATCTTAACACATGTTTTTAGTATAGCTGAAGGCTTGTCAGTTTTGTTTTATCAAAGAACTGAGTTCAGTTGGAGGTGTAGTTCAAGTAATAGAGTGCCTTCTTACCTTCTTACCAGTTCAAATCCCAGTACCACCAAAAATCAAAGAACCAACTAAGTGTTGCAGTGATTTAAAATAAAAATTTCTATATTCTAGTCTGTTAACCTGTGTTCTAAACTTTACTATTTTCTCTCTTCAGCTTGCTGTAACCTATTCTTCTTTTTCTAATTTTCTTGCTATTGGTTGTGGGGCTTGAACTCTCAGTCTAGGTGCTGTCCCCAAATTTTCTTCTAACCATTGCTTTAAGCAAAACTCTTAAATTTGATTTGTTAGGTTATTTTTATTCATTTTCAGATGTTTCATTTCCTATTTGATTTCTTGTAGGTTATTTAGAAGTATGTTATTTAATCTTAAGTATTTGGGGATTTCCTTGAATTCTGTTGTTGATTTATAATTTAATTTAGATGTAATTTGAGAGCATGCTTTGTACAATTTCTGTCCATTAAAAAGAGAAGATATTTGTTTTATAACCTGGCACATATCCTTGGGAATGGCCCATATGCACAGGGAACAGATGTGTATTTTGCAGTTAGTCTTTCAGCTATTTTATATAATCAAGTTAAATTGTTTGATGGTGTTGTTCAAAGCTTCTGTATCCTTGATGATTTTCTGTCTAGTTTTTATCAGTTATTGAATGAGTATAGACAACTTTAACCACTTATTTATTTATGTATTTATTTATTTTGCTGGTTGTAGGGCTTGAACTCTGGGCCTAGGTGCTGTCCCTGTACTCTTTAGCTCAAGGCTACCATCCTACCCTTTGAGCTACAATGCCACCTCTAGTTTTCTAGTAGCTAATTGGATATTAGAGTCTCAAGGTCTTTTTCAAAGCCCCTGCTGGCTTTGAACTGTGATCCTCAGATATCAGCTTCCTGAGTAGCTGTGATTACAGGCGTGAGCCACCACGCCTGGCCATCACCAGCTTTTTTGCTCTGTCACTTTGAGCTACAGCTCTGATTTTCTAGAGGTTAATTGGAGATAAAAATCTCATGGACTTTCCTGACCAGGCTGGTATTGAACCTCAGTTCTCATATCTTAGCTTCCTGAGTAGCTAGGATTATATGTGCGAGCCACCAGAACCTGGAAAAATATTCAATCTTTATTCTAATAAAGTCTTACTTCCATTTTCTTCATGTTTGCTATTACCATCATGTATGCTCTGTGTATATATTATACATCCACTAAGATGATAGATTTATGTAATTTTGTCTAAGGTAATTAAAAAATAGGAAAAATATTTATTTCTGAACATACATATATATAAAACTTTGGGTACCTTCTATTTTCTCCTGATTATTCAATGTCATTGTCTCTCAGCTGAAAAGTGATCTTTTAGTGTATTTAGTACTTTGCTTGTGTAGGAATATGTCTATTAACCTTCATTTTGGGAAGATAGTTTTGTTGGATACACAAGTCTTCTCTTTTGCTTTTAGTATTTTGTTCTCTTTGTTTTATGTGAAAATTCCATTACCTAATTGTATTGATTTTTCTTTTTTTTAAATTGTAATTAGTAAAAGGGTTACATGATATTTGCCAGATAGAAGGTGCATTAATTCACATACATTGATACCCTTTCACATGTCTTAGTACCCATTACCCTCCCCCCACACCCCCCACCCGTCTTGGTTTTCCCCCCTTCCCTATCAAATTTCAAATAACTAAATACAAGTAAATTCAATATATCAGATAACAAAGTGAGATACTGTAACAATATGAGATAACCAAGGGACAGCAAAGGAGATGAGAGACAACATAGTACATTAAGGACAACAATCATTCGTTATATGGCATTTGTTTCAATATCCTGGAGGTCCTTTCAATTAGCTTCATACTATTTGATTTTTCTTTAAACAGTGTGATCTATTGTTACCTTGTTGCTGTCAAGATTTATATTTATTTTATATCAACAGTTTGATGATGGTATATTATATATATTCATCCTGCTTGAGATTTATTTGTCTTGTTGAGCCCAAGAGGGCTCATCAGATTTGGGAGGTTTTCAGTTATTGTTTTTTAGATCTTTCACTCCGATGTCTCTTTCCTTCTAGGATTCATAGGCAAAGTTGATAATCTTGTTTAAATCTCCATTCATGTTTTCCTTTTATTTTTAATTTTTTTTTTTTTTTTTTGCCAGTCCTGGGCTTGAGCTCAGGGCCTGAGCACTGTCCTTGGACTTTCTCAAGGTTAGAGCTCTACCACTTGAGCCTCAGTACCACTTCCGGCTTTTTTTCTATGTATGTGGTACCAAGGAATCGAACCCGGGCCTTCGTGCATGCTAGGCAAGCACTTTAACCACTAGGCCAATCTCTCGGCCTTCCTTTTATTTTTTCATTTGTTTTCTTAATGTTTTATCTCAGCTCACCTCACCTGAAATAAAGTCCTTCAGTTTTACTGGTGTTTTTTTTTTTTTGTTGTTGTTGTTGTTTTGTTTTTGCTTTTTGCGGGGGGGGGGGGCCTTGAACTCAGGGAATGGGCATTGTCCTTGAGCTTTCTCAAGGCTAGCACTAAAGCACTTGAGCCATTGTACCACTTCTGGATTTTTGTGTGTATGTGGTACCAAGGAATTGAACCCAGGGCTTTGTGCATTCTAGGCAAGTACTCTACCACTAGGCCACACTCCTCACCCTACTGGTTCTTTTATTTGTGCTATTGCACCTCCCAAATTAATTTTTCATTTCAGCATACTTTCCAAATCCAAAACTTTACATTTTTTGTTAAAAAAAAATCATATCTTGGGCTGGGACTTTGGCCTATTGGTAGAGTGCTTGCCTACCATGTACAAAAACCCAGGTTCGATTGCTTGGTACTATATACATAGAAAAAGCTAGAAGTAGTGTGGTGTGGATCAAGTGGTAGAGTGCCAGCTTTGAGAAAGCCCAAGGACAGTGCTCAGGCCCCGAGTTCAAGCCCAAGGACTGGCAAGGAAAAAAAGAAAAATAATCATATCTCTTTTCTGATACTTTCTCTTTGGTGGAATGCCATGTTATAACTGAATTTTATTCAGTAGGCATGCTTTCCTTTAGTTCTCTGAACATAATTTGTTTAGTTGACTAAGAGTTTTCACATAATAAGTCAAACATCTGGGCTTTCTTAGGGATATTATCTATTGATTGCTTTTTTTTTCTTTTGGGCCATAGTTTGCTGCTTCTTCTTTTGTCTTATAATTTTATATATATATATATTTTAAAGAATTTATTAATGTTGATTTTTACATCATATTTTAAATGACAAGTTTAACATACAAGTGTTGAAGGAGGGAATCTCTATTTACAATCACTGGGACTCAGCATTTAGAACTCAATCACAATTAGCCTAAGGGTTTGTATGTCATAGAAACATATTAATTTATGAGATAAAACATGTCTATAGAGTCATAGGTTTTTATGTCTATATAGTTATGTTTGTATTTCCATTACCATGTCCATAGCATTGGGTATGCAGTTATTGAGTTCTCACTCTTGTACTCTTTGGATTTAATAGCCACATATTAAGGATACCATGCGCCTTTTGATCTTTAGGTCTTGGCTTGTCTCACTCAACATGGTTTGCTCTAGATTCATCCACTTTCCTGCGAATGCCATTATTTTCTCTTGTCTGTTGGCTATGTAGAATTCCATTGTGTATATATACCACATTTTCTGTATCCATTCATCTGCAGTAGGGCATCTGGATTGTTTCCATCGCCTGGCTATTGTGAATAGTGCAGAGATGAACATAGCTGAGCAGGTGTCCTTATAATATCTTGGGCCATGATGGTTAGGATAGATGCCCAGAAGTGGTATGTTTCTATTTTAAATATTTATTTATGTATTTATTATTTATTTATGCAGGTCTTGGGGCTTGATTTCAGGGTCTGGGCACTGCTGTCCCTGAGTTTTTTGTGCTCAAAGCTAATGCTATACCACATGAGTCACAGCTTCACCTTGGCCTTTTGGTGATTGATTGGAAATAAGAGTCTCATAGACTTTCCTGCCTGGGATGGCTTTGAACTACAAGCCTCAGATCTCAGTCTCCTGTGTAGCTACGATTACAGGCATGCAATATCAGTTCCTGGCTTAATTTTTTCTG
This sequence comes from Megascapheus bottae, assembly GCF_031878675.1. Lineage (NCBI taxonomy): Eukaryota > Metazoa > Chordata > Mammalia > Rodentia > Geomyidae > Megascapheus > Megascapheus bottae. The sequence continues at coordinate 68,987,982 of NC_143513.1, read as the reverse complement.
TTGTTAAAACATAATTATGTAGTTTTACTTCATTTTATTATTAGATGATATATGATGCTACTATTTTGCTAGTCTGCTGGCTTTCACGGCTTCAGTGATTGAGGCTGCTGGTTTCCAAAACTACAATGCATTTGGGAAGGTGGGAATGGGAATTGGGATTAGGGGACGTTACACATCTAGAAAGCTCACCATTCTTGCCAGATTAAGTTGGTTGTCTTGAATAAATGCTAGCCAGACAAGTCTTCGGCTAAATTTTATACGCCTGGAAAAATTGGTTTGGCAGGTTTTGCTTCTTGGAGATGTGAATTTTCAGCAGGCCCTTTCTCACCAATCCAAAACTGCATCTCAGTATAGCATGCTTTTAGCTATTATGCCTATTGTCTCTCCATTTGGTATCTCAATATTTTATAATAACTTGTTGGCAGGCATGAAAGTCCACTCTTTGATTTTATTGAGAGCTGCTTGCGAAATAAACATGAAATGGTGGTTTATGAGGCTGCTTCTGCTATCATCCATCTTCCTAAGTGTACTGCCAGAGAGTTGGCACCTGCTGTCTCAGGTTAGTTTGACTAGATGGCTGCCTTAAGTTTTAATCTCACTAGGTTTACAGAATAGAATGATTCTTTAGAATTAGGTTTTAAACCGTAGTCCTATATTAAAGTTTTTGCATCGCATAGCTTATGTGTAATTTACTTGAATTGTTTTTTACTTGTTTCTTTTTTGAAGGTTTTGTTTCCCTATATAAAACTTTTGAAAGAACTATACTTAGAGGACAAATTAATTTAATGTTTTTCACTCGTTAATGTTCACAGAGCCCATTTGCTCTTATAACCATTAGTATTTCTATCATTTACATTCAAATATTGATGAGCATATAAATATGTACAAAAGAAATTTTTTTACTAAAGTTTTAAATAACTGAATAAAAAGTGATTTTTTTTTGTCAGTCACGAGGCTTGAATTCTGGGCCTGGGTGCTGTCCCTGATTTTCTATTTTTGCCTCATCTTTATACGAGTTTTAATGCTGTGAAGTGAATATGGATCTTGTGTTCAGCTATGTAATAGGTAATGAAATGAACAGTATTCACAATGATCTTGTTGCTGTTTTAGTCCTTCAACTTTTCTGCAGCTCTCCTAAGCCAGCCTTGAGATATGCAGCTGTAAGGACCTTAAATAAGGTAGGTATCTCTTTGCTAACCATAAACATATCAATGTTTGGGAATCTTACATGTGAATTATTTGACTTCTCTTTAAGCTTATCATGTATGATTTATGGACCTGACTTCTATAAAACCTCATTTTTTAGCTGGGCACGGTGGCTCACTCCTGTAATCCTACCTACTCAGGAAGCTGAGATCTGAGGATCGAGGTTCAAAGACAGCCCGGGCACAAAAGGACCTGAGACTTATCTCCAGTTAACCTCTAGAAAATGGGAAATGGGGCTTAGCTCAAGGGCAGGGAGGTAACCTTGAGCTGAAGAGCTCAGGGACAATACCCAGGCCAAGTTCAACCCCATGAACCACAAATAATAATAATAATAATAATAATAATAATAATAATAATAATAATAAATTTTTTGCCTTAGGTATAGCCATTTTTTTCTGTTATTCAGTAGGTAGCTATAACTGATTTGGAAGTACTTTGTGTTCAAGACTTCCACTGTTGATTAGTATGATAGCCATTTGCCACAAATGGCTGCTTAAATTTAAATAATTAAAATTAAATAGGAGCTTCCGTTCCTTAGTCATTGTGATCATACTTCCTATACTCGTAAGCCACATGTTGTTAGTGGTTATCTTTTAACAGTGCAGATATTCAACAGTTATATCCTTTATAATTGTATAGCCAAATGTCTCGGGTGTACGTTTGTGACTTTGGGGAATGATAATTGGTGTTATTTCTTCCATACTATTTCCACTGGTCCTAGGCAGCCTTTCATCATAAAGGCACACTGATATTTCCTCACAAAACTTATGGCTACCCTTGCAAAGTAGGATAAATAAACTTACTTTTTCATTAGTTTGGATTTAATGAAGATGCTTTACAGAATTGTGAGTTATAGATTCTATAGATAGTAAAGAGGAAGAATAGGTTCTTCTAGTGACCATGGTTTTCCAGTGTGACTACAGCTGACTTGTTTAATTACAGGAGTTTTCTAAATAATAAGGTTTAACACTCTTAAGCATTATGATAGCTCAAGAAAGAGCTACTGTGGTGGGTGGCTCCTGTTCTTAGAGATGCTAACATCTAGCAGAGTAGACATGCATGAATATATGTTCTATAAGGAAATAAAGGACAACTATAATAAAAGGCTGATGTTATGAAGGTAATAAAAAATAAGAGAAAGCAGTTGTTCACTTGTCAGAGGATATATTATATCTTATGAACCTTATGAATTAAAAACATTCTTTCTAAAACACTTACCTGTTTTTATTTTGTCAATACTTGGTGTTTAAATTCATGGTCCTGTGCTTGCAAGGCTGGTACTGTATTGCTGAACCACTTCTCTAGCCTTTTTTGTACTAGTTATTTTTGAGATAGGAGCTTACTTCCTGCCCAAGCATGTACCAGGCCTGTGATCCCACCAGCTTTTCCACATAAAGCTAGGATGGTAATCACATGCCACGGTATCTAGATATTGGTCAAGAAGGGTTCTTTCCCTCCCCTGCCCCCCCCCCGCCCGGGGCTAGCCTTGAACTCATATCTTCTATCTCAACCCTCCAACTAGCTAGGCAGATTACAAGCACAAAGTCTACTATATTCATTTAAAACAATTGTGTTTTACTTATAATGATCCCTTTATATTGCCACTTAATTAAAGCTGAAGGTTTGCTCTAGCCTTTATCAACAGCAAGATGTTTACTTTTTTTTTTCTTGCCCGTTTACAAGGTGGCAATGAAGCATCCCTCTGCTGTTACTGCCTGTAACCTGGACCTAGAAAATTTAATCACAGACTCAAACAGAAGCATTGCTACCCTGGCTATCACTACTCTCCTTAAAACTGGAAGTGAGAGCAGTGTGGACAGGCTCATGAAGCAGATATCTTCTTTTGTGTCTGAAATCTCAGATGAGTTTAAGGTGAGAGTTTAAATATGGTCAGGTTTTCTTCCGGTCTGTGGCTTCTGTGTGTGTGTGTGTGTGTAATAGAGGTTTCTAATTTTTATGAGGTCTAATTTATCAGTTTTCTTCTTTCATTGCTATTGCTTTGTGCTATCTAAATAACTCTTGTCTACCTCCCAAGTCATAATGATAGCCTTTATCTTTCTTCTGTTTGATGATTCTAGCTTTTACATTTTGACCAAACTTAATGCATGTGATATGTTCAATGTTTTTCTATATGAATACTGATATTTCAGGGTAATTTGTTGGAAATACTTTATCTCCCCTTTAAATGCTTTGGCACCATGTAAAACAAATAACCAAATGATTATTTACTACAATTTTTTTTTTGAACTCAGGGCCTGGGCACTGACCTGGGGTTATCTTAAGGCTAGTGCTTTACCACTTGAGCCATAACTCCACTTTTGGCTTTTTTTATATATATAATGTGGTACCGAGGGTTTGAATCCAATGCTTTATGTATGCTAGCAAGCACTGTACCACTAGGCCATATTCCTTTCCACTGTTATTGCTAATGTATAATTTATTTTTTCATATTAACTTGGTATCAAGTGACCTTGTTGAGTTCTCTTCTTGGTTCCTATTGTTGTATTGCACATTTCTGAGGGTTATCCTTACGAATATTCATATCTTCTGTAAATGGTAGCAGTTTTACTTAATTTCCAAGTGCCTGCCTTTCTTTCCTCTTGCTGATTAAAACAGGGAATACTTCTAATACAGTATTGAATAGAACTAGTGATGATGTGGTAGAAATGACCACAAACACTGAGTTTCAGTTAAGAACATGAAAATAGAAGCTGGGTGCGGTGGCTCACACCTGTAATCCTAGCTACTCAGGAGGCTGAGATCTGAGGATCGCGGCTCAAAGCCAGCCTGGCACTAAAGTCCCTGAGACTCTTATCTCCAATTAATCACTAAAAAACGGAAAGTAGAGCTGTGGACTCCAGGGGTAGGGCAGTTGTCTTAAGTTGAAGAGCTCAGGGATAGTGCCCAGGCCCAGAATTCAAGCCCCATGATGGACCCCCCCCCCAAAAAAAAAAGGTGAAAATAGGACTGTTCTACTCTTGTTTGTTTTTACGTACTACTCAGCCATGTGACACAGTAGACCCTGTTACTCAGTGCTTAGTATACTCCTAGATATGTGTGTGTGCGAGTCTTGCAGGGGGCTCAGACTCTGAGTTTGTGTGCTGTCACTAACCTTTTTGCTCAAGGGTAGTGCTCTTCCACTGAATCACGATAAGACTCTTGGGCTTTCTTGTCCTGACTGGCTTTGAACTACGACTCTCAGCTCTCAGTCTGCCAAGTAGGTAGGATTATAGGGATGGATCACCAATGTCCAAACTACTCCTAGCTTTTAGAAAGCAAACTTCCCTTGCATATTTAAATGAACATTTGGGGAACCTTGAGAGGTTATGAAGGTATTTTAAATATATTTTTATTGTATTTAATAGAAGGGTTACATTATATTCACCAGATAGAAGGTGTATTACTTCACAAACATTGCTACCCTTTCTCATGTTTTTGTCCCCAATTCCCTCCCCTAATCCCCTCCCCTCATCTTGTTTTCAACCCTTCCCTATCCTATTTCAAATAAATAAACATATATACAATATATCAGGTAACAGGGAGTCTTTGGGCTTCCTCAAAGCTAGCACTCTACCACTTGAGCCACAGCACTACTTCTGGCTTTTTCTGTGTATGTGGTACCAAGGAATCAAACCCCAGGGCTTCATGCATGCTAGGCAACCACTCTATCACTAGGCCACACTCCCAGTCCCAAATACAGCATTTTGTAAAGCAAATTTTATGGAAGTAAAAGCAAAATTATATACCCTCAGAGGAAAATGAGGATAGGCTACTGGACCAAGAGAAGAATGTCAAAAGCTCCTAGACCTTAGTTATTGTAATAGTCAGTGGGAGGTTAGATATGTTGAGTGTATATATATATATCTGGAGTTTTTTTAGGAATTGAAAAGGCATTTTTCTGGAACTGGACTACAGGGAGTAGTTTTACCTCAGAGACAAGGTGGTAACTGAAGGGACATTCATGCATCAAGCCTCAGCTATGGTAAGATGCAAATAAGGCCTCTGGATAACTGGTGTGTTGGCGGGGAAGGTATCTTCTGGTGAACACATGTTTGTTACAAAGCAGGTTGTTTAGAAAAGTGTACCAAATGTGGTGCTGTGCTTGTTCTTTGGCTCTTTTGCTTGGTTGTTTTCTTTCTGCCTACTCATCCACTCCCACCTTACCTCACACCACACATACTAATCTATAGTGCCAAGTGTCCTGCCAAGAACATAGGACATCTTCATGCCCTGAAGTAAGAATAATACTTTTAACAGAAGGCACAAAAGAAATTTTGATACGCTAGACCTTACTAAAGATATGCAAATGAAAACTACATTGAGGGGCGGGGGTTTGGCCTAGTGGTAGAGTGCTTGCCTAGTATGCATAGAGCCCTGGGTTCAATTCCTCAGTACCACATATACAGAGAAGGCCAGAAATGGTGCTGTGGCTCAAGTGGTCATGTTCTAGCCTTGGGAAATCTCAGGGACAGTACTCAGGCCCCGAGTTCAAGCCCCACGACTGGAAAAACAAAAAATAAAACTACATTTAGATTCCACCTCACTCAGTTATGGCCATTATCAAGAAAACTAGTAACAGATAGTGGCAGGGATGTGGCCAAAAGGGAACGCTACTTGAATGTAAATTGTTCAAGCACTCTGGAAAGCAGTATAAATCTTACTTTCGTTTCCCAGAATCACTAGCTTCACCCCCCACTAGGCATAAAATAGTAAGACAGAAGTCACCTCTACTCAGAGAAAAAAGTGACAACCAGTAGGCAGAAACAATATATACACTGTATGAAAATATACACAAATGTCCACGTCCTAGCACTCATGAGGCTGAAGCAAGAGAACTATGAATTTGAGCCCAGCCTGGGCTACATACACCAGTCTCAAGAACCAAAAAGGAAGGTAGAGAAGGAGGGTGGGAGTCTTGTCACTTTGTTGGTTAAAAGAATGACTTCTAGAACGAAAACCCCTGGGTTTAATTTTTTTTTTTTTTTTTTTTGCCAGCCCTAGGGCTTGAAGTCAGGGCCTGAGCACAATCTGTGGGCTTTCTCAAGGCCACTCGAGCCACAGCACCACTTCTAGCTTTTTTTTTCTATATATGTGGTACCAAAGAATTGAACCCAGGTCTTTGTGCATGCTGGCCCACAAATCTTGATCTATCACTTATTAGACATGACTCAAGATAGTCATGTGACCTCACCTGCTTTGATTAGCTAAACCTTGGAGGTTGTGATAGTACTTTCCTCAGAAGTTTCAATGAAATAATAAAGATCCTATTTCTTTTTTGGGGGGAGGGATTGGGGTAATGTATAGAGGGGTTACAGTTACATTCGCCAGGTAGCAGGTGCATTACTTCTCATACATTGATACCCCCTCTCATGTTTTTGTCCCCATTTCCCATCCCCACCCCCTCCCAATCATCTTTTACAGAGATAGAGCCACTTGTTGCTTTGTTGTAGTATTCTCCCATTTCCATTTTAATGATTTAAGTTTAAAATGCAGAAAATTTTAATGCTTTCAATAGTCACAACTATACAAAACTATGTCTCCTCCCCCCCCCCCTTTATATGTTTGTGTATTAGGTTTAGCTATCACTGCTTCTTAAAAAGATTTTGGACATTTTCTATCTTCTGAAACAGCATATTGTATATAAATTTAGTGCTCTCTTGTTTGGGGGAGGCAGTTCCCTATGGGTGTATGCTTCTGTACATCCTGCACATTAGGCACTAATTACCCTTGCTTTCCTGTTCTTCCCCTTGTGTAATACAAGATGCCTTACAGCTTGAAAAGATTTGGTGTCTTCCTCGGAAGTAAAGAGAAGTTTCCTTACAGCCCTAGCAAAGCCAAGTCCCCCCTCTGGAATAGAACACACATATGCTTACTAGTTAGTCTAATAATGTTTTCCTTTGGAACAAAGGATTGGCAGGCCTACTGCCCCATATAAAATAGTCATGTACCATTCCTTACTGTTCTTATCCTGTAATCCTGGCTCTCTGGAATAGTCTTATGGGACTTGGGCTGAGAAAACTCAACTCCAAATGCTGATACTCAGCAGTTGTTGCTGTAATTACTGTCATTTCTTACTTGGGATTCTTATTTCTTACCAGCACCCATACAATTGTGACATATTAGCACATCAACTGAAGAGGATAAAATCATATGCTTTTCTGAACACTTGTCTTTACATTTAGATTAACATTTCTCTAGCAACCATTTTTGTGAAGTAGCTTCTGGATAGGTTTATTTCCTCTGTTGAAATCAGTGTATTCAAGATCTTTATCTGTCCAGTCTTAAAAATTTACATGTGCTTATTTTCTTGGAGCGGGGCAAATGAATAGGACCTATTGAATGACTAACTTTCCATTGTTTTTCAGTGTAAATTCTTTTTAGGGAGGGGAAATCCTTGCTGATCTTTTTTTATTTGAATGAATATTTGTAATTGTGACCAAGTGTTATTTTTATTAAAGAATTTATTAACATTGATTTTTACATCATATCTTGCTGATCTTTTATAAAGAACCCTCATTATGATTATAGGTAACTGTAGTGTCTTCTTGGCCTGGAGAAACTCACAGGGGACGCACATGTCCTAGCTAAGTTTTTGAAGATGCATTTCCTCTCTGTTTTACTAGGTGGGGGCCAATGACACAGTCATTGTGTGGTGAGTGGTTGCTTCTTTTTTCTGCAGGTGGTGGTTGTGCAGGCAATCAGTGCTCTCTGTCAGAAATACCCTCGCAAGCACAGTGTCATGATGACTTTTCTATCGAACATGCTTCGAGATGATGTAGGTACTGTTTTGTATCCATAGCAAATTGCTGTCATAATTCTCATGATTGCCATGAAATAATCATAGTGTTTTAAGCATTATGTGCTTGATTGTGGTTGCTGTTTTATCACTATTAGACATGTAATTTATATTAAAACTTTGTAGAAATTTGTTTGTTGTTTATTTTAAATGAAAAGAGGGGAATAGAAATTTGAGTATCACAAGCATTTCTCGAAAAAGTGTCCTTAGAGCAAATGGTGGTTATATCTTCCCTTTTGCCAGGGAGGCTTTGAATACAAGCGAGCCATTGTGGACTGCATAATCAGCATTGTGGAAGAGAATCCTGAGAGTAAAGAAGCAGGTCTAGCACACCTTTGTGAATTCATTGAGGACTGTGAACACACTGTTCTGGCTACTAAGATTCTACACTTGTTGGGCAAAGAGGGCCCCAGAACACCTGTTCCCTCCAAATATATCCGCTTCATTTTCAATAGGGTTGTTCTGGAAAATGAGGCTGTGAGAGCAGGTAAGTCATTGGAACTAGTAATGATGAAGTTGCTGGTCTTTTAACTCAAGAGGGTGATAATGAAATTGAACGGTGAGGTTGCATGACATATGTTGATGGGATTGAGCCTGTCCTGGGCCTCATCCAGATTTTTTGCCTTGTGTTACAGACAACCAACTTGCAGTATAACAGGGATTTTATCTTGGCAGCTCCATTTTTTTTTCCCCCAAAGTTACAGCCATAAGCATTTGTGTATGTTGAATTTATATGAATGTGTCTGTGTATTCTGTATGATCCTCTCCAATCTTTCCTTCCCCTTAACATATGAACAGGTAGGTATACATCTCTCCCATTGTCTCTCATTAACTCAACCCTGTGTCTATGAGATAAACTTAGCTGCCCCCATGAACTCATTTTCATTCACTTCACAGTACAATTTAGCCCTCCCCCTTGACACTCCTCTGGAGATATGTTTTTAAATGCTTACAAACTAGCTAAAGAAAGTAAGTAAGTTAGATTCTTATGTTTGTTCACCTTGATATTTGGCTTTCCTCTGATCCCCCCCCTCTTGCTTTTTTTTTCTTTCTCCAACATGGATCTTAGACTCAGCTATGCTCACCTGGCGCAATAATATAGCATACTGTCTTCTCTCAACACAGAGCGTTTGTACTGGTCATTTTGTCTGCCTCTAAGGTTCTTTTCCTTTCTTTTCCCCTTGGGCAATGCAACTTGGTCTTATCATTTACCTCTAGTGAATGTTAACCTTTTAAGTTACTTCTTTACTTGCAGTTCTGTTTTAAGTACCCTTGTCTGTATTTAACTAGAATCTTGGATAGTTTTGCCAACAACTTAGTATGTTACTTAGTGATCAGAGACCCTGCTTTTTAATTTTTCTACTCTCAGGACCTAACCACAATTTCTAATAGATGTTAGGAAAGCCAGTAAGTCTCTCTTGAGTGAAAGAAAAATTAACAATAGAGTTTCTTTTTATATTTGGGGCTAGTTCTTTGAGATTAGAACTAATATAAGGTAATATATGAAGGGTTATAATGAATGGAAACATAACTCCCATAGAAAATATTCACACAGGAAAATATTCCTCAGCACATGGCTGTTATTTAATATTTAGAGCACTCTAGAGCTGGGAGAATTTTATTTATGCTTAAATGGGTCAAATAAATAAGACCAAGGAACTCTCAATAAAACAAGATATGTCATTTCCACTGAGCACCAGCTACTTGGCTAATTTTTTGTTGTTATAGATGTGCAGAGGGATTATGTTTACATGTATCAGGTATTAAGTTCCCTCATTCTCTCCCATTCCTTCCCTCCCATCTCCATCCATGAGTTATGTACTTCACTCTCATCAATGTCCAGTGCACTTCATTGCTGCACGTTTTTCACCCTTTTTCCTTGGATTCTGTGCCCTCCCTCCACTCTCCTACAGATATGCACATGAATATACCATATATCATGAGCAAAAGAAAAAAACAAATTAAGAAAAATGTCCTTTGGAGTTTGTTTCAGTATGTACATTATATCATATATATATATATAGATATATATATGAAGAGGTGTTGGATATTGCATCTTTGTGATTCTCTCTTAAGACCATTTTGTTTTGGTTTCACTATATATTAGTATCTAGAATCCTGTGCAGTTTGTCATATCCCAGTGCATTTTAGATTTAACTTCCACATATCAGAGAGAGCATGTGTACTTGGCTAATTTTTTTTTTTTTTTTTTTTTTTTTTTGCCAGTCCTGGGCTTGAGCTCAGGGCCTGAGCACTGTCCTTGGACTTTCTCAAGGCTAGCACTCTACCACTTGAGTCTCAGCACCACTTCTGGCTTTTTTGCTTTTTTTGGTACCGAGGAATCGAACCCGGGTCTTCATGCATGCTAGGCAAGCACTCTACCACTAGGCCCAACTCCCGGCCATTGGCTAATTTTTTTTAACAACTATTGCTTAGCTCTGAGACACTCATACTTATGTTGCTTCATTTTCTATGTTTTAATAGCTGCTGTGAGTGCGCTGGCTAAATTTGGGGCACAAAATGAAAGTCTTCTCCCAAGTATTCTTGTGCTCTTACAAAGGTAAGCAAAAGAGTGTCCTTTAAAATTAGAGTTCCTATCCCAGCTAGACACTATGGACTCACACCTGCAGTCCTAGCTACTTAGGAGGTTGAGACTCAAAGTTCAAAGCCAGCCTAGGCAAACAAATCTGTGAGACTTATCTCTAATTCACTAGCAAAAAGCCAGAAATAGAAGCATAACTTAAACAGTACAGTATTAACCTTGAGTGAAAAAGCTAAGTGAGCAAGAGGCCTTGAGTTCAAGCCCCATTAGTGGCACAAAAAATAAAGATCTCAAAATGTGAAAAAAAAATTAGAATTCCTCAACTAAGTAGTGAAATCCTCATTGTGTTATAACAGATGTTGAGCTGATAGAGTAGATATAGTAGTAGATATAGGGTAGATAGTTTTTGTTCTCTTTCTAGTAATTAGGTATAAGTGAGATATGTGTAAAATTGGAGTTTCAATTTTTAAATCATTTTGAGAAAGTAAACATATGTACTTGAACTTACATAAGAGATGCTAACTTCTAAGAAATCTAAAGTGATTCATATGAACATTTGAAAGTAGAAGCTTTTCATGGCCTTTGTAACTCACTATTTAGTAAGAGAAAGACTTGCTTTAGCAAACATTTCTATTGTATTTTAAATGGAACAAATTGCCATCTAGGCATCACAATAATGATGCATAGATGCTGAATTCTGTCTTTTTAGTATTCTTGTAAAGTATAATATTAATATATCTTAATTATGGAGAAACTTAAGTCTTCACTGGCGGTCATGTGATTACAGATGCAACCATACATTTCAAACTATCTCATGTTATTGTGTTCTTATTTATTTTGATGCCTTCTATGTATAGTTTCTGATTTATAAAAGCAGTAGTTCTTTAGTAATTCAGAACAGTTCCTCGATATTTGTGGAGATTTCCAGAGCTGATATTGGCTATTGTTGTGCTTTTTTAAAAATTCTAATCTTGAACTCACGGTCTGGGTACTGTCCCTGAGCTTTTTTTTTATTTTATTAAAGAATTTATTAACGTTGATTTTTACATCATATTTTAAATGACAAGTGTAACAAACAAGTGTTCAAGGAGGGAATCTCTGTTTACAATCACTGGGACTGTCCCTGAGCTTTTGTGCTCAGGTCTAGCATTCTACCACTTGAGCCACAGCTCCACTTCCAGCTTTTTGGTGGTTAATTAGAGATACATTTCATGGACTTTCTTGCCTGGCCTGACTTCGAACCATGATCATCAGAGCTCAGCCTTCTGAGTAGCTAGGATTACATGTGTGAGCCTCTGGCACCTGGCTGGTTGAGCTCTTTTATAAAAGTACTATCAGATGACCTGAATCATGCACTTTATGTATGGTGGTAAAACTATTGGAATCTTGGAAGTAGTGCTGTGGCTCAAAGGGTAGGGTGATGGCCTTGAGCTTAGGGACAAAGCCAATGCTCAGAGTTCAAGTCCCACAACTGGCAAAAACAAAAAAACAAAAACCCATTGGAATCTTAGGGGTACTGAAACATGCCTATTCTGTATTGTTACCTATGACTAGGTGTATGATGGATACTGATGATGAGGTGCGGGACCGAGCTACCTTCTACCTGAATGTGCTGCGGCAGAGGCAGATGGCACTGAATGCTACCTATATCTTCAATGGTCAGTGAGAGCCAAGCACACAGACAGATATACTTTTGTGCCCCAATCAAATGGTATCTTGAAAGTGATTTTACCTGTTAGCTGACCACTAAGCAAATGCTTGGTTTGTCTGTGAATATACTTTCATTTCTAAGGAAATCTGTGTTCACAAGGATATTTTCTCATTTGGTAACAGAAATTCACTGTTCTCCTATGGCAAAGGTGATTTCTAAGAGTTAGCTAGATTTTGTTGAACTTATTTATGCTTACTTGTGTTTTCTTAAAATAAGGCAGTTTTTATAATCACTTTTCTTTTAATTAGATTTTAGGGCTATAATTATTTCTCTTTTTTTCATAAAGCAATTACAAATAGTTCTCAAGAGATTATAATGCTGAAATCTGTCTGCATTTACAGGTCTGACAGTCTCTATACCAGGGATGGAAAAGGCCTTACACCAGTATACCTTAGAGCCTTCAGAAAAACCCTTTGACCTAAAATCAATTCCTCTTGCTATGGCTCCTGTCTTTGAACAGAAAGCAGGTAAGAGGAACAATTAACTCTTATTCTTTGTATAGATGGTTTCACAAATCTGATATTAGCACTAGAAAATGAAAGTAGAAACTTCTAGCCTATTTTCTCTAGTAACTTTCTAGAAAAAAATTTTCTAGTACATTTTGCCTATTACTCCTAAAACCTTTAGTTTAAGCATAAAATAGATAACTTTTTTTTTTTGGTGGGTCTTGGGGCTTGAACTCTGAGCCTGGGTATTGTCCCTGAGCTCTTCAGTTCAAGGCTACTGCCCTACCCCTGGAGCCACAGCCCAACTTCCCCTTTTCTTGTGATTAATTGGAGATAAGAGTCTCTTGGGTCTTGTCTTTAGTGCCCTATGGCTTGGAACCATAATCCGCAGATCAGCCTCCTGAGTAGCTAAAGATTACAGGGTTGAGCCACTGCATCCTGCAGATAACACTTTTTTTTAATTAGATTTTTTAAAAATCTTTTGGTATTTTGATAAGAGTAAGAATATGAAATGTGTCCAAAAATGAAAATTTTGCTTTTTTGTTTGTTTTTAATTTTGCAATATTTAGCACTGTTTATAATTCTATTACTACTTATTTTTATTTCTGAATTTGGTGACATCTTAATTAGTTTTTTTTATTGAAAGTTTGTCTTGAAAGTATTACACAGATTAGAAAAATCAAAGAATCTTAAAACAGTTTTTAAAAAATAAGGAAAAGGAAGAAACTTCTGTAGTACGTAGTTGTTATTAGATTATAGAAAAACTGGGAATGAAAAATCTTGTCTTTAATCCTTAATATCTCAAAATTTGTTGGATTTTTTTGTTTGTTTTTTGGTAGGTCATGGGGCTTGAACTAGGCATGGCACTGTCCCTGAGCTCTTCAGCTCAAGGCTACCACCCTACCCTTGAGCCAAGCCCCACTTCTCATTTTCTAGAGGTTAACTGGAGATAAGAGTCTCAGGTCCTTTTGTGCCTGGGTTGGCTTTGAACCTTGATCTTCAGATTTCAGCCTCCTAAGTAGCTGGATTATAGGCGTGAGCCACCTTGCCTGGCTTGGACATTTGTTTTATGAGTTACTTTTTATAAACCCCAGTCTTTGAAAGCAATTTTTATGTTTTTAGGGCTTTATTATTTTACAGTATTATATTCACTGAATGTACTTTGAATGCCACTCTTCCACCAAAAGAAGTGACAGAAACCCTTTTGGTATGTGCTAACAATAATTCATTGTATAGCTGCTAGAAGGTTCAGCCCTCATTTCTTTTTGGCTGCATCATGAGCTGATAGTAGAGGGGAAGCTCACTTAATTTCTCTTATCTGTCTTCATAGAAATCACCCTTGTGGCTCCTAAGCCAGAGAAGTTGGCTCCTTCCAGGCAAGATATTTATCAAGGTATGGTGCTTTAATGGGGAGAAATAATGATCTTATTTCCGGAGCATTGTAGACAAAATAGACTTCATGGGTTTTGTTCAGTTTGATTAATTTTCACTTTCTCAAGGCTAGAGCTCTATCACTTGAGCCTCAGCACCACTTCCAGCTTTTTTTCTATGTATATGGTACCAAGGAATTGAACCCGGGTCTTCGTGCATACAAGGCAAGCACTCTACCACTAGGCCAAACTCCTGGCGCTTAATTTTCAGTTAAAGAAATGTTTGTGTAGCTAAAGTTCATAAGTTATAGTTGGCTGGGGCTACCTGAAGTCCATGGAATTTAGCAATTTCTAATTACTGACTTACTAACTGGGAATGTTGCTCTTTATATCTACCTTGTGGGTTAACAGAATTCTAAAAATAAAATTAGAAAATAAGTTTATTTTTTTAGTAATGTAGCATATAAAGTTGCTAACTGAAAAGATTATTCATGCCGGGTGCCCTGGCTCATGCCTGTAAGCCTATCTACTCAGGAGGCTGAGAGGATCATGGTTCGAAGGCAGTTCCAGCAGAAAAGTCTGTGAGATTCTTATTTCCAATAAACTTTCACTCAGAAAAAAATCAGAAGTTGCACTAGATCAAGTGGAAGAGCATTAGCCTTGAAAAAGCCTAAGAACAATACTCAGACCCCAAGTTCAAGCCCCAGGACTACAGGGGGAAAAAGACTATTGAAATGTAAAGACATGTTATTTGAATGTTCTGGTTCTGCTATTAGTAAGGCTGTGGAGACTAAAATGTTGTAGTGAAGTTTCTCTTTTATCTTCATATCTTACTTTCTACCTACTTTTCTCTTTTTTCCTTATTAGAACAACTGGCTGCCATTCCTGAGTTTATGAACCTAGGACCCTTGTTCAAGTCTTCTGAGCCTGTTCAACTTACAGAAGCAGAGACAGAATATTTTGTTCGATGTATTAAACATATGTTCACTGATCACATTGTTTTCCAGGTGAGGTAATATGGTTGATGCTTTTAGATCCTTAAGTATAAACTGATATACTTGGAGATAAGCATCTCTTCCTTTAAGCTAATGATTCTAGCTCCTGTTTTTTGTGGGTCATGGGACTTGAACTCAGCCTGGGTGCTGTCCCTGAACTCTTCAGCTCAAGGCTACCACCCCGTCCCTGGGCCTGAGCATTATCCCTGAGTTCATCAGCTCAAGGCTACTGCCCTACCCTTGAGCCAAGTCCCACTTCTCATTTTCTAGAGGTTAATTTTGTGCCTGGGCTGGCTTTGAACCTTGATCCTCTGATCTCAGCCTTCTAAGTAGCTAGGATTACAGGCATGAGCTACTGAGCCCAGCCTAGCTCCTTTTATAAAGAACTAATTTAAAACTAGAAGTGTTAGCAGAAGTGCTAGAGTGCTTGCTAAGCAAGCTTGAGGCCCTGAGTTCAAACCCTAGTACCATAACAAAAATAGCAATAAAAACAATAATAAACAATTTGAGCTTCCTTCCCACAACTGTAGAGAACCTTTCAAACAACAGATAATATTTGATAATTAAAATTTAATTATTAGCCAGGTATCTGTGGTTCACACCTGTGATTCTGGTTACTCAGCCTTCTGAGTATCCAGGCATGGTGGCACATGCCTGGTCATTCCAGATATGCAGGAAGCAAAAAGAATTATTTTGTATAACTCTCTTTTTTGTATAAAAGAATATGAAGGGCCAGGAGTTTGGCCTAGTGGTAGAGTGCTTGCCTAGCATGCACGAAGACCTGGATTCGATTCCTCGGTACCACATACATAGAAAAAAATGCCAGAAGACGTGCTGTGGCTCAAGTGGTAGAGCTCTAGCCTTGAGAAAACCCAAAGACAAAGCTCAGGCCCTGAGCCCAAGCCCAGGACTGGCAAAAATAAATAAATAAATCACTTAAAAAAAAGAATATGAAGCAAGTGTATAATGAAACTAATTATGTAAAGTGTAACTTAAAAAAAACCAACACCAATATAAATTAAGTGAATTGTTCAAAGAACTTTAGCTGTCATATTTCTA
This sequence comes from Megascapheus bottae, assembly GCF_031878675.1. Taxonomy (NCBI): domain Eukaryota; kingdom Metazoa; phylum Chordata; class Mammalia; order Rodentia; family Geomyidae; genus Megascapheus; species Megascapheus bottae. The sequence continues at coordinate 68,971,857 of NC_143513.1, read as the reverse complement.
ACATCTTGGTAGGGCTCACACTCAAGAAAGAGCAAATATTATAAATACAAAGAATTCAAGAATAAGACTATCACTATTGCTGTTGTACACACAAAAATATTAGGTGTGGTTGGGAGTGTGGGTCAGTGGTTTAGTGTGCACTTAGCATGTTTGGCTCTGAGTTTGATCACAGCACAGAAAGAAAAGAAAAAGAAAAAAAAATCTTAACACTTATAATGCTATTTAGAGAGGGATGGCCTGGTGGGTTCCAGAATAGACTGTGGATTGTAAGTGGGAAGAAATAGCTTTCTCTAAAACATTCTTTAACCTTCACAATTTTTCCCACTTGCTTTTCAGTTTGACTGTACAAATACTCTCAATGACCAACTACTAGAGAAAGTAACAGTGCAGATGGAACCATCAGATTCCTATGAAGTGCTGTGTTATATCCCAGCCCCCAGCCTGACTTACAATCAACCAGGAATATGTTACACTCTTGTTCGATTGCCTGATGAGGATCCAACAGCAGGTACAAAGGCAAAAGAAATTTATGTTATTAAAAATGCTCTCTCCTTGACTCTTAAAATGTCTGGACAAATGATTAGAATTTAAGAAATGGTTCTTTTGTTCAGAATTTAATGATGATTATATGTATGTATGTATGTATGAGTATGTTTATAAAATTGATTGCTACAGAAATATTAATTTTAAAATTAATTCTTAGTCGGAAGTGGAGCTGTGGCTTCAGGAATAGGGTGGTAGCCTTGAACTGAAGAGCTCAGGGACAGCACCTAGGCCCAGAGTTCAAGCCCCATGACCAACAAAAAAATAAGCAAATAAAATAAATTAATTCTTAGTAATATTTGTTGGGATTGTAATCTTAAAAGAGAAACAGCGTATATAGTAGTAGTCTAAAAAGGGACTCAAGCTTTCTGTTGGAACAATGAGAGTTCATATACTTGATGAAGAATAGTGACCTACTCCTACTCTGATGTTTCTTTCTAGGACATTCTGCAAAACTGCAGTTATTTAGCAGATTACTGACATTTTAAAAAATATCCTTTCTTAGATTCTGCAGCATCAATCTGATTAGTATGTTTACCGTAGTGTGTTTTACTTTAATTATTACTTTTAGCCAACCATTTTGTATTCATGTTTGAGAAATGCTTTGCAATTTGTTTAACCTATGTAAAGTGTGTGTGTGTGTGTGTGTGTGTGTGTGTGTGCGTGTGTGTGCGCGCGCGCGCGCATGCGTACGTACACACGCATATTGGGGGAGAGTGACTAAAAGAGAGTCAGCTGCTAGTGCCAACAAAGTAGTTATGTGCTTGGGTACTTCAGGATTTCAGAGGGCCTTGTGTTCCTTTTTAAATGTCAGGTTTCTGTTCTTGATTTCTTTATCCTACTGAGTTCTCTTCCCATGCCCATTGCAGAGCACTGACAGCCATTGCAGTTTTCATAGAAATAAGTACACACATCACACTGATGTTTTGAACAATTTTTACTGCTTGCAAGTATAGGAAAAAACAGAGGTCAACAATATTAACAAATAATTAGGGCAGTTACAGAGATATGAGAAATCATAAAAGTAATTAAGTAGTTATCACTGGTCATCATTCAGTTACACCTGGGGTTTAACCCAATTGGTTTTAGAATCCCTCGCCTAACTTCCTTCTTGATATCAATTCCTGGGAGCCCCTGCTTAATCTTATCTGTGTTGGGTGTTATACCAGGCTACTCAGACTCTAGCATGAGGTAGATTCAAGTTGGCACCATTGCTGAGTCTGAATCCCAGGTTGTTACCTCTAGCCATGGGTGGATCTGCATCTTTGTTCTACAGCCACCCTGGATCTATAACTCCCTGGGTAGGAAGGCACTTCCCTATCTGGCCTCTGATATTTCTTCTTTGAGCTTTAGATCATCAGTCTTAAACCTTTAATTGCCTCCTTATTCCTTTGTAGTCACACTTCCTTGTAGCTTTACTTCTCTACAGTTAGATATGTCTGAAATATGCCTACTAGCTTGAGTAAGCTATCTGTACTTTCGTAAAGCTAGTCTTATCTACTTGTTCCAAACTAGTATGTAGGCCTAGCCTTGATGTAGCTCTGATGCTTTTGTCATCATCCTGGGAGACTATATTTTATTTCTTTTTCAATAGCCATTTATCCTTGCCTCAGAACTCCCCCTCCTGTTGAACTCCTTATCAAGTTCCTGTATTTTAAAGGTGCTATCACCTTACCACATAATTACAGAGGGAAGTAAAATGTTGAACCCACTGAAAAAAAATCTAGGCCTTCCCAATTGTGAATACTAACTTCTCCTATTCTCCAGGATCACTTTGATAAGTGATAACTCAGGTACCCACACTCCAGGCAGTGGAATTAACAGAATTCAATAAGTACAATTTTACAATACCAAAAGATACAATGCAACAGTATTGAAATTACAGATTTACATATATTATAGGAAAACAACAACAGAAAATATTTCCACCAACAGAGGAAGAATAGAAGAGGCTTTCTCACCCATTTTCTCTTAGGAATTTAAAACAAAGATCTTACAAATTAGCCCAGAGGTTTCAACCTTTGGTCTGCTGGCTAGGGACTCTGATTTTTGCTTTAATTTTTGTTTGACAGTTAGAGAATTTTCTTTCTTTATCGTTAAAGAGTTTTTATTCAGTGATAGAATGTGGTTATAAACTTTTACATCTTAGGGGAAAAAATGAAATTATGTCTCAGAACTTGGGCTTTTAAAATTGTGTTAGTAATTATTTTTGATCCATTATATACCTGTTTAGAAACAAGCTCCTTTCTATTCTTTAGGGTTTTGTTTTTTTGTTTCTGTTTTTTAAAATAGAAATCTCTTAAGTTTGAATCTATGGCCACACTAAAGACTTTTCTGTACAACAGAAGAAGTGAAATGCCAGGTCATAGATGGTAATAGGAGGCTTTTACTCACTCTCTTTAAAAAAAAATTTCCCATCACAGATAATCCAAATTTTACAAACCAGTATAAAACCTGTTTTCTCTAACATGTCTTATCTCAGAAAGTGACTTTTTCCTTAGAGTAACAGGGAAAAAAAAAAAGAAATTCTTGGTTGTGATTTCTTGCAACTTGAAAACAACATAACAATATAAAGGAATATAGGCTTTATACACAGGTAAGGATAGAAAATTCTGACCTTATATATACTCTGTGATCTGAATAAATTATTTCATCTGATAAGCCTGTAAGGGTTGTTACAGGGATGCAATGAAATAAGTAAAGTACTTAGTGTGAACCTGGACACATAGTAAACAACAGACACTAATTCTGGAATTACCTGTTTTTCCCATTCATCATTTTAAAAATCAAGTATTCCACAGTTCAGAAAACACCTCTAACATATGCACTAGAATATTGTACCATCAGTCACACTTTCCTTTGCTCAATCATTAACTTTCTCACTTCCCCCAATCTTTATAAACACACAAAAATCTCCTCTACTGAAAAAAATTGCTTTAATTAAACTTGATAATACTACTACTGTAACACCTCCTCTCAAAGCTTGGGTAATTTCTTAGAACAGGTATTAACAGGTCTCCACTTAATTATCCCTATATATTATCTTTTATCCCCTAAGAATTACTCATTTACCCACTAAGTTTTAGAAAATCTTTCAAGCAAAGTTCGTTCTTAACTTCCATTCTCATCTGGCAACTTTCCTTCCTTTTGACTTTTTCTCACATCAATAAAAATTTCATGAACTTCTCTCCAGTGTGGAACTTTATAATGTTCAAATCTATTTTCCTTTTCTTATTCCACTGTCTTATTCAGAATCAATTATAACTCTAAATTGATTTTGTTGTTATACTATTAGCCTTTATAGCATCATAATTCTCATTATCTAAAACTATTTCAATAAGTGGAAATAACTTACTTTTTAAAAAAGTCTCCCGTAGAAAATACTCATACTAAGATCTTCCATAGAAAATATCCATATCAAGGTCATCTTTAACAATATAGGTATGGGATTTTCTTTTCTCTGTTGTTCATCAGGAATGCTGTCTTTCATATAATGTTCATAATTCTTTCATAAACACTTCCCTTTTTTTATTTTCCAGTCAGCATTTCTTTGAATAATGTTTCCAAAGCAACCTGATGGACTTACAACTTTTCTCTGAATCTGTAGTCTCCCATACATTAGTTTTTTTGTTCGATATTAGTGATATTAACTCTTGCCATGCTATTTGAAATCTACTCCTTCCATGTAATGATATTAACCTTGAAGTTTTGTCACTTTGACTAACTTCACTCACTAGTGTCCATATTAATAACCAGAAACTTTGTATTTTCAGTAGTAAGCATTTGCTTCAACACTATGAGCAGGATTGGCAGGATATCACTATTCAGTTTAACAGTTTAACAAAAAGTTTAGTAATATAGTTACTAATTTCTAAATTTAGTATTTGTACAGTTTGACCCATCATGAAATCTGCCAGGATTTGTTTATTTACCTTCTCAGTCACCATTATCCAGTCTGACTTTTCTCAAACTTACTGAAGTTTTTATCATCCACTTTATCAAGCATCTTCCTTTTCTAGTTGATGAGGAATATGACGATGCCAGCATCCTCCCTACCCATAGCCTTCACTCCCTTTTCTTACATAAGCCTACCTCTCCCATCTCTCCATAAGGCAGCATAAACATAGTGTGCCCACTCATGCTCTTTTATTTTAAGAAAACAAAAATAGGCTCACTTTATTAGTGCTGCCTAGGCTGTTTAGTCTATCTGTCGTACAACTGGATTCCTAGTAGGATTTTCCTCCTTAACATATTTTATTGCTCTCTTTTCCATCTGCTTAATTTCCAGTAGACTCAACTACATCCTTATCAAGTGTATTCTTTCTGAAAAATGGCTGCTGAGGCTTTCTCTTGAGATTCCACTTCACCAATTTATCTCTATGTGAGCATTTGCTCTCCTGATTCCACCCATTTATCAAGTGATTACCTGGTGGAGCTTTTGGGTAACCACTATCTTCCCCATTGACAACTTGTTTGTGCCTCCTGTTCAGGATTCTTCTGCATCTCCTACCTAAGTGCCAACATTCCAGGAATTCACCTGGACATATTTGCATATATTATAGTTACCATGTCATTTCTGATTCCTGGCCTCTAATATTTCTTCCACTATCTTCAATAGCCCATAACCTCCATTGTATTTTTCTTATTTTTTCTCAGTCAGCAAGGCTATTTCCACAGGTTCTTAAGGGTGAACTCATTCCTCTTCCAGGAAGGAACTTATCTACAATATCACACCTCTGGTCTTCCATAAAACCCTTCATTATCATCTGCTTATTCCAAGAATTGACAGCACTCTTAACCACAACAGTTTGATAACCCTGAATTCTCTCTCCTTCCTCCCTCCCTCCTCCCCCTCCCTCTCTCTCTCCTTCTCTCCCTCCCTCCCTTCCATCCTCCTTTTCTTTCTGCTATCTCCACTGAACAAGGGCCACAATAACTTGAGATGGTTCTGTCTTCTCTTGAACAGGTTATTTCTGATCCATCACATGATCAGATTACTTTATAAGTATACCTTCTTGTGGATAAAGATTTAACCATGCCTAGCTATCATCCACCCCTAAGCCCCTGTTTTGTCCCCAGGTATTTTCCAAGAAACCAATCTATACATAGCCAACAAACAGTCATAATAATTGTACTACCTTACAGTCAGTGAATATACTCAGGAATCTTTTCTCAGTGTCAACGCCCTTCCAAACACATATTCACTGTTGCCACAATTACTTGCCTGTGTGCCCCAAGAACATTCTACCAAACCAATCTGCTGTCTGAATTCAACATTAACCACCCTAACCACTCAGGTCAAGCAATCTAGGGAAAGTCATTTCTCACTTAGGACTGCATGGTACCTTGCGTGATCTTGCCTAAGTCTTTTACTGACCTGTAGCCTAAGCAATTTCTAGGTTTATACCTTCCATACCTCCTTCTACTTGGGTTCCCTCAATCCTGCCTTCACCCTATGTCATAAACGTCTTCCATAGGCTTGTTCACCTAAACACTTTTTGTCTTTTTTTTTTTTTCCTGGTGCTAATAGAGGGCCTTTCCTAAGGTTTTCAAAAACTCTCTCCTTTAGCTGTCCTAACTCAACTCTGTTCTCTTCAAGGTTTTCCATCGATTAGTTCCCATTCTTATTACCCAGTAACTTCCTCTCTTCTGGGAAACTCCTCCCATCCCTGATAAGTTCTCATGCTGTGATCATCACCACAGTACAGTTCCACCTGCCATGTAGATGCCTTTCTCTCAGCTGTCTCCTATAATTTTCTAGTTCATTCTGTAAACTTCCTCTTGACCTGTGTCCCCAACATCCACCACCACGTAACATTCAGTCCTCTTTATATCACATTGTTGAAAAGAATACTTAGCAGTCCTTCCTTATGTTGCTACAGTATAAGGAATTGGTTCCTACTCATTCTTACAACTACAGCTCCGTGGGATCATCCACATTTGCTTTCTGCAGATGTATGCAAAGGACCATCTGCCTCATTTTATAATACCAAATTCCTGCCAGACATATTTTCTTCTGCCCTCACTACTAAAATGGTATTATTATATTACAGCCTGACTGGCTATTGAGTAGGACATCTTTCTTTCTCACTACTCATATATCTTTACTCCTCTTACCTCCTCTTCCTCAGCACTCATATTTTACATGACACCTTCTCCAGCACTTCTTTCTTTCCTATTACCCTTACCTTTCCCCAAGGACCACCAACCCTGTCCACCCATTTCTCTCAGCCTCCCTGCTTCATCTCAGTCCTCAGGAGGGACCACAGTGCTGGCACTGCACTCCCGCTCCTGATTGCAGATCCCCACATGACCCTCATCCTTCAGGTGCCTCTCAGCTACATCCACTTGCTTGCTGTCTTCCTCATCCTGAGTGACAGTACCTGTTCTCACAGAGTGACAGTCATGACACGTGATGCCTCCATTACCCTGTGTCACAGGTGCTGTCTGCTCACTGTCCTGTCTCTGTCTCATCTCCATCCTCCTCCTTCCCCCAGTGATTCTCACCCAGGGGTGCATGGTCCCCAGATGTCCTATCAAGCCATCTTTTGACTGGGGCTGTTGTTGTTCAAAGTTTGTGGGCAGACCCCTGCTCCCCTCTGATGTTTTGATAGGCCCCCTGGGGACCATGCCCACCCCCCCCATTGGGTGGAACCCCCCACCCCCCACCCCTGTTAAGAATCACTGTCGTGGATGCCCTCTGTACTCCTTGGACTTTCCTCTCCCTTGTCATGCCTCTAACTTGCCAGTGGTGGCCCTTTGACATCCTAATGCAAGGATGTCTGCCCTCCCCCCTCTCCCCTCCCCCCCCCATACAGACCCGGCACTCTCCACTTGGATCCACCACTAGACCTGGGCCAACCCTGGCATACATGAGAGAGTTCTTTTGAAGGCCCTACTTCTCCCCCAAAAGATAGGACTGTCAGGCCACTGTCAGTGTGCTTCACTCAAATCTGATCTTCTGGAGATTACTGTTGCCCATTTATCTGAATGGCACCTGCCATCTGTTGTTCCTGCTTAAGATGCAGCTCAGAGTAACCTTTGATCCTCACATCCCCCTTCTTTCCTTCAAACCAACCTTCCCCTACCTTCATCCAGCTGTTCTCTCTTTCATAATAGGGCACATTCAGTAGTCTCCCTACTGTAAAGACTAAAGACAGAATTGTCTGCCAACTCAGTTCAGTAAGATATCCTCTCAATGCTAGAGCTGGACTGTGTCCACCTCCCACCCCTCATTGCTCCCAACCAACCATCCTCTCCTTCTAATCCCACCAACCTGACAATACCCTGTCTGAATCTCCATCCCCACTACTTGTCCTTCCTCTCTCTCATTCCTCCTTCTCAATTACTGTCCACCCCATTTGCTGTTCTCTCTCCAAGCCAAAGCTTATATGCTGCCTGAGCCATCTTAGATGCCTTTGTTCTGGCCTGGGTCCTCCCTTTTGCCCTGGCTTTCCATTGCTGTTCAGCTTATCTTTGTCCTATCCTGGGCTCTCCACTCTGCATCCTCCCTGGGTGCTTCTTGCTTCCTGTGTGTCTTCCATAGGTGACTACTGTAGCTTCATCTTCTGCTAACTTTCTGCTTCTGGCTTGTTTGTTCTGTTTGCCTCCTTGGTCAATGAAAGAGTCCCTGCTTCTTCAGTATGGCTAGTTCTTTTCTCAACAACCTGCCAGCAGCTAGGCCTATGCCTTTTTTCCCCTTCTTTTTATTCCTGTCTTACATTATTTTCTGCAGTGACACTAGTTTGAGTCTTCTACTATTATACCTCCAGCTTTCCTTAGGCTACTTTTTCTTCACATATCCCATTTGTCCATCAAGAAAAGAACACTTAATTCTACAGCCAGACCTTCCCCTTCCTGGTCTGTACCGCTTTCCTATGTACATTGCCTGTCTATGCTACCAAATTGGCACAATAAACAGAACATAGTCCTGCCTATTACACACAGAATGTTTGATTCCCACTAAATATCCCTAGGGCCAACCTGGCTATAATAAGGATACTGTAACCATGTTAAAATTTTAGGAAGCCCTTCTTATATAGCTACCACATTGCATCTTTATACATTTTTCCCTTCATATTCTCTGGATTAAGCCTCCTGAAGAAAAAAAATGTACCTCAATAACTTTACAATTTTCATCCTCTCAAAGCTTATTCTCACTGTGCCCATTGTCTACTAACATAACTTGATATATTTGACATGCCATTGGTATGGAATGGCACCCAACTCTCCATGTCCCACATAGTATACCTCTCTTAGCCACCCTTGAACAGTAGAACTATAGCTTCACTGGTCACTCAGAAATGCCTCCACCTCTTCCATTTGCAGGCAACTTCTTTCTGTCCACCTCCTGAACTCACTCCATGCCCATGTCCCTGAGGTTACCTGTTAGTGGGTATGTGCAGGAGCCTTTTTAATGTATATCTCACCCAGTTCCCTCCCATTAACCAGTCACCTGCTCCTTTGCCTATCATCTCATTAAGGCCTCATTCTACAGGTGCCTGGGCCTAAACCTGTCCTCTCTGCTTTGCTCCTTAGGTTGGTCACTGACAACCACACACCTCACCAGTTTGGCATGCCCTGAGATATGCCCATGCCTCCAAATTGGCAGTGCTGCATTCTGCCTTCACTTGACCTTTCATGCTCCTCCCTTGACGTTTGCCAGTGCCACCTAACACTCATGAACGCCTTCATGACCCAGTACTGCCTCCTTCCCTTTCCTTTCCCATTAACGGCCTCTACCTGCCTCTACACTATATAGAAACTACCCATAGTAGCATAGTGAAAAGTCTCTCTGTTTCCACCATGGTTGTAGACTTATCACTTACGCAACCACCCCTCAAAATCCTTCTCCTCTTGCTTTCCTAACATTCTGTGTTCCTTCTACACTGTTCACTTGTATACCCCTGCCACCTTTCCGTATACCTGCTACCTTTGAATAAATCTATGCACTCTGGAGTGTTTCCCACATTCTCTTAAGTGTACTTTTCCTGACCAGCCCTGACTGCTGACATCAATCCCAGCCTCTTTGTCACTCACTTGCTCTTTGAATTCACCCCTAAGCTCCATAGCTTCTCACTAGAGTGAGATCCAACATATTAACTATCATTTCTCCCCTTGGAGCCCTTCTCTCCAGCTTGGTATCTTGTGTCCTTTCTTACCCTGTGTATCCTGTACCTTCTTCATTAACAACTGCCATGCCCTCCTTCTCTTTGAACTTCCCCAAACTCGGTTGCCCTCTGTCCTACCCACCTCATGGTCTTTTCCTCCCTAGGCCTGCTCATCTGTAATTCTCACTTTCTCTCCCTCTTTCTTGGTGCCTTATGCACCTTCTCTGATTCAGGGTCTTCCCTGAGCCTTTAGACAGATTTCTCCCTCTCTTCCCCTCTCTCCTTCACTCTTCCTCTCTCCCCTTCCTCCCTCTCTTCCCTTCGAGTCCTCTTCTCCCCTGCTCTCGCCTTTCCCTCTTCCTCCTCCTCTCCTTCCCCTCTTCTCTTTCTGCTCCTTGCTATAATTCATTCTGTTGACTTTCCTTCTGGTCTCTACTACACAACAAGGTATACTATACTTTCCAACACAACACACACACAAACACCCTTCTTTCAGCTGCTTTCTATGATTCATTCTGAAAACATACCTTCTTGACCTGTCCTCCATCACATTCTGTTCCATCACATTCACACCGCTCTGCAGCACAGTGTTCCACATCTCCACACACAACCCAGCAGTCCTTGCTCATTACTCTTTAACCCCAAAGTTTTAGGCCCTTTTGGTCCTCACAACCATAACTCTTTGTAACCTTCCTCCTTTCTTTTCTGCAAACACCAGCTGAGAACCAGCTCAGGAGCATCTGCCTGTTTCTACAGCCAAATTCCTGTCCCCACATGCTTTTGTTTTCTGTGCTCAGTCCTGCCACAGCACTTACCTGCTCTCAACCTGTCTTGCTGCTGAGTATGACAGCACTCTTCCTGAGTATTCCTATCCCTTCTTCCTCCCTCTTCACAGCACTCCTTTCTTCTTAGGAGCTGTCCTCCAGGACTGCTTCCTTTCCCCTCTGCCCTGCCTTCCACAGTGGAGGAGCACCTATCACCTCTGGGCACTGCCCATCTCTCTCAGCCTCCCTGCTTCATCTCAGTCCTCAGGAGGGACCACAGTGCTGGCACTGCACTCCCGCCCCTGATTGCAGATCCCCACATGACCCTCATCCTTCAGGTGCCTCTCAGCTACATCCACTTGCTTGCTGTCCTCCTCATCCTGAGTGATAGTACCTGTTCTCACAGAGTGACAGTCATGACATGTGATGTCTCCATTACCCTGTGTCACAGGTGCTGTCTGCTCACTGTCCTGTCTCTGCCCCATCTCCATCCCTTCCCCAGTGATTCTCCCTGCTTCATCTCAGTCTTCAGGAGGGACCATGGTCCTGACACTGCACTACCACCTAATGGTACCTAATGGTACCCTTTGATGTCTTTACTCAAGGATCTCTGCCCTTCCACAACCCACCCTCCTCCCCCTTTAGAATTACTACCATGACTTCTTAGTCTCCTAAACCTTCTCTTTCCCAGTATTTCTTCATGTATGTTTTATACAACCTCAGCATTCATCAGATCTGGTTTGAAGTTCAGTTCCATTCATATTATGTCTTGTTGACACTAAATCATTATCATATTTTTTTGTTGTTTGTTTTTACCAGATGGAACTCAGAGCCTGAGCACTGTCCTTGGACTTTGTCAAAGCTAGAACTCTACCACTTGAGCCACAGCACCACTTCTGGCTTTTTGCTATGTATGTGGTACCGAGGAAATGAACCTGGTTCTTCATGCATGCTAGGAACTGTTACCACTAGGCCAAAGTTGCGGCCCCTATCATGGTTTTTGTTAGTAACTTTAATTCTAGTCCCCTCTAAACAGAATTTGTTGTACCTTTCTTCCGTTTTAAGACACAAAGATTTCCTATCTTTGAGCTTTATCGTTCTATTTTTAGAGCCCTGGTACTTTGTCTTTTCTTTATACTTGTTTTCCTTCTTTTGATGAATCTTTTCAACATTTTTTATTGTCTTTAATTAATTGTCCCAAGCAAGTATACTGTTCTTTTGTCAAAATGTTATCAGTCTGAGAATTACATATCAAATCTTTTACCAGATTGGTTGAAAAGGATTGTTTTTTTAATGTGTTCATCCTGTCTCATCTTTTCCCACCACATAGAGTCTTATCCTATGGCTCTTCTTTGTCCCCATGCTCCAGCCCTGATCTCCTTTCCAACCCACTGTGTCTTGCTCCAAAGCTACCCGGACCCTGTTGCACTTGTCTACTTTTTACTCCAGATCCATAAAAAAGGATTTACCTACAATTTCCACTTGTTTAAAAAATAATCTGGGGACCTACAACCTTGCCATATGCTCAAGGCTTTAAGAGCACACAGTGTTCTCTCCCAGTTATTGTGCATCCTGTTTCTGCTTTTCTACTCTGGGACTTTCCCCTGTTGCTCCCCTATTGCTGGCCACTCTGACTGCCTTTGCCTTGCTGTCTGTTGTCTATCAGTCGTAGGTATCTATTGTTCCATGAATCTTGTAGGTTACTCCCCTATATACTCTATTGTCCTATATTCACATCTTTCTTGCTGCATTGTGTGTTCCCTACTTTTTCCGGATTCCACACTAACGAAGTCTTCCTTTGCTCTGCCAGCATTTTCTTCAAGTACCTATAATCTGCCACTTTGTCTAAGTTGGTTCTGTTTCTGTTATCTGTGTTTTTGTATTTCCATTACCTGCTGTCAGTTTCAACTCTTTCAACTCTCTTCCTAGCCTATCTTCTTTTATTAGCTGTCACTTGTTTGGACATTGCTTTTATTTTGGCCATCTTTTTTCCTTAGACTGCCTTTCTTCATCTATTTTCTGTCCAGCCTTCCCTCTCTTCCCTCACTCTCTTCCCACAACACTCGACAACTAGTCTTACCCTTTCTCCTCTTTCTTCCTTAGCTCTTATCATATTCTTTCATCCCTACATTGCCCCAGTTGAGGCCTCTCCCCACCAATCATATGTCCCCTCTCTGTACTTTTGCACCTGTGCAGATCTCTTTTTAAGTTTCTGTCTTGGGAACACTATGGAAACAGGAGCTGTAGACATATGTAAGTACTCTCCTCTTATACTGGACCAGTTTTGATCCTTTGTTTTTGTAGTCCTCTCCATGCAGACAACCTCCACGAGAAGTTCTGCTTCCAAACTCTAAACATACCTGTATCCAGGCATTGTTCCCACTGTGCAAACTACTACCCTTCCCTTCCTCCACTACTCTTAGTGCCTTGTCTCCTGCATGCCCCAACAAGTACAATGTACTACGTAGGTATCTCCATACACCAGGCCATCTTTCAGCAACCATGAGAGTATGGAAGCAGAGATTCAGTGATGTGATTGGACACCTCCTCTGCATTGCTTCCCTCTTAGCACTCTGCCACCTGGATTTGGTCTTTATCAATCTGTGCTCATCAGTGAGATTACCTGCTGAGGCTGTCTGCAAGAGTCATCTTCAAGTGCAGTGCTGCCCAGTCTCTGCCCTTTAACCCAATTCACTTTGACCTTCTGTCACTCATTCTTCAAAGGGCTTAATGCTGCCTGTTCCAATGCTTTTATGTCTTGACACTGCTCTACTTCTATGTCTGTCCTTGATCTGCCCCGCCCCCACCATCTATTGCACCACATTCTTGCCCTCTGAGATCTGGCAGCATCTCTAAATTGTAGAATACTGGATGTCTCCTTCCATTCTTTCATATTGGTTCTTTTAAAAAAGGAATAATCTAGAAATTTGTGAATCAGATTTCTCCCATTTCACTCACCTCAACTCTATTTTTCCTATAAAACAAAATTGCCACTCACACAGTACCTTTTGTGACTGTCTCACTCCCAAACCTTTCTTGGAATACAGGATGTGGATTTAGCCCTCCATGGTACATCCTTTCATTTTCTCCTGTTGTAGGTTTCTGGACACTGTCTACGTCCATACCAACATCCATTCATGCTTTGCTTAGACCTGGTAGAACGTCCTTTTCATTCAGAATTTTCTATGTCTGTGTCCTTCGTGACTGGCCTACATCACTGTGAAAGATGGCATCCTTTGCATCTCCAGCTAGCTCTACCAGCCCTGCCTGTTTTGAGTTCAGTCCTAAATATCCTAATTACACAGTTACACCATGTTAAGGACAGTTTCTTGTCAAATAATTATTCCCACACCCTTTTATCATTTCAACTTTCATCAGCAATGGTCCCACATCTTTTTAAAGTGCCTAGATCATATAACCTCACCGTCCTTTGGATAACTACTATCTGTACTTTGCTACTCACTAGTATTAGATATGCTGTGGTTGTCCTCCTCAACAGAATTCATCACTGATACTGTCCCATTTTGTGGCAGTGAATGGCACAGTCCCCATGTATTGTCAAAACAGATCTCCTTGGTGCTTTTCATGTACCTTCCTTAAGTTTCTTAATGAACTTCTCTATTCTGTCAGTACCTGGCTTCTTCATCTACTGGTTCCCATTCTTAGCAAGAAAAACCTCTCTCCTCAAGCTTTTCAATGTATGACAGTCACTCATTCCACTGGTGCTCTCCCATGTGAGGAAAACTCTTTCCCTCTCCTGGACCTCATACACTGGCCTCAACTGAACAGTAAACTACTATTTCACTTCCTAACACAATATACATGAATATTGCTCTTTCAACTACCTAATAGAATTTTCTGAATCATTCTATACACCTCCCTTCTTCATCTGTCCTCCTTACCTACTGCTCCACCACATTCACACCGCTCTGCAGCACAGTGTTCCACATCTCCACACACAACCCAGCAGTCCTTGCTCATTACTCTTTAACCCCAAAGTTTTAGGCCCTTTTGGTCCTCACAACCATAACTCTTTGTAACCTTCCTCCTTTCTTTTCTGCAAACACCAGCTGAGAACCAGCTCAGGAGCATCTGCCTGTTTCTACAGCCAAATTCCTGTCCCCACATGCTTTTGTTTTCTGTGCTCAGTCCTGCCACAGCACTTACCTGCTCTCAACCTGTCTTGCTGCTGAGTATGACAGCACTCTTCCTGAGTATTCCTATCCCTTCTTCCTCCCTCTTCACAGCACTCCTTTCTTCTTAGGAGCTGTCCTCCAGGACTGCTTCCTTTCTCCTCTGCCCTGCCTTCCACAGTGGAGGAGCACCTATCACCTCTGGGCACTGCCCATCTCTCTCAGCCTCCCTGCTTCATCTCAGTCCTCAGGAGGGACCACAGTGCTGGCACTGCACTCCCGCCCCTGATTGCAGATCCCCACATGACCCTCATCCTTCAGGTGCCTCTCAGCTACATCCACTTGCTTGCTGTCTTCCTCATCCTGAGTGACAGTACCTGTTCTCACAGAGTGACAGTCATGACACGTGATGCCTCCATTACCCTGGGTCACAGGTGCTGTCTGCTCACTGTCCTGTCTCTGCCCCATCTCCATCTTCCTCCTTCCCCCAGTGATTCTCACCCAGAGTGCATGGTCCCCAGATGTCCTATCAAGTCATCTTTTGGCCATCTGTTGTTATTCAAAGTTTGTGAGCAGACCCCTGCTCCCCTCTGATGTTTTGATAGGCCCCCTGGGGACCATGCCCACCCCCCCCATTGGGTGGAACCCCCCCACCCCCCACCCCTGTTAAGAATCACTGTTGTGGATGCCCTCTGTACTCCTTGGACTTTCCTCTCCCTTGTCATGCCTCTAACTTGCCAGTGGTGGCCCTTTGACATCCTAATGCAAGGATGTCTGCCCTCCCCCCTCTCCCCTCCCCCCCCCATACAGACCCGGCACTCTCCACTTGGATCCACCACTAGACCTGGGCCAACCCTGGCATACATGAGAGAGTTCTTTTGAAGGCCCTACTTCTCCCCCAAAAGATAGGACTGTCAGGCCACTGTCAGTGTGCTTCACTCAAATCTGATCTTCTGGAGATTACTGTTGCCCATTTATCTGAATGGCACCTGCCATCTGTTGTTCCTGCTTAAGATGCAGCTCAGAGTAACCTTTGATCCTCACATCCCCCTTCTTTCCTTCAAACCAACCTTCCCCTACCTTCATCCAGCTGTTCTCTCTTTCATAATAGGGCACATTCAGTAGTCTCCCTACTGTAAAGACTAAAGACAGAATTGTCTGCCAACTCAGTTCAGTAAGATATCCTCTCAATGCTAGAGCTGGGCTGTGTCCACCTCCCACCCCTCATTGCTCCCAACCAACCATCCTCTCCTTCTAATCCCACCAACCTGACAATACCCTGTCTGAATCTCCATCCCCACTACTTGTCCTTCCTCTCTCTCATTCCTCCTTCTCAATTACTGTCCACCCCATTTGCTGTTCTCTCTCCAAGCCAAAGCTTATATGCTGCCTGAGCCATCTTAGATGCCTTTGTTCTGGCCTGGGTCCTCCCTTTTGCCCTGGCTTTCCATTGCTGTTCAGCTTATCTTTGTCCTATCCTGGGCTCTCCACTCTGCATCCTCCCTGGGTGCTTCTTGCTTCCTGTGTGTCTTCCATAGGTGACTACTGTAGCTTCATCTTCTGCTAACTTTCTGCTTCTGGCTTGTTTGTTCTGTTTGCCTCCTTGGTCAATGAAAGAGTCCCTGCTTCTTCAGTATGGCTAGTTCTTTTCTCAACAACCTGCCTACCAGTTTTTCTGATTTTAGCTTAAGTTTTTCCTTTTCGGTGTTCTGTTCCCTTTCATACTCCTTTGCTCACTGTTTCGACTCTTCTTATTCTGTATGTCATATATAATGTTCTAGAACCATAAGCTCTCTCTGTATGTTCCTTTTATTGTTACCTCTACCCTCCCCTTTGTCTTTGTTTTCCAGTTCATTCTTACCCAAACCCTCTTTTTTTGTTCTGTGCATTACAACTGTGATGCCAGTCTGACATTTCTACTTTATATCCTTTCCTGTCCTCTATCACTTCCACTCACCAGGAAGTCAAAATTCAGGAAATGCATTCCTATTCTTTACCAGGTTACCGGTTTATGCTTTGTCGATCTCTCATTTCCTCATCACTTCCTGGGCCCACTAATATACTAACATTTGTATTTAGTATTGAAGATGTTCTCAGCCTGTTCTTTCCACCTTTCTTTTTCTCAGGATAAGACTTTCCAAGGCTTGAGCCCAAACATAGTATCTTCCCTCAGACTTTTACCCTCTGTTATAGAATGAATTTGCTCTCTTTTTACTTTTTATTTGACATTCTGTAATGCCACATTGAATTTGAACACCCACCCTTTTGCCACATCTGTGATGTCTCCCACTTACAGATACTTGTACATAGCAGAAGCACAGATTCAGTGATCACTGCGAAATGCCTGTTTCGCATTGGTTCCTAGCTGGGCTCCTACTATTTGCAACTATCCTTCTGCCCACAGGCTGAACTCAGTCTGTATTAGTCTATCCCCAAGTCCCTGAGTTTACCTGCCAGTGCTTTCTGTGCAGGTGCCATCTTAAAGTGCTTTTCTGTGTTTAATTCAACTTGTGTTGTTTCTTTGCTCCCCTTTCTATAAATGTTCCATTCTCCAAACACCTTGGTTTTTGCCTCTCTCTGTTCTCCTTCAAAGGTTTGGTCTTTATACTTTCTATCTCAACAACCTATCTCTTGGAATCTGATGATGTCCTCAGTTTCAAAACTGTACTTCATCATCCCTTTTTCCAAATTAGCAGCTCTGTCACACTGACTTCCTATTTTCTAGAGATTCTGTCTCATCCAGTGCCTCTTATCCCTTTCTTAACCTATCAGTTCCTTTGATTCAAATGGAATTTCACATACCACCTCTCACAGCAGCCAGCTCCAATGATTCCTCCTTTATATACTGGATATCAATTTAATCCTCACTCTCATTATTTTCTTCCTGAGACACTCTGCTTCATCTTCAACTCCAATTACACTTCACCTGTTATTTCCTATGAACTCCATTGAATCATGAGTCTTTCTGCCTTACTGTTTGATCCCTTCCTCACTTATAGTCAATATTGCTACCATCGCTAGCCTACGATCTCACTGTGCTGTGGATTCTTTCTATTGTCTAAAGTTACTCCTAAAAAAACTTAGCTTCTGAGTGTCACCATTGTGAAGACAGCATCCTTTCTGGGAGTTATTGCCTTGGATTTTCTCATGTCAATATGCCCTTCACTTAACGTTGGTTCACAATACCTCTGAAGTGCTCCTACTTCTGCAAACTCACAGCCCTTAGCCTACCTACGTGTTCCATGCTCTCTTTCCTTGATGTGCTTCCTTACACACTTTGATACATTTCTGGGGAAATGTTTTGAATCTTAATTTGCTGTCTACCTTGTTTTCTTGGTATAGTGTATTGTGGGATGTTCAACCCAGCTCTCTCTTCTCTTAACTGTTAGTCTCCATTATCTATTCACCCTTGCTCTTCTTTCCCAATATATCATATCACTTATGTCATGTTGCAGTATGGTTTGTAAATGCCTCATCTGTACTCCCATTTTCAGGGCCCAATTGATCATATTTCCCTACTTTCTTTCTATACAGCATTCAAGATACTAGAACACCTTCCTTACCTATAATCTGTGGAATCTCCAGCTTATTGTTAGAATTGTCAGGGTTGTAATTCCTCTGAAATTACACATATACACTGCATTAGATTATACCAAATCTCTCCCCTTATGCTTTAAGTCTTTCTCATGCCCAAGACTGCACTGTCCAGTTCTTCATAGCTAAGTTCCCTAATCCCTCTTAGACATCTTTCACATTCTTCTTCATGTGTGTTGGCAAATGTGTTAAGTGTTGGGGCAGATGTCTGATCTGCAGTTCATGACCCCATAAGCTTTTATCTTTTACCCACGCTTCTGCCCCCACAAATTCCTTCTCTCCTCTCAAAAATGCTCATCCTCACCTTGACTTTCCTACTAGGCACAGCAGAGCTCTTCAGGTGCATTCCAATCCCTGCCTCCTCTTCCCCCCTTCTTCCTTCTCAACACTCACCTCTCCCAGGAGCTGTCCTTTAGCACTACTTCCTTTTCCCTCTGCCCCTGCCTTCCCCACAGAACACCAGCCCATCTCCTCTGGGCACTGCCCATCTCTCTCAGCCTCCCTGCTTCATCTCAGTCCTCAGGAGGGACCACAGTGCTGGCACTGCACTCCCGCCCCTGATTGCAGATCCCCACATGACCCTCATCCTTCAGGTGCCTCTCAGCTACATCCACTTGCTTGCTGTCCTCCTCATCCTGAGTGACAGGACCTGTTCTCACAGTGTGACAGTCATGACACGTGATGCCTCCATTATCCTGTGTCACAGGTGCTGTCTGCTCACTGTCCTGTCTTTGCCCCATCTCCATCTTCCCCTTCCCCCAGTGATTCTCACCCAGGGGTACATGGTCCCCAGGTGGCCTATCAAACCATCTTTTGGCTGGGGCTGTTGTTGTTTAAAGTTTGTGAGCAGACCCCTGCTCCCCCTCTGATGTTTTGATAGGCCCCCTGGGGACCATGCCCACCCCCCCCCATTGGGTGGAACCCCCCACCCCCCACCCCTGTTAAGAATCACTGTTGTGGATGCCCTCTGTACTCCTTGGACTTTCCTCTCCCTTGTCCTGCCTCTTAACTTCCCAGTGGTGACCCTTTGATGTCCTCACTCAGGGATGTCTGCCCTTCGCCCCTCTGATACATACCTTTCACCACTTGCAACCACTACATTATTTTCCCTGGTATTACATGATTAGGATCTGAACCAACCCCATACTGCATGAGAGTTGTTCCTATAGCAAATACATACCATTCCCAATCATCATGACTCCACTAGATCTGATTTTCAGTTGTTCCGTCAGTATTTTTGCCCCTAATTTGTTTGTTCAGTTTGTGTATCATTATCCTTTTTCCTTAACCTTTCTATTTCATATTCTAATAAAAGAATACTGGCAGACCTTCCCCTTTGGTCTTCAAATCTTTCCTTTTTCTCCTACAAACTTTACCTTACCCTTTACCTTTTCTTTTCCTCTCCATCTGAAAATATTCTTTCTCTTTTGGGTGGATCCCTTGTCTTCTTAGCAGGTATTTATCTGTCTGAACACTGGATATAGAATTATCTTCCAGCTCAGAATAGTAAAATTATTTTCTCAATGCCTGGCACTTGGCTCATGTCCCTCACCCCAAATCCCACCCTAACCCTCCCTCCCCCCACCCCACCCACCATGCCCAGCCCTACCCTCCCATCCTACCCAGTAAATCCCACCCCCATAACCCTCCCCACCCACCCCCCTTCCCCGCCGGATCCGTGGTAAAGAGCCTGGCCTAAGTTTTGTACCCCTGCAACAACACTCAAGGCCATAATCAAGTGATTCCACTTTGTTTATGGCTGTCCACCCCTTTTATGCTTTTCCTTCCCCATGTGAAGTTTTTCAAGCTGGACTAAGCTTTCCTAAGAGCCTTCTGATTCTGGGACTGCTCCCCTATCCTTGTTTTCCACCTGGTCCAGCTTAACTCTCTTGCATTCTGAGCATTCCACTCTTTTTTCTTCCTGGTTACCTCCTACTCGGTCTGTCTTCCATGGGGACTCTACCTTGTGCTACATTGTGCTTGTATAGCTACATCCTTTTTGGCTACATTTTGGTTTGTGGGTCGTACTTTAAATATATAGTACCTGCCACTTGACCAAATTCAGGCCTCTTTTGTCCATATACTCTTCTCCTTTTTCTGGTATGCTTTCATCCTTAAGCTTTTTCCATCCCTTTGTAATCTTACTTTTCCACTAATTCTAACTGTATCTTTCCTTTAGCCTACCTTTTCCTTCACCTCCCTCAAAGCAAAGATTTTCTGTTTTTACCTTTTCCATTAATGGTCAGACAGAAAACAGGTCCTACACTTCTTGCTCTTCTTCCTTCCTTCTCTATTACTTCTTTATCCTCTCAAAAGGACTGTATAAAGTGAATGTAATCCCGCCCATTAGCCTCTCTCCATAGGTTAAGGTCAGCCAGTTGTCCCATTTCTTTCCATAAAAGGCATTCAACGCATGCATGATGCTTTTTAAGGATTTTCATGCAGGTACAGTTTTCTATCCGTTTTTTAAAATTTTTTTTAATTTAAAGAAAGAAAAATCTAGCAGTTAAATTCCTTACTGTCCCCTGAGGGCCTTATTCTACCTTCTATAATTATCTTGGTTAGCAAACCTACAGTTTGGGAAATGTCCCAACTCCAAGCTTTCCTACATGCCCTGTAGACTCTCTGCTGCATGGTATACCTCTCTCCTTTCAGCCACCCTTGAACAGCAGAGGCACAGTTTCACTGGTCACTCACTGCAAAATGCCTGTTCCACATTGGTCCCAGCTGCACCTCCGCCTTTTGCAGGCATCTTCTTTCTACCTCCATCCTGAACTCACTCCATGTCAGTCCATCCTCATGTTCCTCATGTTCCTGAGGTTGTTGGTCAGTGCTTATCTGTGTAGAAGCCTTTTTTTTTTTTTTTTTTTTTTTTTTTTTGCCAGTCCTGGGCTTGAGCTCAGGGCCTGAGCACTGTCCTTGGACTTTCTCAAGGCTAGAGCTCTACCACTTGAGCCTCAGCACCACTTCCAGCTTTTTTTTTTTCTATTTATGTGGTACTGAGGAATCGAACCTGGGTCATCGTGCATGCTAGGCAGGCACTCTACCACTAGGCCAAACTCCTGGCCCCAGCCTTTTTTATTTTTTTAAATTTTTTATTTTATTTTTTTGTGTGTATATCAGTCCTCTGGCTTGTACTCAGGGCCCAGGCACTGTCCTTGAGAATTCTCAAGGCTAGCTAGCACTCTAGCATTTGAGCCACAGCACCACTGCCAGCTTTTTTCGGTGTATGTGGGAATCAAAACCAGGGCTTCATGCAAGCTAGGCAAGCACTCTTCCATAGGTCCTACTCCCACCCTATGCAGGAGCTTTCTTAATGTATATGTCACACAGTTCCCTCCCATTAACCAGTCATCTGCTCCTTTGCCCACTGTCTGCTTAAGGCCTCATTCTGCCTGGGCTAATTTTAACCTCTCCTCTCCTCTCTGCTTTGTTCCTTAGGTTGGTCACTGACAACCACCCCATCTCACCAGCTTGGCATGCCCTGAGATATGCCTATGTCTCCAACCTGGCAATGCTGCATTCTGCCTTCATTTGACCTTCCATGCTGCTCCCTTGACCTTTGCCAATGCTACCTGACTAACACTCAGGAACTCCTTCATGACCCAGTGGTGCTTCCTTTCCTTTTCCATTAACTGCTCCTACCCACCTCTGTCACATATAGAATCTGCCCGTGGTACTCCAGTGCGAAATCTCTGTTTCCACCCTGGTTATGGACTTAAACCTTGCATGACCATCCCCTACATTTCATCCTCTTGCTTTCCTGACACTCTGTGTTCCTTCTACACTTTTCAGCTGCATATCCCTGCCACCTTTCAATTAGTCCATATACTTGCTATCTTTCAGTCAATCCATGTACTCGGGAATGTGTCCCTCAATCTGACCAGCCCTGACTGCTGACATAGATGCCAGCCTCTTTGTTACCAACTAGCTATAATAAGTCCATCTGCTCTGAGTCATCCTGAATCCTTGACTTCACAATTTTGATGGCATTTATCTTTTCTCCTAAAATAGTTCCTCTGACCTTTCTAAATTTCAGCATGCCCTCATGCTCCTCAACATTCCTTAAGTACCACAGCCCTTTCCATCTCAATCTCAGTCTCTTCCAGTCTCTCCTTCATTCCTGGCTCCTCTGTCCATGCCATACTTTCTCCTTAGGAGACTTCATCTACTACTTTACCCATTTGTCCAGAAGTATCCCTGGATTCCCAGGGAGACTCCTTGTTACTGGTTCTTGAAATACCTCTTTTTACATAGGACAATCTCTACAACTCTGTCTCATTCCAAACTGTGCTCCTTCTGCTATCTTCGTTCTTGTCCCTTGGACCCTCTCACCTCTGTCATGTTTTCCAATAATATATCCTCTTCCTCTTCTTATTCCTGAGTCAAAGGTAATTATTTATTCTCTTTTCCTACTCTGTTGTATATTGAAGACCTATACTTTCCCCTACCCATCACTCTTTTTAGCTAAGATTGGAAATTTGTCCAGTAGTCCTCTCTGATATGAACTCTCCATGATCTGTTCACAGTTGTGAATGATCTCACATATTTCATATTCTTTTGCTACAGAGATTGTACTGAATTTACTTAGTTTAGACAGCAGTTCAGCCTTGCCTGACTGTGTATCCAAGATGAATATCCTTTCTATATCCCAAAACCAGTTCTTCCTGTAAAAACTTTTCTGGTTTTTGTTTTGTTTTATTTTTTGTTTGTTTTGTTTTGTTAGTTTTGGGGCCTAACTCAGCCTGGGCGCTGACCCTGAGCGCTTCATCTCAAGGCTACCACTCTACCCCTGGACCTGGGCACTGTCCCTGAGCTCTTCATCTCAAGGCTACCACCCTACCCTTGAGCCAAGCCCCACTTCTCATTTTCTAGAGGTTACTTGGAGATAAGAGTCTCGGCTCCTTTTGTGCCCGGGCTGGCTATGAACCTTGATCCTCAGATCTCAGCCTCCTGAGTCGGAAAGATTACAGGCATGAGCCACTGTGCCTGGCTACTCCCTGTAAATTTTTAAGTGTCAATTCCTTTCTCTCTTTTCTCCTCTCTTTCTTCTCCCTGCCTTTCTCCCTTGAATCATTCTTTTTCTTCTTTAAAAACAAATTATTTTGATAGGGTCAGTAGCCAAAGCTGGCCTTGAACCTTATGATTCTTCTGCCTTCAGCCTCCTGAGCACTGGGATTTCAGCCATGCACCACAAGCCTGTTTTTTAACTATTTTTCCTTTCAAATTCCTCTGAAAATGCCCTGAGAGGACATCTTCTGCTCTTCCTATGAAATCCCTGCCTTGAACATTTTGTCTTTTGCCTTCACTCTAGTCACAGCACTTACCTACCATCAACCTGACTTGCTCCTGAGTATGACAGGTCTTCCTGGACACTTTCATCGTTGTTTCCTCTTTCCTCTTCCTCATGAGCTGTCCTCCAGGACTGCTTCCTTTCCCCTCTGCCCTGCCTTCCACAGTGAAGGAGCACCTATCACCTCTGGGCACTGCCCATCTCTCAGCTTCCCTGCTTCATCTCAGTCCTCAGGAGGGACCGCAGTGCTGGCACTGCATTCCCACCCCTGATTGCAGATCCCCACATGACCCTCATCCTTCAGGTGCCTCTCAGCTACATCCACTTGCTTGCTGTCTTCCTCATCCTGAGTGACAGTACCTGTTCTCACAGAGTGACAGTCATGACATGTGATGCCTCCATTACCCTGTGTCACAGGTGTTGTCTGTTCACTGTCCTGTCTCTGCCCCATCTCCATCCCTCCCTTTCCCCCCCCCCCCGCCCCCGTGATTCTCGCCCAGGGGTGCATGGTCCCCAGGTGGCCTATCAAGCCATCTTTTGGCTGGGACTGTTGTTATTTAAAGTTTTTGAGCAGATCCCTGCTCCCCCTCTGATGTTTTGATAGGCCCCCTGGGGACCGTGCCCACCCCCCCCCCATTGGGTGGAACCCCCCACCCCCCACCCCTGTTAAGAATCACTGTTGTGGATGCCCTCTGTACTCCTTGTGCTTTCCTCTCCCTGGTCATGCCTCTTAACTTTCTAGTAGTGACCATAGACATCCTCAGTTAAGGCAACCTTCTCTATGCTTGCCCTCTGATATAAAACCACTATTCTTCCCTAAATCTATAATATTTCTCTCCTTTCTAAGCCTTCATGCAAGATCCAAGCCAATCTTAGTGTACATGAGAAAACTCTTAAAACAATATCTTAATCATGTTTCCCACTATATCAGTCTCTCATGAAATCTGTGAAGGTGCTTAGTATTGTCTCCTTTCCTTAATCTTTCTTCTTTACCTAACAGAAACAAGGATCCCTGTCAGAGCCTTCCCTTTGGTCTGCAAGTCCCTCTTATGGACTACAAAATAGCCATTTTCCTTTACCCTTTCTTCCACTTATGTGCATCTAATCTCTTTTTGCCTTTGGATAAATTCATTAGTATCACCAGCCTGTATTTATCAACCTCAGCCCTAGATAAGGAATCTTCTCTGGGCTCAGATTCTTTTCTGAACACCTGGAACCTGGCTCATTTCTGCTACCCTACCCTCACCCATTCTCCTACCTCTACCAGTGATTCTCACCAAGGATGCACAGCTCCCATCTTTAGTCGTTGCTTTTTAATGTTAGTGAACAGATCACTGCTCCCTTTCTTACCATTCCCATTGCCCACCTTCAGGTAGAACCCGCACCCCCAAATCCTTATTAAAAATCACTGTTGAAAGTCTCCTACTTTAGGAGTCTTCTACTCCTAATTTCCACCCCTGAACTCCTATACATCCAAGTTAATTCCACCCCACACTCTCCCACCAAACCTTCCCTGCCATCTGTTCTTCCCTGCCACTTGTTCATCCCTGCCAGATAAGAACCTTACCCAAAATTTGCAATGTGCAACCATATTCAAGTCTTTAAGAACACACAATTCCCTTGGATAGTCACAGTCACTCTCCCGCCCCGTTTTGCTTTCTCCATGCCAAGCACTATAGGCGGCTCTGAATATGTATCCTTATCTGCCTTTATTCTCTTTGTGGAACCTTCCACTTCTCCTTATCTTACTTTTCATGCTATCTAGCATGTCCCTTCCACCTGACTCTCTTCTTGCTCTCCTCCTTGGTTGTTTTTGAGCCCTGTTCTTTATACTAAGGTATTTGCCCTCTTATGTGTTGCATTATGGCCCCATAGTTATATTTTACTTGACATGTTTCTCTTTGTTACCTACTGTTTCTTAGTCACCTATGTCTTTCTTGTGGTTGGTCCTTCTCTCAACTATCTAGAAACTGCTGTTCCAAAATCCTCTCTGTAGGACTCTGTTCTGTTTCTGGACTTGCTGTCCTGCTCAAACTCTTTCCATCCTCTACCTATCAGCTTCTCTTCTGCAGTCAGCAACAGATGTTCTTTCTCTAGATTATCTACTAATTCTTGCCTCCCTTTCTGCCTTTCTTTTGCATCTCATACTCCCCCATACTGCTTTTTTGTGTTTTCCTGGTGATTAGTAGGTCTTCAAAAGTCTATAATCCGTGTCTGTACTGCTTCCTTTTAGCCCTTCTTCTGTTATTCCTCTTTCTGCTGGATAGGATCTCATACAGAGAATGTACTCTGTCCATGGAGTTTAGCCTCAATTCTCCCTTAAAGTTTTCCTCATTTATCTTCCATCCTTTTTCTCCCTGTTGCTTCTTCATTAAAACATTCATATACATAGGTTCTAATTTCTGTTTATCTTCCTTGTCCCTCTCTTTTGGATTGACAGAAAAAACAACCAAACAAACAAAAACAGATCTCACACTTCATTGGGCCCATGCTGTATTCCAATTTTTAGTTTTGTTATGTATCTTCCTTCCTTTCTCATAGTATCTGTAGAATCCCAACTCCAAGCTTCCCTACATGCACGACTGGCTCTCTGCTGCATGGTATATCTCTCCTTTCAGCCACCCTTGAACAGCAGAAGCACAGCATCACTGGTCACTCACTGCAAAATGTCTTTTCCACATTTGGTCCCAGCTACACCTCCACCATTTGCAGGCAACTTCTTTCTGTCCACCTCCTGAACTCACTCCATGTGGATCTATCCCCATGGCTCTGGGTTACCTGTCAGTGGGTATGTGCAGGAGCCTTTTTAATGTATATCTCCCCCAGTTCCCTCCCATTAACCAGTCACCTGCTCCTTTGCCTATCATCTCATTAAGACCTCATTCTACAGGTGCCTGGGCCTTAACCTGTCCTCTCTGCTTTGCTCCTTAGGTTGGTCACTGACAACCACACATCTCACCAGTTTGGCATGCCCTGAGATATGCCCATGCCTCCAACTTGGCAGTGCTGCCTTCACTTGACCTTTCATGCTTCTCCCTTGACCTTTGCCAGTGCCACCTACCACTCAAGAACTCCTTCATGTCCCAATGCTGCTTCCTGTCTCTTTTCTTCCCATCAGCTGCCCACCCCAACATAACACTTTTCTGTGGCAGTCCAGTGTTAAGTCTTCCTACCCTAATGATTTACTCTTGTATGGCTATCCTAGACATTTCTCCCTGCTATGATTTTTTCCAGAAACCACTGACTTGCTCTTTAGTATCCAGTTGTATTTCATATGTCTTCTCCCAATCAGCTTAGGGACTCTAGAAATCTTTTCCTCAGTGTCTATAACCCTGTCTGACTTGCCACCACTACAAGCCTCTCATGTATTTTTCTGAGCCTGTCACTCCTAACTTCCCTGGCCTCAGTATTAAATGCTCTCACCTTTGGTAGAGCTGTTCCTTCAACTTAGTGTCATCTCTCCATGCCAATCTCTGATTAAAAAAAAAAAAAATTACCCAAGACTCGAAAGCTTTACGCAACATTTTGGAACCACTACTTTTACTTCTGACTTGCCTTAGTATCTACCTTGGTTTTATAAGAGAAACTTTCTACATACTTCCTACTCACTCCCATTTTCATGGTTCTTGCCATGTCTCATTTATACTGCCTTCTCTGGTATCCTACCAGCAACCTATAATCTTAGATCCAGGTGACCTATCACATTACTAGTCGCAACTTCTTCATTCTGTTCTGAAAGAGTGCTTGGCAGAAAAAGATCTCTGATGATCTCCACTTCTGCCCCTACTCTACCCCACAAACAAAAAGGCCCTCCCTCAGCCTGGCTTGATGCTGGTACCAGTAGCTCTCTTCCTATGCATTTCCATTTCTGCTTCCTCTTGCTCTCTTCCCCTTCTTCCTCTGCAGCACTCATATCTCCCATGAGCTGTTCTCTAGCATTGCTTCCTTCCACCCTGCTCCTTTCTTCCCCATCCATCCCTATCCACCCATCTCCTCTGGGCACTGCCCATCTCTCTCAGGTTCCCTGCTTCATCTCAGTCCTCAGGAGGGACCACAGTGCTGGCACTGCACTCCCGCCCCTAATTGCAGATCCCCACATGACCCTCATCCTTCAGGTGCCTCTCAGCTACATCCACTTGCTTGCTGTCCTCCTCATCCTGAGTGACAGTACCTGTTCTCACAGAGTGACAGTCATGACACGTGATGCCTCCATTACCCTGTGTCACAGGTGCTGTCTGCTCACTGTCTTGTCTTTGCCCCATCTCCATCTTCCCCTTCCCCCAGTGATTCTCACCCAGGGGTGCATGGTCCCCAGGTGGCCTATCAAGCCATCTTTTGGCTGGGGCTGTTGTTGTTTAAAGTTTGTGAGCAGATCCCTGCTTCCCCTCTGATGTTTTGATAGGCCCTCTGGGGACCATGCCCACCCCCCCCATTGGGTGGAACCCCCCACCCCCCCCACCCCTGTTAAAAATCACTGTCGTGGGTGCGTCCTGCATTCCTTGACTGCCCTCTCCCTTGTCATGCCTCTAACTGTCTAGATGCCCTCATTCAAGGATGTCTGCTTGCCCTTTCCCCTCTGATACATTCTCCACTTGGATCCACCATATCACTTTCCCTGGACAACACTAGTGTGCATGAGAATTGTTACTTTGAAGGTCCCATCCCTAAGCTGTGTTTGTGTGTGTGTGTGTGTGTGTGTGTGTGTGTGTGTGTGTGTGTGTGTGTGTGTGTGTGTGTTCTCAATGAGACTCAGCCTTCTTTTCAATGTCATTAACTCTTCCTGGCTCTTACTGTTATCTTTTTTCCTTAATGTCTCTTCTTTCTGCTCAGATACAAAATCCTTGCAAAGCCTGCTGCCTCATTCTGCAAATCCTGTTTCCTACAAACCAGCACTTTATCTTTGCCTTTCATTCTATCCTACTTAAAACTTTCTTCTTTAGGTTAAGTTATAGTTTTCTTCAACCCCCATTCATCATCTTCAACAATTAAATATTTCACTATTTCAGTTCAAGAGAATTTTCTTTATATTTAGGCCTGATTTTTTTTTAAGTCCCTCTACCATCTCTAACACAAATGCTACAGTTCCCAATCCTGTTCTCTTATCCTACCCAGTCTCCCTTGATCAGCCAACCCCTGTTCAATCATTGAATTCATTCATCTTACCCCTGTATGCCAGATCAGACCCTGACCCAAAATCTATACTCCTACAAGAACATTCAAGGCTTGAAGAGCTCCTGCCTGTTGCAGTCTACTCCTTTTCTGATTTCCTTCCTCTTGTCAACTTATGAGCTTGCCTGAGCATCCCAAGTACCTTCATTGAAACTCTGGAACCCCTTCCAATCCTTGCTCCAGTTTGATGCCCCACCAATCTCCTTTTTATCTTTCTGTCCCTCCCACATTATCCTTGGGCATCTATCTGTCTTTCTTCCATAGCTGACTTTCCCTACTCTACTTAATTTCCCTTCTCCTTTATTGTTTGCATCCTTCCTTTGGTAAAGGGACCTTCCTCCCCTCCCTCCCATCATCTCTGACTCAGACTTCTTCCACCTGCCAATAGTTCCTGCCAGTCTTCCTATTCTCCATGGTGGTCTGCTCATTTCTTCCATTTCCTCCTAAGTAGAGATCTATTGTCTAAGGGAACTCCTGTTCAAGAAGTTTGCCATGTATCTTTTTTACTCTACCCTCAAAATATCTGTGTTCAGATTTTATGACCTTCTTCTTAAGCAGGTACCACTTTCTATCCTATCTTCCTGTCATTCGTATTGATTGATCCCCCAAAATTGAAGCCCTATTTTCCTATACTACATTTGTCTACTTTTTTATCCTTTCACACTAATCATAATTCCTGACTGGTTTCCAGAATCAGCCTTATACTCCCATATACTCTACCCACCTGTGGCGTGATCCACTATGGAGTCAACGTTTATACCTTCTCTGGCAACCTTCTGCCTACCCTGGGAAGGTGGAAGCATAGATTCAGCGAAACATGCACTCACTGAATCCTTGGAATTGAGGAGCATTTATTACATTGCTATTAGCAGTATCTTTCTATCCACAATTTTGATACAGTCCATTGGGTTGAGTTCAGTGTTCCTAAGATCATGATCTGGACAGTATTGGCTGTGGAGTAGGTATCTTAAAGATCAATACTGCAGAAGTGTTGAACCCAGTTCACTGGGACCCTTGCCTGGTATTCTTCTAAGGGCACAATTCTGCAAATGCTTAGGCTTTGGATTCTTTTCTCTGTTTTACTCTGCTCCTGTTGTCTCACATTGATTGCAGACAATACTAATCCTTCTCTACTAAGGTGTGCACGTGCATCCAGTAGGGGGCTTTGCATGCCATTTAATTTTTTCCTAACTAACCCCAGTTTAATATTGACAAGGTAAATGTGTGAATTGTTAGCCCCATTACGTGCCTCCTATTCCATACCGTCTTGTCATTTATGGTAGGCCAACTTTAGTATCTTTGCTTAATGTGGACTTGAACTTTGCACGACTACCCTGCATTTTTCTCCTCTTGCTGCCATATCAACATCGACTTGTACTCTTGCTCTCCTCCAATTCATGAACTCAAGAGTCTACCTTGCCCTTTGAGGTGACTATATCCTTCCTGACCAGCCCTGACTGCTGACATGAATCCCAGCCTCTTTGTCACTCACTTGCTATGATGAATCCATCTGCTCTCTGAATTCACCCCTAAGCTCCCTAGCTTCTCACTAGAGTGAGATCCAACATATTATCATTTCTCCCCTTGGAGCCCTTCCCTCCAGCTTGGT
The DNA here is from genome assembly GCF_031878675.1 of Megascapheus bottae. Taxonomy (NCBI): domain Eukaryota; kingdom Metazoa; phylum Chordata; class Mammalia; order Rodentia; family Geomyidae; genus Megascapheus; species Megascapheus bottae. Next base: position 68,941,642 of record NC_143513.1, on the reverse strand, counting down.
ATCATATGTCCTTTCTTACCCTGTGTATCTTGTACCTTCATTAACAACTGCCACGACGCCCTCCTTCTCTTTGAACTTCCCCAAACTCGGTTGCCCTCTGTCCTACCCATCTCATGGTCTTTTCCTCCCTAGGCCTGCTCATCTGTAATTCTCACTTTCTCTCCCTCTTTCTTGGTGCCTTATGCACCTTCCCTGATTCAAGGTCTTCCCTGAGCCTTTAGACAGGCTTCTCCCTCTCTTCCCCTCTCTCTTTCACTCTTCCCCCTCTTCCCCTTGCCCTCTCCTGCCTTCTGATTCCTCTTCTCCCCTGCCCCCCTTCTCCCTCTCCCTCTTCCACCTCTTCTCCTTCCCCTCTTCTCTTTCTGCTCCTTGCTATAATTCATTCTTTTGACTTTCCTTCTGGTCTCTACTACACAACAAGCTACACAACAAGGTATACTGTACTTTCTAACACACACACACACACACACACACACACACACACACACACACACACCCTTCTTTCAGCTGCTTTCTATGATTCATTCTGAAAACATACCTTCTTGACCTGTCCTCCATCACATTCTGTTCCATCACATTCACACCGCTCTGCAGCACAGTGTTCCACATCTCCACACACAACCCAGCAGTCCTTGCTCATTACTCTTTAACCCCAAAGTTTTAGGCCCTTTTGGTCCTCACAACCATAACTCTTTGTAACCTTCCTCTTGTCCTTTCTGCAAACACCAGCTGAGAACCAGCTCAGGAGCATTTGCCTGTTTCTACAGCCAAATTCCTGTCCCCACATGCTTTTGTTTTCTGTGCTCAGTCCTGCCACAGCACTTACCTGCTCTCAACCTGTCTTGCTGCTGAGTATGACAGCACTCTTCCTGAGTATTCCTATCCCTTCTTCCTCCCTCTTCACAGCACTCCTTTCTTCTCATGAGCTGTCCTCCAGGACTGCTTCCTTTCCCCTCTGCCCTGCCTTCCACAGTGGAGGAGCACCTATCACCTCTGGGCACTGCCCATCTCTCTCAGCCTCCCTGCTTCATCTCAGTCCTCAGGAGGGACCACAGTGCTGGCACTGCACTCCCGCCCCTGATTGCAGATCCCCACATGACCCTCATCCTTCAGGTGCCTCTCAGCTACATCCACTTGCTTGCTGTCCTCCTCATCCTGAGTGACAGTACCTGTTCTCACAGAGTGACAGTCATGACACGTGATGCCTCCATTACCCTGTGTCACAGGTGCTATCTGCTCACTGTCCTGTCTCTGCCCCATCTCCATCCTCCTCCTTCCCCCAGTGATTTTCACCCAGGGGTGCATGGTCCCCAGATGTCCTATCAAGCCATTCTTTGGCTGGGACTGTTGTTGTTTAAAGTTTGTGAGCAGACCCCTGCTCCCCTCTGATGTTTTGATAGGCCCTCTGAGGACCATGCCCACCCCCCCCCCCTTTGGTGGACCCCCCCACCCCCCACCCCTGTTAAGAATCACTGTTGTGATACCACCTGCATTCCTGGGCTTTCCTCTCCCTAGTCGTACCTCCAGCTTTCTTTTTATTTTATTTTTTGTGCTACCACCATACCCCTTGAGCCACTTTTCTAGTGGTTAATTGGAGATAAGAATCTCACAGACTTTCGTGCCCAGCCTGTCTTTGAACCTCGATCCTCCTATCTCAGCCTCCTGAGTATCTAGGATTACAAGCATGAGCCACTGCGCCGAGCCATACCTCTTTCTATTGGTGGCCCTTTGATGCCCTCAGTTGTGATGCCCTCACTGGTTCTTCTCAAGGCTCTGATACTCCACTTTCGTTCACCATATTACTTTTCTGTGAATCCTTGGTACAAGACCTGAGCCAGCTTGTGTATGCATTATATAATTTCTTATGTGTGAGTGGTCCAGTCTTAGGACTTGAACTCAGGGCCTGGACACTCCCCCTGGGCTTTCCTTATTAACCTAGGACTCTACCACTTCAGCTATAGCTCCCCTTTCAGCTATTTAGAGGCTAATTAGAGAGAAGAATAGCTCAGACTTTCCTGTCTCTTCTAGCTTCAAACTGTGATGCTTAGGTCTCAGCCTCTTGAGTAGCTAGGATTATAGGCATGAGCCACTGGCACCTAGCTCATAATATTTTATTTTCCAATTTCCATCTTCCTTTTTTTTCTCTTAGAAAACATTTTTGGAGTAGAAGCAAAAAGTGCCCTCTTCTTCCTTCATCTTAAATTTATATTTTTAATGCATCCTGATCCAGTATACAGTTTATTGTCAACACTGTTAATAGTTTTTCAACCCTACACCAGATCCAGGATTCTCATTTGGCAATTCCTTTTGCATTCTTACTTTTCCCTCATTACATGCTTCCGCCTATTTATTTCTTTTCTTTATAGTCAGACTCTCTTAACTCTAAAAGATATAAGGCATACAATTGTCTATGAGTTGAGAGATATAAAAATCTATCCATATCCCTTCTTGTCAGTCAGATATATTCTGTTCTTGCTTTCATGCTTCCCAAACATTAAGTTTATATACTGTCATGTGTCACCAGATTCTACATGGTGCCTGTTACTGTCTTACTCTTTCATTTTCAGTCCTCTACTATATTGTGGTTGGTTTCTACATGCTTGAACCACAGCTTGCTCTTCTCTTGTTCCTCTTTTCACAATTAGGGGATATTTTCATCTCACTTTTTATTTATGTCAGAACCTGGTTTAGACCTACATAGACCTTCTTTTTGTTTGTAATTAGATTTACATATATAGCTCAGTGTTTTCCATATTCCTTTTCTAACATCCAATCTGGTACATATAGTTATATAGTTATCTAATGTACATAGTATACTTCTTTATGACCTCTACTCTTTTAGTGATCCATCTTTTATCCTAGCTCCCTTTTCTTGATTTAGACTCTTGTCTTGCTGACCTCGTCATTTCTAAGTTTTATTATTGTGAAGCTGATTGGTCATATATTTACTCAGGTTATATAGTATTCTTTTTACTCAGTTCTATCTGTATTCTTGGGGGTTTTTTTGGAGGGGGGGTGTCTTGGGGCTTGAACTCAGCCTGGGCACTGTCCCTGAGCTTTTCAGCCACTACCCCCCTACCCTTGACCCCAAGCTCCATTTCCCATTTTCTAGAGGTTAATTGGAGATACGAGTCTCAGGTCCTTTTGTGCCCAGGCTGGCTTTGAACCTTGATCTCAAATCTCAGCCTCCTGAGTAGCTAGGATTATAGGCACGAGCCACCGCACCCTGCTTGTATTCTTGTTCTTTAGATACAATTAGAGTATCCTGCTTTATAGTATCATCCTCATGTGACATTTTCCACCTATTTTGTTTTTTTTTCCTATTGCTTTGGAAGAGATTTTATTAACTATCTGTATAACTAATACTCCTATGTGTGCACTATTCCTGCTAGTCTCCTCTTTTATTGGACATTCATTGTTCAACCCTTCTCCATATTTCTGCTTTTCTTAATACTATGCTAAATTGGTTCTATTCCTTGATAGAGTGTCTACCATTTGCTTTTTATATCCACTTCACTTAACCTGGCTCTAATTTTTCTATGCAAGCATACTTTGCTATATACATTCTCTCCCATCCTGTTTTTTAACGTTTTGTTTCTTCCTTTAAGAATTGCCTGACCATATTCTTCTGCTTTACAGGAATGAATATTTTTCACTATCCTATGTGCTTCAGTAATAATTTTTAGTAGTAAACATATTACCTTAAACTTGAAAAGGTCCTCACTCATCTTTTTAAAACCCTGCAAATATTCTCAATCATTCAAATGACAAAGAATTTAATAACAACACAATATAAACCACCTCAAAGGATAACTGCCCAACTATATAATTCACCCAACACCAGACATATTCATGTGTAGTACAAAAATGGCCTCATAGCCAGGTGCCATTGGCTTACACCTGTAATCCTAGCTACAAAAAACCAACCCAGGCAGAAAATTCCTTGTGAGACTTTTATCTCCAATTAACCACTCAAAAACTGGAAGTGGAGCTATGGTTCAAAATGATAGAGTGCTAGCCTTGACCAGAAAGAACTCAGGGAGAGTGCCCAAGCTCGGAGTTCAAGCCCCACAACCAAAAAAAAAAAAAAAAGACCTCATACTCCAAGAAAGATTATTACATTTTCTTTTTACACTGAGAACAATGAAATTTTGAAGATAAATAACAAATGGAAATATCTTCTTTAAATAAAATACCTAAAGAAGAAATATTTGGGAAATAATTTCCTTACCAATTAACTAGTTTCTTGAGTTGTCCCATACATATTATGGGGAAAATGAAAGTAATATTTTTGCTCTTAAAAAAAATCCTTGCCAGGGGCCGGGAGTTTGGCCTAGTGGTAGAGTGCTTGCCTAGCATGCACAAAGACCCAGGTTCAATTCCTTGGTACCCCATATACATAGCAAAAAGCCGGAAGAGGTGCTGAGGCTCAAGTGGTAGAGTGCTAGCCTTGAGAAAGTCCAAGGACAGTGCTCAAGCCCTGAGCTCAAGCCCACGACTGGCAAAAAAAGAAAAAAAAGAAAAGAAAAACCTTGCCATAGAAAGTAAACCAACCGATAAAAAGAGCCATGATCATAGCAAAAATATATCATTGTTTATGTGAAGTGGGATTGTTTGTGTTAGCACAAAATGGTAACTCGCTATTTCAGTATAATTCTTTATGCACATGGTAACATGCATGAGGTATCTTCATGTTAACCAATGTTTAGAGACCTCATGACACCTACACTTTTCTTTCTTGCCTCAGTCATGTGCAATTTTTATCTTACCCAAACCCAAGTATCCAACCTATACCTTTTAAAAAATAGTCCTGATGTTTTTAGGTTATCCAACAATGGCTTATTATTAGGCTGTGTCTGCATTTAGTCTTAATTTATCTCTTTCAAACCTTTCCTCAAGTATCATCCATAAGTGAATTCTTCCTATACATTTGGTTATTTCTTATTCTATACACAGTTCCTGTTAGAGCTGACCATTCTGGTTTTTGTATTGGGTCTTTTGTTTGTTTTTGGTGTCAGGCCTAGAGATTGAATTCAGGACCTAGGTGCTGTCCTAGGTGCTTGAGACTACTGCTTTACCACTTGAGCCACAGCTCCACTTTCAGCTTCTTTTTTGGGGGGGATGGGGCAGGTTAGGTTGAGATAAAAGTTACATGGAATTTGCTGCCTAGGGTGGCTTGGAACCACTATCCTTGGATCTCAGCCTCCTAAGTAGCTAGGATTACAAGTATGAGTCACCAACACCTAAGCCATTTTGTTTCCTTAACATTGTTCCTCCTTATTCCATATACTCAAAACTGTGAATTGTGTCCTCATACTTACTTGTGATCCTCTGATCCCTTTTTTTTCTTGTATCATAACCTTTGTACTTTAGGTGCAAATTCAAAGCAGTATATCCATTTCTGCCATCAAAATTTGTGACAATTCAAAAAATGTTTTTTTGTCATAGACAACTTGAACATGCTCTTCTTCTTTTACTATAAACTCATTATGGTTCTTCTAATATTCCTTCTTTCACCTAGGTCATTTCAGTGGATATCCTTATCTCTTTAAGATATGTACTTTCTTCAATATTCAGTCCCATACTGTTCCTGTATTTCATATTGCCTACACTCTGTACTGAATCTGTTTGCACTCTCCATTTAGTGCAGACTTTCCTAGAATTTCTGCTCTAGCCCATAATAAATCTATGGCATTAATTGCCCTTTATCTACTAAATTGTGTACTAGTTGCTTCAAGTCCAACAAAGCTTTTTCTAGGAAGTATACCATTCTTCAATTCTTACTTTTCCATATTCTTGGCTTACCTCTTACCTTCCTTCCATAATTTGTACCTGGCTTAAGATACAACTCTTTACTAATCTTGTGGTTCTTGTGTCTCAGTGTTCCTCATGTTGTCTCTTCATACTACCATAACTTGTCTAACATTTTAAAAAACTGTATGCTCTACACACCAGTCTAAATACTGCATCCTCTCTTCCTTACTTACATCCACTTTTTTTCTTCTTCCTTATCTCTCTCTTAGAAGTTTGTCACTTGCATCCATTTCTAACATAATTGTTTAATTATGAGCTCCATAATTGTTTAATTATGAGCAAATTCTTCCTAAACTCCTTTACTTACTTGCACTTTCATGTGTACTAAAAACTCTATTAATGGCTCCCATCTGGAATCACAAGAATGTCTTCTCTAGAAATGTGTTTTTGTGGGACTTATGATACCCATGCACTTATCACATAATATAGATCTTCCTCTTGTTTGTCAGTTTATTCTATCCTTGCCCTCATCCTTCCCCTTTTTGAACCCAGGACTTTGCACTTGCTATGCACTCTACCACTCAAATCAACCTTTCAGGTTGTCCAAGGTTTTTTAATCAAGATTCGTCTTATCCTATCTTCTAACTTTTAACAATGAAGCCCTTTAATTAAAACTTCCATTCCTCTCATTCATATACACACTCCACCACTTTTCCATAACTTTGCTGTATTGCTTCAAGTCTTTTTTTAAAATAATCAAAATGCTGCACATATAATCAAGACTGTACCATTCCTGAAAATCATTTGCCATTCTCCCTTCCAAGATAAGGCCACATGAATTAGATACTTATCTTTATATAACTTTAATAATTATATATTCATAAATAATGTATAAGTTTATCTCATGATTTTAAATATACATAGACTCTTTAAAAAATTCCATCAAACATCAAGAACTAGTCTACTTTCTGAGCACTCCTATTCAAATTCAGACCTTTGCTTCTCTTTTGTTCACTACTCCAGTGGAGCAATCTTTAACATCCAACATTTAATCATTTAGACCCTTTCTGAGATCTGATAATTTCTCAAGATTGTTACAGTTCTTTTTGATCTACTGTTTCTTTGCCTTGTTATACTCTATAGTAGAATCAGAATCCTATCCTAATTCACACAATATTCTCCTGTAATTTACATTAAAATCTTTTAAATTCTTTCTTATTCTGGTATGCTGTGGCATAGCTTTTTCTGTGCATTCTGGATGCTATAATTTTATTGGGGCAATAAATATGAATGTGATACTCTCCTCCAACAAATTTACCGTATAATTCTCAGCCATTTCTGAAGAAATCATTTTCTGTATAAACCACACATACATGCTGCCTAATTGGCCCATTCTCATCTATTTTAAGCCTGCTTAGCAAGCAGTGCTTTTTAGGACAGACAATTCATCTTTATAAAACAAACTTTCCTATTAACTAAGTTTTTAATAAAAAGTGTGTCCATGGAATCATGAGCTAATCTGCTGTTTTCTATCCTGTTTCTATCCAGGTCTGTGAAACTTGGCTAGATACCTTATTCATTTCCATTCATTGCTATTGAGCCTTCCCATCCAATTTAATGAATTGGATTCAGTTTATTCTCTGTATCTCCTTCCCTCCCTCTTTATGTGTGTGTGTGTATCTTACTCAATTCACTTCTGTGACAACTACTCTTTATTCTTCTATTTGTTCTACATATGTTCCTTAACTCGGCTAATCAAACTGTTCCTTCACATTCTATTATAACCTAGACCCAAGGTGTTTGTTTGTTTGTTTTCCAGCACTGGTCCTGGTGCCTGGGTGTCATCTATGAGCTTTTTTACTCAAGGCTAGTGCTCGCTCTACCACTTGAGCCACAGCTCCACTTTCACTTTTGGTGTTTAGAGATAAAAGTCTCATGGACTTTCTTGCCCAAGCTGGCTTTTAACCATAATCCGTGGATCTCAGCCTCCTAGGATTATAGGTATAAACAACTGATGCCCATCTCCAGGTATGTTTTATAGCCCATTAATTAATATCTGCCATTCTTTTTACTCCTCAAATCAGCCTTCCCTTAGATAGCATCTGATTTGTCCTCTTCTTTCCATCATGGCCTTCGGCCCAAGTGTAGGACCATACAGCTCCAGTTAGTGTCAGTGGTGACTGTCTTTTTCAATAACTGATACCTTCTCATCTAGCAGTAATTTTAACTTCTTTTCATCCGGCTTTATCAAAACTTTGCCTATATTTACTATTTTTCCTTCATTTAGAGACCACATAGATATCTGTCCCACTGATTCAATGTTGACTTCTGATAAACCAACTCCTCATAGTTATCATTGTTCATTCTCTGCACAGTGGAATTTTGGTCTACTCTTACTCTTCTCCAAAACTTCCTGAACTGTTTCCTCTTCATAACCTTGATTCTTATTTACAGTCATGTTCCTTCCTCTTATTTATCCTTCTTATAGTCTCTCTTCTTCAGCATTTGTAACCTAGATTGGCATAAAATCATTCTTTGAGTTTCTTCCCTCCAGTTGTCAGTATTATTCATCCTATTATTCTGTCTCTATTTCTCTTTATACTGGGGCTTCTACTCAAGACCTCCCACTCTTGCTCAGCTTTTTCACTCACAGGTGGCACTTTACCATTTGAACCATGCCTCTAGTTCTGGCTATGGTTCACTGGAGATAAGAGTCTCTTGGATTTGTCTGTCTAGTCTGGCTTCCAATCTTGATCTTCAGATCTCAGCCTCCTGAGTATCTAGGGTTATCAATACTGAGCCACCTGTACTCAGCTTATCCTAGCATTCTTTAATGACTTATTGGCCATTTCACTATACTACAGGTTGCAGTCCTAGCCTCATCTGTATATTTTCTTTCCCTTTAGCTTCTTTCTTTTCCATTCTTTCCTTCTATCCTCCCACACATGTCTCCTCAGTAGCTTCCATAGTTACCAGGTAATGCTAATGTGATAGCTCGCAGTAAAGGGCTCAATATCAGAATTATTCTTAATTTGCTTTAATCTAAAATAGAGGAATATGGTGGTCTTCAGATGGTATCTTGTTAAAACTGCTGAACCCTCCTCTGAGTTTCTAAGTTTCAATAGACCTGTTATCAGGAAAATAACATAATTCTGACAGTCCTATTTAATGCTAATGTAAATACTTGTCCACAACTTAACCAAGCTCTTTAAAAGTTCACAGCAAAGCATCGAGAGTAGATCTACTAACTTTCCTTTTTATTCAGCTCTCTGCTTTTGTCATATACTCATCGTTGCAGTCTGGCCTCACACTCAACAAATTTGATCATGAGGCCCACTTTGGGATCTGATAGAATTCTCTATTTAGAAAATCTTTATAGCACTGTGTGCATTTGCATTTTCTTTTTAACCATCGTCCTTCTCTGAATCATTCTCTACCAATGCTCTTTTAGGCTATAACTTTTCATCTTTCAAGCCTTTTGGCCCAAATATGAAGCTATCTTCCTCCATTCAATACCACCAATTTTGCAGCTTTCACTTTCCTATCCCTTTCTTCCTTGGTACATATCTTTCCCTAAACAGATACACTGCTTCAGCCTCCCATCCTTAAAAAAGTATTTCAGCAATTATATATTTTCATATAACAGAGTTAAAGGAGAGAGAAATAGAAAAGGAGAGCATTTCCTGCTCACCACACAGGAAATGGGACTCCAGCCTCTCATCTTTTAGAAACAATCTATGTTCCCTGTAAATTGTCTTGGCCTTCTTTTAAATAGTACTCCTGAGTGCTGTAGATGCGTTAGAGTAATTTCAGTTCAGCACTTTACGTGACATTTATCTGTTCTGTCTTTGTTGAAATTACCCTCACATATCTTAATTACACATAATGTAAGTCCCCTTACCAACTTTATATATAAATAACCAATGAATCTTTAATCTTGATTTGTATTTCCAACATCATCTCCCAAAACTAGTTATCCATTCTATAGACAAACTATTCAGAGAACTTCTCCGGCATAATTATATCAGAGTTCATCTTCATCTATCTAATTCTGATCCTAATCTAATTATATTCCACAAAAGTATATCCTGCCAATACAGTCTTCATTCTTCCCCTCTTGTACATATTGCTTTCTCAAGTCTAGTACTGAGAATGGAGAATGCAGCATTTGACCCAAAGCCACAAATTATAGTCTTCTAGAGTTTCTATTCTGGAACACCATCCCTTTTCCCACCTGCCCATATCACTCCTACTACTCTCAATTATTCTTTATATGCTGTTCCCACTATAATTCCTTTTCTTTTTTAATCATGGTCTTTGGTACAACCATGGTACTGTAGTCTTCTTAACAATAGCATGTCCATCTTCACATGACCTTGTCTTTTCTGCAGGGTCCTTCACTCTTTCACTTGCTGATTCTACAGAAATACCTATGTTACTGTGTATTTGTTTTCAGCATCCATCTTCATTAGTTTCATTAATTCAGTAGCTCTTTTACTTTCTGTCTTTTTCATACTGTTCTTAGTATATGAATATATTTACTTCCTTAGTTTTGACCTTGGTAGGATTCCTGCCATTGACCTTGGCTCAGATCCATCCCTCTTCAGTTCTCTCTTTGATTTCTAAGTTTGTCATATTTGTTGCTTCAAACTTCCAAAGATTCCTAGATGCCACTCCTTCCTAATACTGAAACATAATTTGCCTCTTTTTTTTTCACATTTCTACCCCCCCTCTTTGGTTGTGATCTAGCTTAACTCACGTCTTCCTACTGCACATCCAGCTCCGACACTTACCAGTATTCTTCATTCTGGCCCTCTGTAATGCCCTTCCCTACCTACCCTGTGTATTCTCTCTGCCCTCCCCCATCTAAATTTTACTAAGTTCTTCCTTTCTTAGCTTCCTGCCTCCATTTTCTCTTCTGTGATACTTTCATGCAAGTCTCCCTTAGAAAGGGATCTCATTTTTAGCCAATACCCACAAAGCATGGTAACTTCTATGAGCAACTATAATGGCATACTGTTCAGTAATCTACAGTAGGCTAGGAGTATGGCCTAGTGGTAGAATGTTTGCTGGTATGCACAATGCCATAGGATCAACTTCTCATTACCATATACACAGAAAAAACCACAAGTAGTGCTGTGGCTTAAGTGGCAGAGCACTAGCCTTGAGAAAGCTCAAGGACAGTGTCCAAGCCCTGAGTTTAAGCCCTAGGACTGGCAAAAAAAATATCTACAGCATCTTAACTGCCATCCTTTCACATTCCATCTCTCTAGAGAAGACATAGATTTAGAGTCTTCTTTTCATATGTACTTTCCTCTTTGTAATCACTTACTGTCCATCTAATAGCGTCAATTTCTTCTTTGGACAAACTACTTGCTAACTCCCTGTAATTATGAATCCAAACATCTCTGTAAAGTTATCAGCAATAGTGTGTGTGTGTGTGTGTGTGTACACGCACTCGCACATGCGTGCACATGTGTGTACTAGACCTGGGGAGTCAGAGCCTAGGCCCTATCCTGAAGCTTTTTGGCTCAAGGCTAGTGCTCTACCACTTTAAACCACAGCTCCATTTCTGGTTTTTTGGTGGTTAATTGGACATAAGAGTCTCATGGACATTCCTACCCTGGCTGGCTTCAAACTATGACTCTCAGATCTCAGCTTCCTGAGCATCGAGGATTACAACTAGCAATAGCTTTTTATCAGCAATCATCTTAATCAGCTTCCTTATACAGTACCCTGCTGATCACGTTCTTTGTTTCTTTCCAAAGCTTCAAGTGCTAATCTAGTTGGACTTCCTCCTCAAGTCCCTCCTCATTCTTTCTATTATTTTCCATGACCTTTATGCCCAGTTAGACCTAGAGTGACCTTTTATTCCATACCTGCTCCCTGTTGGCTCTCTACCATTTATTTCCTTTCTGCCTTTCTTTAATTTCTCCTGACTTCTGACCCAAGAATGCTCTCATCTTTTCAGTCTTATCTTTTAGTGACTGGCTTCTTGATAACTTGAATATTTTTTCTATACTATCCCTCCTTTTCCCCTTATATTTGTCCTAAAGAAAACCCTAGTCTTCAGTGTCTCTTGCTATGTGTATAGCACTCCCAGAGATTCAGCACAGCTGTTACCTGTTCCTTGTTTTGGGCACTCACTGCTCAGTATACTTTCATCCTCCTTGGTTTTCTGCATACTATTCAGCATATTTTCTTCTCAGCTAAGTACAGACCTGTGAGGATTGCTGCAGGTAGTTTGTATTAAGGTCCATCCCTTTATACCACTTTTCTACTCTTTTCCCTTGTTAAACCCTTTCATTTCATTATTTTCCTGACAATGCTTTCTGGAACCTCTCCATAAACCTTTCTTATTTTGTCAATCTTTCCTCCATGGTGGAAACCTGAATTCTTTCCAAATTTCTTTCTTTCTTTTTTTGGACTAGCCGTGGGGCTTGAACTCAAGGCCAGGCCAGCTTTCTACCTCTTGAGCCACAGCACTATTTCTAGCTTTTTCTGTGTATCTGGTACCAGGGAATGGAACCCAGGGCTTCATGCATGCTAGGCAAGAAGTCTGCCACTAGGACATGCTCCCGGCCTTCTTTCCAAATTTCTACTGTGATATTTGCCATACTGCTTTTGCCATGCTACATACTATATGCACACCAGCCTAATTCACATATCATTGTCCTTCTTAGCTTCTATCATCCATCTCTTTTCTTGAATTCATTCTTTCCTACTAATGTCAGAAGATGATCCTTATTTTCAGCTAGTCCTCACAGAATAAACCTCATTTTTGAGAATTTTTGGAATGCTTGGGGCAGTACAAGGGCTTGAACTCTTAATTGCTAGGCAGGCACTCTACTGCCTAGCAGCCCTTTTTGCATGGTTATTTTTTAAAATACAGTCTCAATCAATGTCTATACCTAGGCTGATCTGGATCTATATCTCCTATTTGAATTCCTCTAAGTAGTTAGGATGGTGTTGAGATGGGATCTTGAGAACTTTTTGTGTGGGTCAGCCTCAAACTGTGATTTCTTAATCTTCTCCTAGGTAGTTAGGATTATAGGCTTGAGCCATTTCTTGCCACTTTTGAGCACAATTTTAATGTAGCCTTCAGGGAATACTTTCCTGTTCCCCTTAGTTATGTGCCTTGCCTATTCATGAAATATGCATCTTCCTATTATAGAAGTAGCTTCAGTATTGTGCTGTGGCCCTGTCATAGCCCCTCTTTCCTACTTGCTCTCCTGTTAGCCAGTATCAGTTATCTCCCCAGCCCTACAGATAGATTACTGCCTGTGGCTTTTATTTTGAGCTCATCTTAGAAATTTCTCTCATTTTATCAACCAAACCACTTAAGAAAACTGTCACAGAGACTTCAAGTATATTTTCCCTACTAATGTCAGACTTATTTACTTCCTCAATCTGTTTCTCTATATCCTATGGTTATTATTTAAGCACCCTCTTTATTTGCTCACAGTATTCATACAGTATACCCGTCTGTGATATGCCGTTGTCTACCATTGATCTCTGTCTTTTGTTGTCCTCTTCATCTGCCTTTTAGTTGTTTTGCTTAATTGGAACCAAGCTAGGTATATCTTGACTCTTCATTCTCACAACTTTTGTCCTACCATAATCCTACATCATTTTTTTCATCCTTTTAAAAAATACCTCAGCTGACCTATACTTGGTTTGTGTTAACTTTTATTTCTTTCCCCTCCCTTAGAAGAAAAAAAAAATCTTACCTTAATTTAACTAGTCATTCTTTCCATCACTTACTAGTACCAAACAGATTCCACAATCTTGACAGATGCACTCTGTCCCAAATACTATATTGTCAAACCACTACCCTGTGTGGTATTTGGGACAGATCCATCTACCTTGGGAATTCAGATCCCTACTAAACAGAATTTCCAACCGTGGTCGAATTAGGCACTATCTTTTCTAGCTTATATTTAATTTCTCAGTCTCTGGCTGACTCAAAGTCCATCATGAAATAAAGCATTTTACAATTTGTTCCTAAACATAATCTCTCATCACCCGTGTGCCAGCATAACTTGTCCTCAAGGACTTTCTAGCTGCTTTCCTTTTGCTCATTACCTTCCACTGTTTGCCATCCCTCTGCCATCTTTTGTGATCAGCTAAACTGTTAGATCCTTTCACATTTTTAGTTTCTTTAGGCTGTTACTCCTGCAACTTCATATAATAATACTCTTAAAATTTATATTAAAGAACCTATGGGTCCAGGTGTGGAAATGAACATCTATAATCCCAGCACTTGAGAAGCTAAGGGAGAAGTTTGAGGCTAGCCTGAGCTATAATAAGCACTAGTGAGACACAATCCAGGAGGTATGGAGGAGAGGGGAGAAATTTATACCATTTCATTGCAGTGTTACAGATAACATAGAACACACACACACACACACACACACACACACACACACACACACACACACACGCCCCACTACAGTTAATTATTAGATTATCAGCTCTTCGAGAATGAGGTCATCTCTCAGTTATCTTTTTGTTAAAAGTCCTGCACAATAGCTTATATCTTCACATGTGGTGACAATTTAGATTGATGGATGGCTAGATGGATGGATGATGGATAGATGCTTAAAGACTAAGAAGATATGTCTGAATATGTTATCATATATTCTTTATTATTTGAGTTTATTACTTCTTATTTACCCCCAAAATAACTATTTAATGCTATACTTTCTAATATTTCTTATACTTAGAACACTGCTGTAGACCTCAATTGGATTGTAAGGCATTTTCATCACCTCTAAATTTTGTCCTTCAAGCAGTTTGGAAAATCTTATTTTCATGAACACTGCTTGCTAAAAAGATATTCCAACTCTGTTTATTACTTCCACCAGTCATCTGAGATGTGCCATTGTTAAGACACTGACTATCAATACTAGACTTCATTGTTGACCTACTCACTGTGGCTGAAAGTTATCTGTGGACCCACTGTAAGGCCACAGTCTAAAGGCAATCTTACTATTGAAACTGATGTACTTGATCAATGTCAGCATCTATCTGTATGCTTTTTTGTTTTCTCAGGACCTAGCATAGTTGTTATCTTTCATTATACAGGTCCTTTTGACGTGCATGGCAAACAGCTCCCTGAAGTATCTCCTGTACCACTTTCTTCACATCAATGTGGAAATTATTTGTCCAGGCCACCTTTTCTGTTCCATTCTAACCCACAATACACAATAGACTTTAACATCATACTTGCCAGACTGTCTTTCTTTTTTCTTAACCTACTTGCAGGCTGCTTCAAAAACAACTACCCTAGAAACAAAACATACACACATTTCACCTGAAAATGTGGAACACATGGCTGATGCTGAGCACAGTTGCTACTTCCTAGGTAATGATGGAAACGTCATGCTTGCGTCACCCACTCATGTAGGTTTGCCTTCGTTTTCTCCTCCAGTTGCCGGCACCTTCAGTTGTACCATGAAGTTTACAGTCCGGGACTGTGACCCTAACACTGGAGTTCCAGATGAGGATGGGTATGATGATGAGTATGTGGTGAGTGACTCCTGCCTTTTTCTAGGAAGAGTTGATAGAAACTTAAGAGGCTTCTGTTCTTCTCAAATGGATGACAACTAAGAAGGAGGGAGACTAAATCCTCTGCTGTGATGGAATTACATCATGCCAAAGAGAACTGGAATTTACCACTTCATAAAGGGAGAAAACCTTTTCCTCCCTTATAACTACGATATGGAAAATGATTTTTCATGAAGTAATACATCAGCTTGGTTTTATTTAAAGTTGGTTATTTTGGTTTTGCTTCACCGAGTTTTAATTTGGACAAGAATAACTGCTAGCTAACACCAGGTTTAGAAGGTACTTGATGACTGGGTAGGGCAACCTGACTAATAGCACACCTGAGGGCCAGAAATGTTGATTCCGGATTTGGCTTTTGCTTAATGTCCTGTTTTTCTTACTTTTCTATATAACTTAAACAGTTATGGTAAAAGTCTTCCTAGCCCCCTGCAGAGATGTAGCAAACGACAATAAATGATTCGTTCCTTGTGGTTTTGTTCTGCACTCATAGGTCCTTCACTGACTGACCCTTGCTTGTTGTCCATTAGCTGGAAGATCTTGAAGTGACAGTATCTGACCACATTCAGAAGGTGCTAAAGCCTAACTTCGCTGCTGCCTGGGAAGAGGTGGGAGATACTTTTGAGAAAGAAGAGACTTTTGCTCTGAGCTCTATCAAGACCCTTGAAGGTAAAGACAGGTTTTTGGCCAATATAATTGTCTGGTAGTAGTAGAAAGCCTAGTAGACGTGCTATTTCAGAACTCTTTTTCTTTTAAATACTTTGGAAGCCATTTACTCAAAAGGCCAGGCTTCTATTTTTATCATGTACTTGATTCAACTAATTTCTCAACTAGAAGCCTCCCAGTGCATTCAGAGCACCAGAGCATGCAGGGACAGAGTCAGATCCCTCCACTTATTTTCTAATACTGTTGTAAAAACTTTCTCTGCACAGAAGCTGTCAATAACATCATCACATTTCTGGGTATGCAGCCATGTGAGAGATCAGATAAAGTCCCTGAGAACAAGAATTCCCATTCACTCTATCTAGCAGGTAAGAGACTTCCATCAGATTTCCCTTAATTTTGCTGCTAATTTTAAAGGAAGGGCTCTGTATGGGCAGCCATACAGTTATTATAGCTATTGTCCCATCATCTTATTTTGTGAGTTACTATTTGAAGCCTATTTTTCTAGGATATACACTGGCCTAAAACATTAACTTATATCTCTCACCGGATACTGATCCCACATCCTCTACTGAATACCTTCTATATACCTGGCTTTCACAGGAATGGATTTTTGTGTTTTGAAGTTAGAATTCTATGTAAGATTCAGTTCCCACAAATTTCTAAACACTAAAATAATAGAAAGGAGATATGGGCAGAGCATGATAAAAGTTCATTACTCATAGCTTATTTTGAGATCTTAATATGGCCTTCCTCACTTTTTCTCTCAGGTGTTTACAGAGGTGGCTATGACTTATTGGTGAGATCCAGACTGGCCTTAGCTGATGGAGTAACTATGCAGGTGACAGTCAGAAGCAAAGAGAGCACACCTGTAGATGTTATCTTAGCTTCTGTTGGATAAGTACTTACTGAGCAAGATAAAGCTGCAGTATTCTTCCTTCCTATTTTAGAGTAATAGCATGCATTCCCAGAATAACAAAGATTAATGACTTAGAGAAGCAAATTGAATGTTTTGTCCCTGAGCCAGCAGATCAAGCTGTCTTTGTGCATGGGTTTTGTGTTTATTTCCTTCCGCTTTTCTCACTTGGTCAGCTTTGGTATGATAGTACAGCTTTGGGTGATCTTGAAAATCAGTTCACAGCCTATATACTCCTGCTGCTTAAAATGAACTTCATTACATTCTCTTGTTTAATGTATGAAAGCTCCTGGCAATGGTGGAAAATTTTATCCCAGAGGGGTAGTGGGGGAGGGGAAGCCAGAATCCACTTTGTCATAATTCATTTTTATTAATAGAAAATAAACACTTATTCCAGTTTCAAAGTTGTTATGCTTGAAGTTCTTAACTCTAAAATTTAAAAAAGAAAAAAGAATTTAATCACTTAATTCTGCTTCTACTAACGCAATGAAACTGTGGTTTAAAAAAGTATTCAGCACCATTTGCTCATAGGTCTTTCAAAATTTTTGTGAAACTATCTGGGGACTTTACTGTCTATAAGGTATAGGAGTTGCTCAGCTATGTGAGGAAGCCTCTCTGGGACAGACAATAAGGAGCTAATAAGCATCATCACAAAAAGAGTCATTGTACATTCAGTACAGTAACCTGCTCTGTAACAACAATCCCCTCTCCTTCCCTCCCCTTTCACTCTGGAGGGACATGCTTGTAAGCACTGAGGTATGAGGAGTCACATTATTATTGGCTTTCCAGCTAATAACAGTAAATATCTGGCATAAATGCAATTGTTCCTTAATATCCTCTGATTAGGATTTAGGAAATTCTGTAAATAATTTGGATTTAGTTCAATTTATTGGGAAATTACACATTCTTAATAAGGTTTACTACTCTAGCAGGGGAAGGGTCTGCTGGTTTAGTATCCTTATGAAGCATGTACATGTGTAAGCAAATCATTGTCTTAAAGCATACTTATGGTACTACATTATTTAGGCAAGTTATCTATTTTAACAAAACATCCACAATTAGAATAGCTGATGAAACTAAATCCACAGTTAGGACAACAGATTCTCTCTGTCTCATTTAAGCAATGTTAAACAACCCACGTACTCCTAAAGCCTTGTTAGGAGAGCCCTTCCCGTTCTTTACTGTGGGACTTCACTTGGGGTTGGGACAGAAATTCCCATATCTAAATATTTCAGAAAACTCCACAGGAATATTTAAATGTCTATTATGTAAGGTAGTAATATCGTGCCTACCCTTCTGCATCAGTAAGAATGCAGATCAGAATTTCCTTTTAACACAAAGGCACACCCACATACTTGATCAGATGTCACAGGACTGAGGTGGACTACTATGTCATCCTCAGTTGGAGCTTTTGCTGCCTTTTTCTATATTCTGTTCAGCAATGTGAGTAAAATGGACTTTTGTTAAGAGAATGGTATTTGGTTGCCAGGACCTGTTCTGGGCATTTCTTCCTAAGTGGAATATACAACAGGTAAGGGAATGGGGACGTGATACAGGGAAGCTACTCTTTTCAGCTCAGAAGGAGTTGATGAAGCCCATATATGCATTCAAGAAGCCCATGGGATCCTCTAGCTGTGGGTAGTGGCTAATGTGGTCATCCAGAATCGACACTGTGGACCGCGGCAGCGTTTTCCTAGTGGAAGAGAACAGCATGTAGGTGAACTTGAGGCTGGAGGATGGGGAAGATGTAAGCCAGTGGGAAGCGCCAGTAAATGCCTTTGCAGACATTCTATATTGGAAAAAATTGACAAACAGCTTATTCTCTTTCCACTATGGAATTATATCTTAGGCTAATAAATTTACTAATTAAATATAGAAACTAACAAGACATCTTGAAAATAGAACGCCTCAATAGCAATGGTCAAAACAGAATGACTTCCAGCTCCTTAGAGGAATACCATCTAACAAGTGGAACACTAAGCAACTCACTGCCAACGCAAAGGTAACAATGGACCCTCCCCTAATCCATGGAGATGATATGAGGGGATTCTGGGTGAAGTTTTGAGCAAGCTGTTTTCTACCAGGTTATGCTCACTAGGACATTTGATGGTATGAAAGATGCTTTTGTGACACAGTCAAGATCTCACACTGATACCAAGTGAGTAAGTGCCTAGAAAGAGTAACAAGGGAAGGCACTTTCCCCCAGTGAGGGGATCTCAGCTTCTCTTTGCAATCTGTTCAGTTTCAGTTGAGATCTGCAAGCTAGTTTTGTAGTCAGATTAAAACAAATATTTCTTAAGATATATCCACTTTCACGCTTTAGTTCGCTTAACTTTTTCTTGCCTCTACACCTAGAAATGTGAAATAGCCATGACAGTGAAAACAAGCCATATAGGAAATGTATAACTGACTCTCTTGATCTTTATACTTATGTGAGAGAATAAAGATTTCCCAACTCAATTTTATGCTTCCTGGACAAACACCAGAGACAACAGCTAGTGCCAGCAATCCTTAATAGTAATTCATGTCAGGAAGAAAGGGTACTCACCTGTACAGCTCCAAAAACTCTGGGTAGGGATTTATAGGATCCAATGGCCCATAGATAAAATGAACTAGGAAAGAGAAGAAGAAAGACTTAATAGCAGCTCACATGTACTCTCCTGTTGTAATTCTAAAAATGACTCCCTTCCATTAAAAAAGATACTATACAAAAACCTAGCTTCTTTTGTTAGACTATGAAGAACTGCTAGAAACAAACCAGTTAGTTCATTTGGCACATTTTCTCCCATATCCAGCCATTTGGTCCCTCCCAACTTTCTGTGCCCTAGACAAAAAAAAAGATTAAACCCTACTCTACACATACTCTTTCTAGAAATCCTGAATGCAATCAGACATTGTAAGTCCCTTCCATTATAACTGACCCTTGATGTTTGAACTCAACCAATATTTTTCTGGAGCACTGACATATGAGGCACTGTACTGTTTTTCTTCCTAATGTGTAAAAAGAGACAAAAAGCACAAGCTACCTAACAGCCTTAGTAATCTCCACAGCCTCTGACACAGCAGTTCAGCATTGAATGTGGCAATCTCTCTAACAATGCACACCGAATGCCAGAGATGCCAGCTACATTTGCATTATTGCTCTGATGCTTTGGATGCCCCACTCTTGACATGCCAATGGAATTCAAGAGCCTGGGAGTAGAGTTGCCAGTGAAATAAATGCCTGTTAAATTTGAATTTCAGATAAAACAATTTGTAGGTTTTGTTGGGAAGGACGGATGGAACACAACACATATTTATGTACAAAAAATGTATTTGTTGTTTACCTAAAATTAGATCTAACTAATCTAATATATTTTTATTTGCCAAATAAACATCGGAGGTGACAGGTGTCACGATTATTAAAACTCCTCATCCCTAAGTTTTCTATCCAGAAGTAATATAAAAATATTCACACATACATAAAAAAATACTCACTGGGAATAGTTACAGAGGCAAGCGCTCCCACCCAGCGTCTTCTAAACTTCTTCCTCTGATTAATGTACTGCAAGAGACTATAGGACAGGTAAGTCAGCAAGAGTCGAAGAAGAAATCTTTATTATGTAGTGGGACTCTGATGCCCCATGAGGCTTAGTTCAGAGGCAATTTGGGTTCCTGGGAATAGCCCATGAAAGTGAGACAGTGATCATGCCTACTATTCCCATAGTGAGTATTAAGTGCCTTTATAAAGGCAGGATCTAAGATCACAAAAGAGCTGGAGATTGGGTTGGAGTCTATGTGACTAAACCATGGTTTACATTTGCAATTTTGGCTCCACCATTGACCAGCTCTTTGACTTAAAGAGGTAGCACATTATCTTCTGACCTCATTTCCTTATTCTTTAGAGAATAGAACCCCAGAATCTCTAAATTGACATCCACCTCAAAATTCTAAGAAAAGTTCATAAGCATAGTTTCCTCTGTAAAGAGAACAAGGAAAATTCTTCCTGTTGCGATGTACAGTCAAGACTTGAGTGTTCTGATTGTTTTGATTGAGAACTCCAGGACAGCTATTTCTGAGAACCTCAAATATCACTTCTTTGAAATGGAGGTAGAGATAGGAAGATGACAGTTAAGAGGCTAAACCCAGGCCAAAAAAAAGGGGGGAATCCCTCCTCAAAAATCAAAGCTAGATAGTGATGCTTGCCTGTAATCTCTGCTACATGAGAAATGAAGGTTCGGAGAGACCCATGATCCAAGACAGGTCTCCAGGCAAAAATCTCAAGACCTTATTTGAAAAAAATAACTAAAGCAAAAAGGGACAGGTAAGCTCTAGTGAGGCCCTGAGTCACACAACAACAACAACAAAAAAAGCAATAGTGTTTACTTTTTAGAAAGGAAAATAAAAATTTTAAAGGGTGATGTGTTTTGTTTTTGTTTTTTTTTTCCTATTGAAAAGTACCTTCTGGAACTCATGGGCTTAGGCCGGGAGGGAAGAATGCCCCACTGATGCACAGTTCCCAGCAAAGCCATCCGATAAAATGCTGGAAGCTATCTAACCTTATTGATGATAATACGACCTCATCTTAAGTAGCTATGCTGTCACTGCTTCTAGTCACTATTTCTGGTATTCCCAGACCTGGAGATTCTTTGTATAAGACTAGTCCGGGTTCCTACCTTGAGAGAGGTTTTAGTCTCCTTTCACAACTCTATTAAAACAATATGAAACATTAGTAACAAAAAGTTTAAAGAAGAATTTCCTAGCCAATTGGTTACAAGCTGAGTTAACATCAGAAGTTGTAGCTTTTCTTTGCAAGGTGAGAACTGTGTTTGACTTTTTTCTTGGAAAGCACAGACTATTCTAGTTTTGCTGCTTCATGGTTTCTGATTTGCCTTCTTGTGACTAGAAATGTGCCAATAAGGAGCAGAAAAGGAGATTCTTCATCCAAAAGAGCCCATAACAAAGGCTTATTTCCTACCTGTCAATGACCAGGTTCCCATCATTGTTGCGGATTCCAGCCCACATGTCCCACAGCTCACTCTCAGAGGGTCGAGTATATGGTCCAAATACAGGAGTGAGACTGAAAAGTGGAAAATGTGGGAAGATGAATGTGAGGAGAATTCAGAATCCTAAATATGGCTGCAACCTCAGAGATCATACAGTCTTGACCCAACTACTGGTTTATATATTCCTTCTACTCTGGCAAGGACCCAACACCTTTGCTTGAGACTATCAAAGTCCAAGCTTTGGTTCAGACCTACAGGAACAACTTTTCCCTACACCATTCCCAGGCCATAGTCCATCTTCGATGACTTACCCTCGAGAGAACACAAAGAAGTTCATCAGCCTCGTAAGGATGGGAGAGAGTACACCTCCATCCTTGAGTAGCTGCAGGTAGTAAGTGAAAGGCTCAATTAGGGTATCCAGAGAAAGATGACAACCCAAGACAAATGATTTATACTAGGGGCTCCAAAAGGAATTTGGCTAGATCTCTATTCTTTTTCTTGTTATTTTGCTTTCTTGATTTCTTTGTCATGTTAGACAAATTTATTTCTTTTTCTTTTTCTTTTTTTTTTTTTTTGCCAGTCCTGGGCTTGAGCTCAGGGCCTGAGCACTGTCCTTGGACTTTCTCAAGGCTAGAGCTCTACTACTTGAGCCTCAGCACCACTTCCGGCATTTTCTATGTATGTGGTACCGAGGAATTGAACCCGGGTCTTCGTGCATGCTAGGCAAGCACGCTACCATTAGGCCAAACTCCCGGCCCCGACAAATTTATTTCTAATTCCATTTAATATTACTTATTATGCTTCACTGGATTCTTAATATACTTCTTTTTAAATGAAGTAGAGTCTTTATTGCCCAGGCTGTACCCAACTTTATTGGTTCAAGCCATCTTCTTGCCTTGCTTTGCTTAAGTAGATAGGATTACAGATGCACACCACTGTGCCTGGCCATATGTATCTAAGACTTTTAACTCATATTAAACTTTAGAATTAAAACAGCCTATAGCCTAGTCCGAAATTTACTAAGCTATCATACTTGTGACACAAATTTTTCCATAGTTTAATTTCTTCAAATAGCTAACTCATCTCTTATTTCAGAAAGAAGTGTTTGGTTTTATGTAGGAATCCCTCCACTACCTTATTTCCATAAGAAGGGAAAAGTAACCCCTGTAATGGGAATTCATAAGAAGGAAAATTTTAACTAAATAGAGCACTACAGCAAGTAGGGCCCATAAAGATCAGCACAAATCTTAGCACTACAGAGTGATTCAGTGACGGTGCCAACCTTTTGGAGAAGAAGAGGACGATGAGTCTCAGGAAAGATACCTGCAGAAGGACAAGCTTCTCTTAGTCATGTTAGCAACAATTTTTAGTCCATTATCACAAACGTTTCACCTTATTCACTGTCCACTCTAAGGCCTTTCCTACCAAAGCAAATGACAAGCAGTATAGTCACATATTGTCTAACAGCTTTCAGAAGCAAGGGACAATGTATGTATACACTCATTAAGGAATGACTGCACACCTATAATTATGTCTCCAAGAAATTTTGCATTAACCAATTAAATTATATCCCACTGGAGCTATGTTTCACTTTTAAAAGTACAGCAATGTAAGAAATAATTGATATGGTCATCTATAAAGCTACTGACTACTTGGCATTAGCTCTTGTTGCTCAGAACACACTGATGTTAATAATCTGTGTGTGAGCGCACGTGTGCACAGACACCAACACACAAAGTTTTCAGTGAGTGCAGGTCCTAAATAAAGGAAAACCATTTTTCCCTTTAGCATGCTTATTTGAAAGAAAGTGGTGATATTTGCATACACAATGCTATGGACATGGTATTGGAAATATAAACACAACTACATAGACATAAAAATGTATGACTATAGACATAAGGTCTTACTATATAGATTAATATGTATCTATGACATACAAACCCTCAGCCTGATTTTAATTATGTTCTAAAATCTAAGTGCCAGTGATTGTATATAGAGATTCTCTTCTTGAATACTTGTTTGTTAAATACGTTATTTAAAATATGATGTAAAAATCACTATTAATAAATTCTTAAATAAAAAAAAGAAAGTGGTGACACTGCTGATAAAGTAACAAGACTTCCTCCAGGCTGCCCTTAAAGCCCCTAACTTCCTTAACACATTAGGTGAGGACATCTAGGTATTCATGCATTTACAAGTTGTACTCAAGGGAAAAAAAAATCTTTTCAAAAGGCCTGATTTGGGGGCAGAGGAGTTGGGGGGCTCACTAAGTTTTAAAATTGGTATTGCCATCTCTGAAGACTTGAAGAACCTGATGCTAATACGACTGTATCATCAAGCCTATTTCCACTGCATTGTTACAGAGAGGCAAAACAGCAGTGACATCACTCACTCCTAATCAAGTATCATGTATCTAATGTGTTACAGAAGTAATACATGTTACCATGCTGTAGCTTCCTATGGACAATATCAACAGAAACACTTTCCTTGATGACCCTGTTATTTTGTTTCCTATATGTGAAAACCTTTCTGAGTAAAGGTCCATTCATGTCACATCATCAAAGCGGTTCACAGCACAAAAATGGTAAAAGATCCTCTAGTTTAATTGTGTATGGTTAATATCAAAGTATCATGTAGATGTTCTTGTGACATTCTTTAAGCCTTTTAAGGCTATGCCTTCCTTCCTACCTACCACGGAGACAATTACCTCCATTGGACAGACAGAGACTCTTAATGGTAAGCCGGCCAGATCGATTCTGCTTGTACCTGGAACAGGAAATGAAGAAACACACGTAGCTGAGCACCCATGCAGTGGCTGAACACACTGTCCTGGGAGGAAGTTGAAGTACAGTGCCACTGACCTGTACAGCAGCTCCTGAGCAACAATATCTCCATAATCATGAGACAGCAGGTTGATCCTGCGGTTCTGGAGCCCCAGGTGCCGCAGAAGTGCTTCCACAATGCTGGCCTGCTCAAAGATGGAATAGTGATGTGGTCTCTAAGAAAAGCAAAGGCAAGAGACAGCATAGTCATCAGTCAAAACCTCTGTGCTGACCTGTCCCTCCATTTGCATCTAGCCCACCAACAACTGGTCCTATCTAGCTGCTGCTTACCGGTTTGTCACTGAAGCCAAAGCCTAAGAAATCAAGTGCAATCACTCGATGAAACCTGAGTGTCAGACCTTCCCAAATCTAAAAGAAATGAAGAATAATGTAAACTGCCTGCACCTCCCAACCCACAGCAGCCCAGAAGCTTTGTCCCTATCTGGGCTTGACAGGCTTCGACAGAGCAAAAGCCTTGTGAAACCACCACAGGCCCCAAAGACCATCCTTTGGAAAATGTTTGATTCCTAGCAATCTTGATTATGGGCAGAACTCGAACATTTTTTAACTTGGCAATGATTCTTTGCAGATTGCCAAAGAATTTTTTACTCTCTTATAGTAAATGAGAAACAGTTTGACATTTAATGTAGTTTTACTAAGCAACTCAAATTTACAAAAATTTTCCGGTGCTGAAAAGAAAATCCTTGGTTTTTGGATTAAGACACACAGTAAGACTTAGAAATCTGACTTCATTACCTTGTACCAATCATAGCTGGATGTTGGAAAGCCGTGCAAAAGCACAACTATCTCAGGACTTCCAACCACACCCACAGAGTCTGGAAAGGAGAGACGAGTTAGGCCCACTCCTTATAAGCTTAAGTATATGAAAACTCTAAGTAATCTAGTATAAAGGATGAAAAACTATGACCAAATAGATGATGTTAAAATGATGCACCGCTTTTTTTATGTACTACTTAGCTTGATGCACTGCTTTTTTAAATGCAAGTTTATTGCTTTAGGAATGAGAACTTAATCTGTGTAGTAAAAAAACTAAATAGCACATTATATGAATTTTTTAAACGATATCTAGACTTACAATATATTCCCCATTTTTCTATTCACTTTATATCATTAATATGAAAGCGTGAATTACCTTTTTACTAAAACTTCTTTGCACTTTATCATTATAGAATCACAAAGTCCTCTGATGTGGCATCTTCCCAGCAGGCATCTTAAATCATGCTGTCAGACACAGCACTTTTTATTTTATCGAGACCCAATAATCTAGTACGAAGGGTATAATGTTCAAACTATTACAAAATTCTATCAACTACAAAAAGAGGACTAATCAGTGTGAACATTTGTGACAATGTTTGAATGCACATGATAATATGGAATCATTAAACTTATTTTAAATTAGCTTTAACAGGTAGTAATATGCATTGCCACTAATAAGGCTCATCTAAACTGTCAGAGACATTTTCAAAAGGTAGTAAATTGTTCAGAAAATGATTTAATTAAAAGCAATGAAAATTGTTTACATATTTTAGCCCAGAAGACCCCCTTGCTTTTTTTCTAGTACTGAAGTTTGGACTCGGGGGCTAAAATTTGCTGGGTTCACACTCTACTGCTTGAGCCATACGCCCAGCCCTGCTTTTTTTTGCAGATTATTTTGGAGATGGAGGCTTGTGGAGATTTCTGTTCAGGCTGGTCTTAAATCAGGAAGCCTTTTTCTTAAGAAATCTATACAAATAATCAGTGAAATACGAAATATTGAAAATCTGGAAACCAGTCAAACCAACATAAAGAAAAATATATACTTACTTAATTGAACATAGCAATGAGAGGAGGTCAGGAGCAATAATGAAAAACGGTTTATGACAAACATTTTTCGTTATTGCTCTTGACTCCCGCCCAAAAGAAATCTTTTCCAATCTTTTTCTTAAGTTTCTTCACCTATAAAATGAGGTTAATGGCACCTGCCTTCCAATGATATTGTAAAGATTAAATGGGACAATGAATGTGGAAAATGCAACTCAATGCCTGCATGTGGTAATTACTTGATAAACGGCAGTCATAGTAATCATTAGCAAATTAATTTATGCAACATTGTTAGGCTTAAATCACATTTGGGTATGCATTAAACAACTTAAAAGAACAATTGGATAACATGAAATCAGGAATGGGGCAGTGATACAATAGTTGGTACACTGCGGAAATCTTATCTGACACTAGGGGCACTGAAAAACTAAGATCTGATATAAATCAGATTGGATTTTTTTTTCTAGAGCCAGGTGTATAGAATGAAATCTCAGTTCTCCCCCACTATGTCATCAGCTTTGTGAGTCTCCCTGCTCTACACCATTTCTTCAAGTACGGTACACAGAAAAGGGGGTTATCCCTCTGTCACTAACGGGGGGGGGGGGTGTGGGGGGTGCTCTGGTGCTCAAGGGGCCATACCTGGGCTAGAACCCACGCCCACAGGAGTCCACTAATTCTTACCTTGGTAGAAGATGCGCAGTCCCTTGTAAGTAAAAAACTTGCCATTAGTCTTCCATGAGTGCAGAGCAGGGGAGAGCTGAGGGGGCGGGATGTGCAGATACGCTGCCAGCAGGGGCACCGCCAGCAGCCCCGCCTGGACCCACCACTCCCTCATCCTGTGGGAAAAGCAGGCAGGTAGCACTTCACTTCCACCACCGCAAGAGCAAACTCGGGCTGAGGCTCCGGGGCGGGACGTTTACCAAGAAGCCATGACAGCACTGCCACCACCATGTCAGTCGCTGTATTTTCCTCGCCATGTCTAACTTTTAAGGTGAAAATCTG
The DNA here is from genome assembly GCF_031878675.1 of Megascapheus bottae. Classification (NCBI taxonomy): domain Eukaryota; kingdom Metazoa; phylum Chordata; class Mammalia; order Rodentia; family Geomyidae; genus Megascapheus; species Megascapheus bottae. The sequence goes on along the minus strand of NC_143513.1, from coordinate 68,914,112 downwards.
TCATCTTCCACCCATGCCCTCCAACTTCAGCCCCTCGCCCTTGTGACCTACTGAAAGGGTTTCCTTGACTTGTACCAAGGTGTCCTAAGGGAAAAAAAAAATTCCTTCATATGAACTCTGAAAAAAAAAAATCAGTCCACTTAACATCATCCACCGCCACCAGTAACATGTTTAAAATACATACGCTTGGTAGAGACCACCTACAGAGAGAAGGCAGAGTGATATGTAACAATACACTCGTCCCGCACCGCTCAGGATTTTGAGTACTTTTCAAGCCTATTGGAAACGTTCCAGGTGGAGACTGAAAGCAAAAGACAGCTGCCCGACAGCCACTCCGCTTCTCCTGCAAAGCCCCCTGCAAAGCCCAGCCGACCCAAGCGGCTTCATCACGACCCCGGACAGCTGATCTCTTGAGAAGTCTGGGTAGCAGATTCTAGTTCTGCTTTTCTTAGGAGACTCTGGAGTTCCGATTTATGTAATTTCACGAGGACCCCCCCCCCATGACCACCGCGGCCCCACCCCAGTGCAATCCAGGCAGCGCTGATACCCCGCAGGTCCGCGCAGAGGCCGTGCGCTCAAGAGGCGTGGAAGCCGTCCCTCGGTTCTCCCCTCCCCGTGGTCTCCCGGGACCGGGCTGCCGGACACCTTCTCACAACAGCCGGGATGGAAAGAACGCCCGTCCACAACTAAAATCAAGACTGTCAGGGACACAGCCGCTAGGTCCCCAACCGAGCTTTGGCCTCCCCTCGCCGGCCGCCACACCACCTGTGAGCCGCCGCACCCCGACCCAGCACAAGCAACACAAAGGGGGAGGCAGACCCGTGCTCCGGCGGTAAAACGCCGCCGCTAGAGTCTCCACCGCCCGGCTCTCGGCTACGCGAGCTGAGGATTTGTCTCTCTATTTTTTTCCTCCTCGAAGAACTCATCCGTCAATCATCTCCACGGTCCTACCTTTCAAGACAATGCAAGACATGCCAGGGCTTGGGATGGCGGCCCCGCGGGCAGCGCACACCCTGCCCCGCACGTTCAGAGGTGAAGGACACGGAGCTCAGGGCTGCGGCTCGCCCGGTCGCCCGCGGGCGGTGCGGTGACTCAGCGGAGCGCCAGGGAGGGGCTCGGCAGCGGCGATCTGGGGAGGGGGCTGCCCGCCGGGGTGGGGAGGGGCAACGCCCGGTGCCGGACGCCCCGTCTCAAACCTCAGCACTGCGTCGTCCCTTTCGCTCCCCTCGGGGAGCCGCCGTTCTCTGCTCCACCGCGGAGATTAAAAACGTCCCGCACATTTGCGGATTTTTAGCAGGGAAGCGGTCGGGCAGTTCGTAGGCAACACGGATTAAACCAAGATTTTTAAGTCAAATTCACATTATGGGATGGAGTCAGGATTCTAGAGTATGAATTCCGCCAGCTCCACTAACAAACTTTCGAGAAATGAATCAGCCATTCTGTCCCGGACGGGAGAAAATTCATTTACCTAACACTACCAAACCTGCTGGCACCGCGGGGAGACGGTGAAAAGGACGGCAAACCTGCAGAACCAAAGCAAACGCGTCCACATTCCCAGACTGTCTGTCGCCTCCCTTCCCTTGCGTCCGGCCAGGGAGCGCGGGTCCGCGCCTCTGCCGCGGACACCCCGCGGCCAGCCGCGGTCACCTCCCCACGGGGCCGCGCGCCGCAGAGGAGCCACTCCACGGCAAGATCGCAGCCCTAAAACCCCAGACCACAGCAGGGCGACGGCGGAGCCTAAGTCACGCCGAAGCGGGTATCGGCGCTCACAGGCGTCCTGGGTCTAAGAATCCTACCCGCGCACACGCACCGCGGCAACGCCTGCGTGTCCAAGACCTTGTCGTAGAAGCCCACGGCCGACAGCCGCGGCTAAGGAGCCAAATTCGCGCCTTGGCGTTCCCGCGTCTAAAGATCCCTAACTGCACCACGGCAGAGACTGCGGCAAGGTCCTAAAACCCTAAGTCACGCAGCAGGGACGACCGAGTCTAACCCCTAATTCGCACCTGGGTGTCGCCGGGACCCAGACGTTCTCCATCTCACTAGGGCGATGGGTGGGGAAGGGGTTAAAAGCGGGCGATTGGGCACTGAGCGCATCTTGCCGCGGACAGGTTGACCCTCTCCCTAGAGAGGCGATCTGACAGGGAGAGGTTTTTGCCGCGAAGGCAGCCCCGACCGTGGCCGCGTCGCACATCCCGCGGCCGGCCACACCCCCCTCTCGCAGCACGGCGCGGCCGAAGCACCCACCTGCGGAGTCGATCTCGGCGCACCATGGCCGGGTTATCCCATGCTGCGCGCTGCAGGGTGGCGGAGCTCTGAGAGCGCCGCGGCGCCCACAACCGTGCCGGGTCGGTGGCCGCGGAGGCGCGGCCGGAGGCCCGCGGCAGCGAGCCGGCACCCGGGCGTGCGCTGCGGCACTGCGCCCACTGGCGAGGCGCGGCTGCCGCAGGGGAGGCGTTCAGGCTGCGGCCGCAGCCAGTGTGCTCGGGAGGTGGTGGTGGCCGCGGCGGCGCGGAGCGGGTGGGCGCCGACTTTTAGAGCCCACCGGAGCCCCGCCCCGGGCCCGCCCACCGTGCCGCAGAGCTCCTCCCGCCCACTCCCGCCGCAGAGCCCCTCCCTGCAGCCCCGCCACCACTGCAGAGCTCTGACGCCCCTGTCGCGGGCACCTTCATGGGAGGCCCCCAGCCCCCCGTTTCTCCTTCACGCACCAACCCCAACCCCAGCTTCCTACCTCTGGTGAAGAAACCCTTCCCTAGCGAGTTCACGCCTCGAGCAAAATGGCACTGTTCCCCCTTAGACCAGCCACGGGTCCCTAGACCTGGGACGCGGGCCGCCGCTGGACTCACGGGACCGCAGGGCTTGGGAGCTTGCTGTGGCACCCATTCCCGCAGCACGCCCAAGTGTGCACACTGAGCCCCACGAGTGCCCAAGTCCACAAGAGCAGGCCTCGCGCGCCTTCGCTCCCCTGCGCCCCTAGCCAGCAGTGCCTACGGGGAAACCGCCGAATCACAAGCTCATAGGACCTTCTGATGGCCTTTAGGAACGGGCTAAAGTTGCTGAAAGTCTTGTTCCGCTTGCCCAGTGGCCCAGGCACGTTTTCTCTGCAGCAGCACGGCGTGGTTGGCTTGCCGAGGCCGCGGCGGCACGGGACCCACGCCGCCCCAGACGAGCCCCGGGATGGGAAGGCCAGACTCCCCACCCCGTGATCGCCTACAACACCTCGTCATGCAGGGGCTCCCCGAGGTACTAGTAGGAGAGGGCACGGGGATTTTTGTGTTTTAATCCACAGTTCTTTTAAAAGCCTCTATTAGGACTCTGAAAAGTGCGGCACGACCCGGGCCATCACCAGGAATTGTACTGATGGCCACGGCGCGCGGGCGAGGGAGGCGCTGCTGCGCGGCCCGGCCAGCGGGGGCGCTGCAGGCTTCCATTCCGCCGCCCGCTCGCCGCCACCTCTCCCCGGCCCGCAGGCCCACAGGCCCGCTGCGCGCGCGTGCGGGCACCAACAAGCTCACCAAAAGACCAAGCGCCGCGCCAGCCCCGAGCTATGGGCAGCAAATCGAACAGCAGGAGTTCAAGGCCACCCACCAGACCCTGGAGATGCCTCCACCTAAGAGTGTCACGAGAATGCTGGCACAATGCAGCACACACTTCTACCGGCGGCGTCGGATTAGGAGCAGAAAATTCGCTTGTTTGGCCCCAGGGTAGGAAATGTACGCGCCAAGGCTCCGACCCATCCAGGCCGGAGAGGGGCCGGGGGAGGAGAAAGACAGGCGAGAGCTGATACTTTTTTTCTTTTTTAATTTCCTTTTGATATCCTAGCAACACTTTGAGTGTCGGCTCCCTCTTCCCTAAGGCCCTCAAAGGCCGTGTCCAAGTATTGTTCAGCTTTTATATCCTGGGAGTCCACCGTGGTGCCGGCCACAAAGGAGAGCCCTAACAAATACCGCATGAATAAGTACAAGAATTTGAGGGCGCACAGGGGAGGAAGTAATTACAGGGAGGGAGGAAGGGTTGTCTTGAGTGATGAATAGACATTTACCAGAGAGACAAAGAACATTCCAGCCAGAGGAGACGGCACTGGCCAAAACACGAGAGGCTCAGGACGGTACAGTCTTGGAAGGAAAACAGCTTCCTTTGGGCCTGCGGGGACAGGGAGTGGGGTCAAAGAGAGAGAGACTTAGAAAAGACAGCTGGGTGGAATCTTTCCTAAATAAAATGAGATGTCACCAATGTATTTAAATCATGTAAAGTCTTAATTGATTACTTGATTTAAATTAATCTCTTCACAAGCAAAGGATTATCTACTAATCATGACCACGTTTTAATGACAAAATTACCTAGAAACTGTCTTTTCAATAAAGCAACAGTTCCACTTTTAACTGCTGACAATGACAAGATCCTTTCTAGTGTGCTGTGTTCATCTCCCTTGTCAGGGGGTGCATCAACCAACAATCCCACACATTCATTCTCATCAGGCCAGCGGCATCCTGTAGCCAAGATGAAGACAATTTTGTAATTAACGGACTGAGCGCCCCACAAATGATCTTCTTCTTTAAACCATGGAACATGTCTACCCACAAAGACCAAGATGGGGAGAGAGAGGAAGAGGTCAGGTAGGAAATCTCCTGGAAACAAAAGGAACCCTAAGCCTGATGCTTTGGAGAAATCTCCTGCTTGGAATTACTAGAAGGAGGAGAGCAGGAGGTCAAATGGGTTAGGAGGCCAGAATTTGCTTAGGTAGCCAGAATTTGGTTAAGAAGACATTCCTGTTCAAAAAAACCTCTGGTTAGCTCAAGCTGGAATTTGCTTTCAGAAGTCTAGGGAGCCCTAGGTGCGAAAGAGTTAAGGAATCTTCTAACCATGCCTGACTTACTTCCAGAGGAGAACTCCCTCCACCAGGGAAGAATCTGGTCTAAGATAGAAAACCCTTTGAGTGCCAGAGAAAGCATATAACCGCACATAAACGCAAAGTCTGTCTGCCTCTGGCTTGCTTCTGGGCAGCCTTTCACTTCACCCAAACAGACAGCATCCTTGGCTGACATATATAACAGTAAAGCTTATCAGACATTCCTGTCACATTCCAGTTCTAACAGAGTCCACATTGTAATAAGACCTCAGATTTGTTATTAAAAATTAGCATAGAAAGTACATTCACATTCTTACTGATGCATAACAGTGGTAGAAGACAGCTGAGCTGACACTATGCATTCAATAATCATATTTTTCTAATACCAATTTGAGATCCATGCAGGATAGTTATGAAGACAACAGGATAGAACTATGACTACCATTTCCAGGAACCATTAATTCAGATTTAACTACACTTTATAAAGAAAGTTAAGAATGATTGAACAACAGCACTGATATTAAAAAAAAAAAACCTAAGGTTTTAATTAACAAATAGGTTCATTAAGGGTGATACAGATCAAGAGAAGAACCCAGAATAATCCCTTCTACAGAAATTTTAAGAATCGCATGAACAAACTACAGTGTGTTCAGAGAGCAAGTACAATGAACTGTCAATTGTGCCACTCAAGATATAACAGCTCTCATTCTTTAAGCTCCTACTATGAGCATGACAGGCACCCAATTTATCCTTGATCTTCAAGGGAACAGTGCTGGATGAGAACTGCCATTCACACATCTCAGAGAAAGGTACTGCAGCTCAGAGTGCAGTTGTTAGTACGTGAAGGGACTGAATACAGATGTGTCTGGCTCCAGAGCTGGCGTTCTTTCCACCGCCCTACACTACTGCCCTGTTTGAAATAACTGGGCATGTTTTAGTTTGAAGAAAAGGAGCCTTGTGGAGTGAGTGGAAGAAGGAAATGTGTTAGCAATCCTCAAATATTTGTGGAAGCAGCATTAGACATTTTCTTCTGTGTGGCTCCAAAGAGTACAAACTGCAAAGAAACAGATGTCGATTCAACATAAAGAATTTTCCAATGGTCAGAGGCGTCTAGTGGGGTGAGGTGGCCAGCCATTTTAGGACGTGACAAGTTCCCTGTCACTAAGGGCTGGCTGGCCTTGTAGCTGCTACTATAAGGTCATAGTATCTAATGGAATAACTGCATAGAAACTAAGGCTTAGAGAAATAAATTGGAACTTGGACCAAGTGAGCCCTCTAGTCAGAGAACAAATCTCTCTTTCTCAGGGGTACACGTCAGTCCAGGACTCTTGTCTGTACATCAGCCTATTTCATTCCATGTAGTTATCAATAAAAGTGCATCAACTTGTCTCTTGACCAAATTTAGTCAAAATGTTTTCACATGACTAATGTTTCCTCCCTCTTCAGTCTCATTTTGGGGTAGAATTCTTTGCAGAAAATTAAAAAAAAAAAGAGAGAGAGAGAGAGAGAGAGAAAGAAGAAAATCCAAAGGTGGTGCTAGAGGAAGGAAGCAGCAAAGGAGCTGAATAATCTCTCATCCAGCTTAGATGAACCCAAAGGACAGATGCTGTCCACATCCCCCTCCACCAAAACAAAACAACAACAAAAACCCTGTACTTATTCATCCCCTATGTAACTCCACCTAAGCCACAATTTCCCACCTAGTACGAAAGCAGCTGGGTTCCCCCAGACCCACTCTCCACAGGGGCGGGCCTCTGGAGTGGCTCCCACAGATACAGGGGCTGAGAGAGTCTAATCAAGGGTATGGTTCTTTACCTTTTCACAGTCACCTCGGTTACCACTCCACCACAGTCATCACAGGAAGCCAGTTACTCTCTTTCCCGCTCACAAGCGATTTCTTCTCTGGGAAGGAAGGCAGGCCCCAAGGCCTTTTTTCAAAACTACCTTCCCGCAGGCTCCCTCCCGCCAGGAGGAGTCAACTCCTAGCAGGTGCTCCGGCTTCCCTCGTTTGGCCTGGTCACTCACACCTTCCTCACCTGCCCGATCCTTCCAGGGCTCCCCGGGCTTCCCTCGGGGCGCCAGGCCCGCCGATCCCCCCCGACGCCCCCCCCCACCTGCCGCCTCGCCCCGCACCCCTCGCTCCGGTCACCTTCCCCCCACCCCTGAGAGCCTGCCACCACTGCACCCACCAGGGCTGACCCCCCGGGGGCAGGCGCAGCCCTCTCGGCGGACACACCGACGAACCTGTGTGCAGCCCCACGCCGCAGTGCGGGGAGAAGGCGACGAGCGAGGCCCGCGCCCACGTGGCCGCCTCGTGCCCGCAGCCCGGGCGCCCCGCGGGGCCCCACGGCCGCCCGCGATCACTCGGCTGGGCCCCAGGATTGACGCACATCGAGTGTGTGTGTGTGTGTGTGTGTGTGTGTGTGTGTGTGTGTGTGTGTGTGTGTGTGTGTGTGTGTGTGCGCGCGCGCGCGCGTGTGTGTGAAGGCAGCACACTCGAGGAGGACGACGAGGGTGACAAACGGGGCTCAACCCCTTCCCGACACACCTCTTACCTGATTCCCAGGTGAGACCCGGGCTACAGGACTCCATGATGGGGGGGGGGAGCCCAGCACGCATGCGCCTCTTGGGGCCCGAGGGTCTCGGCCTGAGCCCAGTCCCCTGGGAAGCCTGGGGTAGGCCACCGAAAGCAGGCTCTGGCTAGAGCGTCGCCCCCTGAACCCAGCATGTGCTGCTGCCAGTTCCCCGCCCAGCGTTAGCGCCACCTATCGCAAAGGGTGTGAAATGGCAAACCTCGACGCTGAGCTGAGGAGTTGGGTAATGGAGAGTCCCAACCTGCGGACTTTTCACATTAGCTTGTTAAGAGTGAAGGCTGGGGAAGTGATATGCGGATAGCCATGAACTGTGCAGAGATCTTTACAAGCCTTCCCTATCTCTGCCATTCCCCCATCTTCGTAGGTATGCCCCAAACTACCTCTCCAGCTCCATCCTCACCCCCAATAGAGATCTGCCCATTTACTACCTTGGGTTTTCCTGCGCCTGGGCCCCTCACGAAGGCCTCCTACTCAACCAGGGCTGGGTTAAAGCCTACAAACAGGCTCAGACTCAGCTTTCCTCCCATTTTCCTATCCTGACTAGTGGCTCCACCATCCATCCAGTCTCCTGCATAATGAAAGGAAGCTCCAGGTTCCGGTGGCCTTGAATCCCTGCCATTTCCTTTTTCCTGGGCCTTTTGCATCTTTCCTCTCGAGGTCGTTTCTCCAGCCATTGGGCCTGATTTTCGTTCACCCTGATTACTGCTTTCTGCTTGGCTCCCAGGCCACACCTTCAAAGTGATTCCTCTAAAATGCCCATCTGATTATATCTCTTTTCTCCTTAAAACTTTCTTGCTATCGCTAAATTCAGCCTCTTTTAGCTTGGCATGCAAAGCACTTCAAAATTGGCCTTTGCCGTCCCCTAGAATCTCCTGTCCTTTCCTGTCCACCCTGTCTTGCCCACCCTCCAAAACGTCCTAATCTGACCAAATGTCACTAATTACAGCTCCTGTGAAACACCACTAAATGTCCTTGCTTTTTCACTCATGTCCTTTTCACCCACGTTCTTTTTCCTGACCGAAAATGTCCTTCCCCACGCTGGTGCCTTAAAAGATTTCTATACATTTTTCAAAAATCAATTTAGTTGTTATATCCTCCCCTGCCTTGCGTGAAACCTTTCCACGAGAATAATCCCTCGTTCCCGTTATCTCTGCCTCTCCTACACACTTCAACACATGCACTTATCACATTGTCTCATGGTGGGGGTCACAAATCTGTCTTGTCTCTTCTACCACATAGCTGAGCTCCTGGAGCACAGGGACAATATCATTTATTTCCGTGTCCCTTTTGTCAACCTATCATTTCATAATGATGATAATGAAATATAGCAAACATTTGCTCATCTCTTTGTGCCAGACACTGTGCCCGACTCCTTATGTACATTATTTATTTCTGCTGATAACCATACAAAAGGATGATCATTATCCTAATTTTACCAGTGAGACAACCAAGATTGAAAGATTGAAGAGCTCTGCCAAGGTCACAAGGCAGGTAAATTGTACAGTCGAGATTTGAATTCTGATCTATCTGTTCATATTTCTCCAGTTATCAAAAACAATTTGCTGGAATTAAAATGAGATTTGAAAAGCAAATCACAGATCATATCTTAAAAGTGTTGATGCTCATAAAGTTGATTTTCCTTTTAAGGAGAAAAAATGTATAGCTCTAGAATACAATTCACTAGAATTGGAAATGAGAGTTTTCTAAATGAAATAAATGGTATGGAAAGCCAACCAGATAGTCTTGATGACAAGCTAAATGAGAAAACAATCCTGTTATTATTTCATATTATCTGTTCTTAATGTGATGGATACTTTTTGCAAAGGAACTGATATATTGTAAATCAATAATTTTTTTCCTCAGAACTCCTTCTGATAAAGGGAGGGAAGGGATCTAAATTAAAAATCACCAGCATGCTCAAGAACTTTCCAGAGATGAAAATACAAACTAGAGTACAGTATGTGTGCGATCCATATGAGTTAATATGTGCAGGGCACTTTGCAGAGCATCTAGCACATAGCAAATCTACATTATCCCCTACATTATCTATTATTATATTCCTGCTCTCATTGTGAAAAACTTCAACTCGCTCCTAATCCAGCCATAGCAAACAATGGAATAAATGCCATAATGTTTCCATGATCAAGAACTCCATGGGAGTCAAAGGAATGGGATGTGCCAGAGAGTACTCTCCCTAGAGTACCAGGGAAACAAGGTGGTACCTAGAGGTCCCATGGCTGCAGAATGAACAAGTTGCTAGAACCACAGCAGTACCACAAGGCTGTCAAACAAAGTAAGGTGAGAGCAGGGAGCAGGTGGGGGAGGGGTACACTGAAGTCCAGTGCTTAAAGGAAGTCCCAGTCTCACCCAGAAGTCCAGGAAGGGAAGCACATCCCCATTCCCCCAGTCTTCTGTACCTCCCCAGCCAGGGGGAGACTTGGTAATGTGTACATTGAGCTGAGGGAAAGAGTAGGCCATGGAAACCATGGTTCAACTTTGCCAGCACAGCCCAAGAAAGCCCACTTCTTTCCTCCAAACCCATGCCAGGTGGCCTACACACTAATGCAGTGTTTCCCTAGCCAAGCAGCATGGAAGGCAGATTAAAAGTCTACATTCTTTACCACAGGCCATTAACTTTATGTAGGCAAAACATACTGACATTCCTCCAGTTCTTCAATAAACAAGAGCAAAGAAACTTTCTGTGGGTAGTTCCCTCAGGGATGGGGCGGTGGGGGAGAGGGCAGATATTCTGATGGGAATAACCAATGAGACATATACAGAAAAGTGTTCAAAATTAAACAGAGGAACACTGTTGGGAGAATGAAACAGATACAGATACAACTTTTTGTGGGGGGGGAGGGCATTTTGGTAGCAGCTACCAAAAATTGACCCAGCAAACCCATTTTGTCAAATTATCCTGAGTATGCTGTGGGACTAGTGTCCATTGATGAATTATTGCATTATTTAGAGGGAACAAAAACTTTTTACCTAAGCCAGATGCAGTGACTAGTGCCTGTAATTCTAGTTACTCAGGAGGCTGAGATCTGAGGATCAAGGTTCAATACCAGCCTGGGCACAAAAGGACCTGAAACTCTCATCTCCAACTAACCTCTAGAAAATGGGAAGTGGAGCTTGGCTCAAAGGTAGGGTGGTAGCCTTGAGCTGAAGAGCTCAGGGTCAGCGCCCAGGCTGAGTTCAAGTCCCATGACCCACAAAAACAAACAAACAAACAATAAAAAAAAAACCTTTTTACCTAAACAATTTAAATATTCCTTTATGGGATATCACACTTATAAAGTCATCCAAGATATAAACTTCCTTACAAGGAAAAGCAAAGTTCAAAACATTCTGTATATTATAACCTGTTTATGGAAAAAGCCTCCATATGTTCTATCTGAATGCAATATTTATATTTACCTTTGCAATAGTGATACCTTTACCTGTGTGTCATGAATGCCTGGAAACGCCCAGGAGTGGCAAAATGGCAACTCAGAGACTCTGAAGGGCTCTGAAGGGATACTTAATTTCCCTCCTTCTCCGTTCCTCCTATTCCTCCTCTTCCTCCTCTTTATTTTTATTTATTTGTTTGCTTTTTTTGTTTATTTTATTTGTTTATTTGCTTTTTTATTTGTTTATTTTTTTTGTTTTGGTTGTGTGACTTGATCTCTGGGCCTGGGCTCTTTCCTTGAGCTTTTCAGCTCAAGGCAAGCATTCTACCACTTGAATCACAATACCACTTCCACTTTTCTGGCGGTTAATTGGCAAAGTCTCATGGCCTTTAGTGCCCAGACTGGCTTTGAACCATGATCCTCAGATCTTAGCCTTCTACGTAGCAAGGATTACAGGTGTGAGCCACCAGCACCCACCCAGCTTCTTTTCTTTCTTTTTTTTTCCCCTTTATTTTATTTTATTTTTGATGCTGGAACTGGGGCTTGAGCCTTGTGCTCTTAGTTGGCTTTTTTATTCAAGGCTGGTGCTCTACTTGAGCCATATCTCCACATCTACCTTTTTGCTGGTTTACTGGAGATCATTGTCTCACAGATTTTTCTTTCCAGGCTAGTGTCAAACCATGATCCTTAGACCACAGCCTCTTAAATAGCTGCAGTTGTAAGCATGAAGCATCAGTGACCAGCTTGCATTTTTGTACTAAAAGCAAATCTTACTTTTGCTACCTTTAGAGGTGAGGAGGGCCAGACTACTGCCTTTCCTGTCTGGGAAAGGAAGGGCTGAAGGAAAATGCTATCTTGAAAGAGGAGGAAGCTGCTTTTGTGAGGGGCCAGAAGTCCCTTTAAGCTTAAAGGATGTCCAGGTTCCTTCTTTCTCCACCATGGAAATTATAGTCTGTGGTTTATCACGTGGTCCTCTGAACAAGAATCTGATGCCCTGTGGGAAGCCAACTGGTCCTCGTAGTCCTGGAGGGTCTCACTTCCCTGTGCCTGTGAGTGAATACCTCATCTCTCACTGTCTTGACACCAGCCCTCTAGGAAGCAAGAGTTGTCCATACCAAAGGGATCATGGAAATCAAAAGTACACCCTGTCTCTGAGCTTTGGACTACTGAAGAGGACTGCCCTGGCCCATGCATGGAATCTACCACAAAGGGTTGGTGGTTTCCACAGTTCACTTGGAGATAAACCTAGTCTGCAAAGTAAAGATTTACCTTAACATAAGAACAAGGAACACTTTCAAACGAAACATAGCTCTTATTTTTGGCAGCAGCTAAAAGCCAGACTAGTGGGAGAGTCCCAGAGGCCATACCATGCTATTTCATCTACTGGAAATGCTTCACTTGAGTGAGATTATTTATTTGAAAAGGTTTCTCGGCATGGAGGCTTTCAGAGACTTTCTCTTCTGTAGTCTGAACAGTAGGGACTGCAGCATGGGGTGAAATTGGGGAAAAGAGGCCAGGCAGAAAGACAGACTTACAATTCATTCATTTCTATGACTGGCTTATTTCTGAGAAAAAGAAGAAAATAAATAAATAAAAAGAAGCTCTATAACTAGAAAAGGTGCTACTTTTCACCTGTCAACTACTTGTCGCACATGTTCAAGTCCATGTTCAAGTCCTAGGCAAAGCCTCTGAGTTCATAATGCATCCAGATGTCCATCAACAGATGAATGGATAACTGCACACATACTACACTCGCTCAATGGAGTATTATTTGGTAGAAGCCGGGATTGAAAGATGCCACTATGCAAAGAGTTTTGTAAACATGCGGGATAAAATAAGCCAATCATAAGAGAGCATGTGTAAACTTTCTATAAAATGTCCAGAATAGACAAATTTATGGGAAATGAATATTAGCGGATATCTAGACTTGGAGGAGAGCAAAGGAAAAGAGTACTAATAGATATGGAATCTTTTTTTAACAGAAAATGAAAATATTCTAAAATCAGTGGTATGATGGTTACACTGAAATATTAAAACTATTAAATTGTATATGTAAATAATTAGATAACTGCAAATAAACTAGTGATGTGAATAAACTGGAAAAACCATTTATTTGTAAATGTTAAGTCTGTTAAATTATATCTCAAAGAAGTTGTAAAAAATAAATACCAAGAATATGTTCATTTAAAGAAATGTAGCATATTTTATAGAAAAATATTCCAGAAGAAGAAATATGACCATGGATAAAGATTTTACAGTATTAAAGGGAGCAATTAATTCATCAAAATAGTTTATTTAATTTCTAAAGTGTAGATAGCAGATGCGATAGCAGAACTTTAAATAACTAAAGCAAAAAAAGGTAGAAATTGGAAATATGCTGGTCCCAATTATCATTCTCCAGTGACAATTTGCCATTCCTTTCTCAATCATTTATAAAACAAATAGAAGATCAGAATGTAGAACACTTGAACAATAATATGAATCAAGTTGATCTAATTTCATTTAAAGAAAACTTCACATAACAGTAGAACACATATTATTTTGCACTACACATGACTTTTCTGGGCCATAAAAGCAGACCTCAACAAATTTTCAATTCATATGTGTGACATATGTTTTATAACTACAATGAAATTAAACAAAAAAACAACAACAGAAAAGTATATGAACCCTTCCCCCAAATATTTGGAAATTAAACAATACCCTTCCTTTTTGTTCTTATTTTGTCATTATAAAGGTGATATACAAAGGAGTTTCAGTTACATAAGTCAGGTAATGAATACCTTTCTTTTTATATGATGTCACATCGTCCCTTGTTTAAACAATAAACTTCTAAATAATCTAGGGGCCAGATAATAAACCACAACAGAAAGATCTTGAATGAAATAAAAAGTAAAGTACAATATATCAAAACATGTACGTTGTAACAAAAGCTAAGAAAAATTTGCAACAATAGTTACATTCAAGAGTAAATGGTGCATGTTAAAAATCTAAGTTTCTAACTGTCAAACTATCCAAAGAGCTGGGCACTAATAGATCACGCCTATAATCCTAGCTATTGGAATGGCTGAGATCTGAGGATCTCAGTTCAAAGCCAATTCAGGCAGAAGAGTCTCACAGACTTTCCAGTTGACCATGAAAAAGCCAGAAGGAGCTGTGGCTCAAGTGGTGAGTAATAAAAACTCAGCAACAATGCTCAGGCCCCAAATTCAAGCCCTAGGACCAGTACAAACACATACCACACACACACATACACAAACACACATCAAAAGAAGAACAAAGTAAATCCAACTAAATAGAAGGGAGGAAATGGTGAGAAAAAAAATGAATTAGAAAACAAATGACCAATAGGAAAAGTCATGAAAATACAAGTAAATCATTGAAAAGATCAATACAACTAAGAAAAAATTAACTAATCAGGGAAAAATTAACAATATAGAGAATAAAGAAGAAAATGCAACAAATCATCAGACATTAAAAAACATGGAAAGGAAATATTTGAACAACTTCATGTCAATAAACCCAATAACTTTAATGAAACCAACAACTTCCTTGAAAAATCCAAACTACCAAAAACAATCAAGAAGAGGGAAATAAAGATATAACCCTATATCTGTTCAATGAATTGAGTTCACAGTCAACCTTCCCATGAAGAAGGACCCAAATCTAGGTGACTTTGTTAATGAGTTATACCAAGAATTCAGGAAAAATAATGCCAATCTTACAAAATTTTCTAAAAACAAAAGGAAAGTATACTTCCCAACTCACTTTAGAAGGCCACCATTGGCCCGGGAGTTTGGCCTAGTGATAGAGTGCTTGCCTAGCATGCTCAAAGACCTGGGTTCTATTCCTTGGTACCAAATACATAGAAGGCCACCATTATTCAATTGCCAAAGCCATTATAAGAAGAGAAAACTACATAGCAAGGAGCAAGGGGCCCTAGCTAGTAGAATATCAGAAAAAGAAATTAAGGCATATATATATATATATATATATATGAAAGAAATAGGGGCCTGGACATAGCTTCCTGCATACAAGGCAAACACTCTACCACTGGGCCATACTCCTGGCCCCTGGCTTGAATTTTTTATTGTGTCATTTATAATAACATCAGAAAATATAAAATATGATGAATAAATTAAATATTCCAAGAATTATATTCTGAAAATACTACTGAGACAAACAAGAAGAAGAAGAAGATCTAAGGGCAGTGTTATTAACATGTGACATGTATTAGAAGAGCCAATATTGTTAAGTATCAGTTCTCTCCAAATTTACCTATATACAGTCAACACAAAAATCTGGAGATCTTTTTAAATTGAAAAATAGCTATTTCTAAAGTTTCTGTGATATGAAAGACTGGCCAGGCATGGTGTTACATTTCTGTAATCCCAGCATTTGATTGAGTCAGGACGGTGAACTTGAGGCCACCCTAAGCTACATAATGAGATCCTTACTCAGAAGGAAGGAAGGAAGGAAGGAAGGAAGGAAGGAAGGAAGGAACTGAGGGGGGGACAAAGGAAGATAGCCTAAAAAATTTTAAAAGAATGAAGTTAAAGAACTTACATCACCTTATTTCAAGATTAAGTAGGATAGTATCACACAATAGCCCAGAACCAGCCCCCCCACCATATATATATATATATAGTCATTTGGTTCTCAACAAGTTGCCAGGGTGACTCAGTAGCAAAAAGGTAATGTTTTCAGAAAATAGAACATTGGATATACATATGCGAACCACACACACAAAACCTAGCCTCTTACATCATGTACAAAATTTAATTCAAGATGAATCATAGACAAAAATGAATCACAGATCTAAATATTACAAGAACTATATAATACTTTTGGAAGAAAGCTCTTAGTTGTGGTTAAGCAAAGATTTCTTAACTAGGACATATAAATTTTAAAAAAAATAACACAGTTACATTCTCCAGGTAGTAGGTGCATTACTTCTCACACATTGATACCCCTTCTCATGATTTTGTCCCCATTTTCCTCCCTCCACCCCCTCCCAATCATCTTGTTTTCCCCCTTCACTTCCCTATTTCAAATAAACAAATAAACATATATACAATATACCAGGTAACAAAGTCAGATGCAGAAATAATATGAGATTAACCAAAGGGCAAAAAAAGAGAAGAGAAATAACATAGTACATTAAGAACAAAAATCACTCAAAATAAAGCTCTTGGTTCCATATCCTAGAGATCCTTCCATTTACTCTCATCCTATATGACCTTATGTATCTAGGATTTGAGCTATTGTAATCTCTGCTAGGTGAGTCCTAGATATGTACTAATTATTACAAATGAGGGAAACCACTGAGCCTATGTTCCTTTTGGTGATGGGTCCATGTCATTCTTTCTGATGGCTGCATAGAATTCCATTGTGTATAAGTACCACATCTTCTTGATCCATTCATCTACCCTGAGGGGCATCTGGGTTGGCTCCATGTCTTGGCTATGGTAAATAGTGCTGCAGTGAACATCATTGTGCTAGTGGCTTTAGTATGTCCTTGTTTCTCAACACTTGGGTAAATGCCAAGGAGTGGAATTGCTGGGTCATAAGGGAGCTCTATGTTTAGTCTTTTGAGGAACTGCCATACTGCTTTCCATAGTGGTTGAATGAGTTTACACTCCTACCAACAGTGTAGTAGTGATCCCTCCTAGCCACATCTCTGCCAGCATCTGTTGTTATTAGATTTCTTGATCCTGGCCATTCTAACTGGAGTGAGGTGGAATCTCAAAGTTGTTTTGATTTGCATTTCTTTTATGGCCACAGATGTCGAGCATTTCTTCATGTGTCTCTAGGCCGTTCTTATTTCTTCTTCAGTGAAGTCTCTCTTAAGTCTTTGGCCCACCTTTTAATGGGATGGTTGTTTCTTTGAAGATTTGTTTTGGAGAGATTCAATTTTTTTAGATATATTTTAGATATGAGGCTTTTGTCTGTTGCATGGCTAGTGAAGATCTTCTCTCACCCTGTAGGCTTTCTATTTAGCTTGCTGGCTATGTGTTTCTAGAATATTTTATCTTTGCACAGAGATTTCTCTATTGGTCAGTATTCTTTTGGTTGGTAATGACAAAAGCCAACTTGAATTCACTTGGGAAAAGGAAAAATTTACTACCTGAGCTTGAAGACCTGCATGCCTCAAAGAATTCACCCCACTTGTGGTTACTCCTTCATCTCTATTGGCCTCGCCTTCATCTTGAGCTTCCTTTCCCCTGAGATGATCAAGCCTATTAGCTTAGAAACCCCAGGTGAAGACATACAAGTCAATGTCTTGGACCAGCCGTTTTTTTTTTTTTTTTTTTGGCGGGGGAGGTGGAAAGGGGACAGGAGGGAGAGGGTCTGTAGTGGAGTTTGAACTCAGGACCTCTCACTTGCAAGGCAGGTGCTTTGCCACTTGAGCCATACCTCTAGCCCTTTTTTGCTTTAGTTATTTTTCAGATAAACTTTCCTTTTTTCCCCCAACACAGGCTTCACACTGTGATCCTCCTCCCTATGTTCACTAAGATCCAAATATGCATCACAATGCCTACTTTTGTTTTGACTTTTTAATGTAAGGTGGAATCTAGCCTTGAGTTGGCTTCAAACCACAACTCTCCAGATCTCTGCCTCCCAGACAGCTGAGATTATAGACACAAGGTAGTACACTGTACTACTTTTAGACCTACAAATAGAACTACGCTTTTCTTTTTGGTTTTTAGAACATGTAAGACAATGTCCTCTGGTAGTCCTCTAACCGAGCAGGGCATGGAAGAAGAGGGAGGCATTCTTTGGGTCATGTACTTTCACCCTCTGAGATGAGCTGGAGAGGAGCTAAAGAAGATGAAATTTGAAGGTAGTTTGAGGAAAGAGACAGAGGTAAGATTGGGTTTGGGGGAATTCGCTATTCCCTGTAGGGAAATGCCATGGGAAGGAATTTGGCTATGGCTAAATGAAGGTAGAGCCATGAAACTATACAAAGAAAGAGAATGTAGTGCATGCCTGTAACCCCAGCACTAGAAAAGTTGAAGTAGGAAGACTGTAAATGCCAGGCCAGCCTTGGCATTTACATACTACATACTAAGACCCTGAGTCCAAAAAAAAAAAAAATGAAAACATAACCAAGCACAGCCACCTATCATTCTAACTGCTCAAGAGACAGAGATTGAGAGGATAGAAGTTCAAGGCAGAAATGTTTGGAAGATTGTGATCTAAGCTAGGCCATGAAAAGAAAAAATGAAATTCTATCTCAAAAATAACCAATCATTTATCTAGATTACTTTTGTTCTCCACTTCATGAAAATTTAGATTTCTCCTCTGCCATTAGCAAGAGTATCTCTTAAAGAAGAAGGGCTGGGGATCAGGGATGTTTCTGAGTTCTTTTCAGCATCCAGACCCTTTGCCAGAGAGGAAGGGAAGTGAGGGATTCTGAGTAGAAGGTCAGGAACTCTGCAGACAGTGTAACATCTGGCCGGGATTGGCAGAACCAGTGTGAGCGCACACATGAGGGACCTTGGTTGCTCGTGCAACTCTCCATGCAGCTGCATTCCTGGGTGTCGGCTCACGTGGGAAGTGTGGGGCCTGCGCTGGCCTGGGATGGGGACTGGATGTCCTTGGTGGGATTAGGAATCTAGTGTTCTTGGAGAGGCAGATTTGTTTCTGGGGTCAGAGGAAGTTCACCTCAAAACAGTGAGCTCTAGTGGCTGATTTTTAGCTTTAAAACTGATGGAAGAGAGAGATGGAGCCAAGGGGTTTTGAGTTCACAGGTTTAATCAAACATGGGAGCTCCACAAGGATCATAAAAAGACATTTTAGCAGTAAAAAAAAAAAGTAAGAAACATAAGATGGGAAATGATAGCCCTTCCCCAGAAAGTCTGTGAGCTGAAACCTGACCTTTTTTATTTTTCTTTTCTCTCCCTTTTCCCCCCTCTTTTCTTTTTTCTTTATTTCCACACAGTCACACAAGAAAAGTCTTTATGACACATGTCATTGCATTGCAGGACTGGCACTTGGTAACAGAGTATGTCCTGCGTTCAGGACACTTGCGAAAGACAGGCTGGCTCATGGATGCAAAAGTTATACTACAGTAAAAACAATGGTACTGCTAATATTTTGTATGTTGTATTAAGTTAAATATATTTTTAAAGTTCTATAGATTATAAAAGAAAGACCTATATTGCCTTATATTAAAAAAAATAGTAAAGGACAAGCTCTTAGACTATGCTATAAAACCTGTATCTTGACCACAAGATGTCCAAAGAAACCCCCCTCTGTTTCTCCCTGCCTCCTCCTCCCCCCTCTCTCACTTTCTTGGGGGCCCTCTGGAAATTTTAATCAATAAGTCTTGATTATCACAGTGGACTGAACAGAACAGAGACCAAGGAGGGATGAGAGAAAGGGAGAATTAAATTGGCAATATAGCTGCTTTAACCTAGGTGGGTAAAAAAAACTTGAATAATCACAAACCCAGAGGCCAAAAAACAAAGGGGGTGTGGATGGGTGAGGAAAAATAAATAAATAAAAGACAATCAGACTGCACCTGGAGCATTTGGGTCTGAAAATCCAATTGGAACGGGGGGGGGGGGGGGGGGGGAGAGAGAGAGAGAGAGACAGAGAGAGAGAGACAGAGACAGAGAGAGAGACAGAGAGACAGAGAGAGAGAGAGAGAGAGAGAGAGAGAGAGAGAGAGAGAGAGAGAGAGAGAGAGAGAGAGAGAGAGAGAGAGAGAGAGAGAGGAGGGCCTCTGCCCAGGGCTCAGGGCTGAGCCCCTGGGAGAGTGGAGGCGGTTGCCCTGGTGACAGACTTAGATTGGAAATGGCAAGTAGGAAAATAACAAGGGCTTAAGGGAGAAAGAAAGGGAAAAAAAGCCAGTCCTTAAAATCATTGAAATTTTAGAAACCAGGCTAGATTACAGGAAAGAAATACTTGAAAGAATAAATAGAGATGTAACTGTTTTGAAAAAATGAAGATAGGAGGAAGCTATGTTTGTTGTGTCTATTTAGGATTTAAGCTGGGTGATCAGATACTCACGTGATTTAATAAAACAGAAAAAAAAATCTGCTAGCAGTGCAAACTGGGATGTACTGGTCTGTCTCCTCACCTCTGTCCCAGCTTGTCCTTCCATCTTAAGATTAGCAAGATGCACTCTCAGAGAGCAAGTAATAGATAAGTAAGAGTTTAAAACAAATCCATTCTAGAACCTCTCTGATGCTCATGGTAATAACTTGAGGTGTCAGAGACAAAAGGAAAAAGTCCATACTCATCTATGCAAATGGTCTTACATGAAGGCAGTTTCAAGATAAAGCAATAACTATTTAGCTTGGGAAACTCAAGTGAGAATTTTGTGGTAGATTTGCAAAAAGAGTTCATCTGGACAACCCTGCAAGGCAGATTAAGGTTTGGGTACTGAATTCAGGACCCGGAGAGTCCAGAGCTAGAGAAGGGGTTCCTAACTGGGTGACAGGGACGAGGAAAAACCAATGGGGTGGGTGGAAAGGCTTGGAGCTAAGATGAAACTCAGAGACGGGAGCCTGGAAATGAGCACACGGGAGGGGCATGGAGCTGAGAACAGAAGCCAGTGAGGAGCAAGAGCAGCGGGAGGAATGGATAACTTAGCAAGATGGACACTGGACAGCTGCTGAGAAGGAACTCAAGCTTCAGCCACCTGCCCAGAGGCAGGAGCAGCTGTCTGGGAGAATTTAACAAAACGTGGTCTCAGTTCCCCTGAATCTGGAAAGGAACTTAGAAATCTGAGTCTCAACAAGTCCTCAAAGAGATTCTGATGTATTCTAAAACTTGAGACTTATCTGTACTGGCTAGGGAGAGGGCGAGGGGGGGGGGGCAGGGTAGAAGTCAAGCTCTCTGAGGCCCCAGGATCCCTTAACACCTCCAAATTAGCCTCTACACTAGGTAGAGAAGTGGTAGGATTCACAAACCTGGAAACACAAGGAGCCACATCTATGTCTGACACAGCATTGGGCTGGTGGTAAGAAAGATTTTTTTTTTTTTTTGGCCAGTCCTGGGCTTGAGCTCAGGGCCTGAGCACTGTCCTTGGACTTTCTCAAGGCTAGAGCTCTACCACTTGAGCCTCAGCACCACTTCCGGCTTTTTTTTCTATGTATGTGGTACCGAGGAATCGAACCCGGGTCTTCATGCATGCTAGGCAAGCACTTTAACCACTAGGCCAAACTCCCGGCCCCGATAAGAAAGATTTTAAATGTCATTATCTTGTAGTAGAGAAGTACTGGCTTATGAGATAGGACTCTTGAGAAGCCTCTAGATTCACTGGTCATCTCTCCTCTCTGGAGGAACTAACTATGGAAAAACACAGGTCTGGGATAGGAGAATTAGTAAAGTCAATAACAGAAAACAAACAGAGGTTTTACTACTTAGTAGGTCTGTAGGTCAGATGATTCCTAAGAAATGGAAAAGAAACATTTTCAGCTTGGAGAGATCAGGTAAGGAAAGCAACAAGAAGTTTTAGACACCAGGAACCAAAACCATGCAGGCATAATGGGAAGGGGTCAGGGCACTAATGGAGAAGACTGTAAATGACTGTAATTTTCACAACTGTGAAGCCATAAATTGTACCCGGAGAACTGCCTGCTATTAGTGTAGCACTCTCTGCTCTCAAGATGAAGCAGCTGGAGGCTGTGGAATTGGTTAAAATGATTCCTGGCAAAAGAAAGAAAATTGTAGATGAAGGAGATGAGGTGGGAGTCCGAAGTCCTGGAAATAAGGACCTTTGAAACATCGTCAGAGGTGAGATATTTTTTTGAGCGTCTGTAAGCCATGGATGGATTTTTACAGGTAAAACTCAAGGGGATTAAAAACCAAAGAAGGCTGAACTTTTGGTTTTATAGAAAGGCAAGGACAGGCCAAGACTAGACCTAGGATGTAAAGAGCAAACGAAACTGCAAGTCTGGGAAGGTCCTTCACTTTGCACATAAGAGGAGGCAAACTAGAGACCTAGCAAGGATTAAAGAAAAGCTGAAGAAAGCCAGTTAGCAGTGGCTCATGTCCTTAGGCCTAGTTACTCTTGGGTCAGATCTGATGATTGGGATTTGATGCCAGCAGGGCAGGAAAGTCCATAAGGTGCTTACCTTCAGGTGGCCACCAATAAGCTAGAAGCGGAGCTATGGCTCAAGTGGTAAAGCACTAACCTTGAGGGATCCAGGCCCTAAGTTTAAACCCCAGTACCAATACACAATAGAAGAGAAAGAAAAGAAGGGAGGAAGGGAGGAAGGAAGGAAGGAAGGAAAAGAGAAACTGAAAAGACTCAGCGCTTTCATCAATTTTAAACCCATTAACTGCTGACGGCACAAGAGGAAGTAAAAGCTGTCTACTGAAAAACAAACAAAAAACCCTAAAAACAATGATACCCTAGCAGGCAAGAATAAACAACTTCAGGACCTATATTTATATTTTAAATACAATTTTCAACAACACTGGGCTGGAAGATATAGCTCAGTGTGGAATGATGATCTCGTATGTATGAGCCCTAGGTTCAATTCCAGCCCTAATAAAAAAATAAACAAACAGGGAAAGAAGAAATTAAACTATCCCTATTTGCATATGACATGATCCTATACCTGAATGACCCAATAAATTTCACTCTCAAACTCCTAGAACTAATAAATCACTTTGGCAAAGTGGCAGGATACAAAATGAACCTTCAACAGTCAGTAGCCTTTATGTATGCCAACAATACACAAACAGAAAGAGAAATCAAGAAAATGAACCTATTTGCAATATCCCCCAAAAGAATAAAATATTTAGGAATTAACCTAACCAAAGATGTAAAGGAACGATAAAAGCCTAAAGAAAAAAAAATCAAAGAAGATACCAGGAAATGCAATGACATCCCATGCTGTGGATAGGGAGAACCAACATAGTGAAAATGGCCATACTGCCAAAATTGATATACAATTTCAGTGAATTCCCCATCAAAATTCCAAGGACATTCTTTTTTAATTGTCGGGATAATGTATAGAGGGGTTACAGTTACAGTCTGCCAGGTAGTAGGTGCATTACTTCCACACATTGATACCCTTCTCATGTTTTTGTCCCCATTTCCCTCCCTCCACCCCCTCCCAATCATCTTGTTTCCCCCCCCTCACTTCCCTATTTCAAATAGACAAATAAACATATATATATAATATATACCAGGTAACAAAGTCAGATATAATAACAATATGAGATTAACCAAAGGGCAAAAAAAAGAAGAGAAATAAGATGGTACATCAAGAACAACAATCACTCAAATAAAGCTCTTGTTTCCATATCCTAGAGATCCTTCCATTTAGTCTCATCCTATATGACCTTATGTACCTAGGATTTGAGCTATTGTAATCTCTGCTAGGTGAGTCCTAAATGTGTGCTAATTACAAATGAGGGAAACCATTGAGCCTATGTTCCTTTGGATCTGGCTTGCTTCACTTTTTCCAAGTCTTTCCATTTCCTTACAAATGGGGCAATGTCATTCTTCTTGATGGCAGCATAGAATTCCATTGTGTATAAGTACCACATCTTCTTGATCCATTCATCTACCCTGAGGGGCATCTGGGTTGGCTCCATGTCTTGGCTATGGTAAATAGTGCTGCAGTGAACATCATTGTGCTAGTGGCTTTAGTATGTCCTTGTTTCTCAACACTTGGGTAAATGCCAAGGAGTGGAATTGCTGGGTCATAAGGGAGCTCTATGTTTAGTCTTTTGAGGAACTGCCATACTGCTTTCCATAGTGGTTGAATGAGTTTACACTCCCACCAACAGTGTAGTAGCATCCCCTCCTGGCCAAATCTCTGCCAGCATCTGTTGTTATTAGATTTCTTGATCATGGCCATTCTAACTGGAGTGAGGTGGAATCTCAAAGTTGTTTGATTTGCATTTCTTTTCTGGGCAGAGATGTCAAGCATTTCTTCATGTGTCTCTAGGCCATTCTTATTTCTTCTTTAGAGAAGTCTCTCTCCAAGGACATTCTTTACTGAAACAGAAGGTGTAATCCAAAGGTTCATATGGAAGAGCCAAAGCAATTCTAGGCAAAAAAGAACAACGCAGGTGGTATTACAATACCACACTTCAAACTCTACTATAGAGCCATAATAACAAAAACAGCTTGATATTTGCACAAAAATTGGCCAGAAGATGGAACCGAATAGAAGATCCAGAAATAAAACCATATACCGATAGTCAATGGAGCAGAATAGAAGGTCCAGAAATAAAATCACATACCCACAGTCAACTTATATTGGACAAAGCAGCCAGAGATACACAGTGGAATAAGCACAGCCTCTTCAATTATTGGTGCTGGGAAAACTGGGCAGCCACATGCAGAAAATTAAAAATTGATTCCAGCCTGTGGCCATGCACAAACATTAATTCAAAATGGATCAAAGACCTTAATATCAAACCTGAAACCCTGAAACTCCTACATGATAGAGTAGGAGAGATACTGGAACTCATAGGCACAGGCAAAAACTTCTTGAACAGAGTCCCAGGGTCACAACAGATTGGAGAGAGACTTGACAAATGGAACTACCTAAAAATAAAAAAGTTTCTGCACAGACAAAGGCATAGCTACTAAAATATAAAGACAGCCAACCAACTGAGACAAGATACTTACCAATAATACATCAGATGAATGCTTTATATCAAGTATCTACAGGGAACTCAAGAAATGAATCCCACCCCCAACTCAACAAACTAATCGCTAAGTGGGCAAGGGAACTAAACAGAGACCTATCAAAAGAAGAGATTAAAATGGTAAAGAAACATATGAGAAAATGCTCATCATCCCTGGTCATAAAGGAAATGCAAATAAAAATAACCCTAAGATACCACCTTGTCCCAATCAGAACGGCCAATATTTTGAATTCAGACAACGACAAATGCTGGCAGGGATGTGGAAAAAGAGGAACCCTATTGCACTGCTGGTGGGAATGTAAACTTGTAATCCACTCTGGAAGGCAGTTTGAAGGTTTCTCAAAACAACTAAAAATAGACCTTCCCTATGATCCCACCATACCACTCCTGGGCATCTACCCTGAGCATCATAACCCAGGGTATGATAAGGACACCTGCACAGTCATGTTCATTGCTGTACTAGCCAAGCGATGGAACCAATCCAGATGCCCCACTACAGATGAATGGATACAACATATGTGCAATACACACACACACACACACACACACACACCACACACACAATGGAATTCTACATAGCCACCAGACAAGATAAAATAATGGCATTCACTGGGAAGTAGATAAAACTAGAGCAAATTGGGATGAGCAAGATTAAGTCAAGATCAAAGAAACAAAAGGCACATGGTATCCTTGACGTGTGGATATTAGATCCAAACAGTACAAGAACAATGACTCAATATTTGGGTACCCAAGGTTATTGACATGGTCTTGGAGATATAAACATAACTACATAGCCATAAAAATCTATGATGGGATATATACTCTATAAACATAATGTTATATAGATCGATATGTATCTATGACATACAAACTGTCAGCTTACTTTTAATTATGTTCTAAAATTTATGTGCCAGTGATTGCATATAGATATTCCCTTCTTAAATACTTGTTTGTGAAATATGATGTAAAAATCAGTGTTAATAAGATCTTTCAATAAAAAATTAAACAAAACAGGGTGATAGAGTGGTTACCTAGCATGCACGAAGATCTGGGTTCAATTCCCCAGTACCACATACAAAGAAAAGCCAGAAGTGGTGCTGTGGCTCAAGTGGTAGAGCTGTAGCCTTGAGGAAAGCCCAAGGACAGTGCTCAGGCCCTGAGTTCAGTCCCCTGAACTGGCAAAAAAAAATAAACAAAACAGTTATTTTTGTAAAAAAAGATGATTGACTAGTTTAGGGAAGGGAGCATATCAAGGTAAACCTGGCACTACAGGTAGTGCCAAAAAGTAAGAAAGTACTCAAAAAATCTAAGTATGACCTGTTAAAGTGGCATAGGAAAGCAATGGAAAGAGTTACAAATTGCCAAAGTTAGGATAAACTGAACCAAATTACACAGTTTAATCCACAGTACAAAGTAAATATGCCAGTCTTTAACAATATAATGATTAAACAAATAAATAAATGGGAGTGAAGAGATAAATCCCCCTTAGATAAGAACCAAATATCTATGGAGACACTCCCACTCCAGTAGGTAGAATTTAAATTCTTCTTCCTTTGACTCAATGACTCATTTCTAACACTGAAGCATAGAAAGAGAGAAAGATTATAAATGGAAAACCTAGTGCATGCTACTTGAACCAAGCAATAGAGGTTAATATATGGCCAGGGATGTCAGATAAAAGTGCTGAACCTCCTGAAATGATGTGATGAGAAGAATCCTTCACCTCTATGATCTTCCTACCAGAAAGACCATTAACCTCAATCTGATCATGAGAAAAATATGAGAAAACCCCTAATTAAATAGTATTCAATAAAGCAATTGACCAGTCTGCCTCAATACAGTCAAACTCATGCAAAGATAGTGGCTAGCATCTAACAGAGAAGATAAGACACCAATAACAATACAATGTGGTACTTTGCTAGGAGCTGGGAACATGAAGACAGTGATGGAATAACTGCAAGTGCAGATAAAGTCCAGAGTCTAGTTAATAGAAATACACAGAGCTGGCATTCTTACTTTCGACAGATATCTTGTGTTATCATAGAGGAAATGGGGAGCGGAAAGAAGAGATTTATGAGAACTCAACACATTATCTTTGTAATTCCTCTAGAAACTGGAAATTATTATTTTATAGGGTTTTTTTTCTTTTATTGTCAGGATAATGTAGAGAGGGGTTACAGTTACATTCATCAGGTAGTAGGTGCATTATTTCTTGCATGTTTTTGTCCCTGTTTGCCCCCGCCCACCCCTCCCAATCATCTTGTTTTCCCCCCCTTCCCTTTCCTATTTCAAATAAACAAATAAACATATATACAAAATACCAGGTAACAAAGTCAGATACTGTAACAATATGAGATAACCATAAGGGAAAAAGGGAGAAGAAAAATAACATAGTACATTAAGAACAACAATCACTCAAGATAAAGCTCTTGTTTCCATATCCTAGAGGTCCTTTCATTTACTCTCCCTATGGCCTTATGTATCTAGGTTTGGAGCTATTGTAATCCTCTGCTAGGAGAGTCCTAGATGTGTACCAATTATTACAAATGAGGGAAACCATTGAGCCTATGTTCCTTTGGGTCTGGCTTACTTCACTTTTTCCAAGTATTTCCATAATAATATATGGAATTTATTTTGTACTATTAAATGCATAACAAAGCACAAAGGATAAGATGAGATTAATAAAGTGTACAGCTAGTTGCTTACTTATTGTGACGAAATGGACTTAGTTAAGAATTGACATAAAACAACAGGAAAATAAAGCAAAGTAGTACAGTGCAATAGAAGAGAGGAAATGAGACATTAAAAAAAAATTATGGGACCGAGAGTTTGGCCTAGTGCTTGCCTAGCATGTATGAAGACCCACGTTCAATCCCTTGGTACCACATACATAGAAAAAGCTGGAAATAGTGCTGTGGCTCAAGTGGTAGAGCTCTGGCCTTGAGAAAGTCCAAGGACAGTGCTCAGGTCCTGAGTTCAAGGCCCAGGACTGGCAAAGAAAATAAAATTTAAATTAAAAAAATAAAATTAGGGGCCAGGAGCATGGTCTAGTGGTAGAATATTTGCCTAGCATGCATGAAAACTTGGGTTCGATTCCTCACTATCACATAAACAGAAAAAAAGAGCCAGAGAGAAAGCCCAAGGACAGTGCCTAAGCCCTGAGTTCAAGCACAAGGACCGAAAAAAATCAAATTAGCCAGGTGCCATTGGCTCATGCCTGTAATCCTAGCTACTAAGGAGGCTGAAATCTGAGGATCAAGGTTTAAAGCCAGCCTGGGGAGGAAAGTCCATGAAACTCTTTATTTTCATATATTTTTATTGTAATTAATAGAAGGGTTACATTATATTCACCACATAGAAGGTGCATCACTTCACCCTCTCTCATGTCTTGGTCCCCATTTCCCTCCCCCCCACCCCCACCCCTCATCTTGTTTTCCCCCCTTCCCTATCAGATTTCAAATAACCAAATACAAATATATCCAATATATCAGATAACAAAATGAGATACTGTAACAATATGAGATAACCAAGGGACAGCAAAGGAGATGAGAGATAACATAGTACATTAAGGACAACAATCACTCATTTTATGGCTTTTGTTTCTATATCCTAGAGGTCCTTTTATTTAGTGTCATACCGTATGGCTTATGTATCTAGGTTTTGTTCTATTGTAAATCTCTGCTTGGAGAGCCCAAGGTTTCTACTGATTATGACAAATGAGGGAAACCATTGAGCCTGGCTTACTTCACTTAATATGATTTTTTCTAAGTCTTTCCATTTCCTAACAAATTTGGTGGGAGTGCAAACTCGTTCAACCACTATGGAAAGCAGTATGGCAGTTCCTCAAAAGACTAAACATAGAGCTCCCCTATGACCCAGCAATTCCACTACTAGGCATTTACCCAATTGTCCAGAAACAAGGACATACTAAATCCACTAGCACAACGATGTCCATTGCAGCACTATTTACAATAGCAAAGATATGGAACCAACTCAGATGTCCCTCAGTTGATGAGTGGATCAACAAGATGTGGTATTTGTACACAATGGAATTCCATGAAACTCTTATTTCCAAAGAACCACTAGAAAACCAGAAGTGGACTGTGACCCAAAGTAGTAGAGAGGCCTTGAGCAAAAGAGCTCAGGAACAGTGCTCAGGCCTCAAGTTCAAGCCCCATAACCAACATAATAACAATAATAATAATAATAATAATAATAGGAAACTGAGATCTGAGGATGGCAGTTCAATGATAGCCTAAGTACAAAAATTCATGAGACTCTTATCTCCTAATAACCAATAAAAAGCCAGAAATAGAGCTGTGTCTCAAGTGATAGAGCAACAGACATGAACAAAAAAGCCAAGGAAGAGCTTGAGACCCTGAGTTCAAGCCCCAATACTGGCACAAATACACATACATACACAAAATAAAATTAAAGCAAAAGAAGGTTGTGAGAGAAAAAGAGAGTAAAAATCAGATAAAATAAAGAAAATACCAAGCTACTAGACATAAACCACATATATAATTATTTTAAATCTAAATTCATTCTGTTTGTAAAGCAGCATGAATGACAAGACTTGGGTATAAGGAAACACTTTGGCACATGACAGAAACAGATTGAAATAAAAAGATGAACAGTAATTTATAATAAGCAAATACTAACTCATACATTTTTATTCCACTTATCACAAGAAATCTAAAGTGTAAGGGCCAGGAATTTGGCCTAGTGGCAGAATGCTTGCCTGGCATACATGAAAACCTGGGTTCAACGCCTTGGTACTACATACATAGAAAAAGCTGGAAGTAGTGCTGTGGCTCAGGAGGTAGTAGTACTCTAGCCTTGAGAAAGCCCAAGGCCAGTGTTCAGGCCCTGAGTTCAAGCCCCAGCAGAAAGGAAGGAAGAGAGAGAGAGAGAGAGAGAGAGAGAGAGAGAGAGAGAGAGAGAGAGAGAGAGAGAGAGAGGGAGGGAGGGAGGGAGGGAGGGAGGGAGGGAGGGAGGGAGGGAGAGAGAGAGAGAGAGAGAGAGAGAGAGAGAGAGAGAGAGAGAGAGAGAGAGAGAGAGAGAGAGAGAGAGAGAGAGAGAGAGAGAGAGAGAGAGGCGGGAAGAAGAAGAAAGGAAGAAAGAAAGAAAGAAAGAAAGAAAGAAGGAAAGAAAGAAGGAAAGGAAAGAAAGTCTAGAGTGCCTAGATTAACTTCAGAAACAACAGACTTCAAAGTGTGGAATAATAGCAGAGATAAAGGATTGTCTTAGCTTTCTATTTTTATATAATAAAGTACTATCAACTTCACGGCTTAAGACAATTGCCACATATTTACTCACAGTTCTACCCATTAAAAGCCTGACATGTGGGGCGCAGTGGCTCACGCCTGTAGTCCTAGCTACTCAAGAGGCTGAGATCTGAGAATCAAGGTTCAAAGCCAGCCCAGGCACAAAAGGACCTGAGACTCTTATCTCCAATTAACCTCCAAAAAACTTGTGAGTAGCTTTGAGCTGAAGAGCTCAGGACAGCACCCAGGCAGAGTTCAAGCCCCATGACCCACAAAAAGAAAAAGAAAAAAAAAAAAAGCCTGACAAAAGAATGGTTGGGTTTTTTTGTTTTTGTTTTTTTGGTGAGGCAATTTTTCCATATATTTTTCATTGTAATTAATAGAAGGGTTACACTATATTCGCCAGATAGAAGGTGCATTACTTCACAAACATTGATACTCTTTCTCATGTCTTGGTCCCCATTTCCTTCCTCCCCACCCCCGCCCCTCACTCGTTTTCCCCCCTTCCCTATCAGATTTCAAATAACCAAATACGCATATATATATGTATGCATATATATATCAGATAACAAGGTGAGATACTGTAACAATATGAGATAACCAAGGGACAGCAAAAGAGATGAGGGATAACATAGTACATCAAGGACAACAATCACTCATTATATGGCTTTTGTTTCTATATCCTAGAGGTCCTTTCATTTAGCGTCATACTATGTGGCCTTATGTATCTAGGTTTTGTTCTATTGTAAATCTCTGCTAGGAGAGCCCAAGGTTTTTTACTTAGTTTATTACAAGACTTTACATCAGTCAAATTGAGTCTTCTTCTAAAATCTTTGAGGAAAAACAAAAAATCTGCTTCCAAGTTCCTTCTTCTTGTTTTAGGAACCCAATTACTTAAAGATTGTCTGAGTTCCCTATTCCTTTGCTGGTGATTGGCCAGAAGTCAACTACCTGTAATTCTAGCTCCTTGGAAGGCAGAGATTAGGTAGGATCAGGAAAGCTTGGGCACAAGTCAATGACATCATCTCAACAGACAAGCAAGGCAATGGTGGCATGTGTCTCTAATCTCAGTTATGGGTGAGGCTTAGGCAAGGGATTGGGGCCCAGGCAAAAAGTCTGAGACCCTATCTGAAAGATAACTAAGGCAAAAAATGGGCTCAGATAGGGGAGTTCAAACTCTAATACCATCAAAATAAATCAAATAAAATCTGGGGAAATAAGTCAACTGCCATTAACAGGTGAATAGATCTACAAATTGTGCTCTATCTCCATGTTTAATAATAAGTTCTGATGACTGCTGTTACATGGGTAAGTCTTTCGTTTTTCTCTTTTTCAGTACTGGATTTGATCTCAGGGCCTCAGGCATGCTGGGCAAGCACTCTACCAATAATGAGACATGTCCCCACTTTTTTCGTTTGTTGGTTTTTATTATTGTTTTTTGAGACTGGGTGTTGCTATGTACCCAGATTAGCCTCAAAGTCAAACTCAGCCTCCTCAGGGTTTAGATTACAGGCTACATACACTGCCATGTCCCATTCAGTCTTTTAAAATAGTTATGATTGCTGGTAGCTCATGTCTGTAATCCTTGCTACTCAGGAGGCTGCAGTCTGAGGACCGAGGTTCAAAGCTAGCCAAAGGAGGAAAGTCCATGAGACTTCTATCTCCAATAAACTACTTTTAAAAGCTGTAAGTATAGTTCTAAATTAAGTGGTAGAGCATTAACCTTTAGTAAAAGAAACTCAGTACTGGACAGTACTCAGGTCCCCAAGTCCAAGCCCCAGGACTAGTAAACACATACCAAAAAGTTATGATGAGCCAGGCGTGGTGGCTCACACCTGTAATCCTAGCTTACTCGGGAGGCTGAGATCTGAGGATCATGGTTCAAAGCCAGGCACTGAAGTCCGTGAGACTCTTAACGCCAATTAAACCACCAGAAAACCAGAAGTGGCGCTGTGGCTCAATCAGTAGGGCAATAGCCTTGACCTGAAGGGCTCAGGGACAGCACCGAGGCCCGTAGTTTAAGCCCTATGACCAAAAAAAAAGTTATGATGCAGTGATAGAAATGCCAATTAATCTGACTGTATTCTTACACATTGTATATCTGTGTGTTAAAATGCCATATTATGTCCCATAGATATGTAAAATTGTGGGCCAATAAAAAATAAAATAATATTTCTAAGAAACTGTGATAAACAAGAATACCACCATGACTCTATATAGACAAAATTCTAGATAATACAATGCTAATCCATAGTAACCAAAACAGATCGGTGGTATACTAGCATAGGGCAAGTTTTCAGACCAAGAGAATTGACTACAGTTGTGGATATATGGCTGTGCACACTTATCCAAATTCATTGAATTATACACTTGAAAATGGGGCATTTTTTTGCTTATAAATTATAACTCAATAAAATGGAATGTAAGCAGTCATAAGAAAAACCTGAAGACCAGATGGTTTCGCTGATTTCTACTATTTAAGAAAAAAATATCAGTTTTACAGAAACTCAGCAAACAGAGGATGGAACACTTCTCAATTCATTTTATGAAACAAATGCCTTAATAATGAGACCACATACATTACAATCAAACAAAATTCCAGGCCAATATCTGTATACACATGCGTATAGAAATAGACAAAATATTAATACATTGACTGAAGCACTATATAAAAATGATAATACAGAGGCCAGGAGTTTGGCCTAGTGGTAAAGTGCTTGCCTAGCATGCACGAAGACCTGGGTTTGATTCCTTGGTACCACATACTTAGACAAAGCTGGAAGTGGTGCTGAGGCTCAAGTGGTAGAGCTCTAGCCTTGAGAAAAATCCAAGGACAGTGCTCAGGCCCTGAGCTTAAGCCCAGGACTGGCAAAAAAAAAAAAAAAAGATAGGGACCGGGAGTTTGGCCTAGTGGTAGAGTGCTTGCCTAGCATGCACGAAGACCCGGGTTCGATTCCTCGGTACCACATACTTAGAAAAAAGCCAGAAGTGGTGCTGTGGCTAAAGTGGTAGAATGCTAGCCTTGAGAAAGTCCAAGGACAGTGCTCAAGCCCTGAGCTCAAGCCCAGGACTGGCAAAAAAAAAAAAAGATAATACATCATGACCAGTGAAATTTATTCCAAGAAAAAAGACTACATCGTTTGAACAATCAGTGGATGTAATTCTCTATATTCACAGGAATAAAAGGGAACAAAGTAAGGCAGAAGATTTTGTAGGCATACTCAGCATACTTTTTAAACAAGCCTTCCTTTCTACTGACTCTAGTTCAGTATGGCTTGATATTATATGAGAGGTTTGACTGCCCCTGCTGATTCTCCTCACACCTAATCACCAGCTCTGTTTTGAAAGAACATTGCATTAGCAACACCCCAAACCCATGCCTGCAGGACTGCATGGGAGGGTGAGAACTGGCGTTCAGAGAATAGCATCCACCTTGCCTCCTTACCCTTTGTGGAAAGATCGTTTTTATAAAGAGGGTTTACACTGCTGTGGGAATGTTTCTGGATTCCAACTCCATCTGTTTTTTTTTTTTTCTCAGTGAACAATGTCCAGACATTTACCCCAGACATGTGCATATTCAGATTTTTTTCCTGGTGTTTCTCACCTCCAAAATTAAAAAGGTACTGAAAGGAGCTGTCTTCCCTCAGCCAAGAGGACCAAGGAAAGTCTCTTGACTACAGACAGATTTTGCGCTTACCAGCTACTCTGAATCCTGAGACCTTGATCTCAGCTTTGGTCATGAGGACTCAGTTTCCATCTAACCACCCTCATCACTTACCTGTGTGCTTAGCCAAAGCGAATTTCATTTCTTCCACCTTCAGAGTAGCATCAGCCAAGTTACAGTCACCAAGACACCAGCAACAGCACCTCCTGTGGGCAGAGAACGCAGTACTAAGTTCCCCAAGCCCAAGGAGCCCAAAAGGACTATGACACAGCAGCTCTACCAGTAACTCAAGAGGCTGGAGGTGGGCTTGTTTGTGTTGGACAGAGCAGGTGGGAGTTAGATGTAGTGCTCACCCCCAAAATGGAAGCCCGAAAGATACCAGAAAAACTATGAGGGGACACCTCTATGCCTTTACTGGAGCGAGGTTGGGGGAAAGCTCAGGCTTTTTAGTGTTCATCCTCTGTTCCTGATACTGGAGTGGATCCTTTCGGGTTCCATGTGTTCTATGATTTCTAAGCCATGGATATCTGTCCCATCACTTGCCTGGATAACAACTAAGATGGTCCTACAAGCATCATCTAAATTGAGGCTCTTTTTTTTTTTTTTTTTGCCAGTCCTGGGCTTGAGCTCAGAGCCTGAGCACTGTCCTTGGACTTTCTCAAGGCTAGAGCTCTACCACTTGAGCCTCAGCACCACTTCTGGCTTTTTTCTATGTATGTGGTACCGAGGAATCGAACCCGGGTCTTCATGCATGCTAGGCAAGCACTCTACCACTAGGCCAAACTCCCAGCCCCCAAATTGAGGCTCTTTTGAGAGTGAAAAGTGGAACCTATTTATTATGCTATAATAAAATGGATATACTGCAATTGTTCCAGAAAAAAAAAGAAACAAAAACCAAGCATATGCGTGCCCTAACAATGATTCTCCTCTATCCTTGTGAGCTCTTCCTCAGAACCAACTATTCTCTTTGCAAGCATCAGACAGCCTTTGCACTTTAAAGGATTTATTTCTAGATACGAGGTAAAGTGACAGTGATCGCTAATGACCAATAAGGAAAAAAAAATGTTACTAGTTCCCGATTCCTGGTCCAAACAGCCAAATTCACTGCAAGATGGCATCTGAAGTCTCATGGTTTCAGCTTTAGATCCCCCCTCATATTTACATATGAAGAATCCATCATTATCACTATGATAACCAGCCATCATTATTAAAATATACATTTATGTATTATATGTTGTAACATATAACACATATGTATTATATATTGTAACATATAACACATATGTATTACATATTACAATATACATTTGTATTGTAGAAAAACACAAAATTTAGATGAACCAATACTACAAAATAAAATATCACATGACCATCACCAAGAAATTACTATTGCTGAGTGATGTTTGCGAAGATTACTGAACGTGAACCTCACCATCTGCTCCTTCATAAAAGCAGTAATAACATTTGTAAATATATATACGTATATATCAGACACAACTTTCTCAGAACTCTGGAAATTAACTAAGGCATGTAGCAACTGAAGGAGCATTTATTCAAGAAAAGCTTAAGGAATCTCAGTAAACCCATGAGTTTTGTGATTACTTGCCCTGTTCCCATGCCCCTCTTTCCAGTCCACAGTAGCCTTGAAAACAAAGCGCCTGCAATGACAATGAAAATCCGCAGCCTGGCAGTCACAGAGAGGGCAGTACTCTCTCCCTGAGCTCTGAAGGAGTTGGTATTTCTTAAAAGGCTCATTCATAAAGAATTTTCATTATTTTACCTATCTGGTGTTTCCCTGGAGACCCTACTTGCAAGGCTTGCTCTGTTTGATTAGAGTTCATCAGGGTAAATAACCCCTTTTCCTTGGGATGTTTGTCAAAAACAATTAGAGCTAATTGTTTAACTTCATGGCTGCTTGAGTCTGTGAATAATGGTTGTGACAAATAATAGACTAACCAAAGAAGCTTAAAGGAAAAATCAGAGAGCGAAATGTCCAAAGGGGTTTCAAAAAGATCTGTGGATTCTTGGGACTCTAGAAGGCTCTGAGTATGCTCTACTTAGGTTTCTGCTCAGGACAAGGCATATATGATCAGCAAAGCTCATGAGGCGTCTCCTGTACTGACACAGAAGAAATGTAAGACTTATAAAATAAAAACTGTGAGACATTGTTGGAGGAAAGAAGATCTAAACTAATGGAAAAACATCCTGTTCTTTATTTAGAAGATTTTGTTGTTGATGTTGATGATGTTAAGAAGGCAAAATTCCCCCAAAGTGCTCTATTAGAGTCCATACAAACCCTAGGAAAATCCTAAATGCATTTTTTTTGTGGGTCATGGGGATTGAACGCTGGGCTTAGGTCCTGTGCCTGAGCTCTTCAGCTCAAGGCTACCACGTTACCCTTGAGCCAAGCCCCACTTTCCATTTTCTAGTAGTTAATTGGAGATAGGAGTCTCATGTTCTTTAGTGCCCGGGCTGGCTTTGAGCCTTAATCCTCAGATCTCAGCCTCCTGAGTAGCTAGAATTACAGACATAAGCCGCCATACCTGGTTTAAATGCATTTTCTTTACATAAATTGCCAAGCTGATTCTAAAATTCAAATGGAGATGCAAAGGGTTACAGAGGAGCCCAGAAATCTTGGTAAAGAGCAAAGTTGAAGGACTCACATCTCCACCTTCAAATTTCAAGACTTATGAAAGCCATGGTATCCTACAAGAACAAATACACGATTATTTAGAAATAAAGCCATACATTTAAGGTCAATTGAATGTGTGTGTGTGTGTGTGTGTGTGTGTGTGTGTGTGTGTGTGCTGGTACTGGGTCTTGAATTCAGGGCCTGGGCACTGTCCCTTTTTTTTCCTTTCTTTTTGCTCTACCACCTGAGCCTTCCTTGACTTTGACTTCCAGCTTTTTGGTGGGTAATTGAAGATGAGGATCTCACAGATTTTATTTTATTATGAGGGTGATGTATAGAGGGGTTACAGTTACATGTGTAAAGTAGTGAGTACATTACTTCTTGAATATGCTACCCCTTCCCATTGTTTTCATCCCACTTTCCCTCCCCCATCTCTCCCTGTCTCACAGATTTTCACAGATTTTGAATGGAGATCCTCAGATCTCAGACCCCTAAGTCACTAGGATTACAGGTGTGGGCCACCAGCACCCAACAGATAGATTTTTGATGAGGTTGTCAAAAGCACTTAAGAAGTGGGAGGGGATTCTCCTTATAACAAATGTTTCTGGGACAACTGCATATCTGCATTTAAAATAATGAGGTTAGGTCTCTATGTCATACTAACATACAAAAATCAACTCAAGTGCTCTCTTCACACATAATATAAAATTGGAATAATATAGAAAAAGATTAACATGGACCCTTTGAAAATGTGTGATTTCCACATTTAAAAAAATCTCAAAATGAATCAAAGATCTAACTTAAATGTAAGAACTAAAACAATAAAACTCTTAGAAGGAAAGTAATAGCAAATCCTCTTCATAAATTTAAGTCTGAAATGGTTTCCTAGATATGATACCAAGAGCACAAGAGAAAAGATAAATTGGATTTTATTAAAATATGCTGTATTTTAAAAGCTAGTCATGAGAATGAGAAAAAGAGAAAACATTTGCAAATTGTGTTATCTAGTAAAGATTGTACCAGGAATATATAAAATAGTTATCTTAGTTTATCTGCATACAAGAATAATCTAGTTTTAAAATTGAGAAATAGCTGAGTGATTTAACCATTTTCAAAGAAGGCATAAAAATGGCCAATTAGTGCATGAAAAGTTGCTCAACATCATTACCCAGAAGAAAAGGAAAAGCAAAACCACAAAAAAGATGTCCCTTCATACGTAGTAAGGTGGGTTTCAACAAAATGAGTTAATTCATTAAATTTAAATTAAAAAACAAGGTGGACGCCCGTGGCTCAAACCTGTAATCCTAGCTACTCAGGAAGCTGAGATCTGAATGAAGATCACAGTTTGAAGTGAGTCCGGGCAGGACAAAGTCCCTGAGACTCTTGTCTCCAGTGAACCACCAGGAAACTGAAAGTAGAGCTGAGGCCCAAAGTGGTAGAGCACTCGGCTTGAGTGGAAAAAGCTCAGGGACAGCACACAGGCCCTGAATTCAAGTGCCATAACCAACAAAATAAAGAAAAAGGGAAAACAAAACCACCGTAACAGGTCCCTTCATACATAGTCAGGCAGGGTTGTTTCGTTTTTCATAAAATAACTAATTAATTAAAGAAATCAGCAAGTGTTAGCTTTGGAAAGCAGTTTAGCGTTTCCTCAGAAGTTAGTTTGGTCAAGTATGGTAGCTCACATCTGTAATCCCAGCCACCCTGGAGATGGAGAGAGATCAGGAGAATCAGGGCTTAAGGCCAACCCCAGCCAAAATCAAGATCTTACCTGAAAAATAACCAAGCAGCAGAGGGCATAGTTCAAGCTGTATATCTCCTGGCTAGAATGTACAAAGCCCTGAGTTCAAACCCCAGTACCACCAAAAAAAATGTAATTACTCTATGACAATATATGAAGACATATTCACACAAAATCCTGTATGTGAGTGTTCCTGGTAGCGTTATTCACAATAGTCAAAAGGTCAAAATATCCCAAGTATTCATCAACTGATGAAAGCTAAACAAATGTACTATATTTGTACAAGAGGAAAAGGAATTTGTTGGTGATATATACTACAGTACAGAGAAACTTTGGAAGCATTACACGATTAGTGAAGGAAACCAGACACAAAAGACCATATATCATATGGTTCCATTTACTAAAATGTCTATAATAAGCAACTAAAAACAACTCATAGAGAGAGTAGATTATTACTTACCAGGCCTGGGAAAGGAGGAAGATGAAGAGTGACTACTAGTGAATTCTGAAGCTGCTTTTTGGAGTGATAAAATTGTTTAGGAATTATATGGTAGGAATGACAACCTTGTCAATATATAAACTCCTCTGAATTGCATATCCAACAAGGGAATGATTTCATATTATATGAATTTTATATTATATGAATCATCATAGTAAAAAGAATGTAGTGTCTTACCCACATCAAAATACTTTTACTCATTCTGTACATTTATATGTAATACTTTAAATTATATATTATTAAATATACTCTTTAAAACATTCTTCAGTGGTTTTTCCATTTTAAGTTTTATTTTGTCGATTACTCAATCCAATTTCCCTGTTGGCTAAAAAAAAAAAACAAAGAAATTTGTAAGTTGTACAAATTGATATCTGATCTAGACCCATCCATTTCACCTTCTTTGATATGTCCCCTTTTAAAAAGTCCTTCCGAGGAAGGGTATCAATGTATGTGAATTAATGCACCTTCTGTCTGGCAAATATCATGTAACCCTTCTATTAATTACAATAAAAAATATATGAAAAAAAAGAAATAAAACCAAACTGACAGTGAAAAAAAAAAGTCTTTTTGAGCATAGCATTGAGGGGCGGCAGATTGCAAATGTGTGTGTGTGTGTGTGTGTGTGTGTGTGTGTGTGTGTGTACAATAACTGGAATTTAGGACCTTGAACTCTCCCTTGGCCTTTGTGCTCATGGCTGGCACTCTACCACTTGGACCATACCTTGCAGAGTTTGATTTATTGCAGAAGCCAGGTCACTGGCTCCATTAGTCTGATTGTTGCCTCAAGGAACCCTCCAGCTGTTTCCTTCATGTCTTGTTTTTTTAAATGTAAAATAAAAGTTATATTTGAACTGTACTAAGGGGAACATATTTGCCCGAACATAACTTAATTGAAATAGCATATTTCATGGAGAACCATGAGATCCTATTGATGCAATGCTTTATTGACATTTTACTTGCTCTGCAATCAGTTCCTTTTAGAAAGAAAAGAGCAGGTGCTGGTGGCTCATGCTGTAATTCTAGCTACTAGAGAGGCTGAGATCTGAGGATCTGGGTTTAAAGCCAGCCCAGGCACCAAAGTCTGTGAGACTCTTATCTCCAATTAACTGCCAGAAAACTGGAAGTGGCGCTGTGGCTCAAGTGGTAAAAACACTAGCCTTAAGCTTGAAGAGCTCAGGTACATGTCCAGGCCCAGTGTTCAAACCACACGACGGACAAAAAAAAAAGCTTACTTTTACTTAATTACAAGTTTGCCAAGTTTTATTTTACTTAGACATCAACTAAATGTATCCAATGCCTTTTTCCTGTCTAACTTAACTCAAACTTTTTTAGGATTCAAAGTGGAGACCAAGCACTCTACAAACCACCACCACAACAGCAAAGGCAAACCCGCAGGCCTACCAAGGTCACTCGTGGAGGCCCACAGGGCCCATAGAAATTGTCCAAGCGCAATGTCAACCTTGAGACCTCCTCCCTCTTCATCTTCCATTCCAACTTTGAGCCGGTGACAGAGTGAACCCTCTCCAACGGACTCAGCTCAACTCTAACCACGCACTCCAGAAATATTTCCCACACTCTCCAGCCTTGGAAAGCGATTTGCTAACGTGAATGAAAGTATTATCAAGGAACAGTGAATGAACGTTTTATCCAGGAAACAACTCTATGGGAAATGAGAGCCAAATCATGGGCTGAGACCAGATTTCTAAAGAGCAGGAGGTCTCAGAGGCCAGTCCTGCCCATGCGCACTGCTAGTGGCCCAGAGCTTTTTCTCTAGGGGGAAGTGGTAAGCTCTAAGCTAGATAGATGGACTTGACCCCATCCTGGAAGAGCTGGAGCTGACTTGTCACACACTCTGTCCTCTATCTAGGCCAAGGATGTGGGGGGTGGGGGAGGGCGAGAGGGATCAGGGCCTTGCTGGCAGGCTTAGCTGAGCTGGGAGAATGAGCACCTCTGCAACCTTTGGAGTGTATAAACTGACTGATGTATAAACCAGAACACCAATGCATTCATATACAAAGAAGAGGCCTCTTGCCAAATGGACCAGATGTTCATGTTTGCTGGTCACCGCATTCTCTCCTGTTGGAAAATGTAGTTGGGGAGCCAAATTATAATCAAGAGTTGTTTGTGAGCATGAAATCAGAACCAAGGGAGGGAGCTGGCTGAGCTCCGTGGCACCCATAGGGAGACAGAGCAGACAGCATATTCGTGTCTACTGGTCAAAAGGCAATGCCTTCCCTTGACAGGGCCGGAGACATGATGACAAATGTTTCTTCCTGGGCTCCACTGTCAGCACTCCGGGAAGACCCCTTCTGCTCTCCGACTCCTGCTTCAGCTGTTAAGGCCATTGATTAGGCTTCCTTCACATTCCGTCATGCCTTGATTTGATTTCCAGGCACTGGTGTATCCTGTTTCTTAGGAAGACATTTGCAGACATTTATTCACACGTGCTGCGTGAATCTCATTGGTTTAGCAAACAAAAAGATGCTATTTGATCACTTGGGATACTTTGCCCTTATATCTTACATACTGATACACAGATACAGAAAAAAAATTAAAAATCACCACGGTCAGAAAGGGAGAGAGATCCTGTATTTTGATTTCCCACCTGCCCTCATGAGCACAGTCATAAGAAATTCCCTCTTGGCAATATTTATTGTCTACTTTATGTTAGACACCACATCAAGGAAAGCGAGGAATGAACTCCGGTTGGGTATCAAAGAGATGGTGAGGTAACAAAAGAGACAGCAACGAAATTACCTATTATAATACCAAGGCCTTTTTCTGGCCTAGGTTGGAGTCATTTGAAAACATCACCTCCCAAAGTCTGGGGTGAGAGCATCCATCCACATATGAAGGAAAACATGTGCCGTTGTCTCTCTGAGCTTGGCTTACCTCACTTAACATGATACGTTCTAGTCCATCCATTTCCTTGTAATCAGAAGCACTTTTTGAAGTCTGTTGGTTAGTGTTTACATAAAAAACCTTTTCTGCTAATTTACTTGTAATCAATATGTACCTACACTTTTAATGAGCCTTTCTTACACGCAGTATAGACTTAATTTACTTTATCCAGTCTGGCAATCACTGCCTTTTATACCAGGGGTTGATAAGCCTTTTCTGTAAAGTGCCAGACAATATTTTTTTATTTTGCAAGTCATCTAGCCTCTGTTGTAAATCCTCAACTGTGCCACTATAGTTAAGAAAGAAGATAATTGACAGGACATAAATTAATGAATTTATTCCAATAAAACTTCTCTTACAACAGACAGCAGGCTAGATGTGAACTACCTCTGGTTTAGATCCTTGGTATTTATTTAAATTTTCAAGTTGGTTGGATTTAAACAACATCTTACTATTTGTTTTTACTTGCTTCAATTAGTTTCTGCTCTTTTTCTCTCTTTGCCACCTTTAGAACAACTGCATATTTTTATTAATTCATTTTATCTCCACTTTTGTCTTATTAGTTATGCCCTTTTGAAAAGTGCTTGCTCCAAGGTTTAGAATGTGCCTGTTAAAGATTTTACAGGCCACCTTTAAATAATGTATCACCTCATGTTTAGTTTAAGGATCTCTCAACAGCCATAACCCCTCCCAATCTGTGAACCTTGGGGTCATGTTTCAATTCTGAGTGTTATAAATCCTGTAACACTTCCTCAGTTTGCTCTTTTTTTTCCAATTAAATCTTTAGTGAATTTTTTAAAAGAGAATAAAAAACATGAACAAGAAGATATGTTTCATATTTACTCTCATTTTATCATTTTCATTTCTCTCCACTTGTTTGTAGATTCCCAAATTTCCACTAGTATCTTACTCTCTCTGCCAAATAACTTTAACATTTTGTGCAATACAAATCTATTGGCAATAAATTTTCTTAATTATGTCTGGAAAAGGTTTGTTTTCATTCTGTCTCTATGTCTCTGTTTCTCTGTGTCTAACTCTGTCTCTCTGTCTCTGTCTCTGTCTGTCTCTTTCTCTATCAGCAGTACTAGAATTTGAACTTAGGGCTTCAGATGACTACACAGGAGCTCCACGATTCAGGCCATGTCTCCAGCCTTTGTCTTTCTTTTAAATAAATACTTGGGTGGGGCACTGGTGATTCCTACCTGTAATTGCAGACAGTCAGAAGACTGAGATGTGAGCATCACAGTTCCAAGCCAGCCCAGGGAAGACGAATCTGAGAAATTCTTTTCTCTAATTAATGACCAAAAAGGCAAACGTAGAGCTGTGGCTCTAATGGCTGAATGCCAGCCTTGAATGAGAGACCTAAGGGGCAGTAGAGCCCAGGCCCTGAGTTCAAGCCCCAGTACTAGCACAATTTTTTTTTAATACAAAATACAAAGATTTTTGTGGAACTGCTTCTCCACATCTTTCCACCATAATTGAATGAATACTGTGAAACTATGAACCAAAATACATTCCTCCAACCCAAAAAAGATATTTACCCTAGACTGACTTTTTTGTTGTTGTTGTTGTTAGTTCTGGGCTTGAGCTCAGTGCCTGAGCACCGTCCTTCGATTTTTCTCAAGGCTAGATCTGTACCACTTGAGCCTCAGTACCATTTCTGGCTTTTTCTAAGTATGTGGTACTAAGGAATTGAACCCGGGTCTTTGTGCATGCTAGGCAAGCACTACCACTAGGCCAAACTCCCGGCCCGACATATTTTCTTTCTGCATGTAAAAAGATGTCCCCCCATAGACTTCTGTTTTGTTTAGTTACTCATAGAAGTGCGCTATATTCTTCTGTAGGTAATATTTCTTTATTTTCCCTTTGGATGTCTTTGAGGTTTTCTCTGTGTCTTTGGCTTTCAGTAGTGTGACTGTGCTGGGTGTATATGTAGATTTGATTTTCATCTTGGTTTTGTTTGATCTTGACTTTTCATTTATGCTTGTTGCATTTCTGATCCATAGCTTGTCTTCCACTATTTTTGGAAAATTCTCCCATGTTATTTCCTTTTTCTTCTGCCAGATTATTTCTTCTTAGGTCCTACCATTGTTTAATGATCTGTTCTGTTCTCCCTTTCCTACTTATTTCTCTTTGTGTTTCCTTTTAGATCATTTCTATTGTCCAATTTTCAGGTTATTGGTTCTCACATCAGATGTATCTGGACTGCTGGTGCTATTAAAAGAATCTTTCACATTTCATACCATATTTTTTCATGGCTCATATTTCCTTTTTTTCAATTTTTATTTATTATCCAATATTCTCCATATGTTCGTAGATATCAAGTCTACTTTTTCCTAAAAAGCCTTTTGTTTTTGTTTTTTTGTATTATTAGGGTTTGAATTTAGGATTAAACATATGCTCCACCTGTTGAGCCAAATCTCCAGCCCTTTTTTGCTTTATTTTTTTCAGAATAGGAATCTTGAGCTTTATTTCTCCGGTCTGGAATCAAAGTTCAGTCCTCTGAGGTCTGCCTTTAGCACAGATGGGGTTACAGGAGTGGACTACTGTGCCTGGCTCCATTAGAACTTTAATCTATTACTCAGAGTTATTTTAAAATCCCCTCTGCTGGAGCCTTATTGCTGAGACTGGTTCTGTCAATTGCTTTATCTCCTGACCCTCAGCTCCTTTCTTGGTTTCCTTTTCTTTTTGAGGGGTCCTAATTTGATATTGGATGCTAGGCACAATATATGTAATTGAAACTGAAGCAAATTGTATTTAAGCTTGGAAATGGCCAGGCCTTTTCTTCTGTTAGGCTATTATTTTGTGGGGGTTAAGTAAATCCAGGCAGTAGTTGAGCCGCTTCCAATCAGAATCTTGCTATCATTACTCTCAGGAGACCAGAGAGGGCCACAGCCTTGTGTGTGGTGTGGAAAGGGCTACTGGAGGTTTTCTCAGTATTCCCAGCTTCTCCCCCAGCTCTGCAGTACGTGCACAACTGCGCCATTCAGCATGGTTTTCTCCACAAAGCTGCCCTCCTCTTTGCAATAGATGAGCACTGACTGCTGCTTGTTGCAGGAGAGGACACCCAACATCTGTTCCAATCCTTCAGGCATTCCCCGTGTGCCACGGTGATGGTTTAAACGTGTCCCTAAATTTCAAGTGGCGGAAACTTAATGCCCAGGTTCAT
This sequence comes from Megascapheus bottae, assembly GCF_031878675.1. NCBI lineage: Eukaryota > Metazoa > Chordata > Mammalia > Rodentia > Geomyidae > Megascapheus > Megascapheus bottae. Next base: position 68,869,781 of record NC_143513.1, on the reverse strand, counting down.
ATGTTGCTGAAACTTGGAGATGTGTTTTCTGGTAGGTAATGAACTCCTAAAGCCTCTTCCCTCCTGAGTGATCTAATCCATTCATGGATTTGTAAATTGAATGGATGAATGGAATGGTGGAAGGGGATGGTGATCTTTTCTTCATTTTTATTTTTATAATGGGCTGGTTATCTTGAAGAGTGGCTTTGTCATAAGTCTGAGCTCTCTCTGGCAAGCATACTATGTCTTGTGATGCCTTCCTCCTGGTCAGAATGTAGCAAGATGACTCTTACCGGGTGCCAAACAGATGCCAGTGCCATGCTCTAAATAAACCTGTAGTCTTTGTAAGTGACCTGGTCTGAAGTATTTTGTTTTGCTACTGAAAGTGGGCTAACTTACAGAGATGGCTGCTGAGCTGCATTCCCCTGGGAATGCCGACATCATCAGCAAAGCAACTAAGATGTCAATGTGCATTTCTTTTTTTTTTTTTTTTCACCAAGAGGTAGTTGAATCTGTGAGGGACTGAAGGGACACTGGAGGTCATGAGCCCAGTTTGAGCACTTCAATTAGAGTCTAAGCCAAAGGCAAACAAGCAGCTGATGAACTCTTTGAATGCTTCCTACCATCAGGAGAATGATATCAAAATCTTCGCTACCATCCCAGGTACTTCATCATAGGGGAAGGGTTCACTGCTTCAGTGGCAGTTCTGTTCCTTAATGTCCAGAAAAGGGTTCCAGGACTGAACTGGATTGGACAACATTGTTTCCTTCAACATCTGGAATTGAATGTCATTTAGGAAATGAGGGTAAATGAAGCCAAGGAAAGGAGCCAAGGCTTCTATCCGGGAAGAGACATCATGAGGCAGGTTTGGGTGGCAGGAATGAGGAGGGGCAGGCAGGGGCTGGCTACCCAAGGGTGAAGAGATGGATAATGAATTGGATGGTGGCTGTGAGGCTGGATGAGCAGAGGGATTTGGGATGAAGGAGCATTCAGTGGGGGTTGAACATAGGAGCCTGCTTGGTACCAAAATGCCATTTAATTCTGAGGAGGGGAGTCTGGAGAGTGTACATGTTCAAAAGCATTGAAAATACAAACTAGACTTCCATCAGGCACATGGACCTACCTGGGGCTCCCCACTCACCCCCCCCCCCCCCGCCATTCTTCAGAAACTAAAAGCTTTTTTGAACTCATACAGGGTTAAAGAGAAGACATCAAACAAATGGAAGTTCACAAGAGCACTTCTAACTTCAGGAAAAATAAGATTAATCAGTGGAAGTAGGAACTTTCAAAGAAAAGAATCAGAACTTCTTCTCTTACAAACAAAGCTTGAACCTCTTAGCAATCATGACTCTGATTGCAAGGATCTCACTCAAGTGCCTGGAGAGTCTTTTACTGCCAAGAACTGCAGCACTTCACATAGAGGAATTACTTAGAATTCAGCTCTGCTTTAAGTCAGCTCAGACAAAAGCCATAGACAGGCTGAAGCCTACATCGGGGTTTTTGTTTCTTAGGGGGAGAGTATGATTTTTAAAGTGTAGAATAAATCCATAGTCACTGAAGAAAATCTGTGAGCTGCATAAAAGGTACTAAAAATAAAACAATATTCTGTAATCCAAAAATGATTTACATTAAATTCTTTTTCCTGTAGACACCTGGACTTTTTCTTCATACAAATCAGGATCATATTAAATAAGTTATTTCATGCTCATTTTTATTTATAACATCAAGAGTAGCTCTCTCTGTTGCCTTCATTTTACCTTAACATAGACTTTCTAATGGTTTCATCAGATTACCTTTTATTGATATAGATTGTATATATATTCATTATTTTAAACTTGGTTACTAGTTAGGCTATTTCATCTTCTCATTGTTTTCAGAAAGACTCTAGTAAACATTTGTGGTATAATCTCTGTACAACATTGTGATTATGTCCCTGGAAGAAATTCTTAGACAATTAAGATTTGAAGACTCTTCAATATCAATGACTCTCCAATGACTCTTCAAATGATCACGTTTTTATCTCACATTTGTAGTGTATGAGGGTCTTTATTTCATGAATCATTAGTCAACACAGCATTATTGTTAAGAGTGGAAAAATACTCCTTATCCATCTATTAGTTGAAGAATAGGGCTTAGCTGTTCTGTTTTGTAGCTCATTACAAGAAAATACATGTTTATTGAATGCTTTCCTTCTGTGGATTATCATTTTGTGCAATTTACCTATGTTTCCTATCAACAGAAAGCACATGCCTTTAATTTTTATCTAGTTTTAGCACAGCAGGATCAAGAAAAGATCATGATGTCAAAAGCCTTTTGGCTTACAACTTTAAACTTCCCAAAAAATTCTACTGAGGCAAGATGGGAAAGTTTATTATGTACTTATTCATCCTTTATGGTTAGCTTTCTTGAAACAGGCTTTCTAACAGACTGCCATTGGCCAGTGCTGCATTAGAATTAAAGTAGAGAGTGTATGTTTCAATTGTTTCACTCCAGATACTGTCAGTATCAGATTCAAGAACCTAGTTTCCATAATCTCTCCACATGCTTTACATATGGCCCCAATTGTGTGTGTGTGTGTGTGTGTGTGTGTGTGTGTGTGTGTGTGTGTGTGTGTGTGTGGTGTAGGGGCATGAACTAGGGACCTTGGAGCTGTTCCTAAGCTTTTTTGCTCAAGGCTGGCATTCTACCCCTTCAGCCACAGCCTCACTTTCAGCTTTTTTTGTGGTAAATTGCTGACCAGGCAGGCTTTGAAATGCAATCCTTGGATCTCAACCTCTTGAGTAGTTCGTAGTTACAGGTATGAGACACCAGTGTCTCATATATATAGCCCAAGTCTAACAACCACAATGACATCTAAGATCAGTTGGCCTGAGATTTCTATATTCTGTGGAACAAAAGAACCACCATTAAAGAAATGAAGTAAATCATTAAAAAATGAAAGTTGCATAGGCTGTTGTTTTGTATTTTGTACTTGGGTTGTTTGACCATATCTCTTCAACTGGATTACTACATTGTTACTCAATCCTCCAAGTTGAAAGAAATTATAGCCATCTTTGATGCTTTCTGATTCCTCCATCTCTTCATGTATTTAACTATTAATTTACTTACAAATACCTTTAGGTCTCTTATTTCTTCTCTAAATCTCCTCAGTTTAGTCTCTTATTACTTTTCTTTCTCTTATTTATTCACACTCTCTATGATCATCCATCCAGAAGCTGCATTAGGTAAACATACATTCCAAACAGTACTGTGGTTAGAAACTTCTTCTTGCAATGCTAAGAATGGCACTGTATGGGGGTGTGTGGGGGGAAGGGTGCTGAAGGCCTAGGGAGTGAGAGACCATGTTGTTGAATAGGTCATCTGTACAGACCCCGAAGTAATTCAGATGGATGCTATTAGTCAAAAGAGCCAGTGCATATGAACAGCTCAGGGTAACATTTCTCCATTCCTGGAAAAACAACTTGGAGCAAAGGACAAAGGGTTACTGTGTTGTTCCTTCCCTGTAAAAGGATATAATTTTGATGGATTTGGTGGGACATTTAGGAGCCAAGTCAAACTGTGTGTGTAATTGTTTTGTAAAGGTGCTAGGACTTAATTTTCAGATCTGGAATGAGAACAGGTGGTGGCTGGTGGCAGGAGTCACAATGGTTTCCATGGCAACAGGATTGAGTTTTAGTCGTCTTCCCATCCTCCACAAATCTACAGCAGCTTTTCTCATAAGGTGCTTATTAAATGCTTGTTAAATGAATGATGAACCACTGAACAGTGTGTGTGCTTGGCAATTAAGGCTGCCGTCGTTTAGCAAGACTAAAAAGCTTTTAAAGCAACAATAATTACTGTATTTACACATGCGAGTTTGCATAATTTGCATAATAACTTGAAAACAAGAAACTATATTCTCATTGCTGCTGAACAACGGTATCCCATATTGTACTCTCTATTGTGGAAAAGGGAGCTCTGATGTTTGGTTAGAATGGCCTTAAAAAGGAGATAGGGGGGTTACCTGTACAGTATTTGTGCTATTACCTTTGTTATTTGTGCCCCCCTTCCCCCCCTCCTGGGTTCTGCGCAGGCGCAAAATCTCCCCTTCCCCCCCCCCCCCCCCCCCCCCGCTTCCTCTTCCCGCGCTAAAGCTGGCCCCCGCCGCCCAGGCCCTGAGCACAAAAGGCACTGCTTAGAGGGCGTCCCGCGTTGCCCTTGGCAACCAGTGACCGGCGTCTGGTTCTCCGGACCCCGCGCTGAGACAGTAAACGAGCTTCCCATTGGCTGACTTGGGAGAACCAGCCAATCGGAAGAGAGATCATAGATTGGCGGTTAAACTAGAGTGTAGCGGCTAGGAAGCTAGGGTTAGAGACAACTCGTGAGGTTAGAAATCCGAGCGTGGTCGGTTGGAGCAAATATGTCTGTCCGGAGGCACATTGGGAATCCTGAGGTGAGGGCAGGTCCGGACCCGAGAGGTGGAGGGGGGCGGGCGCACCGGAACAGGCGCCACGTGGGCAGGGCCCCGCCGCCAGCAACTTCCGCCACCCGGAAGGCGGGAAGTGGCCAGCGTGGGGAGGGTCCGGGCGCAGGGCCGCGCCGGGTCGGGCCCAGCCTCCGGCGAGGACACCGCGACGGGCCGGATGCCGGCATTTGTCGCTGGGAGGAGCTTCACAGGCGTGACAGCTGAGAAACGAAACCCAAGGAACCCCTGAACACTTAGGGAAAGAAGAGAGCGGTCAACGTGGATGGTGGGGAGATCCCGGGAGAGAAGAACAGGCAGTGACCAAGTTAATGGAAAAAGGGGAGAAGACAGGACACTAGGTGACTTTCCACAGTGCCCGGCCCTGCTGCACCGGTGGCAACGGGGTTACCGGCCTCCCCTCCCTGCGGAGACCTGCCAGCCCTGTAGTAGAGTTCAGGCTAGTGAGGGGAACCTAGGACCCGACTCAGGGAACGAGAGGACGGTCCTGGACACGCAAGGCCCCGGCACCAGTCAGGTGCGCAGGCATCTCAGGTAGCAGAACTGGAGCCACGTTGTGTGAATGCTGCCGACTTCGCAACTGAGAGAAACAAGTTGGGAGAGGCCTAAGGTGCTTAGCCTTTTGTACCAAACACCAGCTGTGCCTGCCCCGGTTCCTGTTGAGAAAGCGGAGAGCACCACCATCAGTGTTAGCAAGGCCTAAACACTGCAGCATCTCACTTTTAAGTCCAGTTCATAGACGTAGAGGATAGAATGATAGGCACCAGATACTGGGATGGCAGAGGGAGGCAATGATAAGATGCCAGTCAGAAGGGACAAGGTTTCAGTAAGGCCTAAAAGTTTTTGGAGGGGAACAGGCTTCACTGCATTTGAACTCAGGGCCTAGTGTTTAGGGGTAGCATTCTACCATCTGAGCTACATATCTGTTCCTTTTTTGTTTTAGTTATTCTTCAAGCAGTGTCTCACATTTGAACTGTAATCCCACAACAGGACTTGGAATACAATCCTACAATCTAAATTTTCCAAGTAGCTGGAATTGCAGGTGTGAACTAAAATTCTTAGAGCTATTGTACAACAGATGGCTCCTCTTAAGATTTTGTATATTCCACAATAGCTGAGTACATTTCAAATTCCTCATCATAAAAAGTAGGTTGATAGACTCTAATCAGTTTGATTTAGTTATTACATTTTGTGAGTATGCATATACATTGTGTCCTATAAATACAACTCTGGACTGTCAGCTAAAGTGATGTTAAAGTTGTTATGGAAGTTGGTGAGATAGGTGTATAGTGACTCTCAAAAATAACCAGTGCAAAAGAGAGAGATATGGCTCCATGGTAGAGCACTACTCTAGCAAGCATGAGTCTCTCCTCCCCAGATAGAAAGTTTTATTTTGGTACTGGGAACCTAAGGCCTCACACTTGCTAGGAAAGTGCTCAGCCACTTCAGTTGAGTCATATTCCCAGCTCCCTTCCATGAGTTCTGGACTCTGACTGCCCAGCTAATATCAAACTCTAGATGCTTCTGCCTTTGATGCCTTCCAAGTAGTTGGGATTGCAGATGTGTACCACCATGCACTGCTGGAATCCAAGGCAGTTTTGAAGAGTTTATGTGAGAGAGGAATAATGCTAGATTTTCATTTTAGGCACAGAGCCAGATTGTGGAGGATGGATTTGGGGAAGCCCAGACTAGAGTCTGGGAGATTAGTTAGGTGATTATTTTGATACCAAGACCATGGGACTAGGGACAGACGTGAGAAGAAATATTTGGGGTGTAAAGCAAGCAATATTTGGGGGGCATTAGCTCTGAGAGCTGACTGTGATGGAGTAGATGACTTACATTCTCTATTTGGACTATCATTAATGGGATGAGAATATGGGCATAAGAATATAGAAAACAGTTTCAGACATATAGGACAAGAAACAATGTCCTGTGTGGTTGGTTATACATTATGCTCTAGACAGAGATGCTTGGCTTAGTCTATGTTTAAGTGGAACACAATTTCCAATAATTCTTGGCAAAGAGCTAATAAGTAAGTATTTTAAAAAAATGTATGCTTAAAATGCTAGTCATATCTAAAGATGTTATAATTCCACCTTCCCATTTTTTGCCTGTGAGTTTGGCCTAGCAGGTAATTTCTTGGTTGTAAATCATCAGCGTCTTGGAAGCATCACTCTGTAGTTTTCCAGCAGCCAGTGTTGTTATGGAGAAGTCCAGGGCCCCACCTGTTGCTCTGTGACTAGTAGAATCAAGGAAGCATGTAGACTAGTTTATTCCAAGTGTTAGCATATTTCACAAAGGTATTCCTTGGTATCATCTGTTTGCACTCATTTAGTGGATACCAGAAACTGAATCTTCAGTCTGTAAAATTTTCTTGAATTATTTTATTGTTGATTTTCCTCTTCCCATCTTCTCTATCCCATTTTTTTTTTGTTTGTCATAATGGAACCCTTACTAGACAAATACCAATCCCCCATTTAAGCTATATCCCCAGTTCTTTAAATTCATTATTCATTCATCTATATGACTAGTTCTCTAATTTCTTCACTGTTATTTTTGGGAAATTTGACTTTGTTTTCTAATCTATTTAATGTTTTAAATTTCTTCCATCATAATTGTATTTTCTTTTTGCCAGTGAGCTTAGGGCCTGAGCACTGTCTTTGGGTTTTCTCAAGGCTGGAGCTCTACCACTTGAGCCACAGCACCATTTCTGGCTTTTTTCTATGTATGTGGTACCGAGGAATAGAACCTGGGTCTTTGTGCATACTAGGCGAGCACTCTACCACTAGGCCAAACTCTCGGCCCATAATTGTAATTTTTTTTTTTTTTTTTTGCCATCATGGGCTTGAGCTCAGGGCCTGAGCACTGTCCTTGGACTTTCTCAAGGCTAGAGCTCTACCACTTGAGCCTCAGCACCACTTCAGGCTTTTTTCTATGTATGTGGTACCGAGGAATCAAACCCAGGTGTTCATGCATGCTAGGCAAGCACTTTAACCACTAGGCCAAACTCCCGGCCCCCATAATTGTAATTTTTAAGAGCTGTTTTGCTCAGATCTTTTTTAAAAAATCCTTATTTTTAAATAAATATAGATTTGCAAGAGGTTGCAAAAATAATAGAGGTCCTGTGTGTCCAGCCAATATTCTACAGTGATGATTTATTTTATTTTTATTTTTTATTGTCAGCGTAACGTATAGAGGGGTTACAGTTACATTTGCCAGATAGTAGGAGCATTACTTTTCATACATTGATACCCCTTCTCATGTTTTTGTCCCCATTTCCCTCCCTCCACCCCTCCCCATCATCTTGTTTTCCCCCTTCCCTTTCCTATTTCAAATAAATAAACGGTATACCAGGTAACAAAGTCAGATACAGTAACAATATGAGATTAACTAAAGGGCAAAAAAAGAGAAGTGAAATAACATAGTAAATTAAGAACAACAATCACTTAAAATAAAGCTCTTGTTTCCATATCCTAGAGATCCTTTCATTTAGTCTCATTCTATATGACCTTATGTATCTAGATTTTGAGCTATTCTAATCCTCTTCTAGGTGAGACCTAGATGTGTACTAGTTACAAATGAGGGAAGCCATTGAGCCTATGTTCCTTTGAGTCTGGCTTGCTTCATTTTTCCTGTCTTTCTATTTCCTTACAAATGGGGTGATGTCATTCTTTCTGATGGCAGCATAGAATTCCATTGGGTATAAGTACCGCATCTTCTTGATCCAATCATTTACTGAGGCCCAGTGATGATATTTTTATCTAGAGTACAATGTCACAACTAGAAAATTGAAGTTTGTACAAAGTACGAATAATTGTAGACCTTTATCACAGGCATGGGTCATATAATCAAGGTGTGCATATATGTAGATCTGTACAATGGTACCTACTCCACCACCACAAATATCTCTTCTCTTAGGCTGGTCACACTTAGTCACGCTTTCTTCCCTCTTACCATCTGTTATATAAGGAGCTGGGAGCAAGTGTGGTTTAGTGGTACACTGATTGCCTAGTATGCATGAAGACCTAGATTTGATTCCTTAGTACCACATACATAGAAAAAGCTGGAAATGATGCTGTGACTCATGTGGGAGAGCTCTAGCCTTGAGAAAGCCCAAGGACAGTGCTCAGGCCCTGAGTTCAAACTCCAGAACTGCCCCCCTCCGAAAATTATATAAATTTAATCACCCATATATGACTTTTTTTGTCGTGGGGTTTGAACTTTGGGCCTGGCTACTATCTGTGAGAATTTGTGCTCAAGTCTAGCATTCTACCACTTGAGCTACAGTTCTATGGCTTCTTTGGTAGTTTTTAGTGGAGCTAAGTGTCTTACAGACTTTCCTGTCCCTGCTGGCTTTAAACTGAGAATTACAGATCTCAGCATTCTGAGTAGCTAATAAATTAATAGGCATGAGCTATCAGTGCCCAGCTTGAGAATAATGTCCTTGAAACACATCCAAGTTACTGAGAGTATTGCTAATCCATTGATTCTTATTGCAGATTGATGTTCTGTTGTGTGGATGTACTAGTTTCTTTATGCATCTTACTAGTACGGGTTAGTTTTGTTGCTTTCAGTTTGGAAATAGATAAAAACACTTGGGTATAGCTCTTCATGTGGGCTTTGGTTTTATTTTTATGGAGTTGACACTATGAGTGAATAAGATTTCCTTCTACCTTTGTATTTACTCTAGACTTTTATAAATAGCTTGGAAATTTTTTCTTAATACTATTTGTAATTTTTCCAGTTACCTTAAAAAAAACTATATACTATGGAGAAATATGTACATGTGTCTACACAGGGGTAGAAAGAGAAAGAAAGAATTACTACAATTTTGGCTTACATAAATGTTAAATGTCACAGTATTATATATATATATATATAATACACATATATATGTAGTGTTTTGACTTGCTTTTTTACATTTAACAATATGTCTTAAGAGATTTTCCCATATTAGAGAAATAAAGCTCAACTATTATTTTTCCTTTTGACTATTACCTTAGTTCTTGGTATGATTATATTACAGTTATGTTCTTTTTTGTGTCTGTGTGCCTGTCCTGGTGCTTAAACTCAGGGCCTAGGTGCTGTCCTTGAGCTTTTTAACTCAAGGCTGGCACTCTACCACTTGAGCCACTTGAGTTTTACTTCTGGCTTGTCGATGATTAATTGGAGATATGAGTCTCACAGATATTCTTGCCTGAGCTGGCTTCGAACCGTGATCCTCAGATTCCCCATCTGAGTAGCTAGGATTATAGGTGTGAGCCACCGGTGACTGGCTCATTTATTATTTTTTATTTTCTAACTATTAGACTTCGGTTATACAAATGAATTGATATGATTAAGTTACTCATAATTTGCAATTCAAGATGGTTTTGGTTTTTTTCTTTTCTTTTCTTTTTTTTTTTTGGTGGATCATGGGCTTGAACTTGGCCTGGGCACTGTCCCTGAGGTCTGCTCAAGGCTGTCATCCTACTCCTGGGCCTGGGTGTTGTCCCTGAGCTCTTCAGCTCAAGGCTACTGTTCTACCCTTGAACCAAGCCCCACTTCCCATTTCCTAGAGGTTAATTGGAGATAAGTCTCAGGTTCTTTTGCAGTTTTTTTGGTTTTTATGGATTTTAGTCTCAATCTTGTCTCTGCACCATAGTTATCATGTCCATGTTAAATATGTATATTTCTAATTAAGTGCTTTATTTTCTTACATAATGATCTTGTATGCTGAAACATTTTAGAAAAATGCCATTATGCTATATATGTCATTACCACTAGCTTTATCATGCTTGCGATCCATCCAGATTGGTAGATATGTCTAGGTGAAACTTTTAAACTGTTATGTATTAATTCAGCGTATGGATACTTCATAATTTATCCATTCATCCTTTCATGATTGTTATCTAGCTTTTTTTTTTTTTTTTGCAAATGTGTATGCAAATCTTGGGGCTTGGACTCAGGGCCTAGATGCTGTCCTTGAGCTTTTTTGCACAAGGTTAGTGCTCTACTACATGATCCACTGCTTCACATCCAACTTTTTGGGAGTTAATTGGATAAGAGTCTCACAAACTTAACTGCCCAGGCTGGCTTTGAATTGTGATCTTCAGATCTCAACCTCCTAAGTCGCTAGTATTACATGCGTGAGCTAAGAGCATCTGGCTCTAGCTTGTTTTTGGCTATTTGAACACTGATGCAATGACCATACTTATTTCAAGGAGTTTTGAAAGCTCTTTGTGTATTTGAGTTACTAGCTCTTTATTGGATCTATGGTTTGCAAAAATTCCTTCTAGGCTGTAGCTTATCTTTCCATCCTATTAATGCAATCTTTATAGAGGAAAAGGTTTTTTGGTTTTTTTTTTTTTTGGAATTTTCTTGGTAACAGCTTTATTGAGACATAATTCATGTACCATAAATTCACCCATTTAAGTGTACATTTAAATGGTTTCAGAATGGTCATAGAGTTTAAAGTTATTAATACAACTTTAGTATATTGTCATTACCCCAGAAAGCAACCCTATAACCTCTAGTCTTGGCAGCCATAAATCTGACTTTATAGATTTGATTTTGGGGGGGGTACATTTCATAAGGAAAGAGTAATGCAAATGTGTGTGGTGTGTGTGTGTGTGTGTGTGTGTGTGTGTGTGCGCGTGTGCGTGCATGTGTGGTATTTTGTGAATTGTTAAAGGCTTGTGTAAGTTTTTGTTTGTTTGAGTTTTGTAGTTGTTGCTGATGCTGGAGCTTAAATTCCAGGCCTCTGTTTTTCTTTCTGCTTTTCTTTTCTTTCTTTTTCCAGAGCTGAGGATTGAACTTAGGGCCTTGCCCTTGCCAGGAAAGTGCTTTCAACCCCTCACTCTGCTTTTCTGCTCATGACTGGTACTGTGCCTGTCTCCACTTTGGGCATTTTGCTGGTTATTTGGGGGATAAGACTTTCTCAGATTTGTCTGCCCAGGTTGGCTTCAAACTGCCATTCTCAGATCTCAGCTTCCTGAGTACCTGTGATTACAGGCATGGGCCGCTGCTTCTCTGTTTTATCGTGCATCAGTACCTTTTCCCTCTTACGGACAAATGAATGTGTCTCTTTTGTTTATCCATTCTTCTATTGAACATTTGGGTCGTTTCTACATTGAGGCCATTATGAATAATGCTACTATTATAATACAGGTTGGTTTTTTTTTTCTTACTGGTGCCAAGAATTAAGCAATTAATGAAAGTTATTGAAAATGTTTATCAGCTTCCACTAAATGTTTGTTCTTCTTTTTTTCGTGCTGGAGATGATATATTAGGTAGCTTAGACTATCATAACAAAATTCCACAGACTGGGAGGCCTAAACAACAAAAATGCATTTTTTAGGGGTGGGAATGTGGCCTAGTGGTAGAGTGCTTGCCTAGCATACATGAAGGTCGGGGTTCAATTCTTTGCTTCTATATACACAGAAAAAGCTGGAAGCAGTGCTGTGGCTCAAGTGGTAGAGCACTAGCTTTGAGAAAGCCCAAGGATAGTGCCCAGACCCTGAGTTCAAGCATGAGCTTGAGCTGTAACTTTGCTTGGGTCTTTTTATTATGACTACCTGTCTTGATTTTTAAGTATTTATCTAAATCCCCCACCCCTTCTACTTCTGGCTCTGGAGAAATGTCTGGCCCATGGGCCATATAAAGCCTATAAAATCATTTGGTACATGATGGGCCAGAAACATATGCTTCTAGTCAGCATCTCAATATCCTCCTACAGTCCATCTGCCTGTATTGATAATTTTATATGGCCCTTAGCAGAATGAAAGTTTCCATTCCCCCCCTCCAATCTAATCTCTCTTTTTCCCTCCGTTTCCCTCCCCTTCCTCCCTTCCCCCCTCCTCTCTTTTTTCCTTTCCTCTTTTCTCCTATCATCCTCCCTACCCCTACCCCCTAAACAAAACAGACAATAAAGATCATCCCTCAGCAACTGCCTGGAAGGAAAAGCACAATGAGGGTCAGCCTTTTTACTGTCCTGTTCTTTCCTTCCTTCCTCCCTTCTCATGTACACAGCCTGCTGTTTTTTGCTTCTGTCCTTGTCCATTTCCTCTCACTGCTTCCATCTGAGCCATCAACAATGCCCTGCTTTGCTAAATCCAAATTCACTTTCCTGTTCTCTTACTTGACTTGTATTCTTGTTTGCTGGTCCATGCTTGACCTCTTGTTCTCAGACTTGACAGCATTGTTCCCTGTTGACTGCAGCCTTCTTCCTGCAGCTTTTCTCAGATTTTTCTGACTCACTTTCTTCTGAGTCTCCACCAAGGTGTCTCTTCTTCATCTGACCTATGGTGTCTTACATTGTGTCCTAGAGTATTGTGGTCATTCCCATAGCTTTGTCTCTTTCCTCCCCCAGCCCAGCCCAGCCCAGCCCAGCCCAGCCCAACTCTTTCTCTCTCTTTCTCTCTCTCATAACCAATTGAACACTTGCATTTTAGGTACACCACTCAACCCAAACTGTACACATCACTTTTATCTTATATGCTTTCTCTCTTTTTTTTTTTGGGGGGGGGGGACGTGGTATCACCTTGACAGTCATCTGTGGTTAACTATGTTGATTTCACACTTTATGTTGATTTCTTCAAACTGTCTTTTCCTCCTCTTCTGCCATTTAGTAGCCATTTAGTACTTTAGAGCCTCTTCATATTGCTGCCAGCATAATCTTCCTAAAACATAAATATAATGTCATCACTCATGCCTAAACCTTTAATGGCTTTATCATCTCCTCCAGGATTTTTCAACTTCCGCCTTATTCACGTTTGGGCTGTTTCCTTGTTGTAGGGGTCTGTCCTGCATCCCTTGTCTCTACCCACAAGATGCCTCTACCCCACTGTTGTGACAACCCCAAATATCTACAGACTTTGACAAATATCTTAAAGTTGGCAAAATTGCATCCTGCTTGAGATCCACTGCTCAATAGGACAAAATGGAAGTGGTCTTAGCATGGACACAGAGCCCTTTGTGATCTGCCACTGTCTGCCTCTCCAGCATCATTTGTGCCCACCCTGCCCTACACCAGTGCTATCTGTATACCAGTTACTGCTAGATTGTTTGAAGTTGTCTACATTTTTGCTAGGCTCCAGGCATTTTCAGTATTTTTCTCTTGGCCAGACTCTGTATCACCCAATCATTGCACTTGTCTTTCAGCTAATCTCCATGGCCTTCAGAATTGAGCTCATCAGACACCTTTAGCAAGCAGTTTTTGCTACTCAGTGTGCATTTGGTACCAATCTTCCCTTCCTTTCACATCCATATTTCCCTGTCCTTGTTTATCATGTAGTCCGCCATCTACATATCCAGTAGTAAGTGAAAACGGATGGCAGGGCACAATTTTAAAACTCTTTCTCACAGGAATCAACTCCTAGTAGGTCCTCAGTAATAAACATCAACTGAGGGATGGTTGGTGTTCAATACATCTTTTTGAACAAAGAAATAATCTTCCTTGAAACAGCTCCTTTTCCCAGTTCCTTCACTTTCTATGATTCTAGGCTGTTTCTGTCATTGAAAGTAAGCTAGTGGGTCATTGGGTCAAGAAGCAATCACCTCAACAGCAAGAATTTAAGCAGGAAGTGTATTCCTTTCATAAAACCTATAGTGCTCTGCTGGCAGTGGAATATGAACAGTTTTCCATTGTGGTTGGTCTCAGAAAGTCTGGAATAAGAGCTTGAACTGAAATGGGAACCCGCCAGAGAAACACTACATTTTTCTCCTGTACCATATGGATTTCTCATTAGCCCATGTAAGGGAAAGGCGGGGGCGGGAGGGCTCAGGCAGCTGTCCACACCCTCTCCCCTCATCATTCTGCCGCCACCACACCTGGTCCCCAGGGACACTCTCAGTTCTTAGCTATTTTGGCTTAGGTAAGGACAAATCCCCTTGGTTCAGCAGAGAGTAGCCTGGAATTTTTCAAAAGAGGCTTTGCTAGGAAACTGGTGGGAAAACCAAAACAAAAGCTTGAAAACAGGAAATAGGGTATAGAAATGATAAAAATAAAGAATGTGCAAAAAAAATCCATTGGTTTCAGATAACTGAAATCTAGTGTCACTTTTCCATGACTCAGTTTACTGTTTGTTTCATTTTGCTCTGATATTGTCTTACCCTACAGTCTGCCTTTTAGTTTTTGTATATTTTTCTTCTCTTCAGAATCATCTCTATCTTCTGGAGAAGGATTAAAAATAATGTTGTCACTTTCTTTTATAGACATCAGAATGGGAAGTGCTGTTTCCATCTTTTTCCAAGGACCAATGCTAAGTGGTCATAAGAAAAGTTTTATCTTCCTGGTGTGAGGTGAAAAATTTCAGGCAATGAATTAAAATTCAGGGTTTTAATAATGTCATAAAGAACTGACCTTTTTACACAGGATTTTTTTTTTTTTTACCTTAAATTAGACATTAAGGTAGCAGATGGCAGGATTAGGGCCGAAGCCCAATTTGCCTAGCATTTGCCTAGCATGTGTGAGGCCTTGGATTTGATCTCTACTACTGCCCCTTCCAAAGACAAAATGTAGCAGATGGTTTATGTTCTTATGTAGTAGGTAAAAAAAAAAATTAAAATAAACTTCATCCTGGACAAAAAAAAATTCTTTTTTAAAAAAATAGCAGAAGTTAATTGTGAGGTTTGACTTTGTGTTTTTTCTTCTTGTCCATCCTTAGCAAAATTAAAAGTTGATAGCTATGTAGGTGTAAGACGTAGAAGAATTCTAGGCTTTTCTTATTCTTTGTAGATGACTTGAAGAAGTATTTTGATATGTAAGTGATTTTTGCCTTGCACTCCTACCAAATGGGCACTTTATCATTAACTTTTCTGATATAATTTGCAATGTAATGTGCTATACTTTTGGGTTGTTTGGAGCTCTGTCCTAAGGAAACAAATAGTTGTTGTATAATTCCCATTCTTGAATAGCAATAAATGTACTTAGCACATAGTAGGTCCATATTGAATACAAATCTGAGAAAGTCACTGTCCCTTCAAGAAAATTCTCCACCAGGAAGGAAGGAAGATCTAGATGTAGACCATGGAATGCACAGGGCACCAAGGGGGGAAATGTGCTGATTTTATCTTGAATAGTTGTATAGAAGAGATATTTTGTCCAAGTTGAGGAAAGATTCTAGGCAAGCATCTGGCAAAACTAGACATATTAGGGGAATATTCTATGCCACTTCAACATGGGAACATTTGTGGAAGATGAAGTTAGAAGGATAGTACCCAGTTTTTAATCTTGTATTCTACAGCTACCTGTACTTTAACATACGATTTTTATATTTCTGTAAGCCAGAAAAAAAAGCAAGAAATCTATATGTGGTGACGCTTTTGTATTTATAGCCTTTCCTCCTTTAATGAATTTTGCATTCACTATAGGAATTTAATGTCTTGTGCTTGTATTCCGAGTCTTAACTACTGAGACAGTTTTGCTGACCATGAACTTACCCTTAGCCAGAGATGACTCTCAGCTGCCACAAGAGCAGATGCCACAGCAGTGACATCTGCAGAGCTCAGTGCAAAAGCCTGCTAGGCTCAACATTTGGAACATCTAGGTCTTCCTGCCATGTTTTTAGGAGAACTGTAGATAAAATCTGGATGTTTCCTGAGGAGTTGGTCCAGAAGCTCAATAAGATCAAGATTAAAAAGAGGGATAGGACAATATCTTTTTTGTTTTAATAAATTTCTTTAGGCAGTGGTGGGTGGCTTATGCTGGATTGCAGTGATAGACTGGAGAAACTAGGGGGAGATCAATTATAAATTTATAGTGGGGGGGGTAATTTTTTAAAGAGCCTATCCCTCCCATATTGCATGTTGCTCTGAGATTTTGACAAAAAGTGGAAATATTTTGACAGAAATGAGGTAACTGTCTTCCTCTAAGGAAGTACCATTGTAAAGAGTCATGATCTAAGGGACAGCTGGCTCCCTAGAGTTTGTCTTTTAAGTCTGTGATCCTTTAGCATTCATGCATTTTTTAAAAACTTACCTGACACTCATCTAACTGCCACCCTTACCTTATATTAACCTGCTTAATTTTGAATTTTCTTATTTTGTAGTATCTGACCAAAAGGATACCACAGAACCCAAAGTATCAGCATGTCAAATCAAGACTGGACACTGGTGAGTAAAGATTAGAAAATTTAAGAAATAGTCCAATAGCTAATTATTGATAAAGAGTAGACTTAATCCTGGTACAAATCACAACTAGAATTTTCTTGTGGCCTTGCCTTGCCCAGCTTCTCAGGGCTCAAATTCATCTTCATTTTTCATGCCAGGTGCTGGTGGCCTGTGTCTATAACCTAGCTACTTTAAAGGCTGAGATCTGAGGATCACAGTTGAAAGCCAGCCCAGGCAAGAATGTATGTAGGATTTTTTTTTTTTTTTTGTGGGTCATGGGGCTTGAACTTAGCCTGGGCACTGTCCCTGATCTCTACAGCTCAAGGCTACCGCCCTACCCCTGGGCCTGGGAGTTGTCCCTGAGCTCTTCAGCTCAAGGCTACCACCTTACCCTTGAGCCAAGCCCCACTTCCCATTTTTTAGAGGTTATTGGAGATAAGAGTCTCAGGTCCTTTTGTGCCCAGGTTGGCTTTGAACCTTGATCCTCAGATCTCAGCCTTCTAAGTAGCTAGGATTACAGGTGTGAGCCACCTCCCGGCTAGTCTGTGGGATTCTAATCTCCAATTATCCACCAGAAAACCAGAAGTGGCTCTGTGGCTCAAAGTGATAGAGCCACTAGCCTTGAGCAAAAAGAGCTCAAGGACAGCAGCTAGACTTCAAGTTCAACCCCATAACTGACAAAAAAGAAGAAAAAAAAAGTTGTTCTTCAGATTGTAGTAAAAAATAATTTTAGGTTACTCTTAAATAACCAAAATATAGAAATAAAAATTAAAGAAATAAAATACCAGAAAATGAAGCCATTATTCTCCTCAGTGCAGGGCTGATTCTAAAGAAATAACAGGTCATGTTATTTTGGACACTTCAAATATATTTCTTCAGAGTGACAGTAATAGGTTACACATGTGCATGTTTGGTTAGTTCAGTGTTTGCAATGTAGGTTATCTATCTGAGAAGCTGTGGATTAGGGGAGGAAGAAAAATGAGTGTGGATTGTGGCTTTTGCAATTAAAGATCTTCAGTTCAAGTAGAGGCAGATTGACTTGACTGAGTAACTGCAGTGCCAGACAAAATTTAATTAGTGCTTCAGTCAAGTGAAAGCCAATTTTCATGCTATTCACATCTCTCAGTGTAGCAATAAGGACACTGTTCAGATCCTAGTGGATTTTCAGTCTGGTGAGGTTTGGGTTGTTTGTTTAGTATTATTTTTTCAGCCTTTTAAAGTCTGCTGTGCAAAATCTACCTGGCTAAAATGGTTTTTCTGTGTATTGGGGGACTGTCTGCTCTGCAGTACTGAACTTTCCATCAGTGATTCAAGATAACAAAGGACAGTAAAGGAGAGTGTTGCCTTTGTTTAAAGCATCATCTTTATTTTCTCTTTCCCTTTCTCTAATCTCCTTCAAAGTCATTGTTTTCCATGACGCATACTTCCTCAAATAACATAGACAAATTGAATGTATCACATTTGCAGATAGTATTTCTTGATATCTTTCTTTCAAACCTTTCCCTGCCATACAGATATTTATCCTTGCAAATATCCTGTTTGATGGGCAGATGAAAATATTATCAGTGTTTTAGAGGAAGAGGAAATTGTAGCCAGGAGATTTTGTGATTTAGTTGAGTTCAATAAAGGAGATAAAACTAGGATTGCTTTCGGGGTGAGGAATTAATCCTGGAGAGCAGGTGCCAGGCCAGTGTACTGTCTCTTAGTCTGTACTGTCTTGTCTTTCCCCTCATCTTGATTCTGCCATAACTATCAGCAACTCTATCTGTACCAGCTCCCCTTTAATTGCAGCCTTTGAAATATGTGATTCTGGAAAGGAAACAGCTAGATTTAAAGAGCTGAAGCCTAGATATGATTTTTAAAGAGTACCATAAAAGGGAATTTCTTTTGTAACTTTTCCACCTCCTTGAAATTACAAATTTTAATCCCTTTAAACGCTTGGGATATATCTTGATGGTGGAGTACTTGCCCAGCACTTGTGAGGCCTGAGTTTGATTCCTAGCATTACAAAAATAATGAAAGGAATTCTATGTACTCTTTGCTTGATTTTCCACAGTGGCAACTGCTTACAAATTGACATTGATACATATGTCATGATACCAAAGAACACTTTGGTAACCATAAGGATTCCTTAGGCTATCGTTTGTTAGTCGTCTTTTTCTTTCTCTAACCCCCAGGACCTTTTATGTTCTCCAGTTCTATCACTGTCATTTCACAAATTGCATGTGTAAGGAATTATATAGTGTACATCTTTTGACATTGGTTTGCTTTGATGCTGCAGGTGGAACCAGGGTGTATCAGTAGTTTGTTTCTTGTTCCTGTTACTAGGAAATTCCCTGTCCTTCAACAGTTACCCATTTACCTGTTGAATGCATTGTGTTGTTTCTACTTTGGGCTATTGTGAATAAAAGTGATATGAACATTTATGTACAGATTTTGTGTGTGTGTGAGTCATGGGACGTGAACTCTGCGCCTGGTCACTGTCTCTGAGCTCTTCAGTTCAAGGCTACCGCCCTACCCCTAGAGCCTCAGCCCCACTTCTCATTTTCTAGTGGTTAATCAGTCTTTAGTGCCTGGGCTGGCTTTGACCCACAATCCTCAGATCTCCTGAGTAACTAGGATTATGTGAGCCACCGTGCTTAGCTTCATGTACAGATTTTTATGTGCACAGAGTGATACGAACATTCATGTACAGATTTTTGTGTGCACATGAATCTTTCATTTCTCTGGAGCACAAGGCCTGGATCAAATGGTAATTTAGTTACATAGTTGTTTGTTTTTTAAAGAAATTGCCCAATTATTTTCCATAGTGGCTGTACTATTTTATATTGCCATCAGTGATGGATGGCATCTACCATTTCTTTGCATCCTTTGCAAATTTGGGGTTATCATTGTTTTTTTATTTTAGCCATTCAGATACAGGGGTAGTGATAGATCTTTGAAGTTTTAAACTTCTTTCATGATCTTCACATGTGATTATTTGCTTTCTGTTCTGTCTTCATTGGAGAAATGACTGTTCAAGTATTTGCATATTGTAATTGAATTGTTTGCCTTTTTACTGTTCAAGTTTGAGTTTCTTATGCATATTTGCTATTAGCTAATTAGTGAGATATAGAATGCAAGTATTTCTTGTCCAGAGAAATACTTGAATAAACACTTGAATTTGAATACTTGAGTTAAAAAAGACAAGTCATCTTATCTAACAGGATCTTCTGGAGAATCAAAAGTCTTTAATTTTTATCAGCACTTCCTTTTAGGGATCATGGTTCTGTTATTAACTTTAAAAACTCATTGCCTATCCTATGTCTCAATTATGTTTTCCTGTCATAACTTTTTTTCTTTTTTTTCCTTTCTTGAGGTACTGTGTTGTTGTTTAACTCAGGGCTTCATGTTTGATATGCTGGCACTCTACACCTGACTCATTCCTCCAGCCCTTTACAATCTGGTTTTTGAGATAGGATCTTTCTTTCTGTCCAGACTGGCGTGGACTGAAATCCTCCTATTAATACGTCTTGCAGTATCTGGGATGACCAGTGCATATCACCATGCCTGGCTTTTTTTATGTTGAGAGGAGCTCTTGCAAATTTCACCCCTCCTTCAGCCCTCCTGATTGGCTTGGAGCCATGATCTTCTTTAATTCAGTCTCCCACATTGGTGGGATAATGGGAATATATCACCGCACCTAGCTAGAGATTGAGATAGAGTTTCGTAACTTTTTGCCTATAATTGACTATTCCTACTCTTTTTCTTTCCAAAATTGCTTTAGCTATTCTTCCTTTTCTTTTCCTAATATCAGAATAATCTCAGATTTACAGATGTCGCTATGATTTTGATAGGAGTTATTTATCACGTAGGGAAGAATTGACATCTTTATTATGCTAAAAACTAGTAACCTACTTTATATCTGTGGATTTGCCTATTGTGGGCCATCATATACTAGAATCACATGATATGTAGCCTTTTATATCTATCTTCTTTTACTTAGTGTACTGCTTCCAGTGTTCATCTACATTGTAGCTTGCATCTGTTCTTCATTCCTTTTTATTGCCAAATAATATTCTGTTGTAGAAATCTTCCATATTTTGTTTATGTACTCATGGGTTGACAGACATTTGGATTGCTTACTCTTTCTGGCCATAGTACTTCGGAGAGCATCAATGTGTACAAGTCTTCCATGTGCACATGTGTTTTCAGTTCTGTTGGGTATACACTGAGCAGTTAGGTTGCTGGTCGAATGGTATTCCATGTTTAATTTTCCCAGATAGCCACACTACATTCCCATCAGCAGTGGCAGGGGCGGGGGGGGGGGGGAGTAGCCATAGGTTCTCTTCTCTCACATCTTTGCTAATGGTGGCTATTGTCTGTCATTTTGATTCTCATCAATGTTGTGGGTGTGAATGAGTGAAGGAGTATCTCATTATGGTTTTAATCAGTGTGTTCCTGATGTCCAGCTCCTTTTTATGTGCTTTTTGGCATTTGTTTAAGTCTGTGGAAAGATATACCTCTTTAGATCATTTGCCCATTCTCAACTTGGGCTATTCTTCTTGCAAGAGTTTTAAATTCTATTGTAGATACTAGACTCTTATCAGAAATATGATTTGTGAGTATTTTCTCCTATTCTGTGGTTTGTCCAAGGTTTTTGTTGTACTTGCAGTAAAGTACATCTATCTATCATGCCTAGAAGCACAAGTCTCCTCAAACAAGTTTTGTAATAGCTTTTGGAAGGGCAAAGTGTGTCTTGTTGCTTAAAGCTCAAGAGTATTTTAAAGTCAGTGTGGGAGAGAAAACTCATTCTATCTATTGTTTGCTTTTTTGTGTGTGTTTCAAATTTAGAGAGAGATCTTCTTGTCATGTTTTGTTCCCACACAATTTTGTGAGTTACTTGATGTGCAGCATCTTTGGTTGATATGCTCAGGTACAGAGCCCCTCAGCCTTTAGGGACCAACAGGACCTGGGGAGCCCAGACCCAGTGCTTTATCTAGATGTTATCATTGCCACAAGTACCACAGTGGGGACACAGGAGTTGAGGGACCCTGGTTAAGAAAACCCACAAGAGACCTCAGAGCCTGAGTGCCACAGAGAGGTTCTGTCAAAGCTGTATGGTCAAGCAGTAGGAATGGGTGAGGGAATCAGTGTGCACTTCACATTTCTAAGCTAAATAGATGGATCTTGAATCTTTTCCTGTCAAACAAACCTTTCTCTGAGCACAGAGTTAAACACAGAATTCAAGGATTCCATGATACTACAGCTGCACCCAACTTACCTTCTCCTGAATTCATCAAAGACTGAAACCCTGCTACTGCATAAAGATGATTGTTTCCATACTTCTGACTCTTACTTCTCATGGGGACCTCATATACAGCTGTGACTAATGCTGGGACTAAATCCCAGCATGTCTTTGAACTTGCAGTATTTCTTTTATTCTATAGTCCTGAACACACCTTGCAAGCATCTAGCTTTATGCTTCTGATGAGATCCCTGCTGGCATTCAGTCAGTTACCACTACAAATTTTTGTGCATTCTCCGGGTTCTGTAGTATCTGGGGTTCTAGACTGTTACTCTACTGCATTGTCTCGTGTATGTGTGTGAGTGTGTGTGTGTGTGTGTGTGTGTGTGTGTGTGTGTGTGTGTGTGTGTGTACCTGCCCATACTGGGGGCTTGAACTTAAGGACCTTGTGTTCTTGCTTGGGTTTTTTGTTGTTGTTGTTTTTCTTTTTGCTCAAGGCTAGTTCTATCCAATTTGAGCCATACCTCCACTTACAGCTTTTTTCTGTTTAATCAGAGATAAGATTCTTACAAATTTGTGTACCTGGGCTGGTTTTGAACTGTGACCCTCAGGTCTCAGCCTCCTGAGTAGCTAGGCATGGTCCAGCAGTACCCCGCTCCCAGCTTCACATTATCTTCTGTTGGTCTTTTTCTTTTCACTGGTACTGGGATTTGAACGTAGGGCCCCATGCTTACTAGGCTGGCACCTGAGCCACAATCCAGCCCTCTGTGGGGTTCTGTTCTTCCACACTGAGCTTCGCTGCAGAATGGTTAACCAAACCACAGGCCACTTCCTTATTAGTCCCTTCTATTCCTGTTGGCTGCATTACCCTCTCACTTGGTCCGTAGTAAGTCCAATTTTACTTTTGTTTAACTTCTCAAATTCTTCCCAATGAATTTTACTCAGTCTTTTCTAGCCTTAATTTTTGTAGAATTCACCTTCCATTTGTTATCTCTGTACAAACTAGTCATTTACATTCTTCTTCATCTTTACTTCTCTTGAGCACTTACTAATAGCTTAACTCATTTGTTTTTATTTGGTATTTAATTCTTTCTCTTACGTCAAAGGGAGAAATATGTAGGAAAGGCTTTAACAAACCAGAAAGCATTGCACACACGTATTAAGGTTAACAAAGGACCACTATGTCTCTTTTCACTCTTTCTGCTCCTTCTGAAACAAAGAACTTTGCCATAGGGGAGGGAAATATTGAAGAAAAAATAAAACCATGGAATTGTCTCTTAGCAACAGAGTTCATGCCTTATAAATCTTTCCCAGTCTAGATTGCTGTTCCCAGAATCACTTGCTTTTCTTACAGGTTCAGTGCAAATAATGTTATTAAGTTAGAGGAACACTGGGGGAAAAAATCTAATGAATGAGTCACTCAGTGAATCAATTGTACTCTACCTTTGCACAGGACTATTGATATAGTTGTGTTGTTTCTCTCTCTTGATTCTAATAGTAAACTTTTTTTCCACAGCTTTCATTGTAACTCAGTGGTAAACAAGGTAGAAACTAAATATCACCTTACATATGCCTGAGTCAATATGGGTGTAATGGCTATAGCATAATTATATTATGTTATATAATGGTATGTAATGGTTGTGCATATTTTGAAGAAAATCAGGTGTGCAAAGGCTCAAGCCAAGTTTAGATGTGATTATTTACATTATAAAATAATTTGCTATAAAAGGATTTTTTCAAATGGTAGATCCTCACAGTAGATTTCACTAAGCAAATATATATATATATATATATATATATTTTTTTTTTTTTTTGCCAGTCCTGGGCTTGGGCTCAGGGCCTGAGCACTGTCCTTGGATTTTCTCAAGGCTAGGGCTTTACCACTTGAGCCACAGTACCACTTCTGGCTTTTTTCTATGTATGTGGTACCGAGGAATTGAACCCGGGTCTTCGTGCATGCTAGGCAAGCACTCTACCACTAGGCCAAACCCCCGGCCCAGCAAATATATTTTATAGGGTTTCCTCTACCAGACAGTGGGAGGCATAAAGATTGTGTGTGTGTGTGTGTGTGTGTGTGTGTGTGTGTGCATGCGTGTGCATGCGTGTGTGCGTGCATGTGTATGAGCACAGATAAATAATCTTGGGCTTTCCATCAAATGAGGTAGATAAGACAGTCCAATCAAGTCCCATGATGAATGCCTTGTGAGTGGCAAGTGGAATGCTGGAGGAGTTCAGAAAAGAAAAAGGTCACTTCTAGCTGGAAGAGCTTAACAAAGTGATGTGTTAGAGAACCTGAGACTCACAGAGCATTTGTCAGGTTTAATAGTTAAGGCCAGAGTGAAGAGGCAGTTAGGTTGTTGGCATCTTCAGTACTTGGACACAGAATTTAAACTAGGCATCAAGCAACTGGGTGCCACTGACCATTTTTTTTTAATCTCAAAAACCTTGGCAGTACTATACATAAAGGATTAAAGAAATTAGTTGTCTGCTATGGTAAGGACTTCTTTTATATAAATGACATGTTTATAAATTGTGAAATTGATCTAGTTCCAGTATTTGCAAAAGGTATTCAGAAACTGTTCCCTGATAGGATTAGGTACAGTAAGATAAGACACTATGTATAAAAATAGGGTAAAATTCTTCTTTTCATATTTCCTAAAATCATTTTTAGAGATTTCAGGCATCCTACCATCTTATTTCTCCTGTGGAAGCAATGTGGGAATTGTCAGGTCTCTTTTCTCCCCCATACTTGGAGAGAATGAATGTCTACAATGAAATAGTCCCCTTAGATTTGTGGGTAATTTTGTCAAATATTTGCATATCTTTGAAAGAGATTTTGTTTTTCTGCATTTTCCTTTTGTAGGAGAAACAACAGATGAGCTGGACAGCTTACCTTAGAGCATTGTGACAGTTGCAGTTAATTTTAGACACGTGTTAGTCAAACTGCTATTGATTGGTGATGCAGTATTTTAACAATAAAGATGACATGAAAAAGGTTTGCTGTTGTTTTCCATTCCTTAGGGAGTTTATAGCATCACATGGTCCTCATCCATTGTGGTGAAGGATGTAGCAATTCCTACAAATTTACCTTATAATCAATCTTGTTTTTAAAGCAAGAGCTGTAGGTGTAGCTTAGAATAGAGTGCTGGCCTAAGATATACAAGGTCTAGGGGTTAATCTCCAGCAATGCAAATGATTATTATAGCAGTAACAATAATGATAGCAAGTTAATAATTGGAAAAGCAAGGTATTTTGTGAGCCATATTAGAAACAAGGAGGCTGGCTGATCTATTTTAGTCACTGGACAGATTAGTAAGCCTAGTTTTTGGACTAGATTTCCTGAAGCTTCCCTCACCCAATCAGATAAGTGACATGTCCTCAATTGGGGGAACTTAAGAGCATAGCGCTATTCTGTCATATATGCTAAAAATAAGATAGGGGGAAGCTGAACAGTCTATTGAGGGCATACCAACCCACCATCATTTCCCATCATTGTGTCAACTAGGCCAGTTCAGGCCTAGTTGCAGTGCTGCATGGGAGAATAGGTATGTGGTCAGGAAGAATTTATGTTTTCTGCTTGGAAGTTCTGGTCACTTCTCAGGTCAACTGTGGGCCAGAGAACCTAGAAAAGAAGATCATATCTGCTTCTAAGCCTTTGGTGGTTGGTGCCTTCTTTTAACATATTTATTGTCTCTCTTGAAAAGGCTTCAGGCCTCAGCTGCCCTGCCTGCCTGCCTGACTGTCTCTAGGAACTTCTGAAGGACATAGCTGGGTCTAGAGGTGCCATTTCCTCCTTTCTAGTCCTCACAAGGGCAGTGTATAGCTAAAGATGAACAAAGCGAAACAAAAACTAGATTGTTCTTCCCTGATGAATTCATGGTAAAACAATTAATAATAATCAATAAGGTAAGTTTTCTTTAAAGTAAAATTATATTGTGTTTTAGAGCAAAGATTTTCTTCCTCTTCTCACCCAAACTTGAAGAGTTGTTCAGAGTAGTCCTTCCAGGTATCAATTCATGTCATTAATTGGAAGAATTTATTTGGTCTAAAATTGGGCCAAGTCTGTCTAAATCCTCTCAAAACTTAAAAAGTTAAGACCATGATTTTAGAAATGAGGAATTATTTTTGAATTTTTTCTTTTGTCACATTTTCAGGTGCCAGATACAACTTAATATATTGAATTGAATCAAATCATAGCATGCACAGTTTAAAAAAATAATAGTTCTGGCTTGAGAGCTAGAATTGAATTCATTTGGAAGCCAGAATGATCCTGGAGTAGTTATAAAGTATGAAAACTCTCCAAACCACTTTGGCTGGAACTTCTTATTGTAGAACCAGACCATAAAACATAAGGGTGGGGTCCTCTCTACAGTGGTGGGAATCTGCTGTTATTTCTTAGCAAATCAAGTTCCTGGTGAATAGAACATCCAGAATGTGTGGTCTGTTTGAGGCTGTTAACATCCGCTTGAATAGTAGAACACCAAGTTCGGGGAGAGGAGGAGACCACGGCAACAAAACAGGAGAAATGGTTACTTGGGTAGTCATAAAGGCACTATTTGCACAGCCAAAGAACATTGTTACCTTTTTCTTTTTCCTTCTCTTTCACACACACACACACACACACACACACACACACACACACACACACACCCATGGTGAGATAGAAGGAGGGGAAGAGCTTTGACTCCTAAAAGAAAAAAGATTCAAAGATGGATACAAATGATCATCTGTATTTCCTGAGACTGCTAAATGTTCAGCAGGATGCACCCCAGCTTAAACACATTCAACCAAAATACTTCCCCTTGCTTCTATATCTTTGAATGATGTTGTGTCATCTGAAAGACTGCTTATTATATGTGTGACTTGTCTCCTGTCCAAGGCTCCAAAGGAACAGGACAGGGATGTTGAAGAGGTGCTTGTTCTTCACTTAATTTTCACAACTGTACTTATTGTCTTTCATTTAAAGCATTTTTTTTTTGCCAGTCTTGGCCTTGAGCTCAGGGCCTAAGCACTGTCCTTGGACTTTCTCAAGGCTAGCGCTCTACCACTTGAGCCTCAGCATCACTTCCAGATTTTTTTCTATGTATGTGGTACTGAGGAATCGAACCCGGGTATTCGTGCATGCTAGACAAGCACTCTACCACTAGGCCAAACTCCCGGCCCCTCATTTAAAGCATTTTTAAAATTCTTTTCTTTTTAGGTAACAGTATGACAAAATACATTGAGAAGCTAGAAGAGATCAAAAAAAGTGAGTAACCCCATTGATGGCTTGGGAAAATGGAACGCTGTAGTTGCTCTAAGCTGGTCATCCACTAAGCAGTATGCTCTGCAGCTGACGTGTGGCAAGCTATGGGAGTCAGGTGAGCCTGCAGGTCTGGAAGGATGTGGAAGACACTAATAACACTGTTGGCCAGCTCCTAAGACTAGCTTGTGATCTGAGCTCTGCCCAACTTCCATTCCATAGGGCATACTAATGTAGGAAAGTGGAATGAACTCTAAAGCAATCAGAATCCAGGCTGTTAATTTCATTGTGCTACAGTCTTCATAGCCTTATACTTTATCTCCTTACTCTTCTTCTTTGGTCTGTACCTGAGCTAGGGTAATAATATCTTCTTATGAGTACAATTTAGACACTATTCACAAAAGACTATGAACTCTGGGAAAGAAGCTTGTTCTTCCTCTTCCACATTATGCATTCATTGCAGCCTGTTTTCTTTTAATTAAAAATCATATTTCATGCTCATCCTTTTCAAAGCTAATCTTCTTTAAAAAAAAAAAGGCTAATCTTCTTTGTAGTTATCTTACTAGTCACCGAATGCATTGCCCTTGTACAAAATGATCATTTTTTCAATGTGCCTAAAACTAACAGAAAATGTACACAGCAAGGCCAAAATTAAAGTTGTTGAAGCATTTCTTATTCTCGCACCGATTTACTAATGTCGTAAGTAGAGAACCCAATGTTAGGGGACCAGTTAGCTAATAGTAGTAAAGAGGTGTTACATCCTAGCTTGGAATTTGCCTCCAGAATAGATCCTCCCAGATGTAGAATCCCCCACAATTTTTTTTAACACAGCTGACCTTTTCATTTAAAATGATAATGTTCCTTTTGAATTGCTGTGGTATGGGAAAACCTCTGAGACAGTAGATATGGATGCAGGGTCAGCTTCTCACTACCTTTATTTGTCTTATTCAGCTAGAAGAGAACTGGCATTGTTATATACTTTTTAAGATGTATAATGCTATAGGAGCCTTCTCTTCTTAGGCATTTCACATTCTAATATAAGTATAGATGAAACATATCAAATCTTCAAATTATGAAAAGAACCTTGTGTACTCACCTCCATTTCATTGCTGTCATCCTTAATTTATCTAAGGCAGGCCTTAGGAACAGGCAGCCTGTTCCTATTTGAGTTTATAGTCTCTTTGACTCCCTTCTACTTGTAGTTGAGTGTGAATCCATGCGTATTCAGCCCCATCAAAATGCCTTGTTCCACCCAGATTGACGAAACCTTCACTTAAATCATTTATTTAAAAATCCACTGTGGTTTCTTGAAAATCGAAACCTTACATGAAGATAGATCATCTCCCCAAAGAAATAATCTTGGAACAGAGCCCTTGAAAAAAATGCTTCCTTCCTTCTAAAGAAGTTCTGGGCTTCCGTTCCTTTCACTTTGATCACACACGTTGGGCTCATTTAGAGAGAATTCTGTCAGGTCTGTGTCTGGGAAGCCATCTTCTCTTCCCCTGTTTTCTGTTGTGAATGTTCTCTTGGGTCAGAAGGGAGGAGAACATTGTCTTATTTCCTGACATCCTAGACCCATCATTTGCTTGCTTTACCTCAGATGCCACATCCATCTGAAATTGCAAACCTTATTCTGTTGCTTCCTTTGATTGGCCTTCTACTTCAAGTCCAACTTCCTTTTCTTTGCTAATAACGCATTTTAACAGCACCCTGAAAATGCAGAAATCCTTTGTAATCTGAATATTCTTTCAACTGTGTCTAGGGAAAATAGATGCTCTGTGTCTATTGACTTCTTTACAAAGCCTATTGTGGGGGCCTGGTGGTTAAATGATACTGTTGGACTCAGTGTGAAACATCCTAGATAGTCAGGTCTCTGTCCTTCCAGTAACTCGAGAGAGGCTGATTCAGTCTCTGCACTTACTGGAGAAGCAAACCTTGATAGTGTCTGTGAGCTGGGATTATCTGTCTCCAGCACAGAGTTTGAGAAAAGCCCCACTAGCAGAAGCTCCATTCTTAAAGCTCTGTACACTCTTGGGTGGACAGACTGATAGAACCTTCCAGGGCATCCTTTTTAAAAAATATATATATTAAATTTAAATTTTAACTTTCAGAAGTCTAGTTTGATCTTATAATAATTATCGTGTAATAATGTCAGAGAGTCCTACTGTTGGCTGTCCTTCCAAACCAGAACCAGGTACGTACGTTTAGTATGCAAGGGGCTGCCAGTACTGGAGCTGAGGACCACAGGATTACCAGACCACAGGGGATAGCAAAGCCTGGGGTTTGCTCAGTGTAATCTGTGTTTAGTCAGAGGGGATTTCAATGTGTACTTGGTATGCTTAGAAGTATTTCAAACTATGCAACCATACAGAAAGAATATTAATGTATAAATGTCAAAATACAAGCTACTTGAAAGCTATTGACAGTTTCTCCCGATTGATTTATTGCTGTCCTGATTTACATAAGTGACTTTTGGCAAACAAGTTGGTGGCATTTGAGAAGAAAGATGCAGGTTCAGTGGCACTTTTTGAAGTCTCTGCTCAGCCTTTTGAATCACTCTGGCAGTCTTGTTGGGAAGTTTTGTTGTCTATTGGTTTGTTACCTTGTATTCAGAAGAAGTTGCTCTAAGAATTTTCTAGAAGTAGTTGTCTCTTTTTGACATTTCTCTGACACTTTAGGACAAAGAAGTTTTATTTCCCTTTAAGACAGATTCTTGATATACTATTTTTTTAACTAGTATAATTTCCTGACTAACAAATATTAAGATATTTGGTAAGCCAGTCTTATATTAACTACCTTCTGTCCAGCCTGGGCTGGTTTTTGTAGAATTCATGGAACTCATCAGTGATGCTAGGTAAATAATTTTAAATACATGTAATCCTTTCTTTGGTTGCTAAGAATCTTGGTTTATGAAACACATGGAGACTCCATTTGAGTTACATCTCAAAAGTATAAGGGTAGTACTGATTAACCATCAATTGGCTGGTATTTATTTTATTTACTTATTTATTTATTTTTGCCAGTCCTGAGGCTTGAACTTAGGACCTGCACTGTCCTTGGGCTTTCTCAAATCTAGAGCTTTTTCTGTGTATGTGGTACTAAGGAATCAAACCCGGGTCTTCATGCATGCTAGGCAAGCACTCTACCATTAGGCCAAACTCCTAGCCTCATGTTTAGTTTAATTGTGGCATATACACAAGACATAAATTTACCATTCAAATCCTTTTTAGAGTGTACAGATACTTCATTAGTTTTAAATATATTCTCATTGTCAACAAATCTCTAGAACTTTCTCAACTTGCCAAACTGAGTAGATTAATTTGAGAGACACAGATTGACTGACTGACCGACTGACTGGTAATCACAGTCACAACCTGTGCCCTGCACATATGTATGAGTGTTGTCCTATGTGTCCAGCAGGGTTGGCAGCCAGGAAAATTACTGCTGTCATTGAAGCCAGTCAGAATGGTAGGGTATAAATACCTAGTTAGCTGTTTGGCCTAGGACAACTCAGCTTCTTGGGGTCTCTGGCCTCATTTGTAGAATGTAGATGTTTATTCCCTGCTTTGTTCTCAAATGGGACTTGAGGCAGCTTATATAAGTGGGAGCTTAGTGAAAGGAAAATTCTTCCTGACTTATGAAGGAAAAAAAGCAGAAAAGTGAAGAAATGATACTGCAGTCTACTCACCTAGGTTGGTTTTTTTTTTTTTTTTTGCCAGTCCTGGGCTTGAGCTCAGGGCCTGAGCACTGTCCTTGGACTTTCTCAAGGCTAGAGCTCTACCACTTGAGCCTCAGCACCACTTCCGACTTTTTTCTATGTATGTGGTATCGAGGAATTGAACCCGGGTCTTCATGCATGCTAGGCAAGCACTTTAACCACTAGGCCAAACTCCCGGCCCTCACCTAGTTTTTTTTTTTCTACAAAAAAATTTTTTTATTGTCGGGAAAATGTATAGAGGGGTTACAGTTACATTCATCAGGCAGTAGGTGCATTACTTCTTACACATTGATACCCCTTCTCATGTTTTTGTCCCCATTTCCCTCCCCATCCCCTCCTAAACATCTTGTTTTGCCCCCTTCCCTTTCCTATTTCAAATAAACAAATAAATGTATATACAATATACCAGGTAACAAAGTCAGAGACAGTAACAGTATGAGATTAAGGGCAAAAAAAAGGAAAAGAGAAATAACATAGTATATTAAGAACAACAGTCACACAAGATAAAGCTCTTGTTTCTATATCCCACCCACCTAGTTTAAGCATGGTTCTGAGGATCAAATGAGATGATACGTATAATAGCTTACCAGAGATTTGAAAGATAGGACTCCATGACCAAAAAGCATTAATAGCTCTAAGAAAGCAGAAATCAACCTGTCTTATCCTGCTTTTCAGATTATAGATATAAAAAAGATGAACTTTTCAAGAGACTGAAAGTTACCACTTTTGCTCAACTGGTAAGTGCCATTCCTATTGAGTAAAGACAAATCTGTGGTGTTTTACATGACATTTCTAAATGTAGCTGTAGGACTGTTTATAGAGAGGTTGCTTCTGATGCTTGCATTTTACCTGGTAGAGGATGAGCTGGAATATAGTGTGTATGAGGATGGTGTGAGATTTTTTTTCTGTAAGAATTTTGTAAAGAAGGGGTGTGTGTGTGTGTGTGTGTGTGTGTGTGTGTGTGTGTTTTATCAGATTTATGGTTTCAATTTTATTTTCCATTGTACACTTAATGTAATATTTAGATCTAAAAGTCTGGATTCAGGATTGTTTAGATATAATTTTTCTATGGAAACCAGTTGATTTCCCCTTTCTTATGACTGAACAGTTTCCTAACTGTTCTTCTCTGACTGTTATTTTGGGCAAAATATGGACAAGTATTTCTGTAACCCCAAATAAGAGTTGTGTTGGCATGCTGCAAATTGAATTTGGGAATATTGGAAGTCTTGTGAGACATGTTTTAAAAATGAACATTATGGGCTGGGAGTTTGATCTAATGGTAGAGTGCTTGCCTAGCATGTGTGAAGACCCAGGTTCAATTCCTTGATACCACATACAGAGAAAAAGCTGGAAGTGGTGTTGTGACTCAAGTGGTAGAGCTCTAGCCTTGAGAAAGCCTAAGAACAATGCTCAGGCCCTGAGTTCATACCCCAGGACTGGCAAAAAAAAAAAAAAAT
The DNA here is from genome assembly GCF_031878675.1 of Megascapheus bottae. Taxonomy (NCBI): domain Eukaryota; kingdom Metazoa; phylum Chordata; class Mammalia; order Rodentia; family Geomyidae; genus Megascapheus; species Megascapheus bottae. The sequence continues at coordinate 68,837,606 of NC_143513.1, read as the reverse complement.
GGACATCATGGTAAGGTACTCTCTTCTGTAATCCTAGCTATTCAGGAGGCTGAGATCTGAGGATCAGGGTTCAAAGCCAGCCCAGGCAGGAAAGTCTGTGGCTCTTATCTCCAGTAAACTACTCAGAAAAAGCCAGAAATTTTGCTGTTGTTCAAGTGATAGAGTGCTAGCATTGAGCACAGAGAGGCTCAGGGACAGAGCCCAGGCCTTGAGTTCAAGCCCCAGGACCAGTGAGAGAAAGACAGAAAGATAAGATAAGAAAAGAAAGAAAGAAAGAAAGAAAGAAAGAAAGAAAGAAAGAAAGAAAGAAAGAAAGAAAGAAAGAAAGAAAGAATATTAAAGTATAAAATACTTAATCAATATATAAATAGTTGCATTTATTTCTTCATTGCATGGAGAATTTCTATTATCATTTATACTATTATAGGTTAGTAATTACATTTTCAAGAGGGAAATGGGAGCCAAAACATGAGAAAGGGTATCAATGTTTGTGAAATAATGCATCTTCTATCTGGTGAATATAATGTAACCCTTCTATTAATTACAATAAAATTATATGAAAAAAAAGATAGACTTCGCTGTTTAAGAACAAGCATCTGCATGCCTACACATTTCATTCTTTTTCTACTAGGTTATCCAGGTAGCTTCCCTATCTGATCAAACACTGGAAGTGACAGCTGAGGAGATTCAAAGACTGGAAGGTAATGGGAAATGAGGATGTGGAAGAAATGACAGATTGACCATTTGACCGCAGCACTCATTCACCTTCCCTCGTGATGTGTCTACTTAGAATTAGATAGTTCCTCCCAGAGAGATGCTGTCTGGTGCTTGAATCATTAAGTCTTACTTAGCCAAGAAAGCCATCTGGTTTTCTGGCTTTAACATGTATACCTTTCAGTGTTTCAGGTGTGATTAATATACTATTTATTTTATTTCAGCAAAATTTTAGTGCCTCGATATATGTATAGAATTCAGTGCTCAGAAACTATAGAGATGACGAGACAGCTCCATTGCATGTAATGTGTGGCAGGGGTGGGGGGAGGGGGAAGGATGGTAACACAAAATTACTAATGTGGCAGAATTTAAAGAAAGAATGGAAAGCAATAACCACTTTTTGCATCACTAGGCACTTCACATAAGTTTTCTTATTTAACCTATTTGAAAATTCTTGAAAAAGGGCATACTTCATAAACTGAAGCCTAAGAATTAAAGATTGAATCACTTGCCCAAGGTAGTAAAGCTTGGAATAAATGTATCTGGGATGCTGATGTATCACTGCTAGTGGCCATTATCTCACTTCAACATGAAGGATTCTGGAAAGCTCTTGGGAGAGATGCAAGTTGCCATGGTGTTCTGAGGAAGGAAAGGTACTTTCCAGTTAGAAGACCAAGGCAAGCTTCCTCAAGGCATTTGAACCAGGCCTTGGAGGAGTGGGGTGCAAGTTAGGTCTGAGACAGTTATAAGGCAAGTCACATCCTAAGAAGGGACAGAGTGGAGAGGATGGGCACGCATGCAGGGACTGGAGCAATCCAGTCTGGCTGCGGTCTAAAGGAGGATTGGGCACTGTGAGGAAGAGAAAACTGGAAAGAGAAGCAGGCTCCAGATTTCCTTTCTTAAATACCAAGTGGAATAGAAAACCTCTGTAGCTGTACTCTTACAGAAAGAATACACAGGCTTCAGGTCTTGATTTTATCCTGAAGTACCTGGCAGTCAATGCACGCCTGTGTACCGAAGGGGAATGTGTTGGTTAAAGTTGATATAGGTCAGGAATTTGACTTCTGATTTCAAAGACAAGTTTCTCAGGAAGTCTGAACACTGGTTTTGTGGGACTCAGCTGTCATTTCCCTGGGCTGGTTTTTGTTAGACAGAATAAAAAGAATCTGAAAATGACAGGAATTTATCTTCAGCAGATGCCTCTCACACGGCAAAGAAATAAGGGCTCTTTGTAACAGAGATAATTGAGTCTTCTCATACAAGTACACCCAATTTTAACCAGGTTACATAAGCACCTACATTCCGTCCTTTAATTCATTGTTGAGATTGCAGTATGAGGACATATGGGCTCTTGCAATTTTCTCCACTGAGATGAATTTGCACAGCAAAATGGGCTTTGGTAAAGTAGGACTCCATAATGTGTGAGTAATATTAGTGGGGTTGTTTTTTTTTTAGTGCTCTACAGAGATAATAACTCAGGAGTACCTGTAGAACAGATTGTATCTATATACATGTTTGGTTACCTTTGAAGAATATAAAAATCTCCTTTTATAAATACTAAATGCTTTTTCCTGACTTAAAATACATTATTAGTAAATACAAAAATGGCGCAAAAATACGTAAAGATAATTACGATAAATATTCACTATTGAGAATATTTTGGTCTACTTTTTCCCACCTGATTTCTTATCTCAGTCAAACCCATATTCCCTGGGGTTAGTGCTGTGCTATGCTTCTGTGTTATGCTCCCTTTAATGAACTTTTTTTTCAAGGATACTTTCATCTAATTGAATAATTCTCAACACCATTTAGTAGTTCTTTTATTTATTTATTTTGTTTTGGTTGGTCATAGGATTTGAACTCTGGGCCTGGGCATTGTCCCTGAGCTCTTCAGCTCAAGGCCAGCACTCTCCCGCTTGAGCCACAGTGCCACTTCTGGTTTTCTGGTGATTAATTGCAGATTAAAGTTTCACAGACTTTTTAGTGCCCTGCTGCAGCCAGCCTCCTGAGTAGCTAGGATTACAAGCATGAGCCACCACACCGGGTAAACTGATGTGTGATGTGGATGAATTGGATTTTTATGTCTATTCTGGGATTTATTTCTGTGTTCTCTATCATGTTCTGTTGCTCTGGTTGTAGTTCTACACTGTGTTGGCTATTTGCCTTTCCCTATCAGTTACTATTTGATAAAGCAAGTTCTCCAGATTAACCCCAATTTTATTTATATAAGTGCTTCTAAGTGTTTATTGTTGGAATTCTTCTGTTTTTGTGCTGATATTGTGGCTTGAACTCAGGGCCTTGCACTCTTTTTTTTTTGCCAGTCTGGGCTTGAGCTCAGGGCCTGAGCACTGTCCTTGGACTTTCTCAAGGCTAGAGCTCTACCACTTGAGCCTCAACACCATTTCTGGCTTTTTTCTATGTATGTAGTACCGAGGAATCGAACCCGGGTCTTCATGCATGATAGGCAAGCACTCTACCACTAGGACAAACTCCCAGTCCCGGGGCCTTATACTCTTGCTCAGCTTTTTTTTGCTCAAGGCTAGTGCTGTATCACTTGACTCACACTTCTGCTTCTGGCCTTTTGCTGGTTAGGGATAAAAGTCTCATAGTTTTGTCTGCCTACATTGACTTCAAATCTCATTTCTCAGATGTAAGCCTCCTGGATATCTAGGTTCTAGGTGTGCACCATTGGTATCTGACTTATCCTTAGAATTCTTTAAAGCTTTTCTATTTGGGAAGGACTAACCTCACTTAACTTTCATTCACCAATCAAGAATACACAACATTTTGGGCCTAGAGTTTGGCCTAGTGGTAGAGTACTTGCCTAGCATGCACTAAAAGACCTGGGTTCTGGCCTGGGAGTTTGGCCTAGTGGTTAAAGTGCTTGCCTAGCATGCTTGAAGACCCAGGTTCGATTCCTCGGTACCACATACATAGAAAAAAGCTGGAAGTGGAGCTGAGGCTCAAGTGGTAGAGCTCTAGCCTTGAGAAAGTCCAAGGACAGTGCTCAGGCCCTGAGCTCAAGCCCAAGACTGGCAAAAAAAAAAAAAAAAAAAAAAAAAAAAAAAAAAGACCTGGGTTCAATTCCTTGGTACCACATACACAGAAAAGGCCAGAAGTGGTGCTGTGGCTCAAATAGTTGGGCGCTAGCCTTGAGAAAAGCCCAAGGACAGTGCTCAGGCCCTGAGTTCAAACCCCAGGACTGGCAAAAAAACAAACAAACAACAAAAAATACACAACATTTTATACTCTCTTCATTGAGATCTTCTTTAAGGCCACTAAGAAAAATTATCAGAAATCCTCTAAAGGATTTATAAGTTTTTATAAGTCATCTAAAGTTGTTTTAGTTTTATTCCTGGGAGAATCTCCCTTATAGTTATATTTTTCATGTTATTTTTTCAGTTTTTTAAAAAAATTAGTTTATAGGGAAAATGTTGCTTGTTGGTTTGCAGATTTAAAAAATCCTAACCACATATCTGTTGCCCTCATTCTTACAGCATTCTCTTGAAGTTTCTAGTAGTCATATGAAAATTAAACTTATTATCTCCTTAATAATTAAGCATTGTATTTCTGTTTCTTTTCACATTAAAATGGTTAGAACAGCAGGTTTCTAAACTTTTGATTTTTTTTTTTTTTGCCAGTCCTGGGCTTGAGCTCAGGATGTAAGCACTGTCCTTGGACTTTCTCAAGGCCAGAGCTCTACCACTTGAGCCTCAGCACCACTTCTGGCTTTTTTCTATGTATGTGGTACCGAAGAATCGAACCCGGGTCTTCGTGCATGCTAGGCATGCACACTACTACTAGGCCAAACTCCCGGCTAAACTTTTGATCTCGATCTTTCTCTCTTAAAAGATATTAAGGAGCTGGGCATGGTAGCTCACGCCTGTAATCCTAGCTACTCAGGAGGCTGAGATCTGAGGATCAAGGTTCAAAGCCAGCTCATACACAAAAGGACCTGAGACTCTTATCTCTAGTTAAGCTCTAGAAAATGGGAAGTGGGGCTTGGCTCAAGGGTAGGGTACTGACCTTGAGGTGAAGAGCTTAGGGACAGCCCCCAGGCCGAGGTCAAGCCCTATGTCCCACAAAAAAAAAAAAAAAAAGTTGTTGAGGACCCCAAAGAACTTTAGTTCATATGGATTTTATTTATTAAAATTTAATGTATTAACATTTTAAACTGAGCTAGGTGCCAAAGGCTCACACCTAAATCCTAGCTGTTCAGGAGGCTGAGATTTGGAAGGTAGAGGTTTGAGAAGTTTGAAGCTAGCTAAGCTACAAAAGTCTGAGAGAATACCTCTCAAATAACCTCCAAAAAGCTGTGCTGGAAGCATGGCTCAAGTAATAGAGCACCAGCCAAGCAAGCAAGCATCCAACTCTGATACTGGAAAAAACAAAATAAAAAATGTGAACAGCACTGTAAACCATGTTTATTTCACTTAAAGATAGCAACATTAACCTCGTAAACATAAAACCATTTTTTACGGGGTACTAGGGATCAAATCCAGGGCCTCATGCATACGAAACATGTGTTCTTCCACTAAGCCGCAGCCCTAGTTCATATTTTTGTAAAAAATAAAACAATTTTCAAAGCAAAATTTTTGAGGCATTGCATTACAAAGTTTGCAAATCTCTTTGATGTCTGGTTTTATAGAAGGTGGCTGGTATCCGTAGCTACAGAAGTCCAGTGCAGTCTGCTGTTGGGCTGACATATCTGAAGAAAATGTGATTCACATAGTAGTACATGTGAAAGAGGGAGGAGTATTTTAGTTTCTGCAAAGTTTATTGAAGAATCTGAAACCATATCAATGAACCTTTCATACTGTCTTGTACTTTCAATGAATCTTCTACCCATACATGTTTTTATCCTATGCACTGGTGGTTTGGAAAATATCTTTTTAATAAGTAATGAAGATCAGAAACACCTACAAATATGGGGAAGTGACTTCTTACACTTCAGCTCCTGATTTCCAACATTTTGAGTTTTGTTCAAAATCTCATCAACAAATACCATTAGCTGTTTTTTTGTTGGTCATGGGATTTGAACTCGGCCTGGGTGTTGCCCTCAGCTCTTCATCTCAAGCCTACTGTCCTACCCCTTGAGGTACAGCACCACTTCTGGCTTCCTGATGATTAATTGGAGATAAGGGTCTCATGGACGTTTTTAGTGCCAGGGCTGGCTTTGAACCGTGATCCTCAGATCTCAGCCTCTTGAGTAGCTAGGCTAGGGTTGCAGGTGTGAGCCACTGTGCCTGACATTTTTTACACTTTACCTTTTTTTTTTTTTTTGGTTCAGTCCTGGGGCTTGAACTCGGCCTGAGGACTGTCCTTGGGCTTTCTCAAGACTAGCACTCTATCCCTTGAGCCACAGCACCACTTCCAGCTTTTTTTTTTTTTTTTTTCTGGGTGTGGGCCTTGAGTTCTGGGCCTGGGTGCTGTCCCTGTCTTCAGCTCAAGACTACCACCCTCCTTGGGCCTGGGCATTGTCCCTGAGCTCTTCAGATGAAGGCTACCACCCTACCCCTGAGCCACAGCCCTACTTCCCATTTTTTAGTGATTAATTCGAGATAAGAGTCTCATGGACCTTAGGGACTTTAGTGCCAGGGCTGGCTTTGAACCTTGATCCTCAGATCTTAGCCTCCTGAGTGGCTAGGATTACAGGTGTGAGCCATCACACCCGGCCCAGCTTTTTTTTTTTCTATGTATGTGATACCTAGGAATTGAACCCTGGTCTCTGTGCATGCTAGGCAAGCACTCTACCACTAGGCCAAACTCCCAGCCCTCCTCAGCCGTTTTTTTTTGTTGTTATTTTATTTTTGTCAGTCATGAGACTTCAACTCAGGGCCTGGGCACTGTTCCTGCACTCTTTTGCTCAAGGCTAGTGTTCTACCACTTTAAACAGAGCTCCACTTCCAATTTTTAAATGGTTAATTGGACATAAGAGTCACTTGGAGACTTTTCTACCCAGGCTGACTTCGAACTCTAATCCTCAGATCTTTGCCTGCTGAGCTGAAATTATAGGCACGAGCCACTGGCAACTGGCACATCAGCTGTTTTTCTTGAAATGACAGACTTATTAATTTACTTCTGAGAAAATGTCTGTCAGATTCACAAGTTGAAGTAAGCAGAGTTTCCTGTCAGTTTTCTTACCAAGACAAAGTATTTATGGCAAAAATGGCTGGCTCAGCTGCAGCCTAGGAAGCACTTTGACATTTTTCCTTGAGATAACTACAGTGCTTAGATGTATAGCAAACCCAGTTAGTTATACGTGGGCTCCCATTTCATCACTCAGAACACTGTGCTTCAAGGTCAACCTTAATACAATTATTCATCATGCCTTTATCAAGGGCATCTTTACTATGATTGCCATATTTATTTGCTGTGAGAGCATGTTGTAGTGAAAAATATGACTGCTGATAAAGTTTGATGTCATTGCTAAGGTGCTAGCAGTTTTATCCACTGTTTCATACCATCAGTGTAAATATCAACACCATGAAAAAGATAACATCTTATGAAGACAGTTTTCACCTTGGACACTTCCCAGAGTTCTTGAGGATTCCTGCAAGTCCCAAGTAGTAAATCCCACACACTCGAGTGTTTTGAGAGCCTGTATATTAGAACTTCTAGAATCGCCAGGCTCGGTGACTCACGCCTGTAATCCTAGCTATTCAGGAGGCTGAGATCTGAGGATCAAGGTTCAAAGCCAGCCCAGGCACAAAAGGACCTCAGATTCTTATCTCCAGTTAACCTCTAGAAAATGGGAAGTAGGGCTTGGCTCAAGGGTAGGGTGGTAGCCGTGAGCTGAAGAGCTCAAGGACAGCCCCCAGGCTGTGTTCAAGCCCCATGACACCCCCCCCCCACACACACACAAAAAGAACTTCTAAAAGAATTTACTAATGCTAATAACACTCCTTTTTCTTGACTTCATTTTAATGGAATTGCCTGAAGTTTCATTTGAATTATTTCTTCATTTGCGAACTTTAGACAATGATTCTGCAAACTCAGAACCTGATGCAGAAATCCCTACTGGAACCAATGGGAAAGGGAGCCCAGGGGAGCAGTCACCCAGCCCTGTCCAGTTCATCAACAGCACAGGAGTGGGGGAATCTAGTCGCTCTACTCTCCAGAGGTACTCCCATCTGATTCCTGTGTTAGCCGCATTTTACCTTGACATTGATCTATTCATTTAACCACTTTAGAAAAAGAACTGGCAGTAGCGACATTCCATATTTTAATCTCAGCCTTTCTACTTCCTCTTTGTATATATACTACCTCCCAAATCGTTTCACAACATTCTTAACTGTGTTAGTGTAAGAGTACATTAATAAGAGTATTAATTTTCACTCACCAGTTCCATTCTTCCTCAGCCCTTCTGCAGGTAAGTTTATTAGAACTTAGCTTTCCAAGTACTATTTTTTTGATTCACAGTGTAAATTTTATCCTCTTTTCTCTCTACTGTAATTTATAATTGCCCAACTATCAGAAAAATGTAACACCTCCCAGAGTACAGAATAGGTTCAGAGAATGCCAGAACGCCGATATTGCTTCTAAAACTGCATGTGGCTCATCCTTCTTACTCCATGGACTTTATTCCATGGGGCACTTTTTTACACATATAAACCATTGATTGTAAATCTGGGGCTAGTTTTCAGTACAAATCTATTCCTTCTACCAGTAAAATAATTCTGCAGAGAAATTAGATTCTACAGAGAAAGAACTGCTCTATCAATCAATACCACTGGGGGCTTTTCCTAGTTTCGTGAAAGACCCCATAAAAATGCATCTGAGAAGAGATAAACTAACAAGACTTGCATTGAGGCTTGGTACAGTTTCATAGCAGATAGATTTTTTTCTTCTTTGGTTCAATGGAATATACACCTTATGACATAGAGTTAGAGGTGTTTTTTGGACGTAAAAACAGAATATAATGTGTTTTCATGGGCGAGGAACTATGCAACAATTCTGTAGTATAATGTGTGTCTTCACATGTCCCAGGAAAATAGCCATCTCCTTACTCCATCACAGATGTATCATTACTTGCCATCTTGTTCCCTGGGTAATAGTCATCACATTTTCCTTATAATATGGTGGTGACTAATGTTGGTAGTTAAATGACATTAGAAACAGCTATCCCTTATTTTAACCCAAGTCTTCCTCATTATATGAATGCCGTTAAATATAAAAGCCTTTCCCACCTCAGCATTGTAATGTGCAAAATGGAAGTGAGTGCAGATTACCATTGAAAGTGTTGAGGTTCAGTGCCAGATTGGACAGGTGGTTGTGTAAGTACAGCCATGCATCCCTAATGATGGGACATTCTAAGAAATGTGTGATTAGGTAATTTAGGAACATCACAGAATGTACTTAAACTAAGATGAGTACAGTATCACTAAGCAATATAATTTTATAAAATTACCACCATGTAAACATTCTATTGTTGACAGGAATGTCGTTATGTGACACATGATTGTGTATGAAACATAGAAAACACTATCGTCACTTTATATTGCATTTCATATACATATAAGCACCTTTGGTTTTTCATTTTTTCATGCCTTGTCAGTCTTATTGTTTTTCCTGCTTTTTCTTTTATTCTTTGTTCTGCTTTCTTAAACCCCTTGAAATTTTCTTCCTCTCTGAGTGCTCCTTTTTGCTGAAGGACAAATGTGTCTATATTCTACCCTCTTGGCTTGGTAGTTACCTCAGTTCCCATTGTATGAAGGTAGATGTGGACACTCAGGTCCCCTCCTGGGGTAGGAATCCTGGGAGCCTGCATTCAGCAGAATTCAGTATTGAGACACTGTAACCACTTGCCCTTTTCCTTTGAGTTGCTTTTTGAAAAGACATTAAGCACTCCTCTCCCAATTCTGAAGAAATGCATTTGACCTTTAAGCCACCCACCCCTGAGTAGTTTCTGCTGACTTTTTCCTTTTCAGTGTCATTAGTGGTGTTGGGGAACTGGATCTGGACAAAGGGCTAGTGAAGAAAGCAGAGCCAAACACCAAAGACAGCCCCTATCCGGACTGCCCCTTCCTGCTGCTAGATGTACGCGACCGAGATTCCTACCAGCAGTGTCACATCATTGGAGGTAAGGGAATGAGGGCTTTAGTGTGAGTGCCTCACTCCTAGGAGCAGAGCCTGGTCTAGCATTCAGGTGGGCTTACCCCTAATCGAAGGGCAGAAGTAGGAGAAGATGTATGTGTGCCAGATCTGTCATAGAAACCCTGGAGTTGGTTGCAGCCTGAGCTCTGAGAGAGGCTGCCGATGTCCTCAAGCAGGTCGGGGGCCCCGCATGAAATGTGGATGGTGAGGTAGAGCTTCCTGTTTTGTTCATACTACCCAGTTTTCTTTCTTTCACCAAACTGTTCAGATTTACAGCTCACAAATTTTGAAAGTATATTGACCGTAGATTTTTAAACCAGCTAGGAATGAGGCCAAGTTGTACTGAGAATGACAGACTTCTTAATAAACTTTTCTTCTCATTGTAGCCTACAGTTACCCAATTGCAACTCTTTCTAGAACGATGAACCCTTATTCAAATGATATTCTTGAATATGTATCCTTTGTTGTATTTTAAGGAGTTGGATGACATGAGAACTATAAAAAGCTAGCTTATCATAATTCCTGCTATGGTAAGAAAACTGTGAGAGGCCTTTGACACTAATCAGGTTCATCTGTTTGAGACAGAATTCCTAGCAACTGCTTAAGAATCCTGACTGTTAAGACAGATGTTCCCAAACCATCCTGCATAGGGCCAAAAAACATTAGGTTGAGGGTTGTGATCTGTGGAAAGTCAGTCCTGAGATTTTTCCACTAGAAAGCTTATAATTTTAAGAAGTAAATATTTTCTATTTTATTTTTGGTTTCTTAAAATTTTAATTTTTTCCATTCATAAAAAAATCATACAAGTAGAAGATAATTTGAATACTGAAAAATAAGGGCTGGATGTGTGGTTCTAAAGGTAGAACACCATCCTAACAAGTGCAAAGCCCTGAGTTCTAACTCTAGTACTTCCAAAAGGGAAAAAATTAAAACTGAAAAAGGTAAAAAAGAAAATGGAAAAAAATCTTATCATCACACAGAGTCCTAAGTGCTATTATGTCATTGGCACATTTTATTACAGACTAATTTCTGTGTGTGTATTTGTATTTTTCTCTTGCAAAATCGAAGTCTTACTGTATATATAATTTAATGTCTTAAGTTCCCCCCACACACTTCATATTACAGTGTATTTCCCCATGCTCTTTGTTTTTTTTTGTTTTTTGTTTTTGTTTTTTGCCAGTCCTGGGCTTCAGCTAAGGGCTTGAGCACTGTCCTTGGACTTTCTCAAAGCTAGCACTCTACCACTTGAGCCTCAGCACCACTTCCAGCTTTTTTCTATGTATATGGTACCGAGGAATTGAACCTGGGTCCTCGTGCATGCTAGTCAAGCACTCTACCACTAGGCCAAACTCCCGCCCCCCCCCATGCTCTTTGTAAACTTCATTTTTGATGCCTTGTAGTAACTTGTCTTCAGATTTACTATCATTTATCTTGGACTTTTTGGTGGTTTTACCTTTTTTACTACTGTAAAGAAGGTTTGTAGTGATATATGAGACATCAAAGTTTTTCTATTTACTTTTTGTTTTGGTCATGGGGCTTGGACTCTAGGCCTGGGCACTGCCCTGAGCTCTTCAGCTCAAGGCTACTGCCTACCCCAGGGCCTGGGCATTGTCCCTGAGCTCTTCAGTTCAAGTTACTGCCCTACTCCTTGAGCCACAGCCCCACTTCTGGTGGTTAATTGGAGATAAAGAGTCTCATAGACTTTCATGCTGGGCTGGCTTTGAACCTCAATCCTCAGATCTCAGCCTGTGGTCGGGAAGCATTAGCTCAGTGTCTAGAACCTTAACTCATTCTTTAGAAAAATGCCCACGGCAAGATTATCATTCTGTACGATGACGACGAAAGGCTGGCCAGCCAGGCAGCCACCACCATGTGCGAGCGCGGGTTTGAAAACCTCTTCATGCTTTCTGGAGGTGAGCAAGACTGCATTCTGCTTAGGACTTTCAAAAGGAAACTTTGGGCTTACACACCCTTCAAGCTACCCTTATCAGCTCCCTCTGCTCAGTGCTCTAAACTTAGTGCTCAGCAAAGAGAGCCATAGTGGCGGAAGGAGCTAGTGAAGTATCTGTTGTAGTAGCACATGCTGTGGGCTTTTTTTTTTTCCCCCCTGTGGCAGGTTTGTTTGTTTGCTGGGGCTTGAACTCAGGGCCTGAACACAGTACTTGGACACTATTTACTCAAGACTAGCACTCTGCCACTTGAGCCATAGCACCACTTTCAGCTTTATCTGTATATGTGGTACCAAGGAATTGAACCCAGAGCTTTGTGCATGCTAGGCAAGCACTCTGCCACTAGGACACATTCCCAGCCCCAACTGTGGCAGTTTTATTATTATTATTTATTTATTTTATTTTTTTTGGTGACACTGGGGTTTAAACTCAGGGCTTTTCCTTGATATTCAAGTGCTCTGCTTTCTGAATCACATCCTTTTTGTTTTTTGCATTAGTCCAGTTTTTTGTTTTTGTTTTTGTTTGTGTCAATATCAATCCTGGGGGTTGAACTCAGCGCCTGGATGCTGCCCATGAGCTTTTTTGCTCAAGACTAGCAGTCACTTAAGCCATAGCTCCACTTTTTGGTGGTTAATTGGAGATAAGTGTCTCATGGGCTTTTCTGCCTGGGCTGACTTTAAACCTGGACCTTCAGATGTCAGCCTTTTGAATTACTAGATGATAGGCATGAGCCGATAATTGTTTTTCAGGTAGGATCTTGAACTTTTGTCCACACCAACCTTAGTTATAATCATCCTACCTTCACCTCTGAGTAACTAGGATTTTTAGAGTGTACCACGTAAATTTTTGTTGTGTTTATATTGTTTTATGGGTTTTTTTGTGTTTTGTTTTGGTTTCGGGCCAGTCCTGTGTTTTGAACGCAGGGCTTGAGCACTGTCCTTGGGCTTTCTCAAGGCTAGAGCTTTATCACCTAAGACACAGCACCACTTCTGGCTTTTTCTATGGATGTGGTACTGAGGAATCAAACTCAGGTCTTTGCACATGCTAGGCAAGCACTCTACCACTAGGCCAAACTCCCTGCCCCACAAAAGTGTTGGGGTTTTTTTGTTGTTTGTTTGTTTGTTTTTGATTTTTTTTTTTAAGATACAGACCTGTTCCTAATCCTACTTTTTGTGATAATCTCCTGTTTCTAGGTCTGAAAGTCTTAGCTCAGAAGTTCCCAGAAGGACTAGTTACCGGTTCTCTGCCAGCCTGTTGCCAGCAGGCTCTTCCTCTTGCTTCTTCCCGGAAACGATCTAGCCCCAAAGTGCCGTCCTTACCAGCTGAAAACAAATGGCGATTCACTCCAGAAGATTTAAAAAAGATAGAATATTATCTGGAAGAGAACCAGGGTCCTGCAGACATTTCTAGTAAGATATTTTGCCCTTTATTTCCTGTGGAGCCTGAGATTTGCAGCTTTGATCATCACCATATAAGAAAAACTTCATCTTCACATTCAGATTCTGAAAATATCAGAGGCCATTAAGTATGATGCTGGGGCTGAGTGTTTCTCTAGTGTCAAGAATTAGACAGTGAGCACCGATGTAGAAAGGAGGGTCTAACGGTCAAAGTGTGCACCTTAGGCAGAAGTGAAGAACAAAGCATAAGGATAGACTCCTTTTTGGAGTTTCTTTTCCTTCTGCTGCTTTCGGGTTGCTTTTAGCCACTTCCCAGAGCCTTCCTGCTTTGTCTTTCTACTTTCCCTATGGCTCCCTGCTTTGCCTTCTAATCACCCCCATCTGGTGTCTCTATCAAGGAAGAATGAAAGACTGCCCAGGTTAGTGGAGGATAAGGGAAAGGAAGTAAGAACAGTTACCTGGACTCCCTTCCATCCCTGCTCCATCCCCCAACTTCAGATTGTTCTCGGGGTGAGGAGTAGGTCATCATTGGCCCAAAGTAGATGCTGCATAGACTTCATTAGCTTAAAAGTAGCTGTGGACTAAGATTTCATTAGCTTGAGAGTGTACTTGGCCGATTGTCCCTGGAACCACTCTTGCATCTCTGCTCCCCTTCTTGTTCCCTTCAGGCCGACTGAACCAAAGTAACTCCCAGGGAAAAGACTCCAAGGTGCCTGCATCCCGCACCAGTCAGAGCCTGCCAGCTGGGACCCCTGCCAGCCACTCCAACCCTCGCACACTCAGCAGTGGCCACATCCAAGGCAAACCCTGGAAGTAGACTTTGTCTTGCTTATTCAAATAAATGTTTCCCCTCCTCTCAGAACCCTGAGCTTCCCATGCTGGTCATTTTGTGCTGTAGAGGAAAGATAGTGGTATAGGTTAGGCTGTCCTTCCTCACCCAGTCTCTATCTCTTCCTTCAGCTAGCTGGGAAGGGACTTTGACAGATGACCGCAAAAGCCAGAGGTGTAGCAGGCTCTAGAGTCCTCCGTGTGTTTACAGAATGGTTAAGCCTTTTGAGACTGGATAGGAAAAAAGGATATTCCCACCCTTAAAAAAAATGTGTATATATATATGTGTGTGTGTGTGTGTGTATATATATATATATATGTATATATATATATATGTATATATATATATACATATATATATAGTAAGGTTCAGCTTGTTTGGTCTAAATCCAGTGGTATTTTGTAAATACTTCAGTCACATCTGTGTTGTGTTCCTCCTATCCAGTTTGTTTTTTTTCATTCACTATTGATTTCCTAGAAGATTCTCCAGGTGGGCTTGGCGCAGGCCCCTGTCCCCCAGGACTGCACAGGCCCCACACCAAGCACCAGTGTTGGCTGAGGCCTGCTCAGCCTGGCGTGCTACAGGCTCCATTGGGAGTTCAGAGGCCACTCGCTGCCTGTGAGCCAGGCTCAGTTATACAGTTTTGTAGAAAAGCTCTACACTTAACTGAATGTTCCCCCATGTCCAGTTGTTCTTGGGGCTAACTGCCTTTATACCAGAAGGAGCCCACAGGATGGGCTGGCCATGGTACAAACCTGTGCTGAGAGCCTCTGGAAGCCCACCACAGCCACCCAGGGCTGGGTGTTACTATCTCAGTTGTAAATAAAAGTCCATCACCTGATTCAGGTCCATCCATATCAGATGGACCGAAATCATGGCCACTTGAAAAGACCAGCTCTGCTCAAGCAACCGGGAAACCCAATAGGTTTAAGGGGCTCTAGAGTGCTTTGTCAGGGCTGATAACCCCCATAAGCCCTTGCTTAAAAATACAGTATTAGTCTAATTGAGTAATTAGTGCAATTTCCTGCTTACTTTTATTCTCATGGCTGAGCTGTGATTAGGAGGTTGTGATTATAGATTCTGGTTTGGGCCGGAATTTTGAATCAGCATTAATTGAATTGCTAGATGACTGACATTCATTCTATTTAATTGGGGGAACAAAAGACCTCAGGTAAGGATGAGGAACTCGGAAATCACATGGAAAAGGAAAAGAGCCTTGTTAATTTTTATGGTCTGTGATTGTAGCTGTGATAAGAGACTAAGGAATAAATTGTGCTCTTTGTCATGGCAACCAGCTTCTGAAAAGCCAACTGAAAATTGCCCATCTTAGGTGGTTCCTGCTGCTGGGTAAGATTTGCCTTAACAGTACTATTTTCTCATCACCAAAAAGGAAAAGAAAAAGAAAAAGCACACCACAGTATTTCTAGCATGAGGACTCTGTTTGTAAGAGAAATAAACATAATAAATATCTCATGGAGACATATGGAAAAATAACTCCAGTTCAGCCGAGCTCTGTTTCAGAATGTGTTTATTCTTCTCTACTTGATTTCTAAAGTGCAACATTTTCCGAAGCTTTAGAAATCAAACAAACCAGGGACATTGTTCAGATGTCAAGCCGTGCCCAATTTTCCACAAGATTCTAGAATCTTGTATAAAATTCAGCCAATGTACACATAGCTTTAATGAAGAGCTTGTCATGTTTCCCCATAAATTTATTGCCTGAGAACTTAGTTCAGCCTTTTGCAAATGCCAAAATATTCTGGCTTTTTATTTTCTTTACAGCACAGATAGGAAAATGCAAATGTTTCCACACATAGCTTTCCCCTAGCATGGACAAGATTTTCATCCATCTTTGACACATATAGGTTTTTAAAGAAAAGAGTTTTTCTCTAACAAGTTCTGGATATGCCATTTTCAAGTTGGCTAGTCAGGAGATTAGATTTCCCCACCAATTCTGTTCTGAAAATAACAGATAGTTCCTCCTCATCCTTCTTCAGATATTAGTGATAGAAACTCTTGGATATATGTGGAAAGCAGTGATTTTACCTAGAGCAAGCTATAGATGTATAGATATATTTATGTATGTTTTCTCCTTAGCACTTTGCCCTGTTAAAGATTTTAAAATTTCAAAAGGCCTGTTGTGATTCTACACATTGTGTGTTCAGCATTACTTACAGATGTTTTTTACATGCTCCAGATAAGTCCCTTTAACATTCTGCTTTACTAGTTCCTTCATTAGGTTATTTGACATGTGTTATTTAAATGATCAGTGATACTTTGTGTGATTATGAATGTTGAAGATTAAAGAAACATAGTTAAGAAACATAGTTACTAATTTGTCGTTTGCTATTAATGTGCTGAAACCTGCCAACGTCTCTCTTCCTCTCTGTCAGGATGATTTGGGGTGCCCCAGGAGACTGGTGTGATTTGAATGAGTGCCTCTTTGTATAACTGAATCAGGAAATCATTGCAGTTAGAGCAAAAC
The DNA here is from genome assembly GCF_031878675.1 of Megascapheus bottae. NCBI lineage: Eukaryota > Metazoa > Chordata > Mammalia > Rodentia > Geomyidae > Megascapheus > Megascapheus bottae. Next base: position 68,821,136 of record NC_143513.1, on the reverse strand, counting down.
ACCTCAGCACTCTAGTTAGAAGGCTGGGGTTGGCCGGGTGGGGAGGGGTGGGAGCCTCAGTGGCCACTTTTGAACAGATTGAAAAATGGCTTTTCTGCCAGCAGTTTAGACTGACAGACTGCCTTCCCTGGGAACTGGTAACCTCGGAGAAAGAAGGTGCTTTATGGGTATACAATAGCTTTGCCCAGCAACAATGATAGCAACTATTTAATAACATATGAAATGCCTCAAAGGATTAAGGGGAAGAAGGAAAAAAAGGGAGGAGGGTGCGAGGAAGAAGCCACAGTACTTGTTGGAAAATGAGAATATCCGGAGCTGTATTAATGTCAGGCTCAATCTACTGAAAACTGTCATATATCCTACAGTCAGTTTTCATTTTTCACTGCAGTAGGAAGTCAGAGCCAGCACAGGCCTATTGGACTTGGTGTAGACTGGAATAAAATAGAATAAATAATGTTCGTTAGTTGCTTAATTTTTTTTCCTTGGTGCTTGGTGCTATTTAAACTAACAAAAATATCTTAAGACTTTAAGCTATTCACCAAGCAAACAGAACAAAACAAAATTCTTCCCTTCTAAAGGAAATATGTTGTGATTTTTCTTAGGTTGGCTTTAGTTTCTGCCATGTTGTTTGTGGGTTATAGAGACTGTCTTCTGTGTTATCTAACATTTAAATCCCTGTCTGCCCTTTTGCCCAACCCTGACGATAACCATTAAGAACTGGTTCCAGAATGTTCTCAATGTCTTTAGTGGACAACAGTTGTGGGTTTTTTTTTTCCACAAGTCTTTCAAAGACGAAATCTCATAGTATTTTTCCCCAGAAAATCAGAAATGTGGGTTATAAGCATCCACTTAATGGTCCTGTTGAGTACTTTATACATTTCAATTAATTTTTAATTGAGAAATATGTATTTTTCATATCAAAGCAATAAATAAGACAGTGTTTTAGAGGGCTCAGAGTACAGAACTTTTTTTTGTCGGTCATGGGACTTGAACTCTGGGCCAGGTACTGTCCCTGAGCTCTTCAGCTCAAGGCTACTGCTCTACCCCTTAAGCCACAGCTCCACTTTCTCAGAGTACATTTGAGTACCAATGCTTTTCTAGAGTTGTAGTGATTGTTATTACAGCATCCTTAAATTGGCGCCTACGCAGTTACAATATAAGAAAATCGAATGGTGAAACCTTTGAAGGGATGGTAGTACTGGGGTTTGAACTAAGCAGCCCTTTTTGCTTCAGTTATTTTTCAGAAAGTGTCCTGGGCTCTTTTGCCTGAGGCTGGCTTGGACTAAGATCCTCCTTGCTATCTACGCTCCCTGCAGAGCTAGAGTTACAGACATTACCATCAGGCATGGTTTGTTTTTATTTGTTGAGGTTCAATGTATTTTTTTTTTCCAGCCTGACTTCAAAATAGAGTCCTCTGCCTCCTGAGTAGCTGGGTTACAGACATACATGTGTGCAGACGCACAAACACACACATTCCACTCACGCACCTCTAGTAATAATGGTGGCATTATTATTTTTTTTTTTTACCAGTCCTGGGCTTGAGCTCAGGGCCTGAACACTGTCCTTGGACTTTCTCAAGGCTAGAGCTCTACCACTTGAGCCTCAGCACCACTTCCAGCTTTTTTCTATGTATGTGGTGCCGAGGAATCGAACCCGGGTCTTCATGCATGCTAGGCAAGCACTTTAACCACTAGGCCAAACTCCCGGCCCCTGGTGGCATTATTTTTGCCATGAATTCTGATGGAATAGGGTTCAATGAATGGGTTTTTGTATTTGTCACACTACTCTCCGGTGCTTGATCGCCTTTGTTCTGAATTTAGAAGCAAATTCTCTTTATCTATATAACATACTGAGGCACCTGATAAAATATGACAAGCAAAAGGCACTTACTGGCTGATGGACCATGTGTTTCCAAGAGTATCAATGTTTTAACCTAAACCCTTTTAGACTATAAACTCCCAGACAATGTGGATGACCTACTCAGTGACAGTGGCCCTTCTAGAGGTATCTGTGAATAAATGACTGCGCCTGTCAAGACCACTGGGCCTATGTCATGGCCATCATGGCGGCCACAGACTCTTATCTGCCCCTCTGAACGTGCAGAAATTTACCTGCTGCGGTCCCCTGGGACATCCTGCCTTTGTCCAGGAGGCATCCACAGCTCTGAGGCTTTTGGATCTTGGGGAAGTACAGGGATCTCAGGAGTTATGGTTACCCTGACTGGCTCCACCTGCCAGGCATTTTCACTGTCTCCTCAGTAGCCTTCAGCACTCATCAAGTGGAGATAAACTATTGTTCCCATCTGAGAGGGTTGTTTTTCAAATCTTGAAGGTTCCCCCTTAAAAACCACTAGCACATACTTAGAGCGGTCACTGTGTATTCAATGGAACTCCTAGCCTCTACCTAGTACTTGTTGGTTTACCTGATGCTCCCAGCGATCCTAAGAGGCAAATTACCCCATTTTCAGATGAGACTGCAGCTGGGGTGGTAGGGAGGCAGCTTGTCCATCACTGGATAGGTGGTGAGAAGTAAGGATCCAGGTCTGAGAAAGCAGCCTTCAAGCATGTTCTCATGCCTTGCTTATCCCTGGGCAACAGATGCCTCTGTTTACCCATGAAAACAGAACTTCTTTCATTTTTACCTTCTGTCCTCATCACCAAGATTCTCCATCATTGATGATCCTCCTGCCTCCACAAGAACGCTAGGAGTCCAGGATCTGAAACACTAGTCCTTGAGACTATGTATTTCTACCTTTGCATCATCTCTGAGCTATCCTGTCTTGAAGACAGTTGTGTCAAGGGACATCTTGTGAGCTTCCACTTAAGAAAGGGGAGCCAAACTTTTAACTAGATTAGGAATTAGGGCACACTACTCTTAGCTAAAACTATTCATTCAATAACCCATATTGATTTGATTTGTGTCTGATCTTTTTCTTTTGTGGTGGAACATAAATTGAAGAATCAGGCTGTGGTAACAAGCCTGGTATACCTGGGAAACAGACAAAGCCTCTCCCATACACAACTTGTTCCCACAGAATCCTTGCTCCACACCACATTCTGCTAAAAATTCAGCTCACACCACTGCAGCAGTTAAGCAGGGACTTCACATTTTCTCCTTCTATTTTGGCTATAAACCCTTGGCCACCTCAGCCTCCGGGGTTGTTAGATGATGCTCCTCGCTGGAGTTGCCAAATTAATGCGAATCCTGAAAGCTTTGGGGAAGAATTCATTACCCTTTGATGGGTTTTCAGATTTGCTAGGCACTCCCTGTTTTTCTCAGAGCTCTTCCTCAGCTTAGCCACTGAAAGTGTTACAGTAGGTCACCTCTGTTCCCTCTAGGTAACATCTGGATCTTGGTGTGTTTACAACATGATGTTTGCATCATCCTTCAAGCCAGAGCCCCTGCTCTGTGTCAAGTCCACCAGGTCCCCTTTGCCCTTGCAGAACTGTGGCCAGAATGATGAATAGCTCAGCCCTGGATGAGGAACTAGTGAGGTCATCTCTGGATTGTATTCAATGACATTTCAATTTTAACTTAAGGCCCAAACCAGAGGGCTAGGTATGTGTATCAGTATTAACTCCAGACAGCACCTGGAGGAAATTCATGGACCAGCCGTGGTTCCCAGGCCACACTGAGAACCATCTGAAGGCTCTACGAAGTCAAAATGGGTTCATTTAAAGGTCTTGGAGGGGGCCTAGAGAATAGGCATCAGTGTAAGTATCCAAGTCGGTGATGGGAACCGGATATGAGAGACTGAGCTCCTGGGAGCTTCACAGAATGCTGGGGAATGATCCCAGGGGAGACCTGAGAAATCCTGGCTGGTGACACAGCCACTCCCCGACATCTGGAGTGTGAAGATAAGAAGCAGCACAGGGTTTTGGGAAAGTCAGTGAAGTAGGATGCCACGGATGGCATAGGCTTAAACAAATTGTAAAAAAAAAAAAAAAAAAAAGTTTCAGCAAAGATTAGATAGCCGTTTAGATGTTTGTTGTTGAAAATGAGTTAGGTAATGACATACTGATGATTTGCCAGCTGGTGTGTCTCAACACACACATATACTCAGAGCTGATTGTGAAAGCAAATTGGAAGGAATTCCAGAAAGTTCAGTAGCATTACCCAAAATACTCACAGTTATTATTGGAGGATATGCCCTTCTGGGTACTGTGTGCATGTGTGTGTGTTACAAATCACATACCATCCAATTCTCTCATTCTGGTTCAATGATTTTTATGAAATTTACAGAATTGTATGGCCATCACCATAACCCACTTTTAGAATATTTCCATCTCGTACTGAGCTGCTTTCACTTCATGTGCTGCACCATTTTCCCCCATCCACACAGACCTTGAGTGACATGATATTCTGTCTTGTGGATGTGTCTGGCCTGTGGGCATCAATGCTGACCATTATTTCACATCCTTTTCTTTGGTTTTTACTATTCCATTCTCATGAGGTTTTTTTTTTTAGAGATGGCATACTTTTTCTTTTATTTAAGCTGATAGCACTACACAAAAAAAATGCAGTGAGCATTTTCTTGAATATTACATATTTTGAATTGTTCAAATATTTTTATAAAATTAGTTTTCCCAAGCCAGAAATGGTGCTGTGGCTCAAGTGGTAGAGCTTTAGCCTTGAGAAAGCCCAAGGACAGTGCCCAGGCCCTGAGTTCAAAGCCCAGGACTGGCAAAATAAATAAATAAATAAATAAATGCTGAAAAAATTTAGTTTTTCCAAGTGGATTTTCTGAGCAGAAAGAAACTACCAAGTTTTCAGAAAGGTGGCACAGATATATATCCTCCCATCTAACTGTTATTTTTTCAGGCCATTGATAACACAGAGTACTCAGGCTTATTATTCCTGTCAATCAATGAGAGAAAAATATTTTTTTTCTTCAACATGTTAGGAATTTCCCCATAATCAGTATCTTTCATTCATTTATTATCCTTTTCTGTTTCTTTGGGGAAGACCTATTTGTATTTTGAAATGTTTTTTTTCTTTAATCCTATTTACTTATTTTACCTTAAACTCCTCAGTTAATACTTATTGCTATAGAAGTTGCATATTTATAAAATTATTTCAGCTTTATGCTTTAATAAGTTTAAATTTTTTACCCATAGGTTAGTAAAAATACATATTTTCAAACAATGTAAGGCTCTTCTCACAGCTGAAAAAATGAATGATTCACTGCTATGCCTCCCTTTAATTGAAATATATTATTATTAATATTAACACTGTTAGTGAATGGCACACATCGGCTGAGTGCTAGAGAGGAAAACAAGTCCCCACCTGTGGATCCTACATTGCTTCATTCCTTAACTTTGCAACTTCCTAAAACCTCATCCTTACTTCAGCCCTGCTTTCTAAGGTACATCTCTGAAAATGCAAAATAACTTGTCCAAGGCCACATTATACATGATAAAATTTATGACTTCGTTAATAAAACAGGGAAGGTTCCTTCAATAAAGAGTAACTGGGCATCTATAGACCAGGTATTATTGATGGTGTCAGAGATTGGATGCCAAACAAGGATATCGCTATTAGAGATAGCAAAATTCTTTTTAAATTAAGCCATTCCGCCATATGAATATCCAGTTATATAAGGGATATATCGTCATGCTATTTTTTTCTTTTGCACATTTTAAACAAAAGGTGATTAGCTTCCTACTTGGCCAAACTCAGTTGAAATGGGTTTTAACTTACCTATAATCCTTTGATACATGGATTGAAGGGAAGTGTCTTTCAGAAGATAATATAAGGAAGAAAGACATTGCCTCATTTGTAAGGAAATGGAAAGACTTAGAAAAGATCATATTAAGTGAAGTAAGCCAGACTCAAAGGAACATAGGCTCAATGGTTTCCCTCATTTGTCATAATCAGTAGAAACCTTGGGCTCTCCTAGCAGAGATTTACAATAGAACAAAACCTAGATTCATAAGGCCATAAGAATGACGCTAAATGAAAGGACCTCCAGGATATAGAAACAAAAGCCATATAATGAGTGATTGTTGTCCTTAATGTACTATGTTATCTCTCATCTCTTTTGCTGTCCCTTGGCTATCTCATATTGTTACAGTATTTTACCTTGTTATCAGATACATTGTATATATGTGTATTTGGTTATTTGAAATTGGATAGGGAAGGGGGGAAAACAAGATGAGGGATGGGGGTGAGGGAGGGAAATGGGGACCATATCATGAGAAAGGGTATCAATGTTTGTGAAGTAATGCACCTTCTATCTGGTGAATATAATGTAACCTTCTACTAATTATAATAAAAAATATATGAAAAAGAAGATAATACAAGGAGAATTACCTTTCTGTAAAGACTGAAGCACTTTTTTTAAAGACAATCTCAAGCACCAGGCTGACCCAAAACTATCCTCCTGATCACACCACTGAGTGCTGAGATTAGTTTTTTGTTTTTTTTTTTTTGCCATTCCTGGGCTTGAGCTCAGGGCCTGAGCACTGTCCTTGGACTTTCTCAAGGCTAGAGCTCTACCACTTGAGCCTCAGCACCACTTCTGGCTTTTTTCTATGTATGTGGTACCAAGGAACCGAACCCGGGTCTTCGTGCATGCTAGGCAAGCACTTTAACCACTAGGCCAAACTCCTGGCCCTGAGATTAGTTTTTATACACCACCATACCTAGCTAAAACACCTTTTCACCTTGTGTCACAAACTTACTTACACAAAAGTTCATATCTGGTGAATCTCCTTCTTCTTTTTTAGAATGTTGGGTAAGGTCCTGGAGGTGTGATTCAAATGGTAGAGTACCTGCCTAGCCAGCACAAGGTCCTGAGTTCAATCCTCTGCACCACCACCACCAACAACAACAACAAAGTGAAACTGGAATATTTGGTAGGAAAAACAAACTTCCATGATGAAAACTAATATCCCTTTTTCAAAAAACAAAAGCTAATATTCCTTTTTCTACAAAAAAAGAGGGGAAGGTATTTTATGTGACAAAGAGAAGAGTCAGTAGAGCTGAAGGCATCTTGAAACCTGAGCTGAGTGAGCCCCTCTCCCCACTCTTTCCTACCACTTAGCTTTAACCCCTGGTCCACATTTTCAGAAGATATGGAAGAAACAAAGGTAGATCCTAGCTTAAAAGCTGAGGTACTCTATGCACTGTACCAGCCACCAAGTGTACTGTCATAGGCCTTGGCATGACCAAGCCAGGGAAGAGAAGTCAACTCCTGTAGGAAAGAGTGGGATGATGGAACAAGCACATAGGGATGTGCTGGAGTCCTGCCAGGAAGGTTGTAGCAAAGGAAAAATAAACTACTTCTACCTCTAAATGCAAAGCAATTTGTGATTCACTACAATTAATAAAATACCCCAGGTTCAAAACTTTGTCTTTAGTGAATGATTTCATTTCACTCAGTTGCTTTCCTCCAATGTAATTCAGGAGTAGAAGACCACATTTTGCTGTTTTACTTGGCTTAAAACATCTATTTCAGACAGCAGTGGCCACCAAGATTATTGTATTTCCCATCCAGGTTATTGCTTTGATAGACGAATGGATACAACCAGTTAGACTATTGCATATGTGCTGAATTCCTTGCACCACAGGGTACCAGGCATTTGGTTAGCAGCTGTAGCTGCTGCTTGCTACCAAGATAGGAACAAATCACCCCACTGGCAAGCTGAGCTCAGGGTGGTCTAGTTAAAACAGATGCCTCTCGGATACAGCTTCCCAGCACCCTGGAATGTGGGGGAATTTAGGGGTCATGTAGTTCAACCATCCATCTATTTCCATCAAGACCTGCAAGAATTAAACCACTTCTATCCCCATCTTGAAAGAGTGGCCGTACTATATGCATTCTATACATAAGCCCCCAAAATCTTGCTCCTGAGACAGTCAAACTTTATTTGGTTGCTTGGATGGGGCTGGCAAGAAGAAGAGGGAGCCACAGGGCCGGCTCAGTAGGGGTGATTCAGAGTGTGCTCCATGATGGTCAGAAGTGCCAGCCACGTCTCCTGGGCTGTGGGAATGATCTGTGAGGCTGGCAGCAGGAAGCCATAGCGCCCTGTGTCTCGAAGCTCAAAGGTGAAGGAGTACTTGATGCCCTGGTTGTAGGTCCAGTCGACAGTGTTCCCACTGGCTTGATCTGGGGCAGGAGCAGGAGCACATGGGAGCAAGGGTCAGTCACTTTAGAAATTTCACAGGCCTGGTTAGTGACCCAAAGCCCAGAGCTACATGCATGGCCAAGTGGAGTCTGGGTCTACCAGGGTGTACTGTAGACAAACAGCCTAGCTTTCAGGAATCTCTCACTGGCACTAAGCCCAAGGCTCAAGAAGGAGCCCAGCAATGTTATACCATTTATTCTCTGGGGGATGCCAAAAAAGCTGTGCGTTACAAAAGCTTGTCTGAAAACTCTACCCAACAGTCACCCCATGACACCACTTGAGAAATCAGATCCCCTGCCTCCCCCCACCACACACCCCAGTGGTCTGGCCTGCAGACCCAGAGTCAAAGCAAAATTGTCCCCTATCATCTAGAAGGAAGCTGGACCAAATTTGCAGTAAATAATAGATACTGAAGCCACTCTCTTTGTATCAGGCTGTATGTATAGCAGGCGTGGGTAGCATGTTAGGTTTTTGGTTTTGAGTGATTAGCATCAATTAGTGCACAAAAGGGACTCATTATGATTATTTCCACACATGCAAGTTAGATGTTTAACTTGACACTGTTGCAAGTTTGAAATGGTTTGACCCAGGGTTGAAAGAGTTTCTAAAAAGCCTAGGATCTTACCTTGGGTAAGATGGACACTCGCTTGTCTCCTAAAACTGGTCACAGGACCCAAGAAGCCAGGTGGGTTGTACCCTCCCCTGCTTCCCTCCCCCTCCCCCTTCTGAGGCATTCCACTGATCTGCTTGGCTGGGCCCCACACACTCCAGCCAGATCACACAGCTCAGCCTCCCCCTCACTTCAGTGCGGGCCCAAATTCCTCAGTGTTGATGGGGCCTGCTTTTGGCCCCAGTCTTCAACCTCTATCCTAATGGTCCTGATTCACCCCACCCTTGCTCTGGAGAGAGGCCTCTCCCTGCATCTATCACCTAACACTAAACTCATTGTCAGTTTCCCTGCATATCCGTCATGTAACTTTCCTGCTTCTTGTTTATTGTATTCGCCCAGACATACATAACTGGACCTGGGACAAAGCAAGTGCTCAGTAAATACTTGCCAGCTGAATTTCATTTGGTGCAGCAATGCCCCTTACTAGGGCATCTCATGGATGGTGGAAGTAAGTGGGGAAAAAGACTATAGATTCCCTAACTAAAGGGCATTAGAGGAGAAGTGCTGTTTTGTGGTTTGTTTTGTTTTTTAAAGCAGAATTTCCTGGTGGTGTGCCAATCTGTCGATCTGTACAGATTTGTACATTTACAGAACCTACCATGCCGTCTATCCACAAGGCTGGACTTGAACCCAGGATAAAAAGACAAGAGGGCTCACAAGAACCCCAAGTCAGAGTTCATGCCTGGAAAAGGCATGACCCACCCTTCCAGATGGCCCAGATGGCAAGCCATTCACCGGGCTCCTTCTCCCAACCCATGGTCCCAGACTTTGGTGCCTGGAGAAGAAAGAGCCACTTGATGCCAGGAGATGCCACTTACAAATTGTTTTGATGATGCTGCCATATGTAAACTTGGTCCCATACAGAGAAGCCAGTGCTGTTACAGCAGCCTTGGACACCTGATCCTAGAGAAAATAGGAGGCAGGACCTCTGGTCAGGACCAGGCCAGTCTGGGGGCTGACAGAATGGTCCAGGAACAGGCAGCAGCAGAAGCAGGTCCCTGGCAAGGGAGCCTTCTCAGTCATGGAGGTCAGCCCTGGAGCTGACAGCACCCGAGTCCTCTGTCCCTGCAAGATGGCTGTCTGGCACTTCCCTGCCCTCTGATGCCATTGCAGTTCCAGGTGTGGTGCTGCAAGTTCAAAGTCTAGCTCAGTGTGCCTTCCTCTGTCCTAGAAAGACGACTCAGCCAAGCTGGGCACCAGTAATCCTCGTGACTCAGGAGGCTGAGACCTGAAGATCCCAGTTCAAAGCTAGCCAGGATAGAAAAGTCTGTGAAACTCTTATTTCCAATAAACCCCCAAAATGCTGTCAATAGGGCTACGGCCCAAGTGATAGAGCGCCAGCCTTGAACAATAAAGCTAAGGGATGGCATCTAGACCCTGAGTTCAAACCCTAGGACCAGCACAAAAAGAAGAAAAAAAAGAAATGATTGATCACTCAGAAAGAAAGTGAGGCTAGTTCATCCTGCTAGTCTTCCCAGACCATCAGGGCTGCAAGGGAGGCATGGGGTACTGAGCACAGGAAGACCCTCAGCCCGCCAGAGTCCTGATGGGTGAAAACCCAAGCCCTTGGGACAAAGACAAGCAGAGTCGGCACCTACCAGCTCTTCATGGTCAGGGGCTGGTTCTGATGTGTAGCCGTAGGGGTAAAGGAGGAGCTGGGAGTAGCTGTGGATGGAGATGAAGGCCTTGATGTTCCCATGAGCCTTCACAAAGTCCACAATGGACTTGACCTCCACTTCGGAGTTGGCAAACTGGCCACGATACGTTTCTGAGCAAGGGTTGCTGCTGGCTCCGGGCTCTGTGGACAGACAAAGGGCATACCTGGCATGTGGTGTCACTTCTATACTCCCATGACTCCCAGTTTGTTTGTTGTCTGTGGCGGGGCTTGAACTCTGGGCCTGGGTGCTGTCCCTAAGCTCTTCAGCTTAAGGTTACCGCCCTGCGGATTGAGCCACAGTGCCACTTCCAGTTTTCTGGTGGTTAATTGGAGATAAGAGTCTCAGGGACTTTTGTGGACTTTTGTGCCCGGGCTGGCTTTGACCCTCAATCCTCAGATCTCAGCCTCCCGAATAGCTAAGATTACAGGTGTAAGCCGCCAGCATGAAGTTGAAGGAAAGGGGAAGTGTTCAGTCCCACGTCCTGATTAAGGAAAGGGGAGAGGCCTCATAATCTGGGGTTCTGCCTCCCTTCACAGCCAGGTTTGGGCAGAGGCTGGCAGAGGAGGGGAGCAGAAGGTAAGGTGGAAGTCCTGGAGACAGGCTTTCAGATCTTCCTTTCATTCAGAAGGAACGTTCTGTTTACAGACAAGATCTCTAAGTACTGCCTTGAACTCTGAGCAGAGCTGACAGCCCACACCCCACCCGACATCCCCAGGCAGAAAAGGCGTGCAGTAAGTGCAGACAGGGGAAGAAGGTCTTCTGGGTTGTCCCATGGGCCGCCGCCACGTGGGCCTTACTCCCAAATCCAGCGTCCCAGTTCCTGTTGGGGTCCGCCCCAACACAGAGGGAGCCTGCTCTGACCGATCGAGTCTTGCGCCACATACGATTCTGAGGAAGGAAAGGGATTAATAAACCCACAGCGCGCGTGGGACCACCAGATGCTGCATTTGCAGGAAGGGCGGGGACAGGACCTCTCCACTGAGGACAGTCTTGACCTCGCATCAAGACAGTCTGTGGTTTCTGAAGATGGTTTGGGTTATGACAGGGAGTAGAGTTTCTACTGGCCTCAGGTGGGTTGCAGATCAAACCACTGCTAGGCATGCACCGGACAGCCATCCGAAACACAGACCCAACCGCCCAAAATGCCAGCGAGAGCCACTGTTGAGTACTGCCAGTCCTAAAGGATATCTCTGCCATCCGCTCTGACTTTGAAGTCTGAGATTAGAAGTGATTTGGCTTGTGGGTCTCAGAGGTGGATTTTGCTTTCCCTGAGAAGAGGTAGCCCATACCGAGCGGTGGGTGTAGGCAAAACCATCAGGATTGGTGACAATCTCCAAGAAGATGTCCATGTTGTCAAGAATGGGAGTGAAAGTTGTGTCCTGGCCATAGTCTTGGGTGATCTGGTGAGAATAGGAGACGAGAAGGCCAAGTGGCATGAGAGAACAACAGACACATTCCCTGGCCTCCCCCTGTGGTCGACACCAATGTTCCACCACATGAGCCATGGTCCCCAGTCTCACCTTCTTTGCAAACCAGACCCCACTGGCCTGGGTGACCCACTCCCTGGAATGGATGCCAGTGTCGATCCAGATGGCTGGACGGTTGGCACCTCCAGTGCTGAACTGGAGGATGCAGGAAAATAGTTGAGGGATAATTCATACCCGTGACCTTGTCTCAGCCCCATGAGAGAGAACCCACCTGGGCCACAAGCCACTTGCTCTGTGTATCTAAGGTGAAAGTTCTTTTCATGGGGCCCCAGATATTGGCCTTCTTCCTTCAGCCCCATATAAATCAGTCTGACTTCCAGGCCCAGATAATTCTTTGTGGGAATGTCCTCAACACAGTGTTTTCTCTGGACTTCCCTGACTGATACTTTCCATATTCCTTGGAAACACTTGAGTCACGTCAGAGTTGAAATGGTGTGCACACTTCTGGGCCGGCACAGAAGCTCAGATGTCCTTAAAAGTTTACACAGGCAATCTATGTCATGGTATTTACCTCACACTGCGGCTTCCCAAGAGCGCCTACACCTAAAGACAGGGCCCATCCATGTGTCTTTGTGCGTCAACAGTTGTGAATGCATTACCTTTAATACATAAATGGGGCGACCTTCATAGCTGTTGCCAATCTGGATCTTGCTGACAAGCTGTGGGTTCTCAGCTACCAGCAGGTCCAGGAAGTCATAGATCTGAGATGAAAAATGAAAGAGTCCCATGGCTTTCCAGGGTACCCAGATTCCTCCCTCTGCAACCCCACCCAGGACCCACCCACACCCAAGCCAGCTTGGCTCTCTCTGGCCCACCGTGACAGCCTTGATGAAAAGCAAGGTGCTTGTGGAAAGTGCCCACCAGGACTGCCCTCACCTCCTCCAGGGTGTGGTAGGTGGCATAGTTAAAGGTGTCGGTAGATTGGGCCCTGGCCTGGAGGGTGGACATCTGTTTCTTTTCCTTATCCAGCAGGGACTGTACATCCTCAATCATGATTGTGTAGCTGATGCCATGTGATTCCAGGAAGATTTTGACAGCCTGAAGACTGGAAAAGGGCACTCGGACATCGATGGGGGTGCCAGGTCGGGTAGGGTCCCGCCAGAAGTCCAACTGAGGAGGAGAGGAGCAAGCACTATCACAGTGGGCTGGCAGCACCAACCAGAACACCAGGCTAGGACAGGGCCAGCCTGGAAGAGGTGTGGACACCAGAACCACCTGTAAAATTGGGGCTGGGGTGTGGATGAAAGGGACAGAGAAAAAAAGGGGAAACCTTGGGGACTGAAGAATGTCTAGTGTGGACAGGAAATGGCCAGAGTGGAGGGAGGTGGGAGGAGAGAGAGCTCAAGGGCAGAAAGATCAGAGACTGGGGGTGGAGGTTGAAGTTTATTTCCTAACAGCACTCATCCACAGCACCATGGGCTGCAGAGCTCTGTGGGCTCAGCGGGCCTGGAAGGCTTCCTCGGGCCTCAGAGAGGCCTTCTTCTTGCCTCTGACCTGCAGATGCTCCAGATCCTCCAGGTTCTTCACCTTCTGTACCTGGGCCTCGCTGGCTGCTGAGATTCGGAGTACCTGGTGCCTGGGCAGAGTATGCACAGGGTGGTGTCATTGAGCTCAAGAAGACACTTCTGTCCTGGCCACCAGCCACTCCAGGTGGAGTGGGAACAGTGGCCTGAGTCCCCAGACAGGATATGGAACATGAGCACTAAACAAGTGGAAGCACAAATGTTCTCAGCAATGAGGGGGGCGGGGCCTGGGCTCCCTCATCTTTTTTCTCTTTTCTTTAGAAACTTCTAGACTTTGTTTCAGTCCTCATTCCAGATTAGATAACTTTTTCACACCCCCCCCCCCAAGCCAACCAGTCCTCCTCTGCCTTCCTCATCTTCAGAAAACTCCTCCTCGGAGCTCTGCAGTCTTTAAGGCTCAGGAGATTTCCTTAACACGCCTGTTCCTTCCCAGCCCTGCTCTCCCTCAGTAGCCTAGTAGTCTAGACGGTGGTACCGTCTAGACTGTCTGGTTGTGCTCAACTGTCTGTCTGTGTGTCCTTCTGTCTGTCTGTCTGTCTGTCTGTCTGTCTGTCTGTCTGTCTGTCTTGCCTGCCTGCCTGCCTGTCTCCTCTACATATTGATGTGGGACAAATCCTCTGAGCATCCCTCAGGGCAGTCCCTCGTCTTCTCTATGCTCTTACCCCACAAAGTCTTCAGTGCTGAAGACAGCCCCCAGGAGCACACTCAAAATCAGCAGCCCCTGCATTCTGAAGTTAGTTGAGGCCAGACTGAGGTCTGAGGCTTTTTAAACCCAGGGCAGAGGTCTCCTGGCTGTGCCTGAGGACTGTTCCTCCCTTTGCACCTGGATCTAATCTCATGGGAAGGAAGGATGGAAGTTCTGGATTCTGGCACATTTTCACCCTCTCTGATAAAATGGCTGGGAACAAGGCAGGTGGAGAGATAACCCAGGCTTCCACTCTTGGCCTGAGGGTCAGCTGGCCAGTCGCCTACCTGTAGGGATTCACTCTGCTGCCCACAGCATTAGGACTTCATTATGAATGGGTTATATCAGAAATATAAATGGACATGTTTAGGTTCTTTTATTCTGTTCTTAATGACTAGTATTTACCCAGTCACACATTCTTCTTAACATAATGAAATGACAGGTTACAAAAGGGATTAAAGTGGTGCAGGGTTCCAAGAGGCCTTGCTGAAGGAAAAAGCTGATGTAAATAAAGTCACTGCAGGTGGTTAGATAAGATATTAATAGAAGGAGTCCAGTCCCTGAGCTGCCAAAGCACAGAGCTGGGTCAAGGTACAAAGCTGGTTCCAGCTCCTGGTTCTGTACGAATGACAATGAGGGGCCAAGTTGAGCTGGGGCTGAAGCGATGCTGAGCTGATACCCCAAGGACAGAAGCCCAAGTTTATCACCCGTCAATATCAGTGCATGCACTGGGTACTCAAATGATGGATCCGTGGGTGCTGCTGTGCCCCAGGGTCAGATGCCCCTTCTTTTATATGATCCAAGTTCAGGAGTTGCATCATTCATTGGTCAAATGAACTTGATAAGGTCTTAGGCTTGATTCTTGTTCCTTTGTTTTTTTCTGATATGGTTTGCATACAGCTATGTAGACATGTGTTCCTGATTTAATTTCACAAGTTCACAACAGCTAATATCTTTTTTGTGCATAAATAAATTATATGTTAATCTGTTTCATGGTTTGAGCTGGCCAGATGGTGGTTGTTTACTTGCACAAACAAGATGCAGAGTCACTGGCATCAGCACTCATGCACAAAACCAAACTGCTGTTTTATAAAATGGAGTGGCTCAAGTTAAAGAACAGCCTGAAAGCTACTGTTCTGTATAATGTGAAAGAACTCCGATCAGATCACAGCCTTGCCATCACAACACACACAGCTGGACCATTGCCTTGTTTGCTGACAAGGTGGGACAAATGTGCCAAGACTCCAAGAGGCCACACTGGTTGTGAAGTGACCCCTTTTCTCATCCTCGAGCCAGTTTTGTGTCCCCAGACACAAAACCAGCTGTGGCCTCTGTCCTTATCTTGCACCTCTATCTTCTTGGCTCCTCTGCCTTGCTCTGTGCAGATTACATCCATTTCTAGAGTCCAGGCTATGGAAGAGGGTTACTGCAGGGTTTTACACCACAGTAGCACCAGCTGAGGCTCAAGTCCAACCCTCATCAGAGGCCCTTCACCCCACCACATCCCAGGGTTTCTTGGTGGGAAATGGACCCACATGTCCTTGGAATCAAAAAGTAGTGGGAGACACTGCCAGATGTGCTCTGGGCCTACACAGAATGCAGGAAAAATGGGGACTCACCAAGAAATTGTTGGGCCCTAGATCTCATCCTAGAGACACGTAACTCCGATCTGTCCAAATCTACCGATGACAGCCCAGGTAGCTTTCCTTAGTTTCCATCTGTTCCCTCTGCTTCCCCATCCCCAGCCCACCTGACCAGTCTTCCTGTCCCAAGCAATAGTGACCTCCAAATATATACCCACAACTCTGTTTTCGTTCTGCATCCCCAGCACAGTTCTATGAAATATCCCCCCACCCCCAACCCCCTCCCACCTCCCCTGTGGTCTCAGCCCTGCTTTGGGGAATACTGGGAGTCAGGCTGAAGGGAGGGGGAGGGAGGTGATAAAAGCCACAGTGCTTGGTGAAGCTGGGCAGGAGAAGGCAGGAGGAGGCAGGGGGTCAAACACAGACCTCAGGACCAGGCCAGTGAGGGAAAGAACAATCAGATGGATCTGACATTTCAAAGGAAGGGAACCTTGGAAGCCCAGAGTCTAGGGTTGTCCTTCAAGACCAATGCCTCCCATCTCCCAGAAAGAAATAATTTAACCTTCCCCCACTCCCCAAATTGAGATGGGACAGGCCTGGCCCACTAAGGCAGACCACTCTGGGGAAGAGCCTGGCAATATAACATTGCCTCAGAGGCCTATGGCAAACAGGGACCATCACCACATGCTGTCAACAGGAAATGTCAGGAAATGGAATTGTTGCTGGGAATATCGTGAAAAGGCCCTCCTAACACACCCCCATGACCATGCTTGGCAGTGACAGCACCCAGCTCTGGATCAATGACAGACTAACAGATAGTGTTTTACAGGGGAGGTGGGGGGAGGGCAGATCCTGAAGGACAAACAGGGCAGCTGTTCAGCCCGTGAGGTTCACAGAGCCTGAGTATTTGGAACAAGCCTTGGAAAAAATG
Organism: Megascapheus bottae; assembly: GCF_031878675.1. Classification (NCBI taxonomy): domain Eukaryota; kingdom Metazoa; phylum Chordata; class Mammalia; order Rodentia; family Geomyidae; genus Megascapheus; species Megascapheus bottae. The sequence goes on along the minus strand of NC_143513.1, from coordinate 68,804,470 downwards.
ACACACGTTCCGCAAGGCCATCCTGTTGGGCTTGCTGCTAGCCGAACGCTGCCCTGGTCTGCAGCAGGCCCCTTCCTTGCTCCTCATGTGGGTCCAGCTCTGAAGCACTTAGAGCCCTGAATCCGTGGAATTCTCTCATTGCCCACACCAACTCAGGGTCTGGGTGGGCCACACAGTTTGGTTTTGCTTCCATTTTTTTCACTAAAGTCAATTTTGTCTCTGTCTCAATCAGAGTGGCCAGAGGGGAGATGGAGGGGACTTCGGGAAGTTGAGGGGACCTCACTGGCCTCTTGGATGGCAGCCACTGACCTATCACCCTGGGCCTCTGCCACCAGCCAGCCTCACACAGGACGCTTACATTCCAAACTGGCTGCCTGGTTTGTTTTCTTAGGAAAGCAGTAACCACACCAGCTCACTGCCGTTCTTTATGGCTCTCCATATGTATAATCACTCTTTCTCCCTTCAGTTTTTCCAATGTTTTTTTTTTCTTTTAAATAAATGCTCATAAATTTTACTGGTGAACAGGATGAAAAAACATGCCTAAAAAAAGAAGCAATTTTGTTGGAAAAAGAAGCACACATATACACGTAGAAAGTAGAAAAACTGAGCTTTTGTTGAGAATTATATATTTAATAGAAAAAATAACTTCAGCTTTATGAAAGGAAAAAAAAAAGAAGATTCTCTGGTAATTTCTCTAACACTTACCTAAGCCTTGAGCTCTTGCTTGTCATACTGAACCGCCATCCACGAGCACCTCTCTGAGCTTGCTGAGACCCTAACGGGAGCTTCTCTATCCCAAAGAATCAGCAGAGAACTAGGTCTAGATTAGTGGATACCATTAGTTGTCTCTCAGTCATTAGGGTATAAATCGTATGCAAGTCTCATGATCCAGAAGCCCCAATGCTTATGGGTACAAAATGAGAGGGTTGGGTTAGAAGATCTGGAAAGTTCTATGGTTTTATGAAGACTAGAGCAAGAAACTGATTCTAAGGCCCTTTGGGTCTTCTCTGCCCCTCACAGAAGCTAAGGCAGCTCATCTTCACAATAGCCATTCTTTCCTTTCTTCTTACGAGCAGAAGCTCCTTTTGCTGCTGCTGTTGCTGCTAGTCATGGGGCTTGAACTCGGGGCCTGGACACTGTCCCTGAGCTTTTTCTGCTCAAGGCTAGTATTCTCCCATTTGAGCCACAGTTTCACTTCTTGTTTTCTGTTAGTTAATTAGAGATAAGAGTCTTTGCTGGCTTGGAACCATGATCCTCAGATCTCAGCCTCCTGAGTAGCTAGGATTACAGATGTGAGCCCCTAGCGCCCAGTTAGAACTCCATTTTTATTTGGGGTAGGAATGTGCCCCCAGACTCTCTTGAAACTAACTGGATACGGGTACGTGATTCAGTCCAACCACTAATGATATATTACTTATTTGCAGTACTGAGGAATCAAACCCAGGACTTTTGCACATGCTGGGCCAGTGCTTGGATCACTGAGCTACATTCCCAACCCTTTCAACCAAGAAGATATACAGTTAAGTCCATGGATCAGCCAACTCATCTGGCTTGTTTGTACCCTTTGCTCTTCCTGACTGGAATTTGGGAATATAATGGAGTCTAGTATAGCAGCCATTGTGAAAACAGAAGTCAAAATACAACCAAGTTTCACATGATGTTTCTGTCAGTCACTGGTGGGGGTGATTGCATAAGGTTGACTTTATGCTGAATATTTCCTGGTATTCACCATAAAGTCATTGCAGTGCAATTCACTTCTTGGATACTTGCAGTGATACTGGTATAATTGAGTTCACTGTACTGCATTCATCTAAAAGGGTGCATTCACTTCTATATACTGCAGGCATGTGATGATAGTGAATGGCTATTCTGCTACTTGCTGTAATTGCTATATTATTATTATTGTTATTCTAGGGTACTAGAGTTTGAGTTCAGGGTCTTGCAGTTGGTAGCCAAATGCTCTACTACTGGAGCATGGTAAGTGAAGGTATGTTTCCAGCCTTTACTTTATGATACTTTTTTTAAACTGCAGAATAACTTTTTAGCTGCACTTACTCATAAAAAATGTTTTACTATAAAACTGTAATGTGTCACTCCAGAAGCAACCTCTCACTTCTTGTGTTTACATCTTTTGATTGTATCCATTTTTCTTGAGCTCAACTTAATCTCATGTTATTTTGTTCATCATGGCCCTAGAGACAACAGATAGATGATAGATGATAGATAGGCACAGATAGATAGATAAATACTAGGTGTATAGTTGACTATAAGTTAATGTAAATACACCTGGACTGCCCACCTCAGATGACTTCTTACATTATAGAAAATGAGAACTGGTCACTACAGAGGTACATTTCTGTCACATAACAGTGAAACTTACGTCAGCTGAGAAGACATCAAGTATCTACCATGCATTTGGGCACCTCCAGGAGCTGAGTGTCTTGGTGCCTGTCCCACAGAACTCACAGAGCAGCTGGGAGACAACAAGTAAACAAAGACTCGATTCATTATCTTTGCTCTGACAGAGCCTTGCGAAGGACAATAGGGAGAAGATCTAGACACAGTGGATGGTTCTAGGCCAATTGAGGAACTATTAAAGAGGAAGAATGGGAGAATGTTCCAGATAAGATCCAAGAGCATGTGCCAAGGCCTCTGGTGGAGAGGGAGCTTTTGATGTCAGAGGAAAGAAGAAGTAAGTAAGGCTGGAGCTGGTGAAGAAAGGCTGAGAGATGCTGCATCAAGATGGGAGAGACATATTGTTACAGTATCTTACCTTGTTATCTGGTATATTGAATAAACGATTATTTATCTGAAATAGGGAAGGGAAAGGGGAACACCAGGGAGGAGGAGGGGGAAGGAAAAGAGGACAAAAACATGAGAAGGGGTATTAAAAAAATTTTTAAAAAAGATGGAAGAGACAGATAGGCCCGATCACTCTATGGTAGGTTTTGAAGTCAGGGAAGGTCATTAGGAAAATGTTGGCCTTTAAGATCTCCATCTTCAGGCCTGAATTTTGTGGACCTGTTGGCTACATAGAGATCTTTGCCAACGTGGCTACAAAAATAGGCTGTTGTTGGGTCCGAAGGCCAATAGGGAACCATAGGCCTGAGAGCCAGTCCTAGCTCCATTCTTCAGTGGCATGTGTCTTCTACTTGGCAATCTCTCTGAGCCTGTGCCTCCTCATGTAAAAAACAATGAGAACATCAATAGTCACACTCAGGAGAGCTGAGAGGAGGCAATGTATGACTCCCACAATGCCCTGCGAGCCTCGCTTGGTAACTGCGGGAGAAGAGTGTGCATGTGCAGTGCTATGAGGATACCCATCAGAACCTCAGTACTCCTTCTCCAGGCCAGAGCTTCTCCTGCTTGGCACAAAGAGTCACCCACTACCCTCAAGATTCTGGTTCAAATGCCTTCTCAGTAAACATGTCCTGTCCCCTCCTCAACAATTACTTTGCTTGCCGCTTAGGCACCATAGTGGGTAGCCTAGGGTTTGAGTGCCTCAGATCACCTCCTTACAGCTCCTCCTTTACACGCCGCTCTCTTCCTTGTCTGTGACCTCTAAGGGCTGGCTCATGAATATCCACAACCTTCTCACTGTCTCTGTCTCTCTGTCTCTGTCTGTCTCTCTCTTTCACACACACACACACACACACACACACACACACACACACACAGAGCTTTGTTCTTACACTAGTAGTTGTGCCACAAAGTTAAGCCACCCATTCAGTTATGACTTTCTTGTTCTAGGGGTGTCAGAAGGAAGGCTGAAATGGGGGCGGGTGCTTCATTACCGTCTTAAAAAAGCCTCCCTATATAACTCCCTAAGTCACTGCTTAGTGATCACAAACCAGTGACTTGCTCCCAATTCAGTATGGGGTTAATGGGGTCCCCTGAGATGTACCCTCCCCGATCCTGGAACATGAATCACCTGTCAGGCTCTCCGTCTAGACCCATGCTTTCCCCTGAGGTGCTATAAATCAGACGATTGGAGATCTTGTCCTTTAGGTAACATTGTCCCTTTGGAGGTCATGTTAAACCGTACTGGGACCAGAGGTGAGGTTTCTCTTCTGACCTTGAGAACACAAGTGAAGAAATGGCACAAACTTCAGGCCCCTCATTTTCCTGCAGGTAGCACTTCCCGCCGACCCAAAGGGATGGCAGCCAACACAAGAGGCAGCAAAGCCTGTTCAAACTTGAATCTATTTCCCAGAGGTCCCACAGGGGTGCAGGGAGGGGGATGGATGTCTTGGGTTGAAGAGAGAGCAAGAGCCCTGCCTGCTCTGGCTAGTAGGGATTATTCAAGGTGTGTTTCATGATGGTCCGTATTGCCATCCACATCTCCTGGGCTGTGGGGATGATCTGGGAAGCTGGCAGCAGGAAGCCATAGCGTCCGGTGTCCCGGAGCTCGAAGCTGAAGGCATATTTAATGCCACTGTCATAAGCCCAGTCCACGGTGATCCCACTGGCCACATCTAAAACCAAAAGGTCCCCAAAGGGGAAGAGAAGGTATGGTCAGATGGTAAAGAGGCACTCTAGAGTCAAACCCCCACTCCATCCCATCAGTCCCAGGACACTCTCAGCCCTCTATCCTTGCCCAAAAGAAAGTTCCTGAAGGCTATCAGACTAAGCATGTTTCCTTTCACAAGCCAGGTATCAAGAGCTGTGCACTGAGGTTACAAAGAAGCAATTTCCTGGGTATCACTGTCCACCCTTCTGTGCAGATGTGAAAACAGATTGGCCCAGCTGAGCTAGGTCTGTGGTTCTGCTCTGTGTCCAGCCAGGCCTGCCAAGCAGCTCAAGCTTCACCTGCCCAAGCCCAGGTAGATGTGGCTTACTCACAGAGGGTGGTGCTGATACTGCCAAAAATGTACTCGATCCCATTCACCTCGAACAAGGCCTTGGCTGCGTCCTTGGCAAGATGATACTGCAAATGATAGTCAGAGATGGAGGCCAGAGCTCAAAGGAGCGCTCTAGTACCCCTGCTCTCTCGGCTGATGAGAAACATGGAAGCCAATGGTGCAGATAGCTCCTGTGAGAAGGGAATTCAGCACTGCCAAGGGCTTTTGTTGTTGTTGTTGTTGTTGTTGTTGTTGTTGTCTGATTTTTTGGTGCTGATCCTGGGGCTTGAACTAAGAGCCTGGGCGCTGTTCCTGAGCTCTTCAGCTCAAGGTTAGTGCTCTACCACTTTGAGCCGCAGCTCTACTTCCTATCCTGAACTTTTGTATACAAAGCTAGCATGCTGCCACATGAGCCACAGCTCCACTTCCAGCTTTTTGCTGGTTAACTGGAGCTAAGAGTCTAAGGGACTTTCAGGCCAAGGCTGGGTTTGAGACATAGTCCTCAGATTTCAGCACCTAGCAGCATCTCTGGCTTTGAACTTGATCCAAAGAAGCGATGGGCCCATTGATCCAGTGATATAACCCTCTGGTTATGTGCCAGACACGGGGTTTCCTGGGGAATGGCCTCCTCTTCCCCCTAAGCCCTGATCAGCAAATCTTACCAGCTCTGCCTGGTTTGAAACAGGCTCCAGAGAGTGGCCATAAGGGTACATGAGCATCTGAGAGTAGCTGTGGATGGAAATCAGAGCCTTAAAGTTCCCATGGCCTGTGATGAAGTTCACAATGGCGGCCACCTCTGGCTCTGACTGAGGCGAGGGCCCATGATAAGTCTCTGAGCAGGGGTTTTTGGTGGAACCATTTCCTGGAAGTAAAATGAAGCCCCCTCAAAGGGTTGGAATTCTCAGGTGTGACAATGCTCACAAAACAAACAAACAAAAACCCTCCTGTCTCCCAGCTTCCTTTACAATTTGCTTGAGGTCATATGATTGCTTCTGACCAATGAAAATATGAGCAGAAATGATATGTCACTCCTAGTTTCAGGCTATTAAGACAAAGGTGACTTCACATCCTCACCACCTGTGGTGGTGGAAAGCAAAACATTCTTAACAGACACAGCATTCCTTCTGTCATCACTGGAAAAGAACTTCCAAGAGTCACCTGCCCACATTTGTCTTTAGTATGCATACCCGATAAACTTACAGTGTTAAGCTACCAAAATTTGAAGGGGTATTTTTTAAAATTATTTTTTATGTGTGTACCAGTACTAGAATTTGAACTAATGACCTGGGCCTGCCTGCCTTCCTTCCTTCTTTCTTTCCTTCCATCCTTCCTTCCTTTTTCCCTCCCTCCCTCTCTTCTTCCCTCCATCCTCTCTTCTTTCTTCGCTTCTTTCTTTTTGTTGGTTGTAGGGCTTGAATTCAGGGCCTATCCACTGTTCCTTATCCTTTTCAGGAAAGTCTCAAGGACTTTCCTGTTCTGCTAGCTTCAAACTATGACCCTTAGATCTCAGTCCCTTAGATAGCTAGGATTACAGGTGTGAGCCACCAGCACTCAGGTTTTTTTTTTAATCATTAGCTATGTTTTCGTTTGTTTTGCTTTTGTTCAAGACTGACTACCCTTTGAGTCACAGCTCCACTTGCAGCATTTTAGTAAAGGCTGGAGTTTGGTTGCTGGAATTATAGCCATAAGCGATTGGTGCCTGGCATGGGGGAGTATTTGTTATTGCTGCATAACTTGGTCTCACACAACTGTAACCACACCATGCCTCAGCAACACTACAGCCCTGTGGAGAGCCCTGAGGGCTCTTGGAAAATTCTGGGGAACCAAGAAAAGAGAGAGCAGCTCCCCATAGTCATATGACACTTGCCTTGGGTGCCACCAATGCAGGAAGCCTTTGATAATTCTTTCTGGGGCCCTACTTGGAGGAGAGGGCAAAGGGGACTCATGCTTTATTTTTGAAAAGTTGAACTTGTCCCCATCTCCCATTGTTTCCTTGTCTCCTTTCTTCTTCTGTCACTCGTGTTGTGCTGTCTTCCCCTCATTAAGCGCCATGTTATAGAGGGCTAAGTCAGACAGGTCCCCTGGATTATGGGAACATGAAAAGGATTTTTTCCAGTTCCTCCTCTTCCTCCTCTCTGAAATGGAGGGAGCATCCAAGCCCAACTCAGAGGTTTCAGAGGCCAGAGAACTACTCAACTTCTGAAATCTCCTGAGGATGCCAGAGTATTTCTCTTGCCTTCAGGAACAGTAAACTAGATCAAAATGGTTCTCACGAAGAGCACAGGTGAGATGGTCACTGGGACAGATTGTCTCCAGACATCTCATGATGCAATCAAATTAAAGGCAATAAGAAAACCATAAACCACATCTTTCTAAGTCACCAGCCCAAGCACTTGCTATTTCTGGCCATAGGCAGCCTAGAAGCCATTCTATCAATGGAGTGCACAGCCCATCCTGGCTGGCCAGTCCTGACTTGGGGTTGTGGACACTGATGAGAAGGGAGCATGCCTACAGAGCAAAGTGATGAGCAGAAGCCCTGTAATGTGGCATGGGCCCTGCTAACAATGGCCCTGTTTGTTGTGTCTGCTGGGAGCTTTTGCACCTGCTCCACTTGATTAATGACAAATAGCAACAGATGAGCAGAGCAGAGGATGCTGAAAGCTTTGTCTATCTGTGCAGCCCACGCAAGCAACGCAGTTCCCCTGCCAGCAACCAGGTGGCTTTGCCCAAATATGGAGAAACACTCCAGGCCATTAGTTCTGGTTGGAGCTAAGCAGAATAAACTAATCTTCCTCTGACCAAATGGGAATTAGCTGCCCGCCTCTCCAACATTCACAGTCAAGGTCCTCTGAGCCTGGATGTTTCACAAGTACTTGCTAATGGATTCATTAGCTATTTATTTTTCCTTCTCTAAAAATGTAATTTACAGCAAAGGGAAATCTCTGAAAGGACATGGTAAATTATTAAAAGCTGTAATCTTTGGGTAGTGAGATTATGGGAGCTTTTTGGGCCCCACTGGGCTTTTTTTTTGATAATTGATTTTTACATTGTATACATAAAGATTTTTCTTTCTTCCTCTGGAGAAACCTGTGAAAGTTATTTTCTTCAAGAAATAATTTGTCTTTCTACTTAGCTGGGCTAATCTCAGCATGTGAGCACTGACTGCAAATAGTCTGTACGGCCCATATGAGTGTTCACCCAGTATAAACCAGGTCACTTTGAAGGTAGAAACATCTAACTTTATTCAGTCATCTTTTCACAGCCCAGACAGACTCTCACAGGCTGCCCCACCATATGGGCTGGGGGTCTTGTTCCCCAGTGCTTCAGAATTGTCTTAGTTTTTCAACATACGCAAACGAAACCAGATTTTCAGAGACATGAACAATCCAAAGCTACAATGTTGTGTTACTGGCTTGTTGTGTTACTAGCCTATGGCAGTGGCACCTGTGGCACCAAACTGTCCAACATGGAATGTGAATACCACTTTCATCTGGGGCGGAGAGACTTTGCTCCTGAGACTCTGTCCTAGACAATTTGTCTTGGGTAAAACCAGTCTTCCACCATCAAACTACTGTAGGCCTGAGGCCATCTCTGGGCTCTCTGGAGTTCTGTTTCCCTGTCTAATCCCTGTGTCCCCAGCATGTGAAGGAGAGAAGAACAATCAGAGAACACCAAGGAACGTCAGGAGAAGGCTGCCCAGCCAGTAATGCAATCTTACACTCTACAAATATGTACCACCAACTCAATAACCCACCAGCCCGGAATCTCAAAGTGATGAGTCAAGAAAAAACAAGGACAAAAACAGAGCTGGCCAGGTGCCGTGGCTCATGCCTATAATCCTAGCTACTCAGGAGGCTGAGATCTGAGGATCAAGGTTCAAAGCCAGGCCAGGCACAAAAGGACCTGAGACTCTTATCTCCAATTAACCTCTAGAAAATGGGAAGTGGGACTTGGCTCAAGGGTAGGGCAGTAGCATTGAGCTGTAGAGCTCAGGGACAACACCCAGGCCCAGTTCAAGTCCCGTAACCCCCCCCCCAAAAAAAACCAGAAAACAACAACAACAACAAAACAAAAAAAAACAGAAACAAAAACAAAAAAACAGAGCTGTTAACCAATGGCCTATAATTGTAGCTACTCAGGAGGCTGAGATCTGAGGATCACAGTTTAAAGCCAGCCTGAGAAGGCAAATCCAAGGGATGCTTATTTCCAACTAATCAGTAAAAAGCGAGAAATGGAGGTGTGACTCAAAAGGCAGAGCACCAGCTTTGAGCAAAAAAGCTGGGCATCTAAGCCCTAGTACTGGCACAAAAATAAGCAAACAGGTGCCAGGAACATAGCCTGGTGGTAGAGTGCTTGCCTAGCGTGCATGAAGCCCTGCGTTCAATTCTTGGTGCCAGATACACAGAAAAAGCTGGAAGCAGTGCTGTGGCTGAAGTGGTAGAGTGCTATCCTTGAGAAAGCTCTAGGACAGTGGCCAGGCCCTGAGTTCAAGCCCCATAACTGGCAAAAAAAAAAAAAAAGAAGAAAGAAAGAAAGGAAGGAAGGAAGGAAGAAAGAAAGAAAGAAAGAAAGAAAGAAAGAAAGAAAAGAAAAAAAGAAAGAAAAGAAAAAAAGAAAGAAAAGAAAAGAACTAAGCAGACAAACTAAGCTCCAGTCTGGAAAGGTTCAAGTCACAAGGAATGAATTCAGAGCATTCTCTCCGGCTGTGCTTCCTTTACAGAAGGCCTGGAGAACCTGTGGGGAAACTGTAAAGTCTGAACAAGTTGTACTTCTGTGGGCCTCTGCCTGCAACTTTTTAGAGTTTGAACCCTTGTAGGTTATCCCCATGTGGGGAGCCCAGGGTTCCTATTTGTGTGTCCCATTTGACATATATGCAATCTTCCACTGTATCTCAGTCAGTCTCCACACATGCTCACCTGGCAGGCCCAGAACTCATTAGCTAATGATGTTGTCCTGAGTCCATGCAACCCAGCAGTGTGGGAGAACCTGCTAGGGACCATCTAGTCCCACCCCACCACCACAGCATGCCGTACCTCCAAAGCCTGACTTCCAGTTTCTGTTGAGGTCCACACCAATGCAGAAGATGCCTGGTCTGCTCGACTTGTTCTTCCGCCACAAGCGGTTCTGAGAAAGTCCAGGTCAGGTGACCTCATCCACTGGGCCCACTCCCAGGGATAGGAGCGCTGACATCCTGACCCATGAACGGGGGTCTGGTAGGGCAGAGAGGAGCAAAGGGAAGGAACCTCTAGGATAGGATGGGGCTGAGTGAGCCGAGACTGTAGATCAGATATTGATTGGGAGGTTGAAGCTAGGCTCTGAGGAGAGGCCTGAGTGCAGGCCTTCCCTGAGCAGCAGGCAGGAGGTTGCAGGGCATGAGGCTACAGCCCTGAGAAGCCCTCCAGTTTTCAGCCAGGCTCTGCAGGAAGCCCGTAAAGGGGCCAGCTCCAAAAGCCATGGTAACCTAGACCTCACCCAAAGCTAATTCCCAGGTGCCCTCACCATGGTGTGGGTAAAAGCAAACCCATCTGGGTTGGTGACAAGTTCTATGAAGATATCCATGCCTTTCAGTGTATTTGTCAGAACAGGATCTTTGCCGTATTCACTGACAATCTACAGAAAGAAGGACAGATAAGAGGCCTTGCTGGTCACTCAGAGATGGGGGAAGGACAGTAACTATAGGAAGCAGTGATGTCAGATCATGTGTACATCCCCCCATGTAGAAACAAAGGTTTAAAACAACTGGAGGTTAGAGAAGAGACATGGGACCTGTGCTGCACGAAGTCACAGCACATGGTAGTTGGCCTGAAGGTCCAGAGAGAATAGAACCCTCTGAATTTAGAGGAACTGAGTCTAATTTTTTGAGCAACCCTTCCCCACTGGTTCCATCCCTCCCCCTCGCTCCCCACCCCACAGCTGCCTCTCAGCTGCAGGTCCCTGCTAACCTTCTTGGCAGTCCAAATTCCAGTGGCATGGGTGATCCACTCCCGAGAGTGAATCCCAGTATCAATCCAGATGGCTGGGCGCTTAGACCCTCCAGTGCTGAACTGGGGGGGGGAAGAAACAGACCCCCAGACAGAGGTATATCCAGAGACAGTGATGCTGCTGTCCCTGAGTTTCCTAGAAGGAGGCCCCAGATAGACCCTCACCACCTAGGCAGGATCCATGAATCCTGTGCACTTAACCCAAGCGAGGCAGTGCATACGGGTACCGGTGCATAAGCCCAGAAGGTGCACATGTGCAGGGAACTCTGACTTATGGTGGTACACTCGCAGAACAAGGTAAGCCACCCAAAGCACGGAATGGAGAGTTGGAAATGTCATAAGACTACTGCTCCCTTGCTGTGCAAGCTCTTCACTTTAGAGACACTACAATAGTGTCCGGTCCCGGATGGAAACAAACAGATAAAATGAAGGGTCAAGTTAGGCAAGGCCAGGCGGCTGTTTGGGAACGTTCTCGGGAGCCTTGGCAAGGGCAGCAGCACCTGTGTAGCACAGTGTCCCACAAGATCCACATTCCTGGTTCCCTTTAGGGCGTGCATTAAGAATTGCTTTCCAGCGGGCATTGTACTCATCCACCTGCTTCCTTCGTGGCTATGGGCACTGCAGTTGTCACATTTGCTCAAGTTCTGTTCCAGTGGCCCTGTGAAGGGCTGGGTGGTTTCCCTAGAGGCTTAGTCATATCTGTGGAATTCCCTGAGCCAGATGACCTCCATTGTCAAATGAAGCCTCTGCATACCTCTTTTCCTAGTTAATAGATAAAGCAACCAAACGAACAGGAAGAATACTGACTCACTCATTCACCCCAAGTCCAAGATGACAACAGCCTCTCTGCTGCTCTATCTCCTTTGCAATCCTCCCACTACTTCCTGACATCGTTACACCATCACCAGGACATCCATACTAGGGTGTGTCCCTAAATGACACATCTCAAACTTCAAGGGCCATCTGAAGACTGTCCTAGGCAGTATTGCTTCTCTGCCCAAACTCCCACCCTGCCATCCCCCATGAGCCAGACTTCTGCCAGAGGCTCTCACTATTGAGTTTCTATTTGAACTTTTACCTTTGGTAAGCTTTTACCTTTAGGACAAAAATGGACCTATTTTCAAAGCTGTTGCCAATGTAAATTTTGGAGACGAGATCTGAATGCTCCGTTCCAAAGTTGTCCATCCAGTTATATATCTAAAAGCAATGAAGTCTATCAGACTTGTAATTGAGTGGGAAGTAAAGCGAACCTTACATATCTCTGGATTTTCTCATTCCACCATTCCACCCTCTTTGTTGCTGCCCCACTTTTCCCTTTGAGTCTAAAAGAATCCAAATCTAGAATTGTAAAACTCAGCTGGGTGCCAGTGGATTTCAAAAAAAGGTTCACAAGACCCCTTTCTCAACCCATAGCTAGGCACAGTGGTGCACACCTGTCACCCCAAACTAGTTGGCAGGCCAAGGTTGGGAGCTTGGAAGGATCAAATTTTCAGGCCAACAGGGCAGAAAAGTCAACAACATTCCATCTCCATGGAGGCAAGCCGGATGCAATGCGATGTATTTGTGATTCCAGCAGCGATGGTTAGCCTAAACTATGTGATTACAGACCAGGCATATGCCCAGCTGGGAATCAAGACCTTGTGTTAAAAGTAGCTGGGAATAAACTCAGGTGGTGTCAAGTGGTAGATGCCAGTCTACCCAGAAATTGTGAGTGCCTATGTTCAAACCCCAGTACTGCAAGAAAAATGAGAAGGAGGAGGAAGAGGAGGAGGAGGAGGAGGAGGAGGAGGAAGAGGAGGAGGAGGAGGAGGAGGAGGAGGAGGAGGAGGAGGAGGAGGAGGAGGAGGAGGAGGAGGAGGAGGAGGAGAAGATAGAGGCTGGACATGGAGGAGAAGGAATAGAAGTAAAATCTTAATAGGCCCTCAGAGTTCAGAGAAGTGAGGCTGGCAAGGGGTGCAGTTGTGACTTTGCCTGGAAGAACGACATAGGCTGAGCCTTCTCAAATCTCCAGACATGGGTCTGTTAGAAATTCTCTGCTGTCAGAGGATTACAATAGCACAAAACCTAGATACATGTCATATAGGATGAGACAAAATGAAAGGATCTCTAGAATATGGAAATAAGAGCTCTATCTTGAGTGATTGCTGTTCTTAATGTACTATGTTATTTCTCTTCTCCTTTGTTGTGCTTTGGTTAATCTCATATTGTTCCTGTACCTGACTTTGTTACCTGGTATACTGTATATACACTTATTTGTTTATTTGAAATAAGAAAGGGAAGGGAGAAAATAAGATGATTGGGAGGGGGTGGAGGGAAGGAAATGGGATGAAAAACATAAGAAGGGGAAGGGGTATCAGTGTGTGAGAAGTAATGCATCTACTATCTGGCGAATGTAACTGCAACCCCTCTATACATTACCTCAATAATAAAAATAAAATGAGAAAAATAAAAAAAAATTAAAAAAGAAATTCTCTGCTGTCATTCTTTGGCCATCCAATCCATTTAACAAATCTCTCGAAAACCTTTTCAGGCTCTCAGCCTGTTGAAGGTAAGAATTATGCTTTATCTTTGTCATCAAGTGAAAGACTATGTTAATTCATTCTCTTGTCCTTTCAATGCACATGACTGAATCAAGAAATGGAAGCAAATGGATCCTGTAGTATAGGTCTTATAAAATGAGAAAATTACTTATAAATAGAGTGGCTGGTATCAATAATCTCATGTCCTTTACAAGAAACAATGAGAGCATTGTCTTGAGTTCTTTCTGGAGTGGTCATCTCTTATCTCTTCCTTATAAACAGGTCATGGGTTATCTCACTCTATCTGCTATCACCCCTGCAAGAGAAGGTGACTCTTGCTGATTCTGCAAAAAAAAAAAAAAAAAAAGCTCCCCAATGTGCCTGACTTCCACCTCTCATACCTTAAGTACTCACAGACTGGGTGAGCACGAGGGCTGGTGACAGAAGAGGTCAATGGGTCACTGGGAAGAGGATGGGATAATAAGGGAGAGCCTCTGCTAGTCTGTTCTGGCCTGTGAAGGGTCTTGACTTTAGTGTGCCTAGATCCTTTCTCAACTTGATACCTGTTTAGGGCTGTATTGCTGAACTTCAATCTGTTCTTTTTTTTTTTTTTTTTTTTTTTCCGTTAGTCCTGGGCTTGAGCTCAGGGCCTGAGCACTGTCCTTGGACTTTCTCAAGGCTAGAGCTCTACCACTTGAGCCTCAGCACCACTTTCAGCTTTTTTCTATGTATGTGGTACCGAGGAATCGACCCCGGGTCTTTGTGCATGCTAGGCAAGCACTCTACCAGTAGGCCAAACTCCCAGCCCCCAATCTGTTCTTTTTGACTCTTGGCTTCTAGACCTCTTTCTTCCTTCCTCTGGAGTTTTTGTTGTTGTTGTTATTATTACTATTATTATTATCTTTAAGTGGTTGTACAAAGGATTTTCCACTCAACAAAGTAATTTATGAATACAGTGCATCTAGAGTTCTTTCTAAACCTGCCAGTCTGCCCAATTGACCTTTCTTAATCTCTTCTCTGCACTCATCAAATTGACATTCTCCAATAGACCCTGGTTCCTGTCTGAGCCTAGAGACTCCATGAGGGCTCAGAGGCACAAGAAAGCCTGGACTGGTCCCCAACAGACCTACCTCATCCAGGGTGTGGTAAGAGGAGTAGCTGAAGCTACTAGTGCTACGTTCCAACCGGCGAGATTTTGCCATGGCTTCTCTTTCCTCATCCAGCAGCACCTAGGAGACAGGAGGGTACATTGGAAGACAGGAAAGAGTTGAGCCATCTGGCCTTTTCTGAGCTCTGCCTCTGCCAGCTATATTCAGACAATACTGACACAGGGAAATGAGCCACTCTAAGTGTGAGCCACACAACTGGAAATGTGGTTGCTAGATGATTCTCCTGATGAAACACTGATATCCATGTTGCCATCTCCCAAGTGCACACAGGACAGGGCATCTGGGTTCTAAATCTGTCTCTGCTACCAACTTTCTTCCTGCAACCTTAGTTTCCCACCAGCTAGAGCAGATGTGATCAATAATGACTCACAAGGAAAAATATACAAGAAGGACCCAGCTCTTTCTGTGGACACAAGGTCTTTCTTTCATGGGACAGTTCTTTTTGTCTACTCCAGAAGAACTCGAGAGACTAGTCTCATTTTTGCTGTAAAAACATCGCTATCGTCTACTCTATTGATGTCATTATCTTCCTCATTTTATATTGAGACAGCAAATATCTGTCATACTACATCACAGGGTGAAATGTTGGACATGCAGGATCCTATTGGAAAGGATCCCCATTGTCTACTCTCAACAGTGCCTTCACTCTTTATAAACATTCCATTGATTAGACCCATTCTGACCTGAGGGCCCTGATCTCCTGCTGGAAACAGAAGGTTTCTCAGACTGCAACATCATACCCCACCCCCCACCCCAAAAATAGCCTAGATAACTGGCTTCCAAGCCATTCTGAGAACTAAGTATGGACAAAGCTAGTCCTAACCATGGTGTTGAATCCACTATCTTAACTACATCCTAAACACAGCTTAGATGAAGCCAAAGCAATGCCCTTGAGGCTAGTTTGTTTCTGCTACTTCCCACGGGCCATAGGGAAGGCAGTCAAGTGCACGGGCCTGGCTCACTACTCACTGCTTACCACTCACCTCACCCTTGGATACTTTGTCCAGCTTGGGTCATAGTGAGATGGGCAGGTACTTTTCACCTAAGTTTTTACCCTTATCTTGGCACAGGGGAGCTGAGGTACTTTAGGATTCTGCACTGACTCTCCAGTATGAGGAGTGCCTGGGCCCTCAGCCATGGAGAATACTTGTTACAGTCTTACCAACCTATAGATGCCTCTTGCTTGCAGCAAGTATTCAGACCAATGCCTTTTGGGTTACCAAGCATATCTATCCCTAGGATATCACTTGGGCTGGTCAGATGACCAGATGCCAGAGCATCACTTGCATCTTAATTATTTGTGTTTTAGAGATTGGAGAGGAGGCACGACTGAATGGCTAAGCTCACACGTGTTCAAGGTAGGAACCAGAGATCCTAGACTTTGATTCCTTAAGCCAAGCTACCAAAATTAAACGCCAACAAGAGTAATATTAGATAGATAGATAAATAGATAGATAGATAGATAGATAGGCCAATAGATAGATATTTGTATGCAAATATATATAAAAAAGAGAAAGATACAGAAAGGGAAAGAGAGAACACAAATGTGCAAAAAGGTTAATAACCAAGAAATCCATCACACTATTCTTTTTTTGTTTTAATTTCCATATGGCAATTAAATTCAGGGGCTCAAGTTTACTGCCAACTGAGTCATACCCTCAGTCCTTTGGCCTTAATTTGTGTTTCAGGTAGGATCTCAAGCCAGCCTGGCCAAGCTGTCCTTGGTCTTTGATCTTCCTACCTCAGCCACCTAAGTAGTTTGAATTATAGACAGGAAGCACCACTCCCAGCCCCATCATACTGTTCTTACCATTAAACATTTGTAGTTAAAAAAAAAAGAAAGAAAACTCAAGCACCTCTAAACACAGAAAAACAAGACACTAAAATATCTAAAATATACACCAAAATGCCATGAACACCTGTTAGGATAGCAAGGTTAGGATTTCAAGCAATTTTCTCCCTCTATTTTTACATCTTTTTTTTCTTTTTTTATTGTGGTTAATAGAAGGGTTACATTATATTCATCAGATAGAAGGTGCATAACTTTACAAACATTGATACCCTTTCTTATGACATGGTCCCCATTTCCCTCCCACCCTCCCCCCGCTTATCTTGATTTCCCCCCTTCCCTATCCAATTTCAAATAACCAATTAAGCACATATAAAATATATCAGGTAACAAGGTGAAATATTGTAACAATATGAGATAACCAAGGGATGGCAAAAGAGATGAGAGATAACATAGTACATTAACATAGTACATTAAGAACAACAGTCATTCATTATATGACTTTTATTTCCTTATCCTGGAGGTCCTTACATTTAGTGTCATACTATTTGGCCTAAAGTCTCTAGATTTTGTTCTATTGTAAATCTCTGCTAGGAGAGCCCAAGGTTTCTACTGATTATGACAAATGAGGGAGACTATTGGGCCTATGTTCCTTTGAGTCTGGCTTTGATAGCAGGTTAGACAATGCAGAAGAGAGAATTTCCGGGGTTGAAGATAATTTAGTTATTATAGAAAAAGAACAGAAAATGAGTCAATTCAAATCTAGTAAATATGAGAAAACGCTACAGGAGGTCCAAGATACAATTAGGGAGCCTAATTTAAGGCTAATTGGTATTGAGGAGGGTCTAGAGAAAGAGGTCAATGGTATTGGAAATATACTTCAGGGAATCATCTCAGAGAACTTCCCAAATGTCCAGAAAGACAGGCCCATCCAGATACAAGAAGCTTTTAGAACCCCAAACAGACCTGACCAGAAAAGGACATCCCACCGCCACATTATAATCCAAACTGGATCCATAGAGGCCAAAGATAGGATCCTAAAAGCAGTCAGGGAGGAGAGAACAATCACCTATAAAGGCAAACCAATCAGAATAACCCCAGATTTCTCAGCAGAGACCATGCAAGCAAGAAGAGATTAGAACGATATATACCATGCCCTGAAGTCAAATAACTACCAACCAAGAATACTGTACCCAGCTAAGCTCTCATTCATAACTGAGGGAACAATAAAAACATTCCATTCCAAGGAAAAGCTTCACCATTATGTAGCAACAAAACCAACACTACAGAAAATTCTCAAAGATGTTCTACACATGGAAAACTATTTTTACATCTTGACACTGTTCTTACAGTACTTCGATGACTAGGGACTCTTAAGTAAACAAATATAACCAAGAGCAAATTCTCTAGTGGCTAATGTGAAGTAGCAGCTGTGAGATCTTCAATCCAGGGGTTGGAAGAGGGAGGCCCCCACCCCGACTCTAGATGAGGCTGCTGGCCAGTGACTCACTCGTTCCTGAGGACCTAGTCCCCTTGCTTACAACTCACACATTCACAAATTTCAACATACGACTGGACACCAACATCTGAGGCTCAGTTATAACTGCAATCTTTCCTTAGCTGGGTTGGCCAGGCTAGGAGTTCCCACTTGGGCAGAGCTGGGATTACTGGTGAAGTGAGACATGGTTGATGGAGTCTTGATTCTCACCAGCCACTCATAGGCATGACCCTGGGAAGCTCTAACTAAAGAATGTGTCTCTCCTCCCCAGGAAATCCCAGGATTTCCCAGGAAATCACCGAGGCCCACTGTGACCAATGTGTGCCTGCCACGGTGGGCTGCTGCAGCCAGCTGTGGGGAGCAGCTGCTGGAAGGACAGAAGCTGGGCAAGGGCCAGCCTATTCCTGCTATGACCTCCCTAGAATGAAGTTTTGGGGGTTCCTTTGCTTGATTTCCTAGGGTGGGGTAAAGGTCTAAGATAGGAGTAGAGAAATTGGAAAGAAAGGCCCAGAGGAGCCAGTTCTTCCCACACAGCCAGGGACCCCTACAGGAGGAGAGCCCTTAAGAGGCTATGCTTTGTTCCGCAAAGCAGCTTGGAGATCTGGACCAAACTGCAAACAACTTTGCAAATGCCCTTCTAGCCTTGGGAATATGCTCAGCCCTCACAGCTGGGCCCCAATTCCAGGAACATTAATCTACCCAGGCCTGAAAACTACACAGATGTTTGCTCCGTTTCCAGGCCTAAGGGAAGACAAAAAGAGCCTCACCATGGTTTAGGATATCTAAGACATCCCTGTCAGTCTCCTCAGGAAATGAGGGTGAGGGGAGACCAAGACCTTCAGAAATAAGTCACCATTGCCACCCTAGAAACCACACCATGACAGAAGCAGTGACATCTTAGTGTCAATTCAATTATGACAGGGTTGAGAAAGGGTGCGCGCATCCCCAGGGATGGGAAGGGAGGACACTGAGGGTCTGAAAGTTGAATGCATGCCTCGCAGCAACTGAGTTCCAATTCAGACATGCATGCATGCAAATCCAGAGACAATAGGTGCCTCTCCTGGGATGTCCTTGGCTTTCTCTTCCAAACTAACATTTGCTATGGAGGCACCAAAAGTGGGAAGAGATTACAGATCTGATGCGATAACTGAGTCTCTCAGAGGTCCAAATGGAACTCCTGGCTTTACTTGCCCAAAGTCAAGTTGAAACACCACACAAGCAACCATCATGAAGACTGAGAAGACAGGTGGTACTAGAACAGAGTTTAGTCACCAAGGCAGGTTGTCTCCACTGAGACCCTGACAGTATCACTAACTCAGGCAAATTACTAACTTCTCTGAGCCTCAGTTTCCCCTCATGAAATGGGGGTCATGTTATCACATCCTTTAGCACATACTTTCAAGTGTTTTCCTGAAGATGAAGATTCATCCCAGGCTGCTTGGCATGTAGGTGCTGGCAAATGTTAGCAATGATGACAACCGTGACCACGACAAAGACAACAGGGGGACACGAGGATCCGTGATGAATCATATCAGCATGACTAAAACAATCAGGATTCCCTCTCAGAAAACATGGCAGCTATTGGAGATGATAACTTGGATGCATTAGCCAGCACCTGTCCCTCATGTGGCCCAACAGAGGAGTCTGGTCCTCTTCTGTCCCTGCCCTCCAGATCCAGCCACACCACTTCTCCCTTGGGGCCTTGCCAATAACTGCTTCCTCCCTGTTGTCTCCTCCTGCAACCCTCTTCACTGTCTTCCTCTCATTTATCTTTACAGCTGCCACCCACACCACACCTGCCAGTGGCTCTTCTGCTCTTTAAAAACCCTTTTGTTAGGCAAACATTTGCTGAGTGCATACCATGGACTGGGCACAAAGAAGCTGGATGGCTACAAAGAAGCTCTGCCTCCTCCTGGAGCTTTTGGAAGGCAGACCAACAAGGAAAGCTGGTGACTATGGAGGACAAGGAAGTAGTAGATGCCAAGAGGGACCCAGGGATCTGGGGAAATGTGAGAGAAGAAGGGTCCAATTTAAAATAAGGTGAGGCAAGCCAGGGACCAGTGGCTCATGCCTGTGATACTAGCTACTCAGGAAACAGATCTGAGGATCGTGGTTCAAAGTTAGCCAGGGCAGGAAAGTTCTAAATAATCACCAAAAAGAGTGGAGCTATAGCTAAAGTGGTAGAACACCAGCCTTGAGTGAAAAAGCTAAGAGAGTGACTGTGTACTAACACACACACACACACACACACACATACACACGGTAAAGCTGGGCATGGTGGTACATACCTATGATCCTAGCACTTGAGAAGACAGGAGGATTCCAGGTTTAAGGCTCACCTGGACTATGTAACAAGAGCATGCATCACAAATCCCACAAGATCAA
This sequence comes from Megascapheus bottae, assembly GCF_031878675.1. Taxonomy (NCBI): domain Eukaryota; kingdom Metazoa; phylum Chordata; class Mammalia; order Rodentia; family Geomyidae; genus Megascapheus; species Megascapheus bottae. The sequence goes on along the minus strand of NC_143513.1, from coordinate 68,784,288 downwards.
AAGCTGTAAGCAAATGTGTCCATATAGTTATCTGCAGGAATAGCATTCTAGGGATAGGGACCAGTCAAGTGCCCTAAAGCAGGAATAGGTGAAGCAAGTTCAAGGAGTATCAAGGAAGTCTCCAATGAGTGAGAGACAGAATGGTTAATGACATGGAACAGGGAGTACAGGTTTGATGCCCATGTCCCCTTTAAGGACTGTGGCTTTTTCTTTGTAAGAGCTGGTAAGAAGCCACTGGAGGGCTTTAAGCAGGGGACACAATTAACCTTGTGGGGTGTGTGTGTGTGTGTGTGTGTGTGTGTGTGTGTGGATACTGAGACTGAAACTCAATGCCTGGAAGTTGTCCCTGAGCTTTTCACTCAAGGCTGGTCTCTACTACTTGAGTCACAAGTCCTCTACCAGCATTTTAGTGGTTAATTTGAAGTTAAAGTCCCTTGGACTTTCCTGCTCTGGCTGATTTCAAACTGTGATCCTCAGATCTCAGCCTCTTAAGTAACTAGGATTACATGCGTGAACCACTGGCGCCTGACATAGATTTTTGTATGTGAATTAATGCACCTTCTACCTGGCAAATATCATGTAACCCTTTTACTAATTACAATAAAAAATTAAAAAAAAAAAGAGTTTAGGGGCGGCTCCAAGGCCCTGAGGTCCAGTCCAACTGGCAAAAATAAATAAATAAATAAATAAATAAAATTTGTGCTAAAAAAATAAATAAATAAAATACCCCTCTGGCTGCTGAGAGGCAGAGAAGGCAAGACTAGAGAGAAAGCATTCAGACATCTGCTGGGTTAATTTGGCTCGGGGTGGATGGCATGCTAACCTAGGGTGGTAGTATGAGTTGTGCAGAGAAAGACTGAGAGAACAGCTCAGAGGATTTGCTGCTGGGTTGACTGTGGGCTATGAGAGAGTAAAGAATGACTTCAAGTTTCTTGCTCTGGGTGTCTGGAAGAGCCCATTGCTTTTGTCTGAGCTGAGGAAAACCCAGGGGAGGGGATGGAGGTGAGGATATGCTTAGACCTATAAGTTCTGTGGCGCCCATCACATGCAGTGGAAATGGAGAAGACGGCTGGCATTTGGGGAAAGGCACTGGCTGGAGACACAGAGAGGAAGTAGAAGGGATTTAGCATCTATACTGGATGGGAGCATGGAGGACTGAAGTCTAAAGACAGAGCTGGAAGGAGGAAAATGACTATGAAAGGGCATCAGACAGGTGACAATGACCCAGAAGAGTTCAGTGGCTTGGCTGCCCAGAGTTCACACCTGATTCAGGCACAAGGCTGCGTCTGTCAGCTGTACTGACAGCTGACCCTGCAAGTCAAGTGTCATTATTAATATAAGGTCTCTCTGGTGACTCAGGGGGCAGACAGACCAGCCAAGGCAATGGGTCATCACAGCCAAAAACTGAAACTCAAGTGCTTCCTGGAGCTTTGCTCTTCGGGAAAAATGGACATAGGCTAGAGCAGGGAAGGAAGGGATCAAGAGGATTTTTGCAGATGGGATAAATAGCTTTCAATTTGTATGCTGATGGGAACAATCCAGTGGAGAAGGAGAAATTGGTGATGCAATATTTACACTAAATTGGATTCTGTTCTAGATGGTCAGAGCAGGGGTGATTTTTGTTTTCTTCTGACACTTTTCTTCTATTTTTCAAATTATCTAACATGAATATTTATTAATTTTTGTAATCAGAAAAAAAATCCATTAAAGCCCACAGCACTGATTGCTGGTGTGAAGCTTTTCCATGGTGACTCATCCAAGAGAGAAAAAAGGCAAAACAAAAAACAAACAAACAAAAAACAGACCAAAGGGCTCAAAAGAAAGAGGTAGGTAAAGCGAAATTAAATGCAAATAGAACACGCTTGGAATCAGATAATTTCTTGCCTGGCCCACTGCAATTTCCTTCCCACCCACCTGTCTGTCAAGTCTCTCCCTGGCCCCATCCCCAGCTCAACACTGTCACTGTCAGTATAAATGCAAATCTGATTGTGTCCAAGCCACTGTGGTTTGGGGACAAAATCCTAATACCCGCAGAGAGTGGAGGATGCCCTTTTTGCAATGGGATCCAGCTTCATCAATTGGGGTGAAAGCCCCCCTTTCCCTCCCCCTTCCTCCTTCCCAGCTCTTCAGTCACACCGTAATTACCTCCTTCTCCACACCAGGACTAGCAGCGCCTCTCTTGTATTTGCTCCCATAGCAACCTGTTCTCAGCCACTCTATTGTAATCACCCATTCACACCCCTCCCTCCCATCCCCCACACCCTCCAAATCCCTTGCATGCAGCTCTGGATTTTCTTCTTTTGTTTTAATCTTTGTATTTCTAGCCTCTTGCCCAACACACAGTAGGCATCTCTATTTCTCTAATGGCCTGACTCATGACCCACCACCATCTCAAGCAGCAGCTGAGCCCTGAGCCAGGCAAAAGGGGAAGTACTTTCCTTCCTTGTGAATTTTTATGAGCCAGTGAGCCCGTGGCTCACTCCTGTAATCTTAGCTACTCAGGAGGCTGAGATCTGAGGATTGCAGTTTAAAGCCACCCTGGGAAGGACTCTTATCTCCAGTCAACCAGCAAAAAGTCAGAAGCAGAGATATGGTTCAAGCAGTAGAGTACTAGCCTTGAGTAAACAGCTAAGGGATAGTGACTGGCCTTGAGTTCAGTACCTGGACCAAGGGAAAAAAAAGAACCTTTGTAGCCTTTGTCTAAAGTGAATTCAGAGAGCAAAGGCTGGCCACACTCCCCTCAGCCCCACCCTCACCCTCAAACAGCCTTCTCCTTTCCTCTTTCTTTCTCACACCCATTCGTTTGACTAACACTTAGTAAACCTCAACTAAGCCTAAGTAGCAGGGATGTAAAGATGATACGAATAATATTACCGAGCCTTGAGGGGCAGAAGGGAGGGGCCAAGGAGACAAAGATAGATCCATTAGTGAAGACCCTCTAAACATTCGTGGTCTAACCTGCCAGTGGACTATGTCATTCTGCAGACACAGTCTACATAGTCACAGGCTTGCTCTGTACAGCAAATGCCGGATCTGACTCAGCTGATCATGGGGACAAACAGAAAAATCAAGCCTGTGTCAGCGTGTGAATTAAGCCTGGTCTCCAACAAAGGATACACAGCCCTTCCCATCCTGTTGGTGCCTCTGAGCCAGTCCTCTTTGAGATTCTTCCCCCATCATTACCACAGATCAAGAGAATGCCCTCTCCCCACCCCAGGCGCCTTCACAGTCACAGAATGATTTCGAGGATGGCAGTCAGACTTCTGACTGAGGATGGTTTGCAGACTTCTGCCTGGCAGGGTTAGGGTTAGGATGACAGTTCAGGGCATGTTCCTGAGAAACACAACAAAGCCCCAGAGGGCTTCAGGGCTGGAGACATCTAGAAAGGACATGACAACTCTAGAGGGACCACTGGGGGACTCCAGAAATACCCCCGATGTACAGAAATCAACAAAGCTTTCCAAGGTCTGTCATATGTCTTTGCCAAATCACCCCCCTCACCCCTTTTCAGGGCACAGCAGAAGCAGGGAAATAGGAACTTCAAAATAGACTAGGCTAAACATGAAAAGTTAAGTTCTAGTCCCTTTTGATGCGGTGGCTTCTTTTGTCTGTGGGAGTTTCTCCACTTTAGTTTGTGGGGGATTCAATTAGAAAAACATCCCACCCCTACATATTGGGCGGGAAACAGATGTGCCTGATGAAGGATAAAGGATGTGAGTGTCACAGCCCTGCAACCGCCTGGGAAAGGAATGCTGCTTAATGCATTTATCCCTCGGCATGCGGTGTCAAGTGTATGTGCTCTGGGAGGCTCCATGTTCCCACACTCAGCATCCTCAGAGGGATTATTGCTGAGCCACACATTTGAGAATTGGTCTCGGTGGATACAATTCCACAGGTACAAGGCCCAGCCACAGCATCTGCAGAAGGACGCAGCCCAGGAAGACTACACTGAGTGCTAACCCAAAAACATGTGTTGCATGGGAATCTGTGCAGCCAGAGCATATCAAAGGGTCTTTGGGGTATCCTTGTAGACAGAACAGATGAGCTGGAATTTCATGGTGTTCAGGAAAGACATTATTAGCAGATACAGGATCAGGTGGGGACAGAAAGATTAGGCTTCCTTCACCCTCTTCTGCAGCCAATCTTCCAGAACTAGATACAGTGGGAGGCAAAGCACTGCAGGGCTCCCACTGGGCTTAGGTCCCCATGGATCCCCCCCAAACCTGCACCAGGCCCTGAATAGCTGAGACACAATGGAGACGGGACAGAAAAGCAAAGGAAGCCATCAGAGGCTCAGAAAGACTCAGGCAGTTTCTTCCTGTATCCATCTTCCCTGTCTCCTGCTTTGCTGTTAACTACAAAGTCTTCCTGTAGAAGACTCATTCATAGCATCCTTCCTGGTACCCTGCTAAGAGTTCTCTCCACCCCTGTGAACTCTGTCAGAGGTTTAAAGCTTCTCTGAGAACTGGTATGTCCATTTCCATGTAGAGATTCAAAAGGAGATTGCCAGATTACAGCCTATGTTTCTGACATGATGGGCCCTCATCTGAAAAGAAATGTGAAAGGCAAGACCCTCACCACATACCAGATGGGACCTCACCTGGATGTCCTTTATCATGACGCTGTAGGCAAGGCCATGAGACTCCAGATAAGCTTTGACGTCACTCAGTTCAGAGAAGGGAACTCTCATGTCCACAGGGAGGCTGGGTCTGGCTGGGCCTCGCCAGAAGTCCACCTGGGTCACCAAGGAAAGAAAAGCACTTGTGTTTATTGCTTCTCCCTGCACAATCTTACAGGTGCCCTGGAATGCCAGAGGGTTTTCTCCAATACTAACAGGGTTCGAGTTCCATAACGAAAGCTCTAAGGTGAACAGGAAGACCTGGACCAGTAAACAAGCACACCCTCAAAGTGACAAAAGTGACTTTCTCTACTTTGATGCATCTGTCTCCAAGTTTCTCTCTCTTCCACTGCAACTTCCCCTGGATCCACGGAGCACTAAGGAGTGTCTAAAGGTTAAAGGTAAGACTGTTGATTACTGACACATGAACACAGACAAGGACTCAGGTAGAAAGCAGGAGGTTATCATTGTCCCTAGAAAAGCAGAAAAGGCCTAAGTGGAGCTCAGGTTCTGCATTTGGTTTTCAGTTTTTAGAATGTAGACACTTATAAAATGTATCATACAAATTGAAGCAAGGGCTTTGGGCTACTTTCGTAGCTGGTTGTTTCTTCAGCTCTCAAACAAAACCCTTCTATTATAGTTGTAGAAAATGTTTTCCATTATGAAAGCTTGGAGAGGCAAATGTTCTTGAAAACAAACACTCCAGCTGACAAGGAGGAACCCAAATAAACACAGGTTTGCTAAGCTAAGTCCTTTCAATCAGGAAGTAGATCTATCAAGCCCGGGGCCATACCGCATCCCACCAGGGACATCTGTGCTTCCTGTGTGGCTTTAGGACATTGTAGGATGCATTCAGCAACTGCCCCCTACTTCTGTGACAGAGAGGAGGGCTAAAAAGACCACCCAACTTTGTAAGTGTTAAGGGAGAGGAACCACATGTGAATTTCCCACAATTTAATGATCATTGCTGGGTTCCTAGAAGGGGACATTTGAGATGTGGAGAGCTGGAGAAAGAGCTGAGGTGTCAGCTGCTGGAGGTGAGGGAGAGCTGGCCCCAAGCCCTGAGTAGTCCTCACCTTCTGGGGCTTCAGGCCCTCTAGATCCCTGAGAAGTGACAGCTGCTTCTCATCTTTGGCCAGGACTCGAAGAACCTGGTCCCTGGAAAGACATGGAGAGGGCAGAGGAAGCTGCAGAGGGCACCTCCAGGAAGTCTATGGCACTTGAAAACACAGAGTGGGGAAGAGGGTCAGTTGTGGGGACCTGGCAGGAAGGACTCAGAGCTCTAAGAGCTAGACGATCCTTTAACCCACGGCTGGATCACCCCAAGGACCAAATCAAGCCTATCAAGGAGGAAGAGGGGTAAAGGATCCTGTGTGGCGCATGCATACATGTGCAGGAAAGTGAATGGAGGAGAGAAAGGCACAGTTTATAAGGGCTCAGGGAACCAGTAATGGGCTGAGACTGAACCTTTTCTGTAAGTCATGTTTACAGAGGTCCTGGGGTGTAGACTACAACTTACTATTATTTGAAGGACAACAATGACTTATCTGTTTGGGACAGGGGTCCATAGCCTTGTGGAGATCAAAAAATGTACCCTTCACTCCCAAAGAATCACCTATGCAAACACTGTGGCTTATGATTTCAGAGAATTCCCAGGGCCCTAAAACCAATCCTGAACCCCAGATTAAGAACTTCAGATTTGGGAAGTGATAATGACAAAGTGAAGTAGGTTCTGGATGGGAACTGGATTCTAGCTTCACCTTGATCTAGTCCTAGCAAGAGAGACACCACACACACACACACACACACACACACACACACACACACACACACACACACCACACATTCACTCCCTCCCCCCAACACACACACACACACACACACACACACACACACATCCCAGGAGATCTGGATCTTCTCATTCCCAGCAGGACTTTCTTCCCACTGAACCACTCACCCTGTGAAATTCATCTGGCCCCAAGTTGATGCCAAGATAAAGCTGCAGACCAGGAGTGTCCGTCCATCCACAGGGGACAGCCCAGGCCCTTCCCAGGGACTGCCCTGCATGCTTCTTCCTCCAGGCAAGCTTCACGGGCTTTCCTTGTGCCCACGCATGGTTCAGGCTCTGGACAGACAGTGCAACACATACAGGCCAGCAGACCTGGCCTGAGAATGGGTTAGGATCTGTATGGACCCAGCATGTGGTTCCCTGAGGTCAAGCCTTGAGGGAACCAAATCAAGTCCTCTCCCCGCCCACTGCTAGGAAAAATCTTCTCCTGGGAGGGGAGAAGGAAGAAAGGAAAAGGAAACCATATCCTCATCTTTTCTTTCCTCTCAGGGCTGGGAAAGAGGTTGGTTAGGCCAGTTCCTTCCTGAACAGCAAATCTTCCATCTCCAGAGAAAGAGGAGTCATTAGTAGCCCTGGGATATCCCTCCTTTCTTCCCTCCCCTAAACATTGTTCTTTTCCATTCCTTGCCTCTCCCCATCCACTCACACTGTCCCTGGGCCATATCTTCCTTACACAGAAGGCATGGGCGTCACTGAAAGGCCACTGGGCTCAGAGACAGAGAACGGGCTGCTCAGGATCTAAGACCTCTGACCTGATCCAATCACAGTTAACTAACTCTCTAGTTAAGTGGGTTAATAATATCTCCCCTCCCTACCTCACAGGGGCTTTGGGGACATTAGATGAGACAGCCTGCGTGAATAAGCTTGGCGAAGCCTACAAAATATAATGTATTACAATTTCAAAGGCATTGACCCTGAGTCACAGCTGCAGTCTGCATTAGGTCTGTATTCCAGTTACAATGAAGGGATAAGAGGGAAGAACGGAGAAGAGAATGGGGAGGGGAGCAAAATAAGTATATATTGACTAGGAAAAAAAGAATCCAACCAAGATGCTTTGGGTCTATCTTCAGATTTCCCAAGCACCCCTCCCACTCTCCCCTAATTATGGCCTAGGAATAGTAGGAGGAAAGAAGAGACAGTAAACAAAGCAGTCATACTGGAAAGGACAAGAGGCCTGAGTGACAAATTTAACAGAAAATCTACAAAAGGTAAGAAAAGACAGAGACAAAATCCACTCAAGTTGTTGCACACAGTCTGCCAACAAAAGGCCACTTAACTGTCACCAGAAGTTTTCAGAAGTCCCCCCCTCTCCAGCCATACTTTCCCAGAATCTCCAATTAACTAGCCATGTGCAGAGAAAGAGCTCTTCTGTTGCTAGAATTCCCTGGACCTGGCCTCTCCTGCCCTACTCCATTACTTCATGGGTCAGCTGATCAGATGTCCTGGGCTCCCCTAGAGCCCTGACCTTGGCAATTCTCAGACAGTAACATCAGCAAAGAGTTTAAGGAAACTAGAAAGGAAAGCAATTGTGCAAGCAACATGCAGCTTTAGCGGCAATGGGAATAAAAGAATGGGCTGGTGAACAATCAATAGCTCAGGAATGAAGAAAACACAAGTGAGAATGATACTAGTCACCAAAAGCTCCCAGCATCTTCTGGTTCAAAAGCATCTTTTTAAGTCCGTCACAATGAGACAGCTATTCCTGGACTTTGGTTTAGGGAGGAGAGAGACGGAATGAAAGTGAAAGCAAAAGAGTGAGAAACAGAGAGAAACAGTTCGGAATTCTTGAAAATTCTATGGCAGCACTTCCATAGAACTTTCTGTGATAATGGAAATGTTCTACATCCACGTTGTTCCTAGCGGAGTCATTAGCCACATGACTTGAGGGCCTGAATTCTTTATTGTAATCAAAACATAAAATTTCAGTAGCCACAAGGCTACCATGTTGGATGGCAGATTACAATGGGAAACCACCAACTCTAAAAGCATTACCTTCGTGGGCTGAATTTGAATCAACGAGCCACAGCTCTGACTGATCTAACGCTTCCTAGTGGCTTCTCACGCATAAGCAATCAATAGGTATGGAACGTAAAAATGGAGACTGACATGGCTCTGGGGTAAGTGGACAATGAACTTAAAGAGCATATATGGATAGTATGAGGCTAAATGTAAGGACCTCCAGGATATAGAAACAAAAGCCATATAATGAGTGATTATTATCCTTACTATGTTATCTCTCATCTCTTTTGCTGTCCCTTGGTTATCGCATATTGTTACAGTATTTCACCTTGTTACCTGATATATTGTATATATGCTTATTTGGTTATTTGAAATAGGATAGGGAAGGGGGAAAACAAGATGAGGGGCAGGAGTGGGGGAAGGGAAATGGGGACCAAGACATGAGAAAGGGTATCAATGTTTGTGAAGTAATGCACCTTCTATCTGGTGAATATAATGTAACCCTTCTATTCATTATAATAAAAATATATGGAAAAAGGAGCATATTTGGAAATGGAAAGATAAAACTAGTGTATGTGCTCCATCAGAAGGATACATTGTCCCTGAGGACAACTAACACAGACTCCCTAAAATTTTCCCTAAAGAAATTCTGTCAGAGCACTTTTCTTCCCTAGAGATGGGCAGGTATCTAAGCTGCCTAAATCAACCTCAACTGTGGGCTAAGATATTTGAATAGTAACTTTTCTAATTTATCACTGGGTTGGCACAAAAGACATTTACAGATGCCAAACAGTTGTAGAAGGAGGCAGGCAGACACCTGAGAGGTAAACACGTCTCCTGTGAGGATTTCCTGGCACTGGAGCCTTGTGTTAAGGCTCATTTCCTTTCTGATGGAAGTCTTTCTTTTCCAACTTTCCTTGAGCAAAAGTTTCTTTGTATTCATTTGAAAATTATGTGAAAGAGCTGTAGAGTCTATATTGATAATTGTTACTCTCAACATACTGGAAAAAAATTCTTGTTTCCATTCTTGATATTTTATCAGTTGGTCCTCTTCATGTTTGTTTAGAATGGGATTTTTTTTCCCCATTCCCCAGTGCTTTGAAGATCTCTTAACTCTAGAAGTTCTACAATTTAATTATCACATATTCTTCAGATATACCATTATACATCTAGGCATAGATTTCTTTTGCCCTCTCCTGGCTTGAGGACCATTTAGTTTCCTGTAGGCGAATCTCACTCTCTTTCCACTGTTTGCAGATTTTCTCAGCCATTGTATTTTCCATTCTCTCTTACCTGCAGCTCGAGCTTTGGATTTGCTCCTTAGGCCTTCTCAGGTTATCCTCCAAGCTTTTGAACCATTCTGTTGTATTTTTATTTCCTTGTCTCTCTGGGCAACATTTTAGAAAATGTATTTGTATCAAACATTTGTTTCTTTATTCTACTTAACTGATTTTCTCATTGATGGAATTTAATACGTGATTCAATTGATCTGCTAAGTTTCAAATTTCTATTACTTATAGAACATTGATTCTAAAACATTTTCCCCTGCATTTTAACACCTCTGAAATCAAGATGCTTCACACAATTGGTGACATATTGTAGTGATATGTGGCAGTGTTTGATGGCACATGCATCTATAACCACTTCTGTTTTATAGTCAACACAATATGGTATTCACTTTTTCACTTTTAGAAGTTCTATTTAATATTTTTAGCTCAAATTATCCAAATTCCTTATCTATTTTAGGACTTCTCTGCCTCTTTAAACTTACAAAACATGGTTATTGTATATGCGATGTGAGATCATTACAGTTCTTGAAGCCTTTGTTCTTTTTCTGTTGGTTCTCACTAGAGGTACATCATTTGTGGGTACAGCTGTGAGCTGATCATTTGTTTTGATCATGTATCTTCGGAAACCCTTTGAGGTCTGTATTCTTGAATAATAAAATGCAATGTCATAAAATTATCTATTCTCCCCTACAAATCCAGAGAGTCAGTGTAATTCCAATCAAAAAGCCCAATGGTTGTACAAAATTTACAAACTGATTTAAATGCATAGGAAAAATCAAAGATCCTAAGAAGCATCAAGACAAATTCTGAAGAAACATTAAAAGGTATTAGAAAGCTATAAATCTCAAGATATTGTAGAAAGACAAATAGATCATTTGGTGCCCAGAAACAAACCCAAGCATATTTGGAAACTTCATTTTTTTCAGATCTACTTGATGGTAGATCAATGTGGAACAGAGGGACTATACAATAAATGTTCCCAAGATGACTATAGATCTGTGTGGGGAAATGAAATTAAATCTCTTTTGTTCTACATTCAAAAATCAATTCCAAGCAGATTAAAATTCTTAAATATAAAGGAGAAACTATAAAACACTAAGAAGACAATATAGAGGATCATTTTATGACATTGGGGTAGGAAATAGCCTTTAAAAGTAAGACACAAAAGGCAAAAAATAAAATAAAAATCTCATGAAGAGAAAAGTAGATTCAAATCAGCTACATTAAAATTAAGAACTCGTGGGCTAGGAGTTTGGCCTAGTGGTAGAGTGCTTGCCTAGCATATACAAAGACTGGGGTTCGATTCCTCAGTACCACATACATAGAAAAAAGCTGGAAGTGGTGCTGAGGCTCAAGTGGTAGAGCTCTAGCCTTGAGAAAGTCCAAGGACAGTGCTCAGGCCCTGAGCTCAAGCCCAGGACTGGCACAAAGCAATAACAATGTAAGTGCTTTATGTAGGTGTATGAGTATGAACACCAAGACTAAAAAGAAATCATCGGTTCCTGTCAGAGGGAAGGACAAGGAAGCAAGACCCCATTGCCTGCCTGACAAGTCTTGTAGAAAGATTTGACTTTGTAGACAATGTGCAGAGCAACTGATTAAACTAAGTGGAATTTTAAAAGTGGCCTTGGGTACCTGGAGTAACTCACATTTGTAGAGAGAAAGCAGAATGGCAGGAGCCCAGGGAAGAATGGGCAGGAAGCAGGGAGGAAAGTTGCTTAAGGGGTAGAATTTCAGGTTAGCAAATGAAAAAAGCCCTGGAGATGGCTGGTACTGATGGGTGAACAGTCATGCGGATGTATTAACCCACAAAATAGTGTGCTTCAAAATGACTAAAATGGTAACATCTGTGTTGTGCACATTTTAACACGCACACACACACCTGAAAGAAAGTGGCATTTGAGCTGTTGAGGAAGATGGAGGCAGTTAGCTAGTGAGGCACAGTGGGGAAGTTCCAGAAAACCTGATTCTGGTCCTGAATCCCTTTCTCATTAAAGACATGAATTCCCAGCGCTGGTGAGGACCACCCAGGGCGTCCCGAGACCATGACGTATGCTAACATTCGCAAATCAACTCCCAGACTAAATTACCTTTAATCTCCAAAAGTCCCCTTTGGGTGCTTTATGGAAATTAAGATATCAAGTGTAATCTTTAAAATAACAGAAAAACAGGAGTGCCATCCTTCACACTGAATTCTTTGAATAACAAGAGGATTACTCCCCATCCCCCCAAACTCTTAAATGAGCTGCCCCACCAGGACACTCTGAATATGATTATTGAATTCACTAAAACACAGGCTTAGCTCACCTTCCAGAAATATACCAAAGAGGTGCTTTCAGAGGAAATTGACTATTGAAAACCCCAGAAAACAATGACCCATCAAGAGGTGAGCTAAGGGGCAAAGACTGGGGACTGGAAATCCACTTCCTCATTCAAAAATCTCACACTGGATTTCCCGCCCCCAGCCCTCTCCCCTCCCCGTATCTCCCCAATTTAGCCAAATGTGTCTTGGGCTATTCTCACTCAGCACAGAGTAACGCTTTCCAGGCAGTCTCCAGCCTGTGGCAAACTCCTTATGGGCTGGCACCATGTCATTCGTCCAAGTGACCCTGTATAGGGCCCACGCCACTGCCTGGCCACTATCTGTTGCTTCATCTGTCAATTTACTCATTGGCATGAAGAATGCTTAGGAGAACACATCTCACTTTTGAGGTTTTTGTCCTTCCTCTATGTCCAGCTCTGTAATCATTGCCTTAGAATCCCCAATTCTTTGACCTGCTCCCTAATCCTATTTTCAATTTCTCTCTCTCTCTCTCTCCCTCCCTCTTCTCTGTCCTTTCTCTGTTTTGCTGTCTGTCTCTCTGACTCTTCTGTCTCTGTCTTCCTCTGTCTCTGTCTATCTCTCTCTGTCCCTCTGTCTCTGTCTCTGTCTCTTTCACACACACACACACACACACACACACACACACACACACACACACACGCCTCATCTGCCATCATCCCTAAGTACAGACCTTCAACAAGGCTCTTCTATACCTATGCCCTTCCTACTGGCCCAGCCACCTACTAAGGCACCTCCTACTTCCAGCCCGCAGCACCCCATCTCTGGACAGGGGTGAGGACTATTCGGTCTCTCATTCCTGCCACATTGTGCCTGGCAGTGTGGCCACTCAGGGTCTAGCTAATGACCCCCATGCAGGGCCCAGACTGCAGGGAGAAGCCCTGATTCCTGAGAAGGAAGCGCAGTACAGGCTGAGCGCTGCAGCCCTGGGACTCACACAGTCCTCTTGCGCAGGCCTTGGAGAAGCAAAGGAAATGCAGAGGTGAGGCACGCACTGTCCCTGCCTGGGGCCCACCAGACCATTTCTAGAAACAGCCAAAAAGGAAATTGTGTGAAGTAGGATAGAGTAACGGCTGTCACCAACGAGTCTGTCTTTTGAACTTTTAAATAAAAAGGAAAAGTCATTCTTCACGGTAGGACAACAGGCAGAGGGTAGATTTAATCTATAGGCTGGAGGGAGTGGGGTAGGGAGATGTCTGAATGTCTAACCTTCAGATCATATGAGGGCTTCAAAATCATTTGGTATGTGACAGGTAAGACATAGGCTTCCTGGCTGCTGCCTGCAACCATCTGCTTGTATTGGTAATTTTGTATGGCCCTCAAAAGACATTAAAAATATCCAAATGGCCCTTTGACAGCAAAAGGAAGTCCCGGCCCCTAGTTGAAGAGCAGCCATTCATTTCAGAGACTATTCATACCTATGGGAGGGAGCCAGTGAGTGAGACACAGGGCAATGCGTTGGAGTGCTGAAGAGGAAATGAGAGTCATTCCTCCCCCGGGGGTGAGGGGGTGGAGGGAAGATTAAGGCTTCTATTTTTAATCTCAATTTTTGTGTTTCATAAAATACAAAATATGAGTACATGGTAGTTTGCAGAATTTGTAAGTAATATAATTACATAGGTTGGATGTGACAGGCTAATTTTCTTTTTAATTATAAGGGTACAAGATGGGGAAAAAAATATTCCGAAGAAAGCTGGCCTAATCTTACTTCAATTAACTCTGAAAAGCTTCACACTGTCATGTCTTCTCGTTTCTATAAACATCTTTCTCTTACATAGCCTTGGGCGGCAGAAATCTTGATTTTTTTTAAATTAAAATTTAGTTAAATAAAGGTTGATAGATATTGGAGACTTTCACTATCCATGCAGGCATGGCTTGCAAGCAAGGTTGCTCCCTCTGCAGCTGGTTCCGGTGGAGATTTTGTGTGGTCTTCCCCACCACCTCACACAGGCCCTTGAGCTCAATCATTTTCAGAATTCCTGCTGGAGTCACGTTGACTTCAGCTGGGTCTTCACTTACACAAATTACACAGAAATGCTGCTCTAATGAGCTAAATTCTATCTCCTGTACAAAGCCCGTTTGCATGGAAAAATAGCAAGTGGGGTAGAGAGAGCTCAGCCTGCCAGTTCATTTCCTTCTCCTCCTCATTTTCATCCAAACAGCAGCATTTATGAACCTTCCATAAAGCTTCAGGGAAAATGGCACACTGATATGATTACTGCCAGTAGTTAGAGAGTTGAGATGACTTTAACGTGTTTGCCCTGACACTGGTGCCTATGTTGTAATCCTAGCTACTTAGGAGGCTGAGATTTGAGGAGCTCCATTCCAAGGTAACCCAGACAAAAATGTCCACAAGACTCTTACCTCCGGTTAACCAACAAAAAGCTGGAAGTGGAACTGCTTGATGGAAGCTAAAGTGGTAGAGTGCCAATCTTCTTAAGTGAAAAAGCCAAGGGAGAGGACAAAGCCCTGAGTTCAAGTTTCAATGCACCATGGAAGGGGAGAGGGAGTGGCAGGGGCTTCCCATGAGACAAAAAGAACTAAACACAATGTAGGCAAATTATTGGCCTTCCTCACCATGGATAGAATTAATCCAGACCTGTAGGTGTTGATTAGATAGGAAAAAATAAAGCTGTAAGAGATAGTTTGGAGATTTTTACTTTAGTTATATAAGCTAAACAGTGAAATGCCTGTTAAAATTTTGTAGATGCTGGCAGGAGACACCCAAATCTTGGGACTGACATCAAGAACTTTATCCCCTGTGGCAGCGTCAGCACTTATGCCTGTTTTCTGAACCCTATTTTTCACAGGTCCAGGTGACACCTGCAAAGCCAGTAGATTGAATTACAGGACAGGAATTGTAAGCATAGAGAATCTGAAACCGTGCATGATTTCTCTCCTTTGAAATTTGCTGATCTTTTTATGGCCCCACGATGTGGTCTATCTTTGTGAATGTTCCGTGTGATCTTGGGAAGAATGAGTAGTCTATGGCTGTTGGATAGATTATCCCATAAATGTCGATTAGATCAAGCTGATTGATGTACTATTCAACTCAACTATATTCTTACTGATTTTCTGCTCACTTTGCCTATAAATTTCTGAAAGAAGAGGTTTGATGTCTACAACAGTAATAGTGAATTTATTTTCTTCCTCCCGTACTGAAACATTTTTAACCTAGTCGTTTCCCTAGAGTTCGCAATATAATTCTAACTAATCTATGTCCACCTTCAAATAATGCTATGCTATGTCAAATGTAAGACACCTTGTAACAAATATTCCCAATTCTTTCCTTGACTCCCTTATGTCGATACTAAGGCTTATTTCATTTATTCATCTGCTGTCGTCATGCAATACCTTATCACCATAATTACTTTAAGCCGCTGGTCTTTCAGATCAGTGAAGAGTGAGAAAAACATTCGATTTTTACCTTCACTTAGTCCTTTCTCCTGTTTCTACATGTATACTTGAATTTCTGACTTTTATCTTTTTCCTCCTCCAGAGGCACTTTCAATATCACTTGCAGAGGAAGTGGCTGTGATGAATACCCTCCGATTTTGCTTGACTGAAACAGTATTGGTCTTTTCCTCTTGAAGGATAATCTCACTGGAGATTCTAGGTTGGTGGGCCTTTCTTCCAAAACTGTCTTCCGTAGTTTCTTGCATAGTTTCTGACAAGAAATCCACAAAATTCTTATTCTTGATTCTTATTTTTGATTGGGATGTGTGTGTGTGTGTGTGTGTGTGTGTGTGTGTCTGTCTGTCTGTCTGTCTGTCTGTCTGTCTGCCTGTCCTGGGGCTTGTGCTCAGGGTCTGGGGGCTGTCCCCGAGTTTACTTAGAGAAAAAAGTCTCCTGAACTTTTCTGCTCAATCTAGCTTCAAACTATGATCCTCAGATCTCAGCCTCCTCTGGGAACCACAGGTGCCCAGAAATTGCCTCTGGCCTAAATCTTACTTTCTGTAGTTTGATTATATATGTTTAGGTATAGTTTATATATACCTAGACATATACCTTTTTTTTTTTTCTGGTCATGGGGCTTGAGTTCTTCAGCTCAAGGCTAGGGCTCTACCACTTGAGCCATAATGCCACTTCCAGTTTTCTGGTTAATTGGAGATAAGAGTCTCATGGACTTTCTGTGCCCAGGCTGGCTTTGAACCATGATCCTCAGACCTCAATATATATTTTATGTTCTCTGAATTTCCTGGATGACCAGTTTGGTAGCAGTTAACTTTGGAAAAGTCTCAGCCATAGTATTTCAAATATATTTTTTCCTGTTTTCTGGCCTTTTTCCTTCTGATATTTTAATTACATGCATGCTACATCTTTTGAAATTGTTTCACAGTTCTTTGATGTGCTGTCCTGTCTTTATTTTGTTTCATTCTTTTTTTCTCTCTCTTGCATTTCAATTTGAAGAATATTTGCTGAACATAACATCAATCTCACTGATTCTTTCTCTGGCTTTTTCCAGTCTACTACTAATGAGCCATCAAAGGAATTCTTTAATTAGTGTTTCTAGTTCCTAGCACTCCCTTTTAAGAGAGGAGGGGAGGGAGTTGCTGGGAATCAAACCCCAAGCCTTGTCTATCTTAGGCAAGCACCTTACTACTGCACTACATTCCCCGTCTCTGGCCCTTAGTTTTCATCTTTCTGCTGTTTGCATTGCTCATCTTTTCTGGCATGTTTATTTTTTTCTACCAGAGCTCTCAACATACATATATATTTTTTAATTTCTGCCATGGCAATTCAAATGTTTGTATCATATCTGAGTTGCAGTGTTTTTCCTTGGTTTTTGATATGTCTTGTAATGTTCTGGTGGAAAACAGGATGTGATGATTGAGGACTATGTCTAAGTGAATAGGTCTATGGTGTGAACTTCATATCAGTCCAGAGAGGAGCCGGGCTATGTTGTTTGCTGTAGATATGGATGCCAGAGGCTACAAATGGCTCAAGGGTTATTTTTCCACTCTGTTGGCTTTGAGTTTCTCTGAATATCATCCTCTGACCATATTTTATAGCTCTTTACAGCCCTGTTGGTAGGGTAGTATGAGGTGAGGAAATTAAAATCTACAGCCTTTGATTGAATTTCTTTTGTGTGTCTCCGGGTTGTAATCTTCATAATTTTTTTTTAGCTTTTTTTCTTTCTTGGGGAAGAGAGGAAGACCAGAAGGAGCTAGATTTGGAGACTTTTATTCTCCCATGTCAGATAAGACTGTTCTGCCAGGCTATGCTGGTAGCTCACACCTATAATCCTGAAGCTGAGATCTGAGGATGGAGGCTCAAAACCAGCAGGGGCAGGAAAGTTCATGTGATCCTTATCTTCATTTAACCAGCAAAATGCCATACTGAAGGTATGGCTCAGGTGGTAGAGCACTAGGCATAAGCAGAAAGAGCTGAGCAAGAGCACAAGACTTGAGTTCAAGCCCTAGCACCAGACATCGTCTCCAAACAAAAAGTCATGGCAGTCATCACTCGGCAGACTGGGCTGCTTTTTAATTGGCATATAACAAAACTTTTGCCCAGCAAGTGTGTAGACCTGAGTTCAAACTCCTGTACTGCCAAAATAAAACAAGCAAAAAAATGATCTCCACTGTGCAATAGAGCTTTCTTAAAGAGAGTGGTCTGGATATATTTCAAAGTGGTTAACTTTCTTCTCCCCCTGCAAATACACTAGATAATTGTGGTCCTTCATCAGGAGAATTTGTTGGGCTTTTAGAGGTAAGAGCCACCAAAGTGTGGAATGCCTGGGCTCTGTGGCTCATGGCTGTAATCCTAGCTACACAGGAGGATGAGATTTAAGAATCATAGTTCCAAGCCATCCCAGACAGAGCAATCCATGAGACTTTTTTAAATCTCTAATGAACCACACACACACAAACACACACACACACACACACACACACACACACACACACACACACGATGCATGGAAGGGTGGGGTTAAGACTACAGACCTCTCCTCTTACAAATCCAGTTGGCCTCCCCTTTCATCACAATTACTACGCAGGTCTTTGTATCACCTGTGGTGGATCTCAGCCATGCTGCTGGATTCGCTGCTTATCCATGTGTCAGGGTCTCACGTTGCTCTATGACCTCAATTCTCTATTAAGTCAAAGAAAAGTCATTGATTTCAGTTTGTTCAGCTTTTGGTTCATTAATAAAGGTGGAGTGACACATTTTCAAGCTCTCTGTGTCTGAGCTGAGACCAGAAGTCCCTGAACTTTTATAACAGGCAATGAACCCAAGAGTTCATTGCCCCTCCTTTACAAGAGACATTATTTGTATGATGCAGGACAGTAAATAAAAATTATACGTATTTTTTCCTAAGGCTGCTTACTGTTCTAATATTCTTGATAGTATAGTGGACATGCAGAAACATAGGAGAGCCATAGAGAACTGTCTCTCCTCTGACATATAGGACATAGGCACTGGAAATGCCAGGGGAAACATGTGGTTCTTGCTGGGTGCTAGTGGCTCACATCTGTAACCCTACGTACTCAGAAGGCTGAGCTCTCAGGATTGCAATTCAAAGTAGGAGGGAGACTTAGGAGACTCTTATCTCCAACTAACTACCAAAACCTAGACATGCAGCTCGGTGCATAGGCCCTGAAATCAGGTTCTATTTTTATGATGTGGTACAGAGGCTTAAGCCTGAGTAGTTCACAAGAACACCCATGTGAGTCTAATGTAAAGCGTGAATAAAGATCACCTGTCATGTTGAAAGGTGTAATTAGCAATATTTTTCTTTTGCTCAGTGCTTCCCAAATGTTGCTGTGTATTTTAATTACCTGAGCGTTATGCTCACTGAAGATTCTGATCAATGAGTCTGGAGCATGGCCAGAGATTCTGTTTCTGACGAGCTTTCTGCGGTTGTCATTCCATTTTGAGCACAAGGATTTGGCTTATCATGACTAGATATCTCATTGTAATCTGTCTCCTGCTAGATTTTCTTACTCCAGGCTTTAGGAACTGATTTGTGCATCAAAGGAGAAGGTAGTGTGACACTGGAAAAGATGGTACTTGCTTGCAATAAGAGTGAGGCCGGGCCAACCTCAGAAAGGTAATTGTTATATGTTTTCCTTCATGTAAAAAGAAAAAGAAAAGGAATATGACCTGATTGTTAAGGGGAGATGAATGGCTAGGGAGAATCTCTGAGGGTGGGGAAGGGAAAAGGAGAGGGCTATGGTGTGAATATAATTAAAATACGCATTGAGTATTATGAAAATACCCTAATGAAAACCACTAAAAACTATTCGAAAGGGCCAGGAGTTTGGCTTAGTGGTAGAGTGCTTGCCTAGCATGCACTAAGACCCAGGTTGAATTTCTCCGTACCACATACATAGAAAAAGCCAGAAGTGGTACTGTGGCTCAAATGGTAGAGCACTAGCCTTGAGAAAGTCCAAAGACAGTGCTCAGGCCCTGAGTTCAAGACCCAAAATGGGGGGGGGGGGAACTACTCAAAAGGAATCATGTTGGGCCGGGAGTTTGGCCTAGTGGTAGAGTGCTTGCCTAGCATGCATGAAGACCCAGGTTCAATTCCTCGATACCACATATGTAGGAAAAAGCCAGAAATGGTACTGCGGCTCAAGGGTTAGAGCTCTAGCCTTGAGAAAGCTCAAGAACAGTGGTCTGGTCCAGGGCTGGCCAAAAAAAAAAAAAAGGAATCATAAAGAGTAACATAGATGGGATATATTTGATCAGACTCCATTATGTGTGTGTGGATAAGTACCACAGTGATGAACCTTTGTGCAATTTAAAGAGAGAAAAAAAGAGTGAGGCTTATCCACCTGGACATAATGCCATAGGTTGTAATCTAGGGAGACTGAGGCAGAAAGATCACAATTTCAAGGCCAGCCTGAGCAATTTAGGGAGACCCTATCTCAAAACAAAGCCTAAAACAAAAAGGGGAGTTGGGGAGAGACTTGGAGTATGGCTCCTATAGTTCCCTGGGAGAGCTCTAGCCTAGCTTGTGTGAGAGCCAAGTACTAGAAAATAATTTAAGTCAGGCATATTCTTTCCCAAGACCACAGAAGTGCCATAGGTATTGGAATTGTGAGATACACTTTAGGATTTAAAAAAAACAAAACCAGAGAATTTGAACACAGGATATTAAGTCCCAACCAACATCTTCACTCTGAACCTCCCATAGCTTATGTGTTAATGGCAGCAGCTGGAGCAGGATTTATGAATTTAGACCTACACTTCAGAGAAATAAAAGGTAAAATCTTCAGTTGCTAGAGTAAATAAAAGTTCCATCAGGTATGAGCAAACTCTTTCATCATCACCAACACCAAAGAATAAGGCAACCAAAACTAAAAAAAAAATCAAACTTTAAAAAAATCGGTTTCTGCTCCTCCTCCCAGCCCCCTGGCTTGAATTCTACAGATCCTGATCTCATTGGCAATTGGAAAGCTAGCACCTGCTTCCCTTTCCAACTTCAGCAGATTTCTTTCTGGCTACAGAGTAAACTGAAGAACCTAAACAGGAGTTGGATGCCAGGGAGTTTTGAATATATACAGAGACACACATGCTGGATATTGATCCTCTTGGTAGCCCTGAGGCAGCAAGGAGCAGGGAAGAACTGGAACCTTCTTCTTTGCCATCCCTCCTTAACCAAGTTAAAACCTGCCCTCTGGAACATGATGGAAACACCATTTCACAATGAAGAGATGTGGATTAGCCTTTTCCCCGGGCTTGGCTTCACTGAGGTCTGAAACAGAGGTCTTTCCTTTCCCTGACCTCCATCAGAAAGAACAATGCTCTGGCATACTAGAGGAAGATCCCTGTAGCCAGTTAGCAAAGTGGAAAGAAGATATTAGGCTTTCCAATATCTGCATGTTGCAGATATCCATAAACTGTAGCTCTCTGATGGGTACTCCATTGTGTGCTCAGGTGCTGGAGAGCCAAACTAAATAAAACCTTGGCTCTGCACTTGAAGGGCTTACCTGGTTAATGCATTTCTCATCCAGACCAAACTATTTAAATATTTACACAGAATCTATCCATTTAGCTTGTTAAGAGAAGTGGATATTTATTATCCAAGGTTGAGAGAGGCTAGGGGTAGGTGCTTCTGTAGCTTGTCCTTACAAGAAGGCAGAATGTCCCCACCAGTGGAACTAAGTATCAGTCCATTCCAGATGTTTCCTATGACATTACCCATAGTTCCCCCTCCCTACCCCCCCTCCAGAAGGTAACCTCAGGTACAGGACCTCTCCACCAGCAATGACAGCTCACAAGTGAGACCTGCTTTCCATTTTCTCCCTAAAATTCAAAAAACCAGACACTCCTCATTCATAAGAAAATTCAAAATCTTGTGTGTTGCCTCAGCAATAATCTAGAACTAGCCTTGCCCATGTACATTTGGGCATGTTGTTTCACTTCTTTAAAATGTCCTCCCCTCCAAAGTTAAAGAGAGAGAATAATACCCAGCCTTCAGAGATGGCCAGGTGGTTGTGATAATTTAATAATCTGGTATTTCAAAAGCATTTAAGCTATTAATCATTGCAAAACTGCAAGCAATTTAGCCAATATCAAGACTTCCTTATCTCTGGATGTTTAATTTATGCTCTCCCTTAGAACATAGGGACATGCATTCCAATCTATTTTCCAGAATTGCACTTAGGATCATATTTGCTGGAAAAAGCACTTTCCCTGCTGCCCTGACTTGTTGAGAATATAGCTGATGTGATTGTTAACTGGCTGCCTGCAGCAAATCAAATCTACAAATATTTGCTAGCTGCTGAGGTTGGCCATGTAGGAGACAGAGAGACAGAGAAACTGAGAAAGAGAGAGATAGAGTACATGAGACTCACTTTCTACATTAAAGGAGCAAATTGTCCAGCTGTACTGCAGTTCTCGTATATATTCCGGTGGGGGGGAGGGGGAGCAGTCTGTACTCCCTTGATCCCCACAGTACACCTGGAGCTTTGCCTCCAATACAAGAAACAGCTGGTGTTCGTGATTTAAGACTTAATACAAATAACAGAGAGAATTTATTTTACAAGCTGCCTGGGTTGGCCAAATTCCAGAATTCATCAAACAGAAAGATAAGGAGGAGGATGATATGATTCAAATGATTCTGCATAGTTGGCCTTTATACAGTAACATAAAAGAAATTCAACTTACATAGGACATTCCAAAGTTGGAACATACCCTCAACTTCACCCAAAATAGATTAGAGGACCTTCCCAGGACCTGTGAAACTCAGAGTTGACTTCATATTCTTGACAGGATTGGGCTTGCAAACTGGGCCTATGAGAGTTTCAGGCAGTTGTCTTTTGTTTTTAATCTCCTACAGGGGTATCTGTAACATATAGAGAGGAGGCTAGATATTGACATCTATAGACAGATATATATCATAGGGAATTCCCAAGAAACCAGACATTTTTTTTTTTTTGCGTGTGTCTATGTGCCCATATGGAGACTTGAACTCAACATCTGGGTGCTGTCCCTTGACTTTTTCGCTCAAGACTGGTGCTTGACCACTTGAGATACTGCTCTACTTTCAGGATTTTTGCTGGTTAGTTGGAGATAATAGCCTCTCAGATTTATGTGTCTAAGCTGTCTTCAAACTGCAATCCTTAGCTCTCAGCTTCCTGAGTAGCTAGGATTGCAAGCATGAGCTACCAGTTCCTGGTTCTAAGAAGCTCTATTATAATAATTTAGGTTTTCTTTTATAGTCAAGTCTTCATTTAGAGAACAGAACTATTAATTATTCAGCTAAGGAAAAATTTATAGTTTTCCACGTATAAGATGTAGATAATAAATCTAATTCACTTCTTTCATAGGAAGTATGCAAAGAATATGAAAAATAAAGTTAAGAGTAATTAGCAACCCATGCCCAAATGCCATCTCTTCTAGTTTTCTCAGTCCAAAGAGGTCTGCTACTACTCATCAATCTCCTTATAGCAGCCTGTCTTCTATTATTTATAGCAGCTTCTGTTTACCCAAATTAACTTCTTAATTTAGTTGTTATCTCAGTGCTCCCTGTTTCTCTAACTACAATGAGATTCCACTCAAGGATGAATTTTGTCTGCTTGTTTACCACTGCAATGCCAGCATCTAAAACTCAGCTCTGGGTGTGGTAGCGCATACCTGAAATCCCAGCTACCTAGCTTATTTAGACTCCATCTCAACTAATAGCTGGTCATAAAGTTATAAAGAACTGAGGTTCCAGCTACTAGGAGATATAGGTAGAAGTATCATGATTTGAAATTGATCCTCGGCAAAAATGCTAGACCCTAACTGAAAAATGACTAAAGCAAAAAGGGCTGAGGAATAACTCAAGTGAGAGCACCTGTCTAGCAAGCTCAAGGTCCTGGGTTCAAACATTAGTTCCACTAAAAAAGATAAAAAATAGAACCCTAGTTCTGCCACAAATGTAAATATATATAAGTGATATATAATAAGAAATAAAATAAAATTGTCCTCAGAACATAAGAGACACTCAATGCAATTTAAATGATAAAATTATTGTGTTAAAATTTTAATATTTATATTTAAAAATTTTGAACCTTTATAGATATTTTAATCATTGGATTCAGGTTCATATAATCAGATTAATCAAAATCTCTGATCAGTGATCCTTAGATCAGTTGATACTTTAAAAAAATTATTTAAATAGTTTTTTAAAAATCATGTATTGCCAGGCACCGATGGCTCACACCTATCATCCTAGTTATTCACGCTGAAATCTAAGGATCTAAGTTCAAAGCCAGCCTGGGCAGGAAAGTCCATGAGACTCTCTCTTATCTCCAACTAACCATCAAAAAGCCAGAAGAGAAGCTGTGGCTCAAGTGGTAGCAATCTGTTCTTGAGCAAAAAGCTCAGTGGCAGCTTCTAGGCTGTGAGTTCCCCATTCGGCCTGCTCAAGGCCCTGGACTTTATCCCTAGCATGGTAAAAATCAATCGAATTAATTGTCATAAACACTGAGAAAGCAGAACCTAGAACACAATCAGCTGCCCAATCTGTCCTCCCCTTAACCCTCCCGCCTCGCCCTATCTGTGATCATCTTTAGAACTGCACTCATCACTGGGCAGGGAAAGGGGAGATGGGGGAGGGGAGTCAAGCAAGCTTGACTTGCTTAAGCCTACTGGAGTTGCCTGGGAGCTCTGGAGCTGTTACATCCCTCAGCCTGAGTGACGCGCTGATATTGGGGAGGTAAGGGAGGAAAGACAGGCACCTATCCCTCCTAAATGTGGCAGCTCCTATTTAGCCAAGGGAAATTTGTTGGCAGCCAATACAGCTGCTGGGGTGGTGGGGGGTTCTGTGCATTGAAACAGGAAGAGGGTCTCTGGGCATGTCCCGAAGCCTTGCTTCCCCTTTAGGTGGCTTAATCAAGATTTGTTTGTCTTCCTTAAAATTACATGTGAATGTCCATGTGCGTATGGATGTGTATGATCCCATTGTTTATACCTTTCTAGACATTGTTATATCGTTCAAACTTAAGTTTTGGAGGCAGTATTAGGATTTGAACTCAGAACCCTGAGCTTTTGGGCAAGTGGCTCTACCACTGGAGCCATTCATGCCTCCAGCTCTCAGTTTTGTTTTGATTCATGTACAGCATGTTCATGTTTCATCATGTGAATATACCGC
The DNA here is from genome assembly GCF_031878675.1 of Megascapheus bottae. NCBI lineage: Eukaryota > Metazoa > Chordata > Mammalia > Rodentia > Geomyidae > Megascapheus > Megascapheus bottae. Next base: position 68,759,643 of record NC_143513.1, on the reverse strand, counting down.
ACATCATTCACCCATTCTCTCACTGATGGTCTTTGTACTTGTTTCTAGTTTTTTATTTTTATTTTTTACTTTATTTTATTGTCAGAGTAATGTATAGAGGGTTATAGGTACATTTGTCAGGTAATGAGTGCATTACTTCTTGAACATTGATACCCCTTCTCGTGTTTTTGTCCTCCTTTCCTTCCTCCCACCCCCTCCCAATCACGTTGTTTCCAGGTTTTTTAATGTTGATAAACAGTCCTTGAATGTATCTTGTGTAGAATAACTGCAAGATCTTCTTGGGTTTATTTCTGAGTTAGGAATAGCTAGATCATAGTATAAACTTCAGAAGATAGTGTAAAATTATTTTCAAAGGCGATTTCACTAATTCACCTGCTCATAAAGAATGTACAAGAGGGGCTGGGAGTTTGGCCTAGTGGTAGAGTGCTTGTCTAGCATGCACTCAGTACCACACATCCATAGAAAAAGCCAGAAATGGTGTTGTCACTCAAGTGGCAGAGCCCTAGCCTTGAAAAAGCTCAAGGACAAGCCCTGAGTTCAAGGCCCAGGACTGGCAAATAAATGAATGTACAAGACACACTGCCATCCACTTTCCTTACAACTTTTTGAATTTCATAAGTTGAATGGTGTGAAAAGACATCATATCCAAGTGCCAGTGGCTCACCTATGAAATACTAGTTTCTCAGGAGGCTGAGATCTGAGGATGGAAGTTCAAAGCCAGCCCAGGTAGATAAACCTAAGACTCTTATCTTCAATAAACCAGCAAAAGGCCAGAAGAAGAAGTATGGCTCAAGTGGTAGAGCACCAGCCGCAAAAACAAATCAAGCAAGTACATGAAGCCATGAGATCAAGCCTCAGTCCTGGCACAAAAGTAAATAAAATACATCTCATTGAAGTCTTATGTATGTCACAATATCACTAGCCATCCCTTCATAAGTTTATCAGCTGTTTAACATGAATAATTTGCCTGCGTATTTTCTCCACTCTTCCATTGGGTTTTATTTATACTTTCCTCATCGATATGTAGTTCTTCATACACCCTTTGTCGTGTGTGTGTGTGTGTGTGTGTGTGTGTGTGTGTGTGTGTCTGTGAATATTGTGGGTATCTCCTACCTAATAACTTTTCTTACTTTCTTCCTGATGACTCTTAATGAACTAAGCTCTTGATTTAATTACAATCACAGTATCATTCCTTTATAAATGGTTCTTGTTTAAGAAACTCCCCCCATCCCCCCCAAAAAGAAAACCTCAAAAACAATCTCAATCTGAGGGCAGAGACCATCTATGGAATCAGGACACAGGCAGATCACAGAGACAAGCATTGCTGTGCCTATGAAGGCACCTGTCCTCCAGAGACCCTGTCTAGCCAGCATGAGTGACCAGCTGGCTGGCTGGTAGGTGTGTTCTGGTTACAGAACTAGATATATCATGCTATTAAATCTGGGTGCTATTAAAAATTCTAATCAGAGACTGTAATTAACTTTCCTTGCTCTGATGCTCACGCACTAAGCAACCTTCTGATTATAATTTGGCTTCTCATATATCTTGCCTACCGGGAAAGAATGTACTGAGAATGCACTGTTCAGGACGACGTGAGGCTCCAATCCATTAAACAGTTACATGCCATGATGTAAATTAATAAATTTGTATTCTGATTTTATCATTTGCCTCATCTGGGCTCCGAGGACGTGAGTCAGCCTCGCCGGGTCTCATCAACACAGACCCCGAGAGCAGCAAGCTTCTCCGGTGTTGAGAATGAAGAACAAGACCCAGACCTAAGTGAAATCACCAAGATAACATTACCTCAGAGGCCCAGAGACCCTCAGCCTGATCAAGAAGGCTTTCCCATGTGTCACGAGACATAGGCAGGGATTAGCATTGACTTTTGACATTACAAAGAACTGCATATTCAAAACCATGGTTTGGTTCTATTCAGGTGGAAGCAAAGAATAGACGATGATCAGGAGGCTCCTATTGAATATTTATTGGCTTATAAGGACACACCAGATGCTGCATAGATCCTAAGCAGAAGGTTAAGATTTACAGACATGTTTGAAAAAGCAAAAAAAAAATTAAATAAGTAAATAAATAAAACAAAAACAAAACAAAACAAAAAAGGGAGAGTCGACAGATGGTACATGCTAAGGAGAGATGGACCAAGAGGCCTGTGACTGATGAATTCGTGCTCTCCAGAGTACCCAGGGTCCAGGATGCAAAATAGAATGTTAAGTTTTAAGGGGGGGAGGACTTGGGGGAAGAGAAGAAAGCACAAGATATACTAGAGCATAAGCAGGAATGTGCTGAGGCCCTGAGAATATCCAGAGCAGAGGGGAGGCCAGCCTGATGGTTTATGACCTGTGTGGTGAGGGCAAAATCTTTGAAGTGAGTTCAAAAAGCAAAGTGGAGAAGAGTCTATCAGGATACAAAGGACTAAGTGAGGAATTCTGCAATCCAGGCCACCACTACTGCTGAGATCCTGGGTAAGCATCAACTACCTTGCCACGAATCCCCTTCCAGGCTCTCAGGAACACGGAACAAGAAGGGGGAAAGTGCTAGGAACTATGGAGTCTAGCAATTCTGAGCCTAGTGATGGGAAGAGAGCTTCTATGTAATATTCTGGCCAAAAAAAAATGAGGAAGGGGAGGGCAATACTGATGACCCTACAGGATTTGTTGCAAAAACAAAAACAAAAAAACATGAAACATGTTTCTCAGCTGCCCTGGCTAGCTACAAGTTGGCTGGAGGAAGAGAATCTCTTGAGACCAGGCATTCCAGGCCAGCCTGGACAGCCTTATAAGACCTTGTCTCAAAAAAGAAGAATATGGAGGGAGGAAGAGAGCAAAGAAAAAAGCATGTTCTGGAAGGAAAGAAATTAAAGCTTTGAATCTTCTTTGAGACCCAACTAAAGCCCAGAATGTCCCATGGGTCCCCACCAGGGGACCTGGCTTGGCTAGACATGGAAGACATGTTCTCAAAGTGAAGTAGAAAGATGCTGCCGGGAAAGGATGACCCTGAGAATAGCCTGTCCAACCAGCCATGTGCAAGGAGAGGCACGACAAAAGTTCAGCGGAACAGCAGGACCAGAGAATGCTGGTAGACGTGTTCCTCGCACATGCCCCACCAGAAGTGCGGCTGGAAGGGGCCTGGCTGGGCTCTCGATCACTCAGAGGGTTGTGACTCCCAAGTGAAGAAATGAACTCCTTTACTAGTGCCCTGGTCTAGTAGAGGTTGTCCCGCACATGCTCCATGATGGTCTTCAGTCCCAGCCAGGTCTCCTCTGCGGTGGGGATGATCTGATTGGCTGGCAGAAGAAAACCGTAATGCCCAGTGTCTCTCAACTCAAATGTGAATGAGTACTTGATGCCATTGTCATAAGCCCAGTCAATGGTGCTCCCACTAGCTGGATCTGCAAGAAAAAAGAGTGACCATTATTGAAGTGTGGTTGCCTTTAGGCCTCAGAAAAAGCCATAGCTCTATCTACCTGGGATTCTTTGGGAGTGTAAAGTGATCTCTGCAAGCCATCGCCTCTGTAATATACATGCCCAAAGGACACATTGGCTCCATCCAATAGGCCTTAGGTCAATACACCGTGAGTGTGTGTACTCATCTCAAACTAAGAGACTTGAAATTCTCCCATTTTGTCCCTAATTCATTGCAATCCCTCAGGCTACTGAAAACTAATCTCATAAACACAGCGTATGGTAAGCACTTCCAACAGAGCCCAAGAACCCTCATCTCCTGCACATCACACCTCGCCAACACAGGGCTGGCCCTATCTTGTAACTAACAAGCCAAAATGGAGTGTCATGAAAAACTTTGGGGTTCTGCCTTGCCCTCTGTTGGGTCACTCGCTCTGGAGAAAGCCAGCTACAGTGTTGTAAGGATACTCAAATAGTCCAATAAGGAGACTGATGTGAAGAACTTTGACTTCCTGCCAATAATCAGCATTAACTCACCAGACAGTCCTCACCCCCACCCCCATCTGAGTAAGCCATACTCTATAAATACTCTCTTCAGCCCAGTAACCCTGGGGTTCACTAAAGTCCTGGAAGACATCCTGACCCCAACCCCAGGGGACTTTGGGCCACAGCCACCCAGTTAAGTGTCTCTTGACTTCCTGAACCCTACAGAGTATATAAGGAAATAAATATTTATTGTGTTAAGCTGCTAAGTTTCAAAACTTTTTTACATAGCAGGAGATAACTGATTTACAGAGCAAAGGAAATACATTCCTTAAGAATCCCTTGGCCAAAAGGCTTGAGAAGGGCAGGAGGCCTATTTTTCTGCTTCTTCCCAGTCAAATTCTACTTCTTCTCAGGCAAAATTGGTTAAAAGTGAGCAACGTTTGCTGATCTTGCATGGTAAAATAATGTCAATAGTTGCTATTATTTAGCACTTAAGTAATGCTGAACATTGTATTTTAAAAGTTTATATTTATGCCTTCACTGTCTTTTCCAACTTTGAGGAAGACATTACTGTCCTTGCTTTACGGATGAGGAAACACAGAATGAAAATGGATTATTTGTCTAGGAACTTACAGGTGGAAATGACCATGCTGGAACCTAAACCTGGGTGGACCTGGATTTCTTTGGTCTAGAAGTATTATACAGACTGAACATAAATTTAGGTATTACCAACCCCAAAAACAATCCAACAACATCACAGGGAGTTTAACTTGTCCCACCATCTCCTTTCCTCTCAGAGTACTGTCTATATTAACATGTATGTTCAAAAGACAAGTCTTTTCACCTTTTCCTTATTTCTGGGAAACTTCTCTCAGAAAATAACTCTTGGTGTTTCCACCAAGATTTTTCCATGAGGTTCTGCTGTTCCCTGAGATTTTTCTGTCATTTCCACAGCCTCTCTCTACCCAACCCAAACACACAGTGCTACTTTAACTTTCTTTTTATGTCAAGCTCAAGTGATTCTGGAAGACAGAAGATTAAAGTGATCAAGTTCATGAACTTTAAGTCCCTGCTCAATGTCCACCTATCCTAAAGAAAAAAAATGGCTCTGTGGGTCAAAGTGCTATAGTACTAAAGCTCCAGGGACAGTGCCTGAATCTTGAGTTTAAGCTCCACAACCGACTAAAAAATTAACAAGCAAACAATTATAACATATTTTTCAAAAACATATTTTTGTTTCAAACAAACAAAGCCTAGGCTGAAATCTAGGATTTGCTAGGTAGGCACTCTACCACTTAAAGCCATATTTCCCAGCCCTTCCTGCTTTAATTATTTGTTTGTTTGTTTTTTAAATAAAATCTCGTGGTTTCGGGCCGGGAGTTTGGCCTAGTGGTAGAGTGCTTGCCTAGCATGCACGAAGACCTGGGTTCAATTCCTCGGCACCGGCACCACATACATAGAAAAAAAAGAAATGCCAGAAGTGGTGCTAAAGATCAAGTGGTAGAGCTCTAGCCTTGAGAAAGTCCAAGGACAGTGCTCAGACCCTGAGCTTAAGCCAGGACTGGCAAAAAAAAAAAAAAAAATGGAGATGAAACCTCATCTCAATAAAAAGCTGAATGTAGCCTGTAATCCCAATTACTTGGAAAGCATAAATAAGAGGATTGTTGCTTAGGCTGGTGTAGACAAAACCACAAAACCACGAGGTTTTTTTTTTTCTATGTATGTGGTACCGAGGAATCGAACCCGGGTCTTCGTGCATGCTAGGCAAGCACTCTACCACTAGGCCAAACTCCCGGCCCTCCATTTATTTTTTAAATCTAGGCTCACTTTGAACCTTGATGCTCCAGATATCCAATTCCAAGTAGCTGGGATTCTAGGCATGAATCACCATGCCTAAGCAAAAAGTACACTGTTCTGAGCACTGTATTTCCCAACGAGCAACCGAATGGTACTCCCTATTAGCCCATCTTGAGTTACCTCATTCATCCAAGGACAGCCTAGTACTTTATTGTCTGAATGCAGGACCCTCCAGATTGGCTTTAGATGCTCCCAGTCTTTCCTGATGATAAGTAATATTGTCGCAAACCTCTTTCATACTCATGATTCATACATGAGTCAAATGAGCCCACATCTAAACCCTTCGTGGACCAGAATGAGTAAAGAACCAGTTGCTAAAGGCAGTTGACCTGAAAGCAATCCAAGCAACCACTGATGGTCTGTCAGAAAGAAGAAGACATAAAAAGCCTAAAAAGCTGATGCAAGAAGAAAAGAGAGAAAAGAACAAGCTTAGAAATTAAATGGAAGTGATATTTCCAATTACACTGGAATTAACATTCCAGATGATAAATTTAGAATAACAATTATATTTTCTTTTAGAAGTGTGAATATTTGAGGCCGGGAGTTTGGCCTAGTGGTAGAGTGCTTGCCTAACATGCACGAAGACCCACATGCAATTCCTCAGCACCACATACATTGAAAAAAGCTGAAAGTGCCGCAGTGGCTCAAGTGGTAGAGCTCTGGCCTTGAGAAAAAGTCCAAGGACAGTGCTCAAGCCAGGACTGGCAAAAAAAAAAAAGGCAGTAAAGCATGAAGTCCATTTTAGAATTCGTTTCACTGAAACGGTTCATCTAAGAAGAAAAGATAAATATCAACTGTATCCATAGTACATGGCAGAACCCTTTAAGGTTAGATAGTATGATCATACAAACCAAAACACCTTTTTGTGTTTTGGAAAAACCTATCAAAAATACAGAAGATGGGCTTTGCCAGCAGGAGGAAACTGAGGGCTTCTAGACAGACCCTCCAAGAGAGCCTTCCCCTCTCCCGTGGGAGGCATCTGGTGAGTGTCCCTTGATTTATCACAGCTCAGGCTGAGAAGAATTTGTTTGATGTGGGAGTACAGGTCATTCTTTGACTCCAAACAGGGGCCCAAGTGACCCTCACAGATCTTGGGAGGGGCCTGCTCCCAGGACCCCGGCAAGCCCCCACGGCTCCAGGATTGATTAATCAAGTAGAAAAGATGGAGAAAGTCTCAGAATGTGCCTCTGAAAAGCTCCCATTTCACAGCATCCATAACAATAAGCCATGAATGAATAATTAATAGTTGCTGCAATTAGCAACACAAATGCCAGCACCATGCTAACTGCTTGATGCAGCTCTGTGGCCTGTGAAGCAGAAGAAGGTGCTGAGATGGAGCAAGTGGAGACTGCAGCATCTTCCCAGAAGACAGGGCTGAAGGGAAAGCTAGGGAGACAGTGGGGAGGATCTGAGTTCCAGGACTGAGCAGGGAAACACCAGCAAATCTGCAGTCTCTGGAGGGACCAACATTTAGAACACTAAAAGAGAAGGCTCTGGAGAGGGGGACACTCCCTTAAAAGGGCTTAGAATTGTGCTTTATGATTTTTTTCCCCAACAGAAGCATTAGGAGACCGATTCCCAAAAGAAGGGATGTGAATTGCTCTGATGAAAAGTTTCATCAAGGAATCAAAACAAAAGTATTGCCTCAAAATGAGGCTATAGGAATTGAGCTCAAAGCCTAGGCTATAATCCCAGCACTTGAGAGGCTGAGGCAGGAGAACTAAGAGTTTGGAGCCAGCCTGCTCTACAAGATCCTGTTTGAGGCCGGGAGTTTGGCCTAGTGGTAGAGTGCTTGCCTAGCATGCACGACGACCCAGGTTCGATTCCTCGGTACCACATACATAGAAAAAAGCCGGAAGTGGTGCTGAGGCTCAAGTGGTAGAGCTCTAGCCTTGAGAAAGTCCAAGGACAGTGCTCAGGCCCTGAGCTCAAGCCCAGGACTGGCAAAAAAAAAAAAAGATCCTGTTTGAAAAAAAGAAAAACCATTTGGGGCTTTCTAGATGAGAAAGGACCCCCTAAATCCTCCTTGTTCGTTTCTGATAGGAAAATAGACCCTCCACTTGCCCTACTACCACTATGAGTAATCTGCCATGGCAAAAACGGTTCCCTTGGAAAATAGGAGGATGGGCTTGCTAAATCTCTAGGTAAACTATGTCAAGATCCTTAATGCAATATGAAGAATGCAGCTTCTACCCAGCTGACAGGACATAACTCATAAGGGCACATGATAAATAGCTCGAGCGCAGAGAGGACGCTGGTGAAGACAACTGCCTGCTGCAGTTAGTGCCACACAGGTTAGACATAAATTTAGTCTATTACTAACCACAGAAACAATCAGACAACATCACAGAGGGTGTAACTTGCCCCTCCAAGCACTGTTTAAAAGTCTTGGAGCACTGTCTAAAGAATCTCTCTCTCTCTCTCTCTCTCTCTCTCTCTCTCTCTTGCTCTCTCTCACACACACACACACACACACACACACACTCATACAGAGGAAGTACTCACAGACGGTGGTACAGACTGGGCCCACTTGGTACTTGGTGCCTGACAGGGAAGCCAGGGCTTCAGCGGCTTTCCTGGCCACATCATCCTAGGAAGGAAGCACCAGAGTGAGAAAGGACAGACCCACGGTCCTGACCCCGAAGAGAAATGTCCGATCCCAGAGCATGAGGGAAGGCCAAGTTATGTTCAAGTGGAAACCCTAGAATGGAGAAAGTCAGAAACCAGTCCCCACTAGCCAGGAGCCTGGGTGGGGCTTCCTCTGCCTGAGGATTGTGGGCTGGCTGTGGCCTATGCTATGTCACCCTGCTGATCTCAGCCCCATCCTCACCAGCCCTCCCCATTCTGAGGTGACTCATTGGATATGATACTGGACTCCTATAGGCAATGGCCTTCACTCCTTCCTTGACCAGAGCCAGGGCACCTCCCTGGGAATGCTATGGTGCCAGGCCTAGCCATTAGCAAACCATAGACACACAACATGCTCTAGTCAGGAAAATAAGTGAGATAGCCCTGTAGGATCAGTTAGGTTTGTTGTTGTTGTTGTAGTTGTCTTGGGTTTTTATACTGGTCCTGGGGCTTGAACACAGGGCCTGGGCGCTGTCCCCGAGATTGTGTGCTCAAGGCTAGCACTCTACCACTTAAGCTACAGTTCTACTTCCAGCTTTTGGGGGTAATATAGAGGTAAGGGTCTCACAGACTTCCCTGCCTGGGATGGTTTTTGAACTGTGATCCTCAGATCTCAGTAGCTAAGAGTGTGCCACAGGCCCCTGACTGCTAGCACAGTTCTTGGAACGCATAAGAAACATAAAAATAAGAGGGACTATCTTCCCCCTTCCAGAGCAGTTCTGAGAACACATCTCAAAGGGCAGGGAGGAAAGTGCAGGCCCTTAATGACACCTACTCAGACTACTACACTTGCTCTTAAGCTGTAGTTGGCCACCAGCACTTCAAGGTCCAGAAACCTTCCAGGGCTGCCGTCACTTACCAGCTCCTCAGCATCCGGGGCCTTCTTGATAGAGTACCCATAGGGATACATCAGCAGCTGAGAGTAGCTATGCAGGTCGATGAAACATTTGAAATTCCCATGCTTCTGAATGAAATCTACCACTGATTTCACTTCCACTTCAGAATTGGCATGGGGACCGTGATATGTTTCAGAACAAGGGTTGTCACTGGTTCCTGCTCCTGTTGGGGAAAGCCAACCAGAAACAGTGACCCATAGGCCAAGAAGACAGAAATGAGGACACTCAATCCCTAACAGAGCTGAGGTGGGAATAGACAGACCCGCAGATGTCCCATAAGAATCTACCAAGATGTGCAGCCTGGGAGAGGGTGGTCAGGGAGGGAAGACAGGCCTGTGGAAGCTACCACAGCTCACAAAGAAAATTGTTGGAACTTCTTTAAATGGATAGAGTTGACCTTATATTGTGCCAATAGCTGTTGTCATACATAATTAATATCATACTTGAGGATGAGTTGTAATTAATATGTGTGCTAGATAATTAATATGAATACCAATAAATAATGCAAATGACTCCATTTATTCTAGTGTCAACTTCTTCTCTTGGTTCAGATTCTAATGGCCAACCACTGCCAAAAATAATCTATTGTGGCTAAAATTTCTTGCTTCTTTGACAAGCATTTAGAAATATTGCTTTAAGCATGAGTTCCCCATACAGCTCCCTGCAGGGTGTGTGTGTGGGGTGTGTGTGTGTGTGTGTGTGTGTGTGTGTGTGTGTGTGTGTGTGTGTTTGCAACCACTCCAGTTGTGGGAATATCTGCCTTGACTTTGACAACCTCAGGTCCCACAGTCCTATCAGCTCCTTTCCTATGATGATTATTCCATTCCCACAATGATTTTTGTGGCATTTCTATGCAACAGGAGATGGGAACATGCAAGAGGGAGGTGGTGCCAAGGTGGGGGGATGAAGAGAGGGAAAGTGGGGGGATGAAGAGAGAGGGATGAAGAGGGGGAAGGAGGAAGAATGCAGTCAAGAGTACAATGTAAAATGAACTATGTGGGGCCATGAGTTTGGCCTAGTGGTAGAGTGCTTGCCTAGCATGCACAAATACCTGGGTTCGATTCCTCGGTACCACACACATAGAAAAAAGCTAGAAGTGGTGTTGAGGCTCAAGTGGTAGAGCTCTAGCCTTGAGAAAACCCAAGGAACAGTGCTCAGGCCCTGAGCCCAAGCCCAGGACTGGCAAAAAAAAAAAATGAACTATGTAACTTGTGAGTAGGGACAGGAGGAAAAAACTAAGAACAAGGGAAGGGGTGACAATGTTCAAAAATAAATGTAATCTTTACCTGGCTTATATAGCTATAACACCTTTATATAACACCTCTGTATAACTGTAACACCTTTATAATAACAATGAAAATTTTAAAAAGAATTTGTTGTATAAACCACAAAATCAAGAAAATAAGAGAAGGGGTAGGTTGAAGGGAAGTGAAGGTGTTGAAGGGAAAACACAAATCAAGATGCATTGTATACATAAACTATTTCATTAAATGGCAGAAAAAAATTCAGTACAGATCCTAAAAAAAATCAGAAGAGAGCTGGCATGAAGCCTGGCTTTGATTCCTCAGTACTACAGAAAAGGCCAGAAGTAGTGCTGTCGCTGTAGAGTGCTAACCTTGAGCATAAGAAACTCAGGGACAGTGCCCAGGCCTTGAGTTCAAGCCCCAGGACTGGCAAAAGAGGAAGAAAGCAAGGAAGGAAGGAAGGAAGAAAGAAAGAATAAGGAAATTATCTAAATGAACTCCAAGAAATGGTAACAAGAGGTTTTTTAGTGTACTGTCTGCAATTATTTTCTTTCTATCCTTCCTTTGGTTTATTCCCTGTTGTCAATGTTTTTTTTTTTAAATTTCTGTACCCTTGTCTTGTATATAAATTCATCTGATTTTGGAAAGAGAAGTGGAAATCACAGAAATGGTGGGACAAAGGTGATACTCACTAGACATTATGTTTGAAATGAACTTTACAGCTTATGGGGAAGAGAGTCAGGGAGAAAGTGGGAGAAAATGAGCAATGTACTCATTACTTTGCTTATGTAACTGTAACTCCTTTACTATAAATTTTCTTTTAAAAAAGAGTGCAGAAAGGATGCTGAAAGAGGTAACATTGATAGATGAACTATATTCATAAGCTGTTTTTGTTGAATGGAAACTCCTTTGTAGAACTACTTAAAGAAAATAAAAGTATTCCAAAATAAATCTGGGTGTGATGGCTTACACCTGTAATCCAAGATGCTCAGGAGTCTAAGATTAACCTGAACAAAAAGTTTGTGAGACTTCATCTCAAACGATAAAAAGCGGGGCACCATGGCAATTGGCTGCTGACTCCTAACGTGGGAAGAGTTGTAAACAGAAGGACAGCTGTCTGGGCCAGCCATGTTAAATAGTGAGACCTCTTCACAAAATAACAAAAGCAAAAATGTCCGGGGGGCATGGATTAAGTAATAGAGTGCCTAGATCCTGAGTTGAAACTCCAGTACTACCAAAAAAATAGACCAAAAAGAAAAGAAAAAATCAGCATGATTATAAGCACAGTGCAAAGACTCTCTGTCCCACCATTGTCTCAGGAGGACAGGAAATAATGAACTTTTCTATTTCAAAATTATAGTAATATATTTTTTCCAGTCCTAGAACTTGAACTCAGGGCCTGGGCACTGTCCTTGAGCTTTCTCAAGGTTAGCATTCTGCCACTTGAGCCACAGCACCACTTCCAGCTTTTTCTGTGTATGTTTCACTGAGAAATCGAACCTAGGGCTTAGTGCATGCCAGACAAGCACTCTACTGCTAGGCCATACTCCCAACCTAATGTTTTCTTCAAGAAAAGTGATAAACATAGAGAGCCTAAGACCTGCACATACCTCTCTCATGAATGGAGCAATGAGACTTGTGTGGATGCTGGCTTTGTACCCCCAAGCTCAGGGCACAGTTGGACAGGTTTGTTCAATGTTGTTGCCCACCTACCTGCAAAGCTAGCATTCCAGTTTCGGTTTGGGTCAGTACCTATGCAGCGGCTTCCAGGGTTCAGGGACCGAGTCTTCCTCCAAAATCGGTTCTGAAAATGTCACCAAACACCCAGAGTTAGGTCACACTATAAGAGTGGTGAATGGTTTCCCTAGGGAATAAGATGGAGGTGACCACAAAGGAGGACTGAGCTGCTTGTGACCCTGCCTGGGCCCTCTCCTCACTACCTACACAGCCTGCTCTCATATCCCAGACCAAGGAAGGTTTAAGGCAGACACTGCCATCCAGTTGAGAGTGGTGGCTCAAGCTTGTCAACTTAGCTACTTGATAAATGGGAATGGAGGGTGGAGTGTGAAGGTTCAAGGCCAGCCCAGGCATCAAACCTTTGGGAGACTCCATCTCTATCAAAGGCTAGGCATAGTGGCACATGCTTGTTATTCCAGCTGCAGAGACAAGGTACAATAGTGTGTTTCTGTCATCTTCAGCAATACAGGGAAGCATAAGCAGGAGGCTCATGTCTAGGCCTGGCCCGGGTCAGACCCTAACTTGAAAATAACCAATGCAAAAGGCCTGGTGGCATGGCTCAAGTGACAGAGAACCTGCCTAGGAAGTACAAGGTCTTGAGTTCAAGCCTCAAGACTTTCAAGAAAGAAAAAAGGAGAAAGAGACAAAGAATGGACTCCTCCAAATTGCACTGCTGAAAAACTTTGCATGCAAGTTGAGTCCGAGCTGGTCCCAATTGCATCTTCTGAAGAACTTGTGGCCTCTACAGAAGTGAGATTGATAGTCCTTTACACTGATGATTACCAGTACCACAGAGGTACACAGTGCCTATTCTATTCTTGCCTAAATAACTCCATCTGAATTCAGTCAAAAGCTCAACTAGGGAATAAGGAAACAAATTAAATGGCACAACAAAGAAGCGATCAGCCAAATTCAAAATGTGAAACATTATACAAGACATTATTTGCTTTCCCCAGCAAATGAATGGCATTGGAAAAGGAAGTGTGGGGCTGCTGCTGCTGCTGAGTAAGAGAGGCAGCAGAGACACAGCCACCAGATGCAGCATGCAGACCTTGCCTACTTCAACACATTGACTCCTGAGAGACATTTTTAAGACAATTGGGGGTGTTGGATGCTATTAAAGAACTTTCATTCCTTTTTCAAATTGGGTCAGTGGGGTAGGGGGTTTGGAGCTTTTTATTATTATTATTATTATTATCATCATGATAGTCAGCTAGTGATGCATGCTTAGGTAGTTGTGGGGAATGAACATGTGTAGGATTTGCTTTGAAATACTTCAAAGAGAAAATCATGTAGGAGAGAAAATGATAAATAAACAGTTGGCAAAATGTTGATAATTATTCAAGACCCATGATGGAGAGTTCCTCAGACTATTCTCTCTAGACAAAATGAATCAACAAAGTAGTCTCTGGTGACTCTCCGTGCTGGGAATGATGAGAAAATGAAATCCTCACAAAGCTTATAATATTGTGTAGGTAGAGGTTCTCTCCCAAGCACTAGCAAAGCAGGAACATCACAAAGCCAGTTTCAGTTCTACCTCACCCAAGCAGGCTTACTCACTTGGGTGTGTGTATACACATATCCATCAGGATTGGCCACAGGCAGCAAGAAAATATCCACTTTCTCCAAGACGGAGGTGATAGCTGGATCCTTCTGGTAATCAGATACAATCTAAGCAGAAACAAGATGCTTTCAGTCAAGCTGTAGCAGGCTTGGTTGCTAGGTCTAACCTATGTCTTTCCAGGACACCCAGTTTTTAGAAAGGATGCCCCAGAAAAACCTCCACTGTTGAAAGCATCCCAGGACTCAACACCCATCTCCTGAGAAGCATGGTTTTCTGCAAAGCCCTCTGAGCCCCTCAAAATCCAGGGACAAGACTTATGATTGTGCCAATTGCAATGAGACCAGGGACATTTGCCTTCTTCTTGTTTCCTAGGAAAGAGTTCTCTGCGCGCTATTCTTCCCTCTCATTGCTGGCTTGAAACAGACCTAGAAGTTGCTAGACCCTGAGGACTTGTGGGGTTGGAGGGTTGAAGGCAAAGCTATTCTGATTTTGGTGTGTAGGGCTGCTTTGCTCCCTACAGAGCTCACTGCAACTCAGTGCTTCAGACCCACTTTTGCTGTGCATTAGCTTAATCACGGCCACTTTGTCACTTAGCCACGGTGGGCTGACCAAAGGAAGGGCTTTGACCATTTACTTGTCACATCTGAAGAGTCCCCAGCTTACTGGGGTCCAAGGCCCCATTCTTTGCAATTTCTCATCCCATCCCTTACACCCAGCCATAGGACTCCTCTGCTCTACAAGGAGTCCTTTGGCCCCAAATTCCAAAGTGACATGACCTTCCTTGCCGTCCAGATGGCAGTAGCCGGTGAGATCCACTCTCGGGAATGGATGCCTGCATTCAGCCAAATGGCTGGCCGCTTCTTGCCTCCTCCCGTGCTGAACTGCAGAAGAGAAGAGACCAGAAAATGACCTGCCTGCCTGCGTTTCCACTCACCTCTCCTCTCCCCAGCTCGCTCCTATTCATTTAATTCATTTAAGATAATTCAGAGACCAAATGTTCCTGAGGGCCCCATCTATTTATCAGGCTTAGCCGTGACCAGGAAGCTTAATTGGTTGGTTGCAGCTCCAGGAAGCCTGAAACTCTCTAGCACTGGGAGCAAATTGGGAAGGAAAACCAATTGTTACTGTGGATTAGAATGCTGGTGCCATTAGAGATAATCGTATGTCTCTGAAAGGCCTCAAATAGTATCCCAACAGAGACACACATAAGGGTGTGTAAACCAGGCTGCTGGGTTGATGCAATAAATGAATTCAGTTTTAAATTAGGAAGAAAAGGGCGGCTCACTGTAGCTCTTTGTAAATGGTGGTAATGAATTCTGCCTCCTGCTTTTGCTATAGTGTTTGGGCCCCTTAGGTCAGAGCTTGTTGTTAATGAAACCAGGGTCTCCATCAGATGGGCAAATAATCTAAATGTAATTATTTTAAAGCAACCAGCTCAGTGGTAGTGAATTCTTTTTTTTTTTTTCCAGTCATGGGGCTTGAACTCAGGGCCTGAGCACTGTCCTTGGGCTTTCCTCAAGGTTAGAGCTCTATCACTTGAACCACAGGACCACTTCCAGCTTTTTCTATGTATGTGGTGTCGAGGAGTGCTAGGCAAGCACTCTACCACTAGGCCAAACTCCCGGCCATGGGTTCGGTGAATTCTCAAGGCATCAATGGTTCTGTGGTATATGCCCAGGTTCCTTTTGATTTGTTCAGCTGGGCTTGTTTATGTAACTTATGTCATTGTTATCATTCTCTATCTCCTTTGTTGGTAACAGACCTGAATCTGTTAGAAATATCTGAAAATGAAGCTTCATGCAGCCAAGGACCAGAGGCTGGGTATAATATTACAACAACCTTAAAATTCATTCCTAAATAGCTTTTGAAAGTAAGTAGAATAAGGGTCATAGGTCTATTCACCCTTTCCTTGCTTGAGACTGAAGGCAAGACTGGCTTTCTAGAACATTCTGGAATACTAGCCATCTCCCCTCCGATCCTGTCCTTCAGCCAAAACACAGAATGGAAGTGTTCCTTCTCACTGTCCCTCATTGAAAAATGAACCTCTGTCATTCCCAGAGCAAGTAAGAAAATGATCACTATTTCTTTCAGTGGTATAACAGGTGGATCCTTCTTGGACTCAAGGAACCAGAAGCCTACGTTCAGTCAGGACCTTACAAAGGCCTAGAGCCTCACCTTTAGGACGTACATCGGCCTCTTTTCAAATGTCTGCCCAATCTTCACTCTTTTTGCCAGGTCTGGAAAATCTGTAGCGATGCTATCCATCTCATGGTAAATCTGAAGCCAAAAATAGTAAACTCAAGGACATTTTTAATTTTGTAAGTTTTTTTTTTAGACTAGGACTCGTTACAGACTTGGCTTCAAACTTAGATTCTTCTGCCTCAGCTACTTAAGACCTGAGATTTCAGGTCACTGTGCCTGGTTTAAGGAGAGTTTTTAAAATTGTGTTCAGTTCTGGATAGATATGTGTGAGCTTTATCATGTCAGTCTGAAATGATGTCTTCGTATTGACCACATTATCAGCATGGAATGCTTATTACAAAGAAAGTACCTAAAGAGTCTTCTAGTATAATTTCCTAAATAATAATAATACCTTGCATTTGCCCACAAAATTATAGCTGACTCAACTCAGTAGACTTACACAGATCCCACTACCAAGTGTGGTATTTCTTACATCCTGAGTTGGACAAGAAGAACAATCCCACTAAGCACATTCCTCACCAGCAAAAATAAAGCCCGTGCCATGTATCTAACACCACACAAATAGATGAAATAGATTATTAACACTGTAAAAAAAAAACAAACAATTTTTTGCCAGTCATGGGGCTTGAATTCAGGGCCTGGACACTGTCCTTGGACTTTTTCAAGGCTAGGGCTCTTCCACTTAAGCCACAGTGCCACTTTCAGCTTTTTCTGTTTATGTCGTATGGGGGAATTGAACCTGGGCTTCATGCATGCTAGGCAAGCACTCTACCACTAAGCCATGCTTCCAGCCCAACACTGGAAAATTTTTAAAGAAATCAAAATAGTTACATTCATATATGTTATTAATAATGTCTCCTTCTATGTTTGTGGGCCATCTTGCTTACGATCCCCTATGTTGGGCACCCTACTTTCAAGTGATAAAGACTTGAAAATGGTAAGCATACACTCAATTACTTTCAGGGGGGAAAAAAAGAAAACAAAATTTGATTTAAATAGCTCATCCATTTTCATTTTTCAAGTCATTTGAAGGCCAAAAGAAGGAAATAAATTTGTTTAGTCCTTAAGATTGGATGAAAGAGCTATACACAGAAGGAAAATGTGCAATCAATACAGAATAAAATCAAGCTTAAATGGTTTATAGACTGGCAGTTAATATGACATACTGAACAAAAGCAAACAAATAAGCAAAAATCAACAACAAAAACCCAAGCTCTCAAATATATAGGCAACCAAATAAAGTACAAAAGAAGTGACTTGCAATCAGTTTAAAAGCTCAAAAAGGGGAAATTTTAGATGAGAAAAATGAAGAGAAAACTACCATATTTGAGAACTGAAAATTGCACTAGAAATGGGCAAATCTGGCTTCCAACACACAGCATGGAAACTTTACTCCCACAACCGACTCCCGGAGAGATGAAGAAAATCAAGGTTAGCCATGAAAGGAAAGAGAATCACCTAAGAAAAGTTTAAGTACCAAAGCTATATCCAGATGTGAAGCTCAAAAATCACACTAGCAACTATCACCAGGACACAAACCAAGGTTCTGGAACCAAAATTCTGGCAGAGACAATCATGAAATTCCCTCTAGAGACCTAAGCAAGTGTAAACCATTATGGGCTATGTGCTATGAATACATAGCTGTTTTTAGAGAAAAAAAAATGAGCACAAGAGGAGGCAGCTAGCTCTGAGACATACAGCAAAAGACCTTGAAGGAATAGGAGATAACTGGGAGCCAGGCACCAAAGCCAGGAACACAGGGGTTAGTAAAAGAGAAAATGAGGCTCAGACAGCCAGCAGATGAGGAGATCCACCCCCCCATCCCCCACCCCCCCACACACACATACACCTCTATAATCCTCAGGGGACATTTGCAACTGGTTAGCTCAGCTGGGAAGGATTCCAGGGCCATGGGCTAATGTTATGGGTTCCATGGCGGCATAAGCCTTGAGCTCTGCTTTCCTCCATGGCCCAAGATTGAACTCTTAATTTCACCCATCTGTTTGGCAGATGTATGTCACTGGTCACAAAGATGGATCAATGGGCAGTGTGATTGATTTATCTACAATAAACAAAGCTACTAACACTCATGAGAAGTAAAAATAGTCCATCAGCCTTTGAAATAATCACTCATCATGAAGAACAACTCAAAATATACAACTCATGAAAAGTATTCCAGGAACACTGTTTATATATGAAGAACATTCATTAAGGCAGATGAAGGGAGAAAAACGTGTGTGTGTGTGTGTGTGTGTGTGTGTGTGTATATGCCTATTTGGGGGCTGGAAGTCAGGGCCTGGGTATTTAGCTTGTTCACTTAAGACCAGCACTCTACCACTTGAATCACAGCTCTACTTCTGATTTTTGGTGTGGTTATTGGACATAAGAGTCTCACAGACTTTCCTGCCTGGATTAGTTTTGAACTGTGATCCTCAGATATCAGCCTCTTGAGTAGCTATGATTATGGCTATGAGCCACTGGAACCCAGCTGAGGATATATATTTTGATTTGAGAATGAGTTCCTGAGCTACTAAAACTATCAGCTAGCTAATAAAGTAGACACTGGGGGAGAAGGAGCATAAGAAAATGATGAGCACTTCATGGTACAGTCCCATACTTACAGTCTCTTTTGATTTCTCAAGTCCCTTTTGATTTCTCCCTTTTGATATGAAATTACTCTGTGCCAAGCTTTTCATTCTAAAATTCTGGCATACCCTCAAAGTCATCTATATAAAGTGGTTTCTAACTAAGCACAGTACCAAAATGCATTATGGAACAAATATTATATAAGTTGTCGTGATAAATGAATGGAAATATTTGGTTAACCTTGCAAATAACCACTTGTCTACTTGCCCAGAATAAATAACATCTTATTCCAAGCAAAGGATTATGGGGTGGGGGGAGAAGGTTGAATTACAAAGACTGGAAACGATTGCAATTATTTCATAGCTTTCTTGAGGATGGATGTGGGGGGGCGGAAATGTCCAGTTCACATTTCACTATGCTCTTAGGTGCAGGTGGGAGTTAAACAGCCTGAGGACTGGAAAGGAATGAAAGTTCACATGTGTTAGCCTCTCCGTACCAAGATATTGTACTGAAGTTGGAAGGAGGGAGAGAGGTTACAAAATTCAGGAAGCACTTACGGCATCTAGAGAGTGGTAAGCTCCATAGTTGAAGTTACTCCCACTCCGTTCTTGCCCTTCATTGCGTTGTATTTCTTCATCTTCATCATCTAAAAGAGCCTAAACGTACAGAGACACAACAGGTTGGTGAACTGATCCAGTAAAGATGGAAAGTCTGGCTTTTTTCCTGCTCTATCCCCATATAGGTACCAGCCAAGTTGGCATCTCCCTCACCCACAGAGGAGCCCAAGGGCCAAGGTCAAATATACAAACTAAAGATCAAAGTAGGAGGAAATACAAATTCATAGTGTCTACTTCTCAAAGAACTTCTGATTTTGAGAAGAACATACATTATACTCTCACTGTTTCATAAGGGGTTTGAATCAATTCTGTAGGCTAGAACAAGAGAATATCTGTGCTCATTCCATCTAAGATGACTACCCTCTAACATTCACTGTTCTATGGAAGCAGTCTAGTATATATAAATACTGCAATGCTAATACTCAGGAGGAAAGTCATTATCTTGTATTCTGACCTTCACGATCAGTGTGATGCCGTTTAAGAACTAAACTATCTGGTCATGCACCAGTGACTCAGTGCTCATAGTCCTTGATACTCAGGAGGCTGAGATCTGAGGATCAAGGTTCAAAGCCAGCCTGCACAAAAAAAGGACCTGAGACTCTTATCTCCAATTAACCTCTAGAAAATGGGAAGGGAGGCTTGACTCAAGGGTAGGGCAGTAGCCTTGAGCTGAAGAGCTCAGGGACAGCGCCCAGGCCGATTTCAAGCCCCATACCCACCCATATATATGGGGGGATCAGATTTCTTTCCTCTATCCATAAAGCTTTCCTTCTTGGTGTGCAATTTATATTCCACCATGCAAAACCTGCTTACTCCCTGTAAGGAACATATGTACTATTTGGTTATTCTATGCTATGCAATCTCTAGACGTCAGCCTGCAGCTGGGACCCAGTGCCTCTGAAAAATGCAGTTTGGGAAACCATTCAGAAACAAAGACATTCTTATAACCACTCATACTTTGAAGGTTCCTGGCAGATGCTGTGACATGTGAGGGTGATTACTAAGCCCACAGCTGCTCGCACCATCAGGAAACTTATAGGCCAAATCACCAATTAGTCCATAACCTACCTCGGTGAAGAAGACAACATGAGCCAGACACTATCCAGCTGTTCAGTACTTGCCATGGGGCTGGGTGGTGACATTCTCCCTTTTGAAAAGGGCACTTTTTCTTACTGGTCACCAATACCTTCCCACCCACAACTCTTGCCTCCTAACTTCAAACATAAAAGGAAGAGGCACATCCATAATGTACCAGATACTGTGGAGCATTTTATGTATATTGATTATAGAATCTTCTCAATAAAATACATGAAATGAGTATAACCATTAGTATCTTACTGATGAGGAAATGGAGGTCCCAAAGAGTGAAACTTGTCCAAAGACAAACTAAAAAATCTGAGATTTGAATCCAGATACTGTCATATACATGATCCCTATCTACTGTAACTCACTGTTTCTCTAACACATTACTGTACTTTCATCTGCCTGAAATTTCTTCATCTAGCAAACGGAAAAGGTTTACACCCCTGGTCTGCTCCTGACTGGTGGTGGCTTGCTCCTACACAAGATTGGTATGAAACTGTGATTTACTTACCTGTAGGTTTTCAATGGTCACTGAGTACTCCAAGCCCTGGGATTTCAGGAAGGATTTGACTGGCAGCAGACTTACAGATGGAACCAGGACATCCACAGGCCGGCCAAAGGTAGAAGGAGATTTCCAGACATTGAGCTGAAAAGAATAGAAATCAAACCAGGCTAAAGGATAGTTCAGGTAAAACACACAATCAACTCATTCTTGTACAACCACTACCAGAAGCCAAGGGGATCCCTGAGGGGATCCCTGTTCAAGGGTAAACAGGGACCATTTCACAATTGTATCTAGTCAGATCTCCCCAGCAGGCAATGCCTGGCAGAATCTAAGGAGTAAATCCAGAGCAGCTAGAAGGACGGAGTTCATTACTTCAGCTCCCTGGGCCATCCATTGTGATCTACGTCCCATCTTTCCCTCTCACATGTGATCTTCTCAATGGAGCAGAAATCTTCAGGAACACTAGTAATAACTCCAGTAGTCGAAGACTCTTCTTTCAACAAAGTCAATAAGTTAAGAAGAACCATGTACCTTGAAGTCATGCGAGTTCACTAGCTGAGTCAGTTTGCTGATCTCCTCTCCATTTCTGACATTTATCCTAAAAACTTGGTCCCTGAAGAAAGGATGGGAGAGAGGAGGGAAAAAAAGCAAAAGATGACGGTGAACTTTCAGCTGGCAGATAAACCCCAAACCCACAAACCCAGACAGAACTGGGTCGAATGAGAGGAAATGGTCTAGTCTTTGGTTATAATGTATAGCCATTAAAAATAAGACTATGTGGCAAAAATATGAAAAAGTACTTATGGTTTAACGTGAATGGAAATATTAAGTGAAAGAACAGGACAGAGAATTGTATGTATGCCATGATTGCAAGTATGGAAAAATCAGATGCTCTAGAAGAAAAACAGGCAACAGAAATATACCAAATGCTGACAGTGCTCAAGCTCGGGTCGTGGGATTATGGATGGCTTACTTTTTTTTTCCTCCTTGTATCTGTTTTCTGTAATGTGATCATATTACTTTATAATGAAAAACACATATATATTTTACACAAAGGAATGTTCCTGGGTTGCACACAAAGCT
Source organism: Megascapheus bottae (assembly GCF_031878675.1). NCBI lineage: Eukaryota > Metazoa > Chordata > Mammalia > Rodentia > Geomyidae > Megascapheus > Megascapheus bottae. Next base: position 68,737,736 of record NC_143513.1, on the reverse strand, counting down.
CACTGAAGACATAAAGGAATACTTTTTCCCTGTCAGGGGTGAAGGCTGAAACCTCTGTGCTGGGAAGAACTGGGAAATCAAGCAGACTCTCCATCTTAGGAGGACAGACGCTACCTTCTTCCAGAAGAGAGAAGAAGCTGGGAACTCACAGCCTCCTGCCAGCCCCAGAGCCCAGGACACATGTGCATTCTGAGATGAACTGAATGCAGCCCAGGGTGTGAGGCTGAACTTTGGATCCATTGATACCTGCCAGGTCCCACATGGTCCCAGGAGGGATCGGCCATAGCAGCCCCTTTGTGGTTTGTCTTGCATTTCTTTCATATACATAATTTAGCTTCTGGAGCTTTGGCAGGGGAAAGAGGCCCTGAAGTCCTGGGTGGTGAGTGGGAGAAGGCTGGACATGAAAAGCTGCCTTTGAGCTCTCAGCCCGCTCAGGGAGCCAGGGGAGCCATTAGGCGGTTGCTAGGTGACAGGCCCCAATGAATCTGCGCTAGATGCTGTCACATGCATCATCTCTTTGACACAAATGAGTGCAGGAAGAGCTGCTTGAGAGAGCTGTGGGCTGAAGGACCTGTTGACAGAGTAAATGACTCTGTCACAGGGAACTAAACGTGCAGTCTCATGTGGCAGCTCTTCACCAGAAAAACTGGTCCAGACCAGATAGACCTTCAGGGTTTTGCTTGGTTCTAGAAAGTCCTGGCGGGGGAGGGGGTATCCAGAGGTCTAGGCCAGCCCAAAGGGATTGAGGCCCATGGAGAGCAGTTCTCACTGCATGTGGCTGGTCTGAAGGAGGCTCCTACCCCAGCTGGCCCCGAGCTGGTCCCCATAGGGTCCTAGAAGGAGATAGTTAAAAGCACTCCCAGGTACCTAGTTGTGTGTGTGGGGGGGGGGGGTGTCTAGTGAGTCAGGGCTCTCCTGAACCAACTACAGGATGAACATGGTTCTAATGTACCCCCAAGGGTTCATGTCCTGCAAGCTTAGTCTCTAGTATGGCAATGTTGAGAAGTAGTAGGCGCTTTAAGAGGTGGTCCCTGGGAAGGGATTAATAACCATGTCTTGGAGTTAGTTCCAGTGAAAGTGATACTGGCCCCTGAATTTATCTCTAGCTTCCTGTCTTGCTATGTGACCTAAGCTTCCCACACATGCACTCATCATGATGTTATCTGCCAGGTGGTACAGACTGGGGGTCCTCACCAAATAGAGTCCCAACCTCGGACGTGTAGTTTGCAAATCTGTGAGTGAAATAAACCTCTTTGCTTTACACATTACACAGCTGCACATATTCTGTTATAGCAACAGAAAACAGACTACAGACCACATCAGGCTCACAAAGAGTTGTACTGAAGCCCTGAAAAGATGAAGAATCCAGGCAAAGACAGTCTCAAAAAGAAAAGAAAAGGTCATTATCATAGGAAAATCTTTACTCCGGTCTGAGGTCTAAGACCAGTCTACCAAACTCATGCTCAGTCACAGCCTACTCCCAACACTCCAGAAGAGGAGCAGATGCCTCAGAAATGGGCATTGTAGAAAGACTGCACACTGACAACTCTAGTGGCAAAATTAGGCATTTGTAAAACAGTCCTGACTAGAGCAATCATAAAAAAGAGGAGAGAGAGGAAGGGGGGAAAGGAAAGATGTGGGGAAAAAAAGGTTTTGGGGTATGACAATCCTGGCACATGTTAACCCGTAAAGGAAGTATGGCATATCCATGGGGTAACTTAGTACCAGAACTTCCATGCTCAGGCCCAGGCCACAACAGTGGAGCACAGTGTATTTAAGCTAGGTCCAATGATGACTAAGTCCACAACCCACTTTATTAGAATCCAATCAGCCAAGGTGCAGAGGTGAAAGAAACAGATGTGTGTAATACCACGAAGATACCAGGAAGACAGGGCAGAAGAGCCAGCCCCACTGAAACCTAAATCCACCATGTGCTTTGGCCTTTGTAAAAGTGATTATTGCCTGTAATCCTGGCTGTTTTCTTAACTGTCTGGCAATCACCTACTTAGTCTTCCCGAACAGCCCATCTCACCCATGAAGCTTTCCCTAACAAAAGGACAGTTTTCAAGGAGCACTGAACAGCAACAGCGATGCGAGGGTCTAACATTGTTTTCATGACCATCAGCACATAGATACCTGAAAGCAAAATGGGAGGGGCAGTCCTTCTCATCATCCTCATTGACCTGGTCTCTATCTAGAACATTCCCTCTCCAGGTCATGAGGGGATAGATAGATGGTTGCCTACATCCTAAGAATCTCCACTAACTGGGAATTTGAAGGCCTTGAACTCAAGCTCTTCCTAAAGAGGGGAGTTGAACCGAGAGGGGGACCATGTTGGGATTAAGAAGTTGCTGAGTTGAACTTTCCTGCTCTACACGAACCTTCTGATAGCTCTTCTGGCTCTCATCAATATACAGTTGGCTGTTGGCAGTGACAGGTATTGATGCCTTCTCCCTCATCTTCATGACTGATTTGGGAGCTGAGCTTCCATCCCCTCCCCTGTTATCATGTGGGGAGAGAGAGCTGAGTGGCTGGTTCTTTGTGCTCCTCTCACCTTCATCTCCAGCCAGGCTCAGCAACCACCATGAATAATACTGAGATGGTTTCGCAGAATTCTTAGATGCTTGTCAATCAGACACTCCAACCAGTTCTGCAGCTACTCCCTGTTTTCTGCCTGTCTGACACCTCCTGAGGTCCTGGCCATTGTCTCATCCTTAAAATGACTACAGACTAAGACAAAAGACACTAGCAAAGCATGACATAATGAGAAGTTGGGAGAATCAGGAAGAAGAGGAGCAGATTGAGTGGTAGAAAGGAACCATCATCATCTTCCCCACTACCCAAGCTCCTGCCTTGGCTCTAAACCACTCAGATGCTCAGATGTTAAGTTCTCTGTGCTACATGTTCATTGAACTAGGTGATCAGAACCTGTTATTGGGACAGCCCCCCAAAAAATTGCCCTTCTTTTGCCGGGATCCCTATTATGGAGTAAGAAATTATTGGACAGAGGGGAAGAGAATGACACTATTGATTAAAACCATCTGGAATTATCATTCAGCTCAAGTACACAGCCCTTCCTGTGTTCAGCTCCTGCAGTAAGCCCTCTGGGGCCCTGCCCAGGTCTAAGGTGACCTGTCGCAGGTGCATCATCAGAGAGTAACAGATTTTTTTTTCAGGCACGTGTATTGCTTCAGTGGGAGACTGACAGCACTATGCATCAGCTCACACAGCAGTGAGTGTAGTTAGGACACACCTACTGCTGAGCTGCTGGTAGAAAAAAAATCTCCCTCCCTGGCCACCTGCTCCACCTAACCCCTCTGAGCTATTTGGCAACAGACCCATGAGTGTGAACAGTCATCACTATAAAATTACTCATACAAATAATCTCGTATAAATAATTGCTTCAATAAACAGCTCCCAAGTTCCCTTAATCAGATACTATAATAAGAAATAAACTAATAGATATAGATAGACCAGTGGGATAGAGGATTCTATTTGGAGAATAACTTGTGCTATAGAAAGAAAGAAAAAAGGCCTGGGTTTTGTATTCCATTCTGGCTCCCCTGTGTACCAGCTAAGAGGCCTTGGACAGGTTCTTTAACCTTCCTAAAGCTGCATTTTTTGTTCATGTTTAAATTGAGGAAAATAACACCCCTGCCTGGCAGAGTGGTTACATGATCCAAAAGATAATGAACATGAAAGCTCTTCGCAAATAGCGACGTATTATACAGTAATGAGTTATTATAATGCAATCTTTCTAGCAGGGCACCAAGCATCTCTTTCATCTCTCCTATCTCCCAAATTTCCTCTTCTTTGCAAACCTCAAAGCCTCTATATGGAGCACGTTGAGCATGTATGTGCAGCACATACATAGACTACTGGTGTGTTGCTCTGCTTGTCAGTACCCCAGCTGTGGCTAGGAAAGACCTGTTAGACCTCTGTCCCAGAAGTCAGTGCAAAAGTGCCAGTTCTATCCAGCTTTCGCCAATAACGCAGAGGACCAGGGAGGCTGAAACCTACATTTCTCTCTTTAATCATGGCATAAATTCCCAACAAGCCATTTGGGGGCATTATTTTGAATTAATGGTGTAGGATTATGGACGTTAGGGAGGTTCTTTGTTCTTGAACCAATTTTACAAACAAGAAAAAGGAAGCAAAAGAATTCACAGGCTAGGGAGTCTGAGAGGGTCTATGGAGACCATTTGCTCTAATTTCACAGACAAATTCAGCTCTCTCAGAGCAGTCATTTACCCAGGATGACACAGGACAAAGGTGAGACAGGTCCTCTTCCCCCAAGACTCCACTAGGACATGACACCTTTTCCTTTTCAATACTAGGACCGGTGGTAGAGCTCATATGGTAATATGCCACCAGTAATCAAGCCAAGCAAAAGCTTAAGGACCTGAGCTCAAAACCCAGTACTAGCAAAGAAATAAGTAAAAAGTCCAGACCATCCTTCTCAAGCCCAGTTGGTTCCCATATTGCTAAAATAATAAGCACAAAAAGAACTTACCCAAAAAATTTGTCTCGGCTGCCCATACCTGACCCAATAAGGGCCCCAAAGAACAAGATCCACCACATGTCTGAAGAAGAGTATTGGTCACAGTGACTAAGTCAGGTTGTATTTATAAGGAGTCTAGGGCAGACTCATGTCCCCAGAAATGCTAGTATGATTCCCAGGCACCCTTGCAACTCTGCTGGGCGGTGCCTCTTCCATTCCTTTCCAGTGAAAAAGTCAGCCTCTTCATTTACATGAAAATGTAAACAGAAAAGCCCTTACCAATAGATGGTACGATATTGCTTACCGGATGATATCTAACTAGTGATTTTTTTTTTAATTTATGAAAAGTTCTCAAACTGGCATGGTAGTTCATGCTTGAATTCCTAACTACATAGAAAGCTGAGATCTGAGGACTGAGGTTCCCAACCAACCCTGGCAGGAAAGTCCATGAAATTCTTATATTCAATTAACTACCAAAAAGCCAGAAGTGAAGCTGTGGCTCAACTGATAGAGAAGGAAGAAATAAAACCACCAACTAAGGGATAGCACCTAAGTCTTGTGTTCAAACTCCAGTGCTGGCATCTAGTCTCATCATGGTGGATGAAATGAAGTTTAGACCAATAGAAAGGCCATGATATAATCCTGGCTGTTGTTATCTCTAGAGCAATACCAACATGAACCCAAGCCAACTTAGAAATCCAGGCTTGACAGACCCAGCCAGAACATTTCACCAGGGCAGCTCATAATAAAGACTGTTTGGGGCCTCTCTTATGGATCTGAGGCCTAGTTCTTGAGTTCACTAAGGAAAAAAAAAATACATGTGGCAAGTGGTATAGAAATAATGCATTATTCTGAATAAATTATCCATTGTCTTTGGGGTCTGAATGGCAGGTAAGTCTCAATGGAAATGTTTTTCCCCCTAGTCTCTATGTCTTATATTCATAATTTCTATGTTTTTTTAGGCTCTAATGCTTTTGGATCAATCCCAGGAGCCTCAGTTCCCACAAGCTTTCCCCATCCCACTGTGCCCATAAAGATTCTTTATTATTCTTACTATACCTGCACGCAGGGAGCAAGTAGAACCCAGAGTCATGGTTGTAAGCATTAAGGGAAAAACCGTTTTGAGACTTGATAAAATAATAAGGGAAACACTCAAAACAAGTGCAGCTGGGATTGGTGGCTCAAAGCTGTCACCCTAGCTAACTGGGAGGCTAGCTGGAGGGATAGAGGTTCAAGACCATCCTTGACATAAAAGTTCATGATATGCCATGTCAACCAATGGTTGGTCAAGCTGACTCATGTCTCATGCCTGTTGAGCTACAGGAAAAACACAACGTCGGAGCACAATGATGCATTCCTGTCATCCCCAGTGATAAGGGGAAGCACAAGTGGGAGGGTCAGAGCTCAGGCCTGTCCTGGCATAAAAAGACTTCAGAAATAACCAAGGCAGGGCCGGGAGTTTGGCCTAGTGGTAGAGTGCTTGCCTAGCATGTACAAAGACCCGGGTACCCCACATACATAGCAAAAAGCCAGAAGTGGTGCTGAGGCTCAAGTGGTAGAGCTCTAGCCTTGAGAAAGTCCAAAGACAGTGCTCAGGCCCTGAGCCCAAGCCCAGGACTGGAAAAATAATAATAATAATAATAATAATAATAATAATAATAATAATAACCAAGGCGAAAAAGGACCTGGAGGCATGGCAAGTGGTAGAGTACCTGCCTAACAAGCAAGAGGCCCTGAATATAATCTCCAGTCCCACCAAAAAAGACTATGTACTAGAGGACAGGACTATAGCAATATGAGAAGCTCATTGTCCTCAAGTCAAAGACAGCAGAGTGAGGGGATCTAGGCATGGAAAATCACTCAGAGGAAACAGCAAGACAAGGGGATTCTTAAGTAAACTGGCCTAACAGGTAGGCCAAGAAGTTAGACATCAACAGGAACTTGATCAGCTATCCAGGTGGGGGGATGACTTATTAGGATCTTTACTAAGAGTGGTTCTGACAGGTCCCACAAACTAGGCCGGTAAAAAAAAAAAAAAAAGCCTGAGTCTAAGATGTGGTCCAGGAGAGAGCCAAGAACTAGGGGTATCTACTCTCCTTTTCCCCTCAAGGTTCTCTTTCCAACACTTAAACTGAATTTCTTCTATACCAATTTTGTCTACCACCGAGGATGGCGCTCTACTTCCGTATTAATAGAAGTGGCTAGAGATGTGAGACCAAAAACAAAAACCTAATTACTCAGAATTTAGACAAGTTGAAATTTACTTCCCACCTTTGTTCCCCAGAAAACACTACTAACATAAAAAAAATCTAAGTAGAAATGAATGTTTAAAGAGAAGTTTGTGGCAGTGAAGATGGAAACTTACTGGGACAGCCAGAGAGGAGTGACATAGTTTGGGGCCCTCAGTGCTGGATTTGGGTCAGCAGAAGTTGACAAGGTGACCAAAGGGTCTGGATAGATCTGAACAATGCCCGGACCTTGCTTCATTAGTATTGAGTGAATGAACTCAAGTCCATTGCTGGAGCCAGACGCAGTAGCTCACGCCTGTAGCTAAACAGGAGGCTGAGATCTGAGGATCAAGGTTCAAAGCCAGCCCAGGCACTAAAGTCCAAGAGACTCTTATCTATAATTAATCACTAGAAAATGGATAGTGGGCTGAAGCTCAAAGGGTAGAGCAGTAGCCTTGAGCTGAAGAGCTCAGGGACAGTGCCTAGGCCCAGAGTTCAAGCTCCATGATGAACCAAAAAAAAAAAATGTCTATTGCTGGGCTGGGAGTCTTGCCTCATGGTAGAGTCCTTTCCTAGCATGCATGAAGACCTGGGTTTGATTCCTCAGTACCACATACATAGAAAAAAGCCAAAGGGTGCTGTGGCTCAGGCGGTAGAGTTCTAGCCTTGAGAAAGCCCAAAAACAATGCTCAGGCCCTGAGTTCAAGGCCTAGGACTAGCAAAAAAAAAAAAAAAAAGTCCATTGCTAGCTCTACAATGCTACACTATTGAGATGAAAGGGTTGAGCTGCATAGGATGGCACAAATCTGTAACCCTAGCAATTAGGGAGACTGAAGCTGGAGGAACACACATTTGAGGTCAGCCAGTTGGGCTACATAGTAGGTCCCTATAAAATATAAAACAATTTTTAAAAAAGGATGAAGGGGGCTGGGAGTTTGGCCTAGTGGTAGAGTGCTTGCCAAGTATGCATGAAGACCTGGGTTCGATTCCTCAGTACCACATACAGAAAAAAGCCGGAAGTGGCTCAAGTGGTAGAGTGCGAGCCTTGAGAAAGCTCCAGGACAGTGCCCAGGCCCCGCTTTCAAGCTCCAGGACTGGCAAAAAAAAAAGGATGAAGGACTGACAATACCTTGAAAATACTACGCTAAGTGAAATAAGCCTGATACAAAGGGTAAACACTACACGAGACAAATTCACGGAGAAAAAAGCCAAAGTATTCAGTACTGGATGATCAAAAGATTCTGGAAATGGATGCTGTAAAGGTGCAATAACATTGTGAATATACTGAATGCCACTTAAAACAATCAAGAGAGCCAGGAGTGGGGCCTTGAGGTAGAGTGCTTATCTAGTCCTGGGTTCGATTCCTCAGTACCATATACAAGAAAAAGCCAGAAGTGGCTCAAGTGGTAGAGTGCGAGCCTTGAGAAAGCTCCAGGACAGTGCCCAGGCCCCGCTTTCAAGCTCCAGGACTGGCAAAAAAAAGAAATCAAGCTAGGTACCAGTGGCTCACACCTGTAATCCTAGCTACTCAGGAAGCTGAGATCTGAGGACTGTGGTTTGAAGCTAACCCTTGCACAGAAGTCCATGAGACTCTTACCTCTAATTAGTTACCCAAAAAGCCAAAAGTAGAGCTATAGCTCAAGTGGTACAGCACTAGAGAGCTGTACAAAGAGAGCTCATGGACAGCACCTAAGCCCTGAATTCAAACCCCAGGACCAGCACTAAAAACAAAATGAAACATCAGGAGGCTGAGATTCGAGGATCACAGTATGGAGTCAGCCTGGGGAAGACAAGTCTGAGAGACCCCTATTTCCAATTAACTAGCAAAAAGCTGGGACGGGAGGTGTGACTCAAGTAGTAGCACATTAGCTCAGGGACAGTGCTCAAGTCATGAGTTTAAGCCCCAGGGCCAATACACAGACACACATACACGGAAGAAATAGTATTCTCAGATTCTGATTAGAAAACAGAACAATCACAGCCCAGTTTTGCTTTAAATCAAAGATTTTTTATTATGTCGGTCTACTCCACAGATCCCTAATAGGGATGATTTTGCACATGCTCTATGATGGTCTTCAACCCAAGCCAGGTTTCTTCCGCAGTGGGCAAGATCTGTTTGGCTGGCAAGAGGAAGCCATAGTAGCCTGTATCTCTCAGCTCAAAGGCAAATGAATATTTGATGCCAGAATCATAGGCCCAGTCAATGCTTCCACCACTGGCTTGGTCTGATAGACAAATAGTAAGAATAAAGCCTTATTACACTCTTCCAACTATTCTCTTAATATAACTGCTAATCAGACCCCTACATACCCAGGCTGCAGGAGCAGACATAATTTAATAGGAAAAAAATTACAAGAGTAATTTGAAAAGCAAAAGGTCTTATTCCAATGGACCCTGTACTTAGCCTTTCTGTGGTGTTCTTAGGAGCCTTTGACTTTACCCACCCTTCTGGAATCCTGCCTGCTGCCCCAGTTGGCATCTTCTTCAAGTTGCCTGGCCACACCACTTCCTTCATTAGAAGACACATTGTTTTCTCTCGTGGGAGAAAATGTAGTGAGAGATGTGGTTCCAGCCCTCAGAGGATTCTCAGTCTAAAGATGGAGCAGGCTCTGCTCTAATGTCAGATCTGATCACCAACAGCACCTTTGCTGATGAGTTAAGCCAGTACAATAACATGTGCCAGTGCAGTGACTCACAACTGTAATCCTAGCTACTCAGGAGGTGAGATCTGAGGACCAAGGTTCAAAGCCAGCTGGGAACAAAAGGACCTGAGACTCTTGTCTCCAATTAATCACTAAAAAATGGGAAGTGGGGCTTGGCTCAAGGGGTAAGGCGGAAGCCTTGAGCTAAAGAGCTCAGGGACAGCACCCAGGCCCAGTTCAAGCCCCATGACCCACAAATGAATGAGTGAATGAATGAATGAATGAATGAATAAATAAATAAATAAAATGTGCACCTGAGAAATGCCTGGCCACTGATGGAAGCGATGAAGGAAGGTGGCATCCATCTGATCTATGAAGGCTGAAAGCATTCATGACTTGAAAGAACTGAGCAATGGACTGGCCCTGAGATTCCCTTCCAGGAAAGTCAAGTAGAGGTCAAAAGGAGGATGTGGCTAGGACACTTGAGGGAAGCCATGTTGTATGTCTGAACAGAGGTTTGCCAGGAAAGAGAGCACTAGAGGCTAATATGAATTGCGTTTTAAGTACCCCTTATCCAAAATGCATGAGACCAGAAATATATTGGATTTGAGACATTTTTATAAACTTAATTAAGGTATCTTGGGAAAGTCTAAACACAGAATTCCTTTATGTTTCACATATACTATTTACACATCACTGTATATTTTGTATAATTTTTTTCTTTTGTGTCATGCTTGTGATTGAATCCAGGGCTTCACAAGCACTCTACCACTGCGCTATCACCTTAGCCAAGAGTGGGTGGGGATCAGTACTGGGGCTTAAACTCAGGGCCTCATGCTTACCCAGCAGGTGCTAGACCTCTTAAGCTATACCTTTAGCTGTACCTGCCATCTAAGGTCATGTGGGATATTTTTTTTTTGCCAGTCCTGGGCTTGAGGTCGTGGTCTGAGCACTGTCCTTGGATTTTCTTAAGGCTAGAGCTCTACCACTTGAGCCACAGCACCACTCTGGCGTTTTTCTATGTATGTGGTAGCATGGAATTGAACCCTGGTCTTCCTGCATGCTAGGCAAGCACTCTATCACTAGGCCAAACTCCTAGCCCATGTGTGAAAATTTTACTTGTCACGGATGCTCAGAGTTTTGAATGGTGATGGGAAGAGAAGGGAGGGGGGACTGACAGAGGAGCTAAGTCTCATCAAGGGCTATGGTATGCATATGTGAACATATCAAAACGAATCCCACTTGCATAATTAATTGATGCTAATAAAAAATGTGGGGGTAGCAATGCTTGTTAAGTAATGCACCTTCTATCTGGCAAATATAATGGAACCCTTCTAGTACAATAAAAATGTATTAAAAACTGGGGGAGGGAAGTTTTGGGTTTGGGAGCATTTTGGATTGTAGATTTTGGATGAGGGGTATTTGACCTGTAATGCTGAGAGCTCATGACTTATGACTTAGTTTTTCCCCACAGCGGCCATCACAGTGTCAGTAAATAAAATGCCAAACATATACTAATTTGAACTGGGTACCAAGTTATTACCTTATGCCTTCAATGTGGTTACATCCCACAGCTAATGCTGCTAAGAGGGGCAGAACGGATCAAACACTGGCTTCACACTGAATCCTGACCCTGCCAATCAATAGCTGGTTCCCTTCCAAATCACATAGCTTCTTGAGTCGCAAGATGTTTCATTATCCAATAGGGATGATATATTCAATACATAGAACAGTGAGAATTAAATGTGATAATGAATGTAATGATAAGGATTATAACATTTGTTGAGTGCTCATAAATATGTTAGGCACATGTTAACTTAGCACACTTAATCCAAGATAGGTACTAGTACTGCTTCCATTTTACAGATGAGGAAACTGAAACTCAATGCAATTAAGGGAGGGAGTTACAATAATATATATGCAGATCAGGTATTCAATACATGTCAGATATAATTATAATCATTCTCAATTAATGACTAGAATCTGGTCAAGTGAGACCACATGAAGAGTCAGAGCTATCTAGAGAAGAGCAAGTCACCAGGCAATTAATTGATTAGGAGTCAATGCTTTTATAGTACTCTAGAGTCATATTTCACTCTAGAAAGAATACTTTTATTCCATGTGTCATCTTTCAAGCCTCTCAACAACTCTTTTTTTTTTTTTTTTGTCAGTGGTGGGTTTTGATAGTGCAGCTCTTCAAGCCTTTTCTTTTCTTGTCCATCATGGGACTTGAACTCTGGGCCTGGACATTGTCCCTGAGCTCTTCAGCTCAAAGCTACCACCCTACCCCTTGACCCATAGCGCCACTTCTGTTCTTCTGGTGAGATAAGAGTCTCATGAACTTTAGTGCCCAGGCTAGCTTTGAACCGTCATCCTTAGATCTCAGCCTCCTGAGTAACTAGGATTACAGGCGTAAGCCACAGTGCCCGGCTTAAAGCCTTTCTTAGGTGAGAAAATGCAGCTACCTCTCAAGTGGCCAGAAAAACAGACAGTCAACTCATAGTTACATACCAGCCTGGGCTAGAAGGTAAAAGGTACTCAATGGGACTGGTCCTTAGAGGCAGTGTTTGTCAGTTAAGATTGGTTAAGATTGGGCCGGGAGTTTGGCCTAGCACACATGAAGACCTGGATTCAATTCCTCAGTATCACATACATAGTAAAAGGTGGAAGTGGTGCTGTGGCTCAACTGGTAGAGCTCTAGCCTTGAGAAAGCCCAAGAACAGTGCTCAAGTCCTGAGTTCAAGCCCCAGGACTGGCCGAAAAAAAAAAGAAAGATTGTGCAGTCAATTTTAGAAGAAATGAAGCCAGAATTTACATTAATAAATGATCAGCTTTCAAAAGATCACACAGCATACCTTTGACTGATAATTGCTTATTAGATGGATGTTTGATCAGCTTTCAAAAGATCACACAGCATACCTTTGTCTGAGAATTACTTATTGGATGGATGTTAATTTGTGTGTATGTGTGTGCTAGTACTGGGGCTTGAACTCAGGGACTCACACTCTTGGTTAGCTTTTTCATTCAAAGTTGTCATTCTACCAGTTAAGCCACACTTCTGTTTCCATAGTTGCTTATTAGAAGTGTCATTGCTATCTCGTCAAGAAAAATATACTAGCTTCAATCTTCAAAGGTCTACCTTATTCACAAACACTTCCAGGGTAAAAAACTACACTCATGGAAAAATGACAAAGACCCATTTGCTGGCTGAAGTAGTATACGACATCATTCAGCTAACATTCTGGGCTCCACCAAAAGACACTGTCAGCCACCCAGACAAAGACATACACTCTTCGGTCTTAAGTTGTCATCGTCATGTTCTCAAGCTAGGTCTACCTGTCTGTGCCCACTGCCACCTGGAGAACACCCTCCCCCCACCATAAAAGTGAGGATAGGTCCTCATAGAACAGGACTTAAAAGGTCTTAGCAGCTGGGCACATTAGTCTTCCCAAATACCAGCCGAACATATATGCTAAAAGAGCTCCAAAGCTGTTTATTCTATGTAATTTAGTCTATTTAATTCTATTTACTTGCTTTGGTAATATATTCCCAAAATTCCATCTAATAGGAAAGATAGTTTATAAAACATATTCATAGTGCAACCATTTTTTTTTGGTCAGTTGTGGGGCTTAAACTCAGAGCCTGAGCACTGTCCCTGAGCCTCTTTGTGCTCAAAGCTAGCACTCTACTGCTTGAGCCATAGCACCACTTCCAGTTTCTGAGTGGTTAATTGGAGATAAGAGTCTCATAGGGATTTTTCTGCCCATGCTAGCTTTCAACTGCAATCCTTAGATAGCTAGAATTACAGTCAGGGGCCACTGGCACCCAGCTTCATCAAGTACTATTTAATATTGAAATAATTCAAAACACAATAACCACAGTTAACGACCTAATGGAATAACAAATGCCTAGAAGGTAAATATATAACACACTGCATGAAATGATACTAATGTCAAGCAGCTGAATATAAAACATAAGACATTGATTCCAGTTGGATAAATGTATGCATGTCCATTTAAAAAAAATCATTGGTTAAATTGAAAATAAAAATAAAGCATGCTAATCATTGGGTTCTTTTATCCCAGGCAGGTTTTTTTAATACATCAAAATAAAAGAAAAAAAAGAAAGAGACAAAATTAAAAAAAGAGACAAAATCAAAAAACCATACTCTAAGAAAAGACAAACTTCTATGACATAGAGTACCAGATCAGTAAGTTTTACATTTCCATAGAGTATGCTGAGTGTAAAATAGCATCCCTTTACTGTCCAAGACTTCCATTAGGAAAACCATGGTGACTAAGTGGCTACCAAATAGAACATTCCCTACTTCCAATCTGTCACTTACTGCAGCCACCACACTGCTGCTGCTAGGATGCTATATCTCCATATAATGCTTTAATTCAGTGCCCTACTGAAAATCACCAGTGGCTTCCAGGATCCTCTCAGTAGATAGCAAACCCTTAACCATACACACAAAAGCCTGGATTCCCTAGACTCACCATATTACACCTTTTATTCCAGCAATCGCAAACCTACCTGAAATTCCAAGAGCCCCTCATGCAATTTCATATGCCTATGCTATTGGTTGTAACTAGTCAAAAGCATTCTTCCTCTTCCCTTTCTCTAGCTATCTGATGATCAACCTCTTCCTATATGAAGATTCTGTCACCATCAAATCCCTGCAAATTCATGTTTTTGTTCCATATATTACCTACCATTGTACATATTGTTCTGTCCTCCTAGTTATCCCTCCTATTGAAAAGTAAGTTGTGTCTTTAGACTTGGCATAATAGATAGCACAAACCAGATACTTCATTAAGTAAACTGAATACAATAGATGCCTATTACAGGAACCAGTTTTCAAACGATCCTTGGGTATAAGAGCACTAAGGAACTCTTAAGCACTTATCTGTGTAGTCTTGCTTTATCTATAAGGGAGAGACTGTTCCTTTGAAGGATTCAAAATCTATACCAGGATACAAGGGAATTTCCTGCAGCACTGTACTGTAATCCCTCAGACAGTAGATCACCAAACTTATTCTTATCTCCTATATATTGAATAGACAAATGGCTTCAACTATAATTTCTATTGAATTTTCATTTTTGTTTTAGATTTTGAGCCCAAACCTTGTACATGCTAAGTATATGTTCTACCACTGATCTTATCCCACCGCCAGACCCCCACCAGCCCCAACAGGAGAATCCCTAAGACTCTTAGCTCCAATTAACTAGTAAAAAGCCACTACTATGTGGTTCATATGGGTAAAGCACTGACCTTGAGCAAAGCTCAGGGTGAACACCCAGACCCTGAATTCAAGCCCCAGTACCAGTACAAACAACAACAGAAAAATGGAGGGGGGAAGGAGGGCCAAGAATGGAAAGCCTTCAGCTTCTTGGTAACTATTTTTGTGTGGGGGGGGGGCCATGGGGCTTGAACTTGGCCTAGACGCTGCCCATGAGCTCTTCAGCTCAAGGCTACCACCCTACCTCTGGCTTGGGCGTTATCCCTGAGCTCTTCAGCTCATGGCTACCGCCCTACCCTTGAGCTAAGCCCCACTTCCAGTTTCCTAGAGATTAAATGGAGATGAGTCTCAGGTCTTTTTGTGCCTAGACTGGCTTTGAAGCTCGATCCTCAGATCTTGGCCTCCTGGGTAGCTAGGATAACAGGGGTGAGCCACCGTGCCCGCCCGGTGTTACCTATCTTCTTAATGGATCACTTGTAAAAACGTGAGCACAATAAGATACTTACAAATGACTGAGCAGATTGGTCCCACTTCATATTTAGTGCCATGCAGGCCAGCAAGAGCCTGTGCAGCCTTTTGGGCCACTTCATCCTAGAGGGAAATAACCAAAGAAAGATGAGAGAATAACAGATGTCTCAAGAACTTGACTGCCCAATAGATGAATCTAGACTGGAAGCTCTGGTTAACTAAGACAGAAGCATATACCATTATTGTTTCATTCACTTTCACTGAGGAGTAAGCCCAAGAGTACTTTTTTTTTTGTTTTTTTGGCCAATCCTGGGGCTTGGACTCAGGGCTAAGCACTGTCCTTGGGCTCTTCCTCAAGGCTAGGTGCTCTACCACTTGAGCTACAGCACCACTTCCAGCTTTTTCTGTATATGTGGTACCAAGGAATCAAACCCAGGGCTTCACGCATGCCAGGCAAGCACTCTACCACTAGGTCAAACTCCCCAAGAGTACTTTTTTTGACTTTAGAATACAACCTGAGTAAATGCCAAGTAGTGGAATTGCTGGGTCATAGGGGAGCTTTATGTTTAGTCTTTTGAGGAACTGCCATACTGCTTTCCATAGTGGTTGAACGAGTTTGCACTCCCACCAGCAGTGTAGTAGTGATCCCTCCTGACCACATCCCCTCCAGCATCTGTTATTATTAGTTTTCTTGATCCTGGCCATTCTACCTGGAGTGAGGTGGAATCTTAGAGTTGTTTTGATTTGCATTTCTTTTATGACTAGAGATGTGGAGCATTTCTTCATGTGTCTATAGGCCATTCTTATTTCTTCTTCAGAAAAGACTCTCTTTAAGTCTTTGGCCCCTCTTTTAATGGGATGGTTGTTTCTTTGGAGATTAGTTTTGGAGTGATTCAATTTTTTGAGCTGTTGATATATTTTAGATATGAGGCCTTTGTCTGTTGTACGGTTAGTGAAGATCTTCTCCCATTCTGTAGGCTTCCTAATTAATTTACTAGCTATGTCCTTTGCCATACAGAAGCAGTGCCACTTATCCAGCCTTTCTCTGATTTGTTGTGTTTCTTGGTCCTTATTAAGAAAGTTTTGACCTGTGCCAAGGAGGCCTAGTGTATCTCCTATTCCTTCTTGTAAAGTTTTCAATGTGTCGGCTTTTACCTTGAGGTCTTTGATCTATTTGGAGTTAATTGGAATTTACCCCATCATCCAAAAACAAGGACAGACTAAATCCACTAGCACAACGATGTTCATTGCAGCACTATTTACCATAGCAAAGATATGGAACCAACCCAGATGTCCCTCAGTTGATGAGTGGATCAACAAGATGTGGTATTTATACACAATGGAATTCTATGACACTGCCCCATTTGTAAGGAAATGGAAAGACTTAGAAAAAATCATATTAAGTGAAGTAAGCCAGACTCAAAGGAATATAGGTCCAAGAGTCTCCCTCATTTGTCATAATCAGTAGAAACCTTGGGCTCTCCTAGCAGAGATTTACAATAGAACAAAATCTAGAGACATAAGGCCAAATAGTATGACACTAAATGTAAGGACCTCCAGGATAAGGAAACAAAAGCCATATAATGAGCGCTTGTCTTTAATGTACTATGTTATCTCTCATCTCTTTTGCTATCCCTTGGTTATCTCATATTGTTACAATATTTCACCTTGTTATCTGATATATTTTATATGTGCTTAATTGGTTATTTGAAATTAGATAGGGAAGGGGGAAATCAAGATGAGCGGAGGAATGGGGGGAGGGAAATGGGGATCATATCATGAGAAAGGGTATCAATGTTTGTGAAGTAATGCACCTTCTATCTGGTGAATATAATGTAACTCTTCTATTAATTACAATTAAAAAAAGAAATACAACATGAAAACCTTCATTGTTTGTTTGATCATCTAGGTGGGTTGTTTTTTGTTATTGTTTTTGTTTTTGTCGGTTGTGGGGTTTAAACTCTGGGCCTGGATATTGTCCCTGAGCTTTTGAGCTCAATGCTATCACTCTACCCCTTGAGCCATGGCTCCTCTTCTGGTTTTCTGGTGGTTAATTGGAGATAAGAGTCCCTCGAGAATTTAGTGCCCAGGCTGGCTTTAAACCTTGATCCTCAGATCTCAGCCTCCTGAGTAACTAGGATTACAGGCGTGAGCCACCATACCCAGCTGATCATCCAGGTGTTTTAACCCTCCAAGTTCTATTATTTTACCTTTCCTGGTTCAGGAGTGTGGACAGAGGGGACTACAGAGGATGCATACTAACTACAGGATATACCCAGAAAGTTGAATTTTTTAAACTCCATCCTTATTTTGGTTTATTTCCCTGTGATTGTCTCTTTTTCTAAGAAGTAGAGCTCAGCAATGTATTTTCCATTACTTAAGGGTTCCAATTTTGACTTATTGAGGCTTTACTGTCCTTGCTAAGGATAAATGTAAGGCCTTGAACTTGGGTCCAAGAAAACAACTCTACAATTACCAGATGGAGGGAACCTGGCTCAAATGAAGCCTCAGAGAGCTGGGGGAGGAGGTGTCAGTTGTCAATGAGCCCAACATGAGTCAACACCATGATGCTATTGCCAAAAAATTAATGTGACTCTCAACTGCATTAGTAGAAGCTCATGTCTGGATGACAGCTCCTTATGGCCTTTCTGCTCTGGTTAACCCACAACACAAGATTCACATTTATCTTAGAATCTACCCCTGGAAAATACAGGCAAAACAAATCATGTTCAGAAAACAGCCATGAGAATGGTGAGGGAATTTGAGTTATTAAAGAACTTGGGGTGATTTAAACAAAATAAGGCAAGACAGCAGAGAAGCAAGTTGCTAGTCATTTAACTGATGGATCTAACTCCCAAAGAGAAATATGTATGCTCACCAGCACAAGCTAATCAGCCAAAGCTGGTAGAAGAGACATAGAGAAAAGGTTTTAACTCTCTATAAAGTCTAAAATGAAGTGTTTGTGGGTTACCCTTGTTATCCAAGCTGAAATCTGTGGATTATAGTTCAAAGCTAGCTCAAGCAGACAAATCTGTAAGACTCTTATTTCCACTTAACTACACACACAAAAAAAAGTCCTTTACCAACCAACTGCCAACATAAAATAAATTTCATGGAGGTAAAAGCCACCCACTCATAGCTCATTGACTATCTGGTTTGAAAAATGTAAGATTATCTGGGTCTATTAATGGTGTATTTTAGGATTATGGGCAGAAAATAAAAATATATGTTCTTTTTCCCTACTCTTCTTTGATAATAGTGAATTCAAAATCCTGAAAACTGCCCTACAGGCCTAAACTCCAACTGATGAGATAAAAGATATGTCTGAATTGGAATAATCTATTCCATTTTTGCCTAGGACTGCTGCTGATAATCTATTTGAAGATAAAATATCCAAAAGGTCTTAATTCTGGGCTTCTCCCTAACATATAAGTTTCGAAAACCAAGCCTAAAAGCCAGATTGGGACTATCTTCACATTCTCTTCAGCTGGGGATAACTGTTGCTCAGTTGTGTACAGACTACTGAGAAGTCACCATCTGATATAAAGCTGTGGCCAATTTGATTATTTTTGGTAGGGGAAAAGTGAGGGAAAGAATCCAAGGAAGAAACAGAGTGTCTTGAGCCCTACATTGTATACCAGGACATTGTGAAGTACAGTACATTGTCGTGGCAGATCATGACCCCAAGAAAGTAGCTTTAAGTGAGTTGCCGAGAGCACTGTTACCTAGCATGGAGCATCTGTCCATCATTCCAGTCTCAGATACAAATTCTGGTGAGGTTTTTATTCCACTCAGCAACAGAATTAAATCAGATTACTAAAGCTCAGCAATGTTCTATATAGTGCAACTCTAACTCAGAAAAAAAAGGAAGAAAAATAAAAACCCATATTTTTTCTTATCTAAAGTAACAATAATTTGATCAATTTAATTTCATAAGGAAACCAGTTAGGAAAATCCAAACTTTGACAACATCACAATCTTCTCAGTAGCTGAGTTTATGCCTCATCACCTTTGAGACCTCTAGGTAGTACACCATTTTCTCAGAGCCCAGTCTTTATGACTGCAACTTATTTGGCCAGACAATAAATGTTGTTACTAGGCTAAAATGTTTCAGAAACTTACCAGCTCATTGAAGTTGTCTAACTTGGTACATTTATATCCATAAGGAAACATGAGCAGTTGGGAATAGCTATGGAGGGTAATGAAAGCCTTAACTTGTCCATGGCTCTTGATGAAGTCCACTATGGATTTCACTTCAACTTCTGAGTTGGCTCTAGGCCCATGGTATGAATCAGAGCAAGGGGAGCTGCTGGCTCCAGGCCCTGGTGAGAGGCAGAAAAGGCTCAATAAGAACAGTGAGCTGTAAGAAGACACTGAAAGGAAATGTCTTATTACATCCATCGAGAGATTCTTCCCCTGGAAATCAGAGCAAGATTATCCTTGTGTTAGATGAAGTCTCTTCCTAAGGTCATAGTATAGATTCCTAACAGAAATGATTCTGGACACAGCTTTTCTTTTCAAATAAGCTTATTCTATATGGCAGAAAGAACTTTCCAATTAAATCATCTCCTCTCAATGGGAATTGTTGGAAAGGAAGCTAAATTTAATAGCATAGATGAAATTCCTCCATTTGGGTGGGAATTTATCATGTTCATTCTTCTGAGACATCTGCCAACTTGTAGAGTCCAGGAACAGAAGTTTCTATGCATCCCTGTTTCCAAGTCACAACGCCACAAATGCAAAGAACCTCTGACACCCTTTCTACAGTGAAGAAATCACAAGCATATTTGACATGGCCACCATTGGCCTTGATTCTCTTCACAGCCAGTGTTGCCTAAGGCCCAGTGGGTTAGGTCACAGCCAGCCTGCAGGGGCTTGAAATGCCAGAGAATCTGTTAGGAGACAGGTCAAACTTAAAATTCCCCAAGCTCCCTACTTTATAAATTAAAGTATACATACAACCTCTGTCATCTTTATTTTTTCTTTGTTTGTTGGTCATGAGGCTTGAACTCTGGGCCTGAGCACTGTCCCTGGGGTCTTCAGCTCAAGGCTACTGGCCTACCCCTTGAGCTACAGTGCCACTTCCAGTTTTCTGGTGGTTAACTGGAGATAAGAGTGTCACAGACTTTCATGCTGGGCTAGCTTCGAACCATGATCCTCAGATCTCAGCCTCCTAAGTAGCTAGGATTACAGGTGTGAGCCACCAGTTCCCAGCCTCTGTCATCTTACATTAAAATTAGATAATATGAATATTTCATGCCCAGTGCCAGGGGATCATACCTGTATAATCCTAGCTAGTCGGGATGCTGAAATCTGAGGATCCCAGTTTGAAGCAAGCCCATGCAGACAAATCTAAGAGACTCTTATCTCTAATTAATTAGTAAAAAGACAGAAATGGAAGTATGGTTCAAATGGGTAGAGTGCCAGACTTGAGTGAAAAACCAAGCAAGAATGCAAGGCACTGAGTTCAAACTCCAGTACCAAAACACACACACACACACACACACACACACACACACACACACACACACACACACACAGGCACACACACAATACAAAGGAAGGATAACATTCCTGGGGTGGAGGGAAATGGCACAGAATTGCTGGGCATTGTTCAATATTTTTGGTGTAGTACTTTATTTTTCCTCTATACAAAAAGAAAAAAATTGTATAAACAATGAGGACAATTACCACTCATGCTTATTCTCTCAGATTCCCTCCTGCAGTCCTGTTTCAGTTGGGTAACTCTCACTCATTCATTTCTTTTACAAATGCTGAATGATTGCCTTCTATGTTGCAGATTCTGTGTTAGGAATGCTACAGAGAAACAACCCAGCTCCTCCACTTCCTGTAATTGTAGGCTAGGGAAGAAAATCCAAACAAATTCTACTTCCCCAAAGAAGAAGAACTACAGGTCAACAAAATCAGAACAGCAAGATAATATTTTGATTTCAAATCAATTTCTTGATCCTATTTGTACTTCTTTTATAAGTTTTCCTCCTCAAAGCACCCATAGATGATGTAATGCTTTTCCTCCCAATAGATCTTAACCCCCTCTAGTGGTTGATGAACAGCTTCCTGATCTCCCGCCATTGTGCAAAATGTGGCTTTCTCAGTTCAGAAGCTGAACACTCCTTGCTTGCTACAGCTTGTGGGAAAACTAAGATATGAGATGAAATATATTAAAGGCTGCTCAGAGCTCTGTGACAGCCTTGCACTCCTCTGAAGAGAATTTAGTGGAGTGTTTTTCAAGGAGGTTTCTTAAAATGGCTTGAATCTTAAGTGGACTGAGCAGGCTGCACTGCAGAATTCTGTAAACCAGTTAGCTGGCCAGACAACAATCTGACCATCCCTGAGGATAAGTCCCTGTGCTCACCTCCAAAACCTGCATCCCAGTTCCGGTTAGGGTCCACACCAACACAGAGGCTGCCTGACACCTTGGATCGGGTCTTTCGCCACATGCGATTCTTGAATGAAAAGAAAAAAGAAAAAGGATACAGAAAAAGGATATTTATTTAGCCCAATAAAACAGACAGCCCCTTTTTGCATTTCCTTGTTTTCTATCAGAAAATCCCCTTTTAGTTGCTGCACTTATTGCCCTCGACCCCAGGCGTGTGGGATGGTCCACATACTGAACTCATTTGGGATTTTTCTCTTATCTTCTCAAAGAAACACTTCTCAAACCATGTTCTATAAAACGCACACAAGTAAGTACCACAACAAAAAAGCCAAAGGAGCCCAGTGCCTGTGGCTCACACTTGTAATCTAGTTATAGGAAGCTGAGCTCTGAGGATTGCAGTTCAAAGCCAACTCAAATAGACCAATCTGAGATTCTTATATCCAACAAACCCCACAAAAAGCTGGAGGTGGGGTTGTGGCTCAAGTGAGAGAGCACCAGGCTTGAGCCAGAAAGCTAAGGTACAGGACCTAGATCCTAAATTCAAGCCTTAATACTAGCTCTCTCTCTGTCTTGGTCTCTCTGCCTCTGTGTCTCTCCCTCACTTTGTCTCTCTGTGTGTCTCTGTGTCTATCTCCATCTCTCTCTTTCTCTGTGTGTGTGTCTCTTTGTCTCTGCCTCTGTCTGTCTGTCTCTCTCTTATACACACACACACACACACACATACACACACACACACACACACACACACACACAAATTAAAGCAAGGGAGAAGAGTTTTGTGGCTGAATATTTTGTGAAAAGGTAAGGCTGAATCGGTAAGGTTACTGCAGAATTACAAAGGTTTCTTCATGCTTTAATGCTTTTTATGATCCTCTGAAAAGAACATGGAGGCAGCATTTCTCACACCTGCCTGTAGAGCCCTTTATTCACAAACTATCTATCTCACACTATGAGTACAAGCATTAGTATGAGTTCCTTTGACAGTGCCACTGCTGTCATCAGCACTCTACAAGAATAAACTTGAAGCTCTGATTCATTTCAAATATTCAAAGGGTCACAATTGCCACAATGGTGTTTTGTAATGAGATTTTTTTAAGGGGGAATAAAACTGTCTAACTCCTTTTAAAGATATTACTGAGGATTTCTTCTAGATTCTAAGTAAAATGCTAGGATGCATTGTACTGCCTACCTAAATCCTACTGCAATCTAATTGTCAGCAGGTAACATCCGCCTCCTCTTTTCTATCAATTCTGCCACAAAAAAAAAAAAAAAAAAAAAAAAAACCGTAGAGATAATTGGAACAAATCTCCTAGGTGACTCCCAGAGAATACTGTGCTCTAATATCCCAGCCTAGCCGCCGAAATGAGCTCCAGCTGAGGCGACATGTAAAGACATCATGTGTTGGAATAAAAGGTGATTATAAACACCTCTCTATGCCTCATGTCAGAGCCACTACTGAGGGTTAGGCATTCTGTTTAGAGTAAATCAAGAACAGAAATATGACTTTTATTTGGTTTTTGAAGTTCCTACACATCTCCCGGAGTCCTTGTGGAAGAAGGAAAAAATGAAATCCAAGCTTACTTTGGTGTGAGAGAATACGTATCCGTCAGGGTTTGTAACAGGCAACAGGAAGATATCCAGGGCTTCCAGAATAGAAGTGATGGATGGATCTTTTCCATAACCAGAGGCGATCTAAGGAGAGACACAGACCTCTGAGCCTCACGGCTTCTTTTTGCTGAGGAACACAGGACACACTAGTAAGACAATGAGTCTTTTTCCAAATATGAACTAGAGCTCACTGTTGATCAGTGAGAATCGGCCAGGTCCGCTGTTCTCCAGTTTCCAGCAGAGTTAATACGCTCATTTTTAAAAATTATCTTGGAATAGCTCTACATAAATATTTCAAGGCAACATGTCAATTTATGAGTACAATGCATCTCTCAATATCACCTCTCCCATCCTCCTTCTCCTTCTCTCCCTCCTTCTCTTCTTCCATGTTATTATGTTAAATATGCCAATGTGCATTCTTTCATTCTGGTCACAATAATTTACTTATATGAAGTAAAAATGAGTGAGCACGGATCCAGTTTCTCTCAAAAGCAGTAACATCCTTCCTATAAATTCAGGTGAAGTCTCTGAAATGGTGAACAATGGTATGTGTGGCTAATAGCAATCTATGAACCAAAGAAAAAGTTTTTAATAATCCTTAATCCTCACCCAAGGTAACTTTCCAAAAGAACTCAGAACCAACTATGTAAACATGTGAGGACTTTGCAAAAGATGCAGAGAGCCAGCTAAATTCTATTCAGGGGAATTACATTTTTACTTGTAATCAATTGCAATAGAGTTGAAGTTTCTGCTGGATTAAAATTTATTCATTTCCTGTGCTCAGCCATCCTAAGGCATTATTATTCAACTGTTAAATATCCATTTCATAATACCCTAAAGGTAAGCGCATTTTAATTGAAGGGAAAAATGTATCAGTCAGTATACACGTGGTTGCACATGCTTGAATGATCTGATGTGGATTGATTTCCTTTGCTCATGAATTAACATTCTGATTTATAGCATGTCATTTTTTAATTACTTAAGAAATACCAGACTAAGTCACACCCAGCCCATGTGCCAGCAAATATGGGGAAGAAAGATATTGCCACATCTTGACTTCAAAATCAGATTTGGGAACTATTCACAACAACCCAAACATCCTTAACTAGTTCCACTTTGGGTCTGTAGATCAAAGTAAACTGTTCTTGTACCTGTCTTTATTTTTCATCTGAGCCTCCCTTCATGACTGTCGAGATTTCTAGCATATCAGGCCTCAGGCCTCGGAGCTCCAAGGAACAAAGTTTTGTTCTAATCTGTTCTTTCATTAAAATCTCACCCTAGGGGGTCTGCCTCACTTTTTTCTATCTCCTCCAGCTTGCTATGTCTTTTAACTGAGAGCCCAGTGGTAGGCACAGAGGCACAGTGCATGGTCTCTTGATGGGACAATACCAGACAAGGTTCTAGGTCTGTTTTCTGCCTGTGTGGTTAGAGAAGAGCTTGACTGAGAACTCCAGCCAGCTCTAAGGGACATAGTGAGCTTACATAGTGAGCCTGACCCCAGAAAGACAAATAAGTGAGGGATTTTAAGCAAAATGACCTTATTTGCAGTCCACAGTGCAACAGCTTGTGTAACCCACTCTCGAGCATGGATCCCAGCATCTAGCCAAATGGCTGGCTTTTGTCCTCCGGTGCTGAACTGCAAAACAAGCCAGGCAATGTAAAGAGCCCCACTGCTGACGGCACCTCAGCCCCTCCTCTTCCCCTGTCCTCTCCGCATGGTCTCCGTGTGATAGAAAGAGGGAGGGGATACAAATATGACACTATGAATTCATTCTTCTCACTGAAGGTTTTTCTTCTCTCCTCACTCCCTTCATTTAACATAAGCTTAATGCAGGCTAGCAAGAGTAACAGACTTCCTCCTTTGATCTTTATTTTTGTTTTTGTTCTTGTTTTAATCATTGCAGATAATGTAATGGCATGATGATTATGTTTATATATTGTAAACTGGGGAAAAAACAGGTTACAGAGCAGGATGCCATGTTGTAAACACTAGTACAAGTGTATGTGTGGGTGTGTGTATGTGAGTGTGCATGTGATTTTTAAAAAGGAAGAGAAATAGAAAAAAAAAGGGAGGAAAAACAATGCTTATGGATACTATTGCATATTGGTGAAATTAGAATGATGGGCAATTGTTTTCTTTGTATTTGTTTCTCTTTTCCAAATGTATGCAAAGACTGTATTATCTTAATTTAAGGATGCTCATGACAATCTTTTGAATGTTTCACACACAAAAAAAATGAATGAATGAAAAATGAGCCAGGATGGCAGGCTCCAGAGTTGCTTTCCAGAGTTTAAACTTTATGATCTAAGTGGCTGGGTTTAATTTGGAACAGTAGCTATGCCAATAGGATGACTAAATAGGGAGGAAAAAGATTATTTTTGCATCATCAACTCCTATCTCTATGCAGCATCCTAAACACAGCAGATAAGGTAAATGAGAAATGCAAATTCTCACTAAAATATTACATTTCCCAGGTGTGGGGAGTTTTAGTTGGAAGTGATTTGTATCTTTTGCTCTAGAGAGTTCAAATGTAAAAGGCTGAGAACTTTCAAAAATACAGAATAACCTCAACCCCATCAAACGATCTAGAAAAAAGGAAAGCCAGGAAAATCCAAATCTATGGATAATCTGGAATTTTCCTGATGGATAATCTGGATTTTTTCCTGACTCAATGGCAGGAAATATAGGGTAAAGGAATGAGAGAGACAGAGACAGAGAGACAGAGAGAGAGACAGAGACAGACAGAGACAGACAGAGACAGAGATACAGAGAGAAAAATGAATTAGCAACTGTATACATCAGGTCAATAAAAAGGCAAATGACTCTTCCCAGATCTGCTTTGGGAAAACCCAGCTCTGGAGAATTCCAGCTGTCCCAGTTAGTCAGTTTGGTTCCCAGCCATAATTTTTCCAAATTTAGTAGGGAGTTGTGACATTACTATCTGCCCCCCTTAACAAACTCTTTCTAGGAAGTCTGAAGAAATAATTTTCACTCTTTTTTAGGGAAAAGTATAAAAGCTTGAAATTACATCAGTACTGTGAGGGCTAACAACTTGCAGTTAAACCTTAGCCTTTTTTCATCCATCATTTTTAAAATATGCCTTCATTTCAGGGCATTTACCTTTGTAGTTTAGTTGCCTGCTTTGGGGGAAGGGCGCATTGTAAAATTGGGGGGGGGGTTAATTATTTGTTTTTCCTGCGCTCAGGCAAATACTGTTGAAGCTAGCGAAAGAAAGGAAGGAAGAGAGGTGGGGGGAGGAGAAACACCAAAGAACCCCCCCACCTTGATCAATCTGAAATACCTATCAACCTCCCACCCTCCCCCTCCCTCCCCTCCTCTTCCTCCCTCTCCTCCTTCCAGCCTGCTTCTCCCCTCCTGGTCCCCTTTCCCCTCCTCCCTCCCCCCAGCCTGGCCCTCACGTCCTCCCCCTCCTCGGCTCCTATTGGCGAGCCCGTCCCCGGGAGCGCATCTCTCAGGACCAGAGCATTAATTCTCTCTGCAGACCTGCGTCAGCCTGCGCAGGAAAAGAGAAAAAAAAGAAAAGGGGGGGCGGGGGAGAGGATGCTCCAAACCAGCAAAGACCGGTTAGGAGAAGGGATCTGAAGGGAAAAAAAGAAAAAGGAAAGCTGCTCCGCAGGCCACGCTAGGCGGATTCTAGAGGAGTGGGGAGCCAACACCCACGTTGTCGGGGGGGGGGGGGTACCTTGAGCACGGTCATGGTCCTGTTTTCAAAAGAAGAGCCAATATTCACTTGGCTCACTAGATCAGGGCGCTCAGCCACGAGGCGATCCATTTCTTGGGAGATCTGAGAGAGAGAAAATATTTGCAAAGCTGTGATCGTGGTGACAATTGTCTCCCCTCCATCCATTCCCTGGGAGGCATGGGTCCCAGGGTCACATCGCTGCAAGAGGTGGGGGTGCTGGGGGTATGGCGGGGGGCGTTGGAATCCCAGCCCAGGGATGCTGACTCATTTGAATAGGAGAAGCCATTTTGCCGCAATACAGGCAATTCTGTGCACAATACAATGACACTTGTCTGGTCGGCCTGTAGCTTCCTCCCCCCAGCTTGGAGGTACAGCTTTTCCAGACAGAGAACTCGCACAATAAAACAAACTGGTAGTTAACACCCCAAAAAAAGGCAGGAGGGGTGTAGAGGTTAGTGCCACAAAATGCAAGGGGCTAGTGCAGGCTGAGGGACGAAGGGACACCAGCCCCAGACAGTCCCAAGCCCCAGGCCACTCCAGTTCGGATTTTCAAGCCTCATTGAAATTCTGTATGTCCTCCAGGCAGCCAGGCTGTGTCTACTGCTGGGACTGAGACCAACCTGGGCGCACCTGAAGAGCTCCTAGGATAAAAACAGCTTTGCCAGCTGTTGCCAATGCTTGCCATTCCAAGGACCCAGGCCAGTGTGTGGGACCAGTAAAGATGAGAGTGAGTCTTGTTTCTTCCTCGTGCCAAACTAAGATAAATATATATATATATATATATATATATATATATATATATTTACTGAGGGAGAGACTTGCCTATATTGTACACTATCTATGGGATATTGCTTCATATTTAAGCACATAGATATTTCTGGCAGTGAAACCAATTAACTAGTCAGGTCAGATTTTAGCCTTCAAATAAGTATAGATCAGAAAAGATTTGGCTAGCAAATAAAATTGAGCAAAATAAATTTCAAAGCTCTTTGCTTTTTAAAATTGTGAATTACAGACTTGCTGCCTACCAGACAACTTTTCTTTGTCTCTTCTCCACCCACCTGGTCCCTTAAGCTCCCAACTTCCATCTCCACACACACACCCCTCTGCCTCCACTCTGTACAGACCTCTGCAGACCTGTTATTACATAGCAAATGCAGCCCACCTAGTATCATGTGACACAAATAAAGAAAGGGACCAAGACCACTCAGGAAAGATAGACAAGTCTATACAAACTTTGCTACCATACAGGCTAGGAGACCCTACCTTTGTCTGGAAGTTAGAGGTATCAAATGGCCCATGAGTGGCAACCATAAACCACAGCTGCCCTATGGGAAGTGCAGGTCAGAAATCAGCATCAAAGTCTTGAGGGGAAAAGTATGGGAAAGCTGTTTGTTAGCTCAGTTAAGACATTCTGAACACTACCATAATAACTGCATGATTATGGGCAAGCTGACTTCAGGTCCTACATTGAACCAATGACATGGATACTGCCTGTGAAATCCTATGGAGACTTGGAGAAGCAAGGACAAAATGGAGAATAATAACTAGATCATTAAGTCACCAGTCCATTCTCACAAGAAAGAATGGCACTTTTCTCTGATGTTTGTTTTGAAATGCCTACCTCTTCCAATGTATGGTAGGCCCCAAAGTTGAAATTACCATTCCGTTCTCTTCTCTGATTTAATAGCATTTCTTCATTCTCTTGGTCCAACAGCGCCTAAAACAAACCAATGATATGTTAGTAGATAGAAAGAATTTCTGTTTACAAGTTTGGAGGGAATCATGATCCTCAATCTCCACTACCAATCTGGTCTCATCTTGTCCTTATGCTCAAGATCATGTCCTTTATCTGGTAGCACTTTGGAAGAAGATGGGGCATTCATGGAAGTGTGACCAATCTGCCACTGCCAGTGTAAGATGACAGTACTTAGAAGAGCCTGTCTTTCTAAGCTAACCTCTAATGAAGAACTAATCAAAGTGTGCTTGCCCCTATTTTAACTAACACTCTTCCATTTGCACTTTACATTTCATGCTGAAGTCTCTCTTTTGCCCATGTCCCTTCAATTCTTTGTTACCCTATTTTACTTGTATCCAGTGCAAAAGGGAAAGAGATACTGCCTCTTTGCCACTCTATCCCACACCCTAGAAGGCCTCAGTGATACCCATGGGTTCCCTCCCTGACAGAGTACTCCAGGCTCAGCAAGCCTCTAGAAGGCTACAGTAAAGCATAATTACCTGAACATCTTCAATCATAATGGAATAATCAATTTTCTGGGACTCCAAGAAAACTTTAACTGCCTGGACACTGACAAAGGGAACTCGGATATGGATTGTCTTTCCTGGGATGGTCGGTGATTTCCAGAAGTCGAGCTGAAAAGGATAAAGGGCTAAGCCAATACAAAGAGTGGGGCTTTCTGGGAGAAATGGATAGTTTAGTATTGATGGATTTCAGTAAATCAATTTGTTACCAAGGTTATTTTGAGCCCACATAATCAGAATCATTATAGAATCACTACAACACCAAAAGAGTTTTATAAATATGTAGTCACAGAAAAATGTGTTGTGTTTCCCTCCTGTGCATGGTTATTAATGTCCCCCTATGACAGACAGACAGACAGACAGGATAGATAGATATTAAAACTAGCAGAATTTTGGTCTTAGCCACTCTGGGTTTGAACTTAGAGACTAGCATTTGCTAAGCAGTCACTCTACCATTTGAGCTATGCCTTCAGCTCTAATGGCAATTTTTAATTGGCACTTAAGTGAACCAATTCATTTCCTAATCAGAAATTAATTAGACATTAATTTTATGGGGGAAATAATGCTAAAGGTGTTCAAAATAACTCACATTTAATATCCAATCTCATTCTTATAATATGCCTGTGAGCTAGGGGAATGGTAAACCTATCATTATTTTTCTTATCAAGGAAATAAGTCATAGGAAAGGAGGGTGGTTTTCCCAGTGTCATGTAGTTGAAACTAGAGCCCAGTTTTTTTTGGAATTCCTGCTCCATGAGTTAACATCCTACATGATCTCAGAGGAGTCAGAATACAGTCCAGAATAGATGTCAATCATCTTGACTGGCAGCTGTCCAGTATTCCCTCTGTGAAACAAAAGCCATTACTAGGACAAATACCTGGAGATGTTCTTCAGCCTCCAGTTGCATCAGACTTTTAATTTGTTCTTCATTGTTTGGGACAATCTCAAGAACTTGGTCTCTAAAGAATATTAACCACAGACATGACCTTAAGAGCAAAACTCCAGGCACTGATTCCTTTATTTTCTGTTCCTATTAGCCTCTGCGTATAAGAGATGAATGCAACAGTCAATAATCTCTTTGACATCCCAGAAGCTAATAAATAGCATACTGACCCACATCTCCAGAGTGAAGAGGTGATAGAATGGCTTTATTTCCTCCAAGGAAATGTTATCTAAATAATAATTAAGAGGCTATCTGCTCCTAGCAGGAAGCTTGCCATTAAAGTTGCCCTTCCTTTAGCTAATGAGAATTTGTCAAGTCACACCTGCTGCTCATAACATTAGCTTTTAAAACGTGTCTGTTCCTGTTTTTCAGAAAGAAGTGTTTTTTTTAAAAAAAAGGATAATTAATTTGGTGCTTGTAAGAGGAATTAGATTCACATCTGGGTAGAGTTAATGTGATTTTTTTTTCTTTTCTTTTTTCTTTTTATTCATATTTTTGAAGCTGAAAATGTATCAGAGCACCATCTGCAAACCAAAATTTTGGACAGGAAATTTTGTGACTCAGACCAATTAAGGTGTACTTGTGCCTCTCCTTACACACACACACACACACACACACACACACACACACACACACACATACACGGAAGAAGGAAGAAGGAAAAGAGGCAGAGAGAGATCTCAAAATTAGCAAATAGGCCAGGAGTTTTGCCTAGTGGTAGAATGCTTTCCTAGCATGAACGAAGACCTGAGTTCGATTCCTCAGTACCACATACATAGAAAAAGCCAGAAGTGGTGCTATGGCTCAAGTGGTAGAGCTCTAGCCTTGAGAAAGCCCAAGGACAGTGCTCAGGCCCTGAGCTCAAGGCCCAGGACTGGCAAAAAAAAAAATAATATTTTAGGGCAGTAGCCTTGAGCTGAAGAGCTCAGGGACAGCACCCAGGCCCAGAATTCAAGTCCCATGACCAACAACAAAAATAGCAACTAGATTCTTAGAGAAGAGTTTGGGCAGGGCAGAAGAGTTAGATTCTTCTATCGCCTCCTCCAAGCAGTCTAATTTCCTGTCTATTTAGGCAATAAGGAAGAAACAGATACAGGGCCCAGAATGCAGGTCTTCTGAAACCAAGCCCTACACATTTCCAATAAACCCTAGTGGAATACGTAAACGCTTCAAGGTTCTGCTGCCTCCAAGCACTCATCTGCCACGAATGCCTTAAAAATTCTTCCACTAGGGGCTCATTACATTTGGTTAGTGCATAGATACCTAAGAGTCCTCCTTTAAGAGGAGGAGATACACGTCTGTAATCCTAACCATCTAGAGGCTGAGATCTGAGGATCACAGTTCAAGGCCAGCTCAGGTAAGAAAGTCCACTAGAGTCTAATCTCCAATTAACACCCAGAAAACTGGAAGTGGTGCTGTAGTTCAAAGTGCACTCTCAATAGCTTTGAGTGATAAAGCTCAGGGTCAGCACCCAGGCCCTGAGTTCAAGAGTTCAAGCCCCCCACAATCTAAAAGAGAGAGAGAGAGAGAGAGAGAGAGAGAGAGAGAGAGGAAAAAGAGAAAGAGGAAGAAAGGAAGGAAGGAAGGAAGGAAGGAAGGAAGGAAGGAAGGAAGGGAGGGAGGGAGGGAGGGAGGAAGGGAGGAAGGGAGGAAGGGGAGGAGAAGATGCTATAAAGAACGATGTATTAGGCTGTCATTTCCTGGTGTGTGTTCTAAGGAACAGAAGTCTTTTGGTTGCTCAACCAAAGGTGGAGTGTGTATGGTTTAAAAAATCAGAGTCCAAGCCAGGCACTGGTGGCTCACACCTGTAATCCTAGCTATTCAGGGGGCTGAGATCTGAGGATCAAGGTTCAAAGCCAGCCCCAGCAATAAAATCCGTGAGACTCTTATAACCAATTAACCACCAGAAAACCAGAAGTGGTGCTGTGGCTCAAGGGGTAGGGCGGTAGCCTTGAGCTGAAGAGCTCAGGGACAATGCCCAGGACCAGATTTCAAGTCCCATAGTTCACACACACACACACACACACACACACACACACACACACACACACAATCAGAATCCATGCTGCAATCCAGATTCTCTCTTATTGTGTTATAATGCATTCTCATTTAGTCAAAGTTCTAGAAATCCTCTAAGTTTGTTTTGCTGTCTGATTTCCAAATTCATTTAATCACTTACTTTGGGGGATCAAATTCATTTGACTATATCATGAGTTCTCTGGAACACTCTTCAAAACATATTACCTAAAACCCTCATAGAACTGTGCAAGCAACCAGGTGCCAGCAGCTCACACCTACTTCTACTACTGCTGCTGCTGCTGCTGCCAGCCCAAGCAGGAAAGTCCATGAGTCTCTTTATTTCCAAGAAAATACTCAGAGAAATCCAGAAGTGACACTGTGGCTCTAGTGGTAGAATGCCAGCCTTGACCACAAAAAAAAAAAAAAAAAAAAGCCCAGGACCAGCAAAAAAAGAAAAAGAAAATAGAAAGAGAGATAGGAAGGGAGGGAGGAAGAGAGAGAGAGAAGAGAGAGAAGAAAAAGAATTGTGCAAGCAAGGATGGGTCTAAAGTTATGAGAACCTGGGCTGAGAATCAAAGCCCTGCTCTTCCTGTGTCTTGAGGTTCACCATCCAGACACCAAATCTGGGAAGCAGGTAAGAGAAATATCTGACACTGACACCTGAGATACATGGCCAAGCATCATGATCTTCCCTGAGATCTACCATTTTTACATTCTGACTACTGCAGGGTAAAATAAGGACAGAGAAATGAAGTTATGGATGATCTATTTGCTGAAAATTCCTTATTCAAAATGGACTCATCCCTGTCACTCCTCACTAAAATGTATTTGAGTTTGCACCATGGGAAAGAAAAGGCCATCTCCAGAATTTATTTCACAGAACTGCCTGCCCTATCTTCAATATCATTTTTATTCAGCAACTGATAAACTGCCAACTCTCACCTTAACCCTAGCTTTACCCAATTACTGCCCCAACTTGCCAATCACCATGGCAGCTCCCACAGGCACTTAAAGGGCCAATAAACTTGTACTCAAAGTCGCTTGCATAGATTTCTCTGTCTAAACAAAAACCCATAACCTTTCCTTTGTTGTCTAAACATACCAGAGTTCAGCCTGGCCTAAGCATGTGTGCCCCTAATAGCAATTCTGTTCTTTTTTTTTTTTTGGTCAGTCGTGGGGCTTGAACTCTGCACCTGAGCTCTTCAGCTCAAGGCTATCACTCTACTACTTGAGCCACAGTGCCATTTCCAGCTTTCTGGTGTTTAATTGTAAGTAAGTCTCATGGACTTTTTGCGCCCAGGCTGGCTTTGAATTGGGATCCTCAAATCTCAGCCTCCTTAGTAGCTAGGATTGCAGGTTTGAGCCACCAGCACCAGTCTTTAGTCTTGTTCTTTAGTCTCAAAGAAACGTCCTTTCATTAGCAATCCATTTCTGTATTCTCATAATTTTCATTCATTTTTCCTTTTCAATGTCATTCATTTCTTTTTTGATCACCCCCCATTTCTCCCACCACAATTCTCCCCCACACCCAGCCAAGAGAACTTTGAGAACACTTCAGCCATACACCCATTATCCTGCAATATCCAATGTGAGGCTCCAAGAATGCGGTAAATGAACTTCAAATGAGCACCAGAGAGCAAAACTTACCCCACAAAGGTTTCTTGACAGTAGATAAGGCCAAAAAGGACACTATATAACAGGATCAACCTCATGGTCAAGGCTTTACTCAAAGTCCAGAATTCAGAGTTCTTCCTGAACTTTTATTTATAGGTAGAACAGCTGAGGCAGATCTGTTGGTCCTCTGAGAATGAGAAAATTCTCACCTGCATGGAAAACTTCAAGGTTGTAAATAGCACCCAGGGGTGTGCTAATACTAGTCTGTATATTTTCCATTCCCAGGACGAGATAACAAACTTTAATGGAAAGAAAACAAAATTGCCACCATATACCAAGGGCAAATCATACATTTATGATTCAGAACATAAAGTGCCACTAGTTCTGCTCAGTGATAGAAGCCAGATTAATAAACCTAAAGGTTAAAGTCCTTTCTGGGACTCTTACAAAAAAAAATAAATAAGGGCAAAACATTTATAGTAATTACTCAGGCATCCTGTCTATCACATTCCATTAGTTTGCTCATTTGTTTATTTTTATAGTGTTTACCCTAAAACTGCAACGCTCAGTCCACATCTGCTAAAGGTCCCTGTAGATGTGGCCCGTTCCAGTCCTCACTCTATATTAAATAAACAAAGCAGAATGCCTTTTAATATTTAATTTTGCACTGTCTCTAAAGTGATCCATCTGCATTTGCACTAAATTGATATCCCTATTTCTGCGCATTTTCCCCAAATGAAAATGTCTTTCTGATTAAAACAATGAAATTGCTTATTATAGAAAAGTTCGGGTTAAAAGGAAGTGTTTTTATTTAATGACTAGTAAATTCCTTTGCCCAAAGAAAACCACAGAGTACTTATCTTTCCGGAAATTTTTCAGTGCTTTAGAGTTTTTCTTTAAGCAGAGATTAGACCACATTGCAAACACGAGGTTTTTTTTTAACAAAACTAGATTTTTAATTAAAAACAAAACGCAATCCCTCTTTACCCATAAACATAGCCTGGCTGACTTTGTTTTTCATTGTAAGAGAAGAAAATACACCTATTTTTAAGAATCATACTTCATTGCTTTGAAGTCACTCACACTCACTATATTCAGCCTAACAAGAATCAAGTCCTGACAGCTGCAGTTTTTCATTTGTCCCTAGAGTGCCCAATTTTTCATCTGTATAAATCTCTGGGTTTTCAATGCTCAAGCGCCTACATGAAGGAGAAAAGCATACATACATACATACATACATACATACACACATGTGCATATATACATAGATATGTGTATATGTGTTATTTCAGGTTATTTCTGATTTAAAAAATTACTGGGGCTGGGAGTTTGGACTAGTGGTGGAGTGCTTGCCTAGCATTCATGAAGACCCAGGTTCAATTCCTTGGTACCACATACATAGAAAAAGCTAGATGTTATGCTTAAGTGGTAGAGTTCTTGAGAAAACTCCAAGACAGTGCTCAGACCCTGAGTTCAAGGACAGAAGAAGGAGGAGGAGGAGGAGGAGGAGGAGGAGGAGGAGGAGGAGGAGGAGGAGGAGGAAAGAAAGAGAGATTGATTACTAATCTACATCTACAAGAGGCCTCAACCCTTGCCCTCAGTTCAAAGGACAGTGAGCATTTGGGGATAATACATGACTGGGAAAAATGAACACCTCTCAAATAGGTGAACATTAGCAAATTATTTGGAGGTACTGGAGTTCAAACTCAGGGCTTCACACTCGCTAGACACATGGTGTTCTACCACTTGAACCAAACTGATAGGCCTGATATTTTAAAAAAGTAAACAGGGGCTGGGAATGCTGCTTAGTGGTAGAGTGCTTGCCTACCATGCATAAAGCCCTGGGTTTGATTCCTCAGTAACACATAGAAAAAGTCAGACGTGGAGCTGTGGCTCAAGTAATAGAGCACTAGCCTTGAGCACAAAGGGCTCATCTAGGCCCTGAGTTCAAGCCCAGGACTGCAATAAAAAAGAAAAAAGATAAAAGTTGGAGAGTTAAGTATAGCCTCAACAGGAAGTTGAAGGGAAAGCTCCAGAAAATCCCTATAGTTCTATTCCTACTGTTAAAACGATCTTTATCCAATAGATTATTAGCTGGATGAAATCTGTGGAGTTTTGTTTTTGACTTGGGCTGTACTGGGATTTTAACTCTAAGTTTTGCACTAGCCAAGCAGGACCTCTACCACTTGAGCCATTGCCCCCAGTCTTTTTGGCTTTTAGTTATTTTTTTTTTTGATAAGGTCTTGAACTTCGGCCTGGACCAGCCTCAAGGCAATGACCCTGGTACCAGTTCTTCTTGTGTAGCTGGGGTTGGAGGCAAGCACCATCATCCCCTACACTGAAATCTATTTTTTTTCAAGTTGCACAAAACGTATGACATATAATAAACCACACATATTTCAAATTTTATAAGCTTTGACATAGGTAGATATCCATGATGAAATGATCACCACAATCAATATCACATATCACGTACCCATCGTGCCCAATAAAATGCTTTTGAAGAGAAAAGCTCCAGCTGGAACAAGATCATTAAAGCCCCCTTGCTTTGGGGAATAAAGAAATGAGGCCCCCTAGGGGAAGGGCTTCCACAAAGTCCCAGGGCTTCCCTGAGGTAGAGCAAGCGCCAAGATTCCCTTCTGGAGCCCTGGCTGCCAGCTCTGACACTCTGCAGTGCCCCCATTATCCCAGGTAATTCTATGCAGCTCTAGGAAAAAACTATTTTAGACCAAATGCTTCTTTATCAACCCTTCTCTGGGGAAGCTATGATTTAAAAAGAGAAAGATGATAGCTCTTTTAGAAAAGTGTTCCAATGGTGCATGTTCCTTCCATGAGGTTGCTGTGAGGTACACTTTTCAGGGTTTTGCCCTTTAACCACAGAAGGTGAGCTAGCCTAACTACAGGGCAAGAAGGATTACTACACGAGACAAAAGTACACATGACCACAATTAAACCTTTCAATACAATTTCCAGACTCGAAAGCTCTTCAGAATCAAACTTCTGGATGCATTTGTCAATCAAAGCATGGTTATTCATAGTAAAAATGAGTTTTTAATCATAATGAATAAACTATATTTTACAAAGAAATATACTTTAATGATTTGACTGGAAATGCACAAAAATCCTGGGTTTTGAGAGGAGAAAAATGTCCTCCAAATATCAAAAATTTTTCCATAGCAGAAGATGGATAGCCTATCAAAACTGCTTCATCTTCTGCAGCACCTTTAAAACTCTATGGGATTAGGGCCGGGAGTTTGGCCTAGTGGTACAGTGCTTGCCTAGCATGCACAAAGACCCAGGTTCGATTCCTTGGTACTGCATACATAGAAAAAAGCCAGAAGTGGTGCTGAGGCTCAAGTGGTAGAGCTCTAACCTTGAGAAAAATCCAAGGACAGTGCTCAGGTCCTGAGCTTAAGCCCAGGACTGGCAAAAAATAAATAAATATAAATAACCCTATGGGATTTCCATTTGTTTTGATAAATGAAGCATGGTCTTATAAACACAACATTAATGTTAGGAGAAATTGGGCAAAGGTATACAGGGGTTCTCTCTACCATCTGGACAACTTTTCTATAAATCTAAAGTTACTCTGAAAATGATGCTAAAACAGAAAGTTTATTTTAAAACCACATATATACATACATATATATATATATATATATATATATATTTGGGGGGGGGGTCATGGGACTTGAACTTGGCCTGGACATTGTCCCTGAGCTCTTCAGCTCAAGGCTACTACCCTATCCTTGAGCCAAACCCCACTTCCTGTTTTCTAGAGGTTAATTGGAGATAAGAGTCTCAGGTCCTTTTGTGTCCTGGCTGACTTTGAACCTAAATCCATAGATCTCAGCCTCCTGTGTAGCTGGGATTGCAGGCATGAGCCACTGCACCTGGCAAAAACCTAAAATATTTTTAATACTCCACCCAAAAACCAATGAAAAGGAGTAAATATTTGTCGCATGTTATGAGAAAGAATCAAATCCTTATAGAGAGAGCACTTAGAGTCTCTACAAGATTGCAGAATCTTTGGATGAATAAAAAACATAGTGGACAAATAGAAAAAGAGATAGCACACACACACACACACACACACACAGAATATTAGAAAAAAATTTTAAGGAAAAAAAGGTTAATGCTGTAGTGTAGAGCATTTTCCTGTCACTGAAGGGGCTCTAGGTTCCAATCTCAGTATCAGAAAAAAAGTTATTATCTATAATTATCAAAGAAATCCTCCTTTTAGAGCTAAATGTGGGGGCACGCACCTATAATCTCAGCATTCAGGAAGCAGAACCATGAAGATCCTGAGTTTGAGACCAACCTGGACTAAGTGGCAAGAGCTTAAATCATTGTTTTAAAAAATGAGATGTCACTTTTTTCTACCAATTGAACTAGTAAAATTGTTGGGTTTCATTTTATTTTGTTTTAGTCAGTGTCTCTGATATATGCCTAGTGTATCCAGAATTGGTGAGGAATTAGGGAAATGAGCACTGAGGAAAGAGTAAATCCAGTTATGACCTATCCAAAACAGAGTTTGGCAAGGCAAATCAAACACTTTCATGCCTATCACCCTACTTCTAGAATTTTTTTCTAATGAAATCATCATTGAAAATAAACAAAAACTTACATAGGATTTAAAGTGCTTGAAATAATTTTAAAACAGAAAAATCTTAGTGTCTTCTAACTGGTAGTTGGTTAAATCAGGCAGAATAAATCTATATCACCAGTTCATCTTACCAAAGATGAATGAACCCCCAAAAATGTGTACATGGGGGCCGGGAGTTTGGCCTTCTGGTAGAGTGCTTGCCTAGTATGCACGAAGACGCAGGTTCGATTCCTTGCCACCACATACATAGAAAAAGCTGCAAATGATGCTGTGCCTCAAGTGGTAGAGCTCTAGCCTTGAGAAATCCCAAGGACAGTGGTCAGGCCCTGAGTTCAAGCCCCAGAACCAGCAAAAAAAAAAAAAATGTGTACATGGCCAGGCACCAGTGGTTCATACTTGCAATCCTAGCTACCCAGAAGGCTGAAATCTGACCATCACAGTTTGAAGCTAGTCCAGGCAGAAAAGTCTATACCATTCTTTTTATTGTTATTGTAGAGTTAATAAACAGAGGGGTTCTAGTTACATGAATCAAGTAATGTGTAATGAATACAATTCTTGTCTGCCCTTCTGTCTCTCCCTCTCAGCTTGTCTCTCCTGTCCCTACCTACAAGACTGGGACATACTTATCTACAAAAACAGAAGTGGAAGGGAGCTATGCCTCACGTGAAAGAGCTCCAACCTAGAGAAAAAGAAGCTCAGGGACAATATCAAGGCCCTACGTTTAAGCACTAGGACAGGTAGAAAAGCAAAACAAAACATGTATGCAAGTGTGATGACATTCCTCCAGTGGTAGAGCATGTCCTTAATTTGCACATCCTAGATTCACCTCCAGCACTAATTTTTTTTAATTTTGTATAAAAACACTATTGTTTTTAGATTCAAATAGATGTTTACAGAGTATTATGGTTTTTGTTGTTGTTGTTGTTGTTGTTGTTTTTGCCAGTCCTGGGCTTGAGCTCAGGGCTTGAGCACTGTCCTTGGACTTTCTCAAGGCTAGAGCTCTACCACTTGAGTCTCAGCACCACTTCCAGCTTTTTGCTATGTATGTGGGGTACCGAGGAATGGAACCCAGGTCTTCATGCATGCTAGGCAAGCACTTTAACCACTAGGCCAAACTCCCGGCCCCAAGTTTTTTGGCTACACAATCACCAAAACTACTTTTAAAAATTAATATTTTGTTGTCATTGTGGTTCCCATCCTGGGACTCAAAATCAGGTTCCTGAGCTTTTGTGATATAGCTACTACATAAAGCACAACTGCACTTCCAGCTTTTTACTGGTAAATTGGGAATAAGAGTCTCATGGACTGTCTACCTGACCTGGCTTCGAATCACAATTCTCAGAACTCAGCCTTCTGAGTACGTAGGATTACAAGTATAAGCCATCTGTACCTGGCTTAAATTTTTTTTTAAATACGTATGTGGGACCACCACTTGTCTTTACTCTTTTCTTTCTTTTGACGTTTTATTTATTCATTTATTTTTTTATCATTAGGTAGTTGTAGAAATGGGGTTTCAATTCAGCACATCAGTTTATAAGTACAATACACGTTGGTCACTGGCATAGCTCTCCTCTTTTTCCATCCCCCTTATACCCTCAAGTACTACAACTTCCATGAGCAAATAATGTATCTTCCTCATGTTTGTAATTTAAGAAAACACCAAACCTATTGACAAGATAAGGAAAACCATTGATATTCAACCTCTTCTGGGTAGTATACCCCATCCTCTCCTGGTTTGTCTTCCCTCTTGCCACTGTGCTTTGTAGCCTGGCTTTCCTCTTGGTATGAACTCTTGATTTGGGTTCACCCTTATGCTCTTTTTCACCTTCCTGACCTTTGGGGCTCCTCAGAGCTTACCACCCCCATGGCTCTCTGCTGCCCCCAGCAGACAACCACTGTCAATGCAGCCTCCTCTTGCCTTTTTCCCAAGTCAGCCTTTGAAGCCTAAGAGTTCATTAACCAAATTCTGTAAGGGTTATTTGTCAGTACTGGGGCTCGAACTCAGAGCCTGGTTCTATCCCTTAGTTTTGTCACTCAAGGCTAGAGCTCTACCACTTGAGCCACAGCTCCATTTCTAGCCTTTTGGTGGTTAATTGAAGATAAAAATCTCTTGGACTTTCCTGCCCCTGCTGGCTTTGAACCACAATCCTGAGATCTCAGCCTCCTGACCAGTTAGGATTACAGGTGTGAGCCATCATGGCCTGGCAAATTCCATTTTTATATGTGTCAGTTGGAAAGAACAAACATAGTTCCTCTACAAGTCATTTGCCATGTGCAACAGCCAACTCAAAAGACCTCCAAAAACAATTTTTTAAAAAGCGGGGCTGGGGGTGGGGGTGGCAGGCGTGGTGGCTCATGCCTGTAATCCTAGCTACTCAAGAGGCTGAAATCTGAGGATCAAGGTTCAAAGCCAGCTTGGGCACAAAAGGACCTGAGACTCTTATCTCCAACTAACCTCTAGAAAACGGGAAGTGGGGCTTGGCTCAAGGGTAGGGTGGTAGCCTTGAGCTGAAGAGCTCAGGGACAATGTCCAGGCCAAGTTCAGGTCCCATGACCCACACAAAAAAAAAAATGTTCTGCCAGGAAAGATATCACCTCACCATCATTTATCCATTTTTGATGACTCCGCTCTAGGACCCAAGAGTAGACTTCTCATTTATGAAATTCCTATCATGTACAGTTCAGTTGGAGAATTCTCTAAATAAGAAAGAAAACAGATGTGTATCTGCTTAGAACTCAGTGTCTAGACCATTACTATCCAGGGAGGAGGTTCTGTTTATACTATTTGCTCCAGCCACACCACATGTGGCTGTTGAAAAGGTCTAACTGAGGCATTGTTTTGTTTTGTTTTAATTTTAGAGTTAACTGACTGTTTAAAGCTGGAGCCATGTAAAACATCTTTCCTTCAAGCATACTTCACCTTGTTAGAAGAGCCATTGTTGTTTGTTTGTTTTTTGTCGGCCTGGGTGCTGTTCCTAGCTCTTCAGCTCAAAGCTACTGCCCTATCCCTGCGCCTGGGCACTGTCCCTGAGCTCTTCAGCTCAAGGATTCCGCCCTACGACCTTGAGCCACAGGACCATTTCTGGTTTTCTGGTAGTTAATTGGAGATGAATCTCACGGTCTTTAATGCTGGAGCTGGCTTTGAACTGTGATCCTCAGAGCTCAGCCTTATGAGTTGCTAGAATCATAGGCATGAGCCACCATGTTTGGCAAGGCCATTGTTTTTTAGTGATGAAAATTTAGCAGCCAAATCAAAACATGGAGTTAAGTGTTAAATACATACCAGATTTTAAAGACTTAAATTTTTTAAATCTCATATTTTAGATATATTGGGTTAATAAGATAAATTATTAAAATTAGTTGACCTGTCCTTTCTACCTTATTTAACTTACATATCAGAAAACTTAAAATTATGTAAATGGTTTGTAAAGCACTCTTATTGTACAGCATAGTCTAGACAAAAACTACATGACTAGGGGTCAGGAGTTTGGCCTAGCATGCACGAAGACCCGGGTTCGATTTCTCAGTACCACATACATAGAAAAGCTGGAAGTGGTGCTATGGCTCAAGTGGTAGAACTCTAGCTTTGGGGAAAGCCCAAGGACAATGCTGAGTGTAGTCTCCAGGACTGGGGTGTGTGTGTGTGTGTGTGTGTGTGTGTGTGTGTGTGTGTGTGTGTGACTAAATAGTCTCCTAACATACATAACAGCTTCTTAGAAATGGATAAAAAAAAAAAGTCTGAAGGGTAAAAAGTAAATCCTAGGCTTACCTGATATAATAGGATGATGTAGTTATTTCTCAAGAGCTTAAAAAAAAAAAGAAAGAACTTTAATTTCAACATGAATTAAACCAAATCCTTCTCAGTTGCAAAAGTAATCATGATATTTAAGAATTTAAAAAATGAGCTGGCCCAGGCATTGGTAGTTAACACCTGTAATCCTAGCTGCTCGGGAGGCTGGGATCTGGGATCTGGAATCTGAGAATCATAGTTTGAAGCCAGCCTGGGCAAAAAAAGTCTATGAGACTCTTACCTCCAATTAACCACCAAAAGAAGTCAGAAGTCGAGCTAAGGTTCAAGTGGTAGAGTGCTAGCCTTGAGAAAAATAAAACTTAGGAACAGCACTCAGGCCCAGAATTCAAGTCCTAAGACTCAGCACACATCGACACACACACACCCCACAACATGAACTGGGGTGAGTGGTTCATATCCTTCATCCTAACTACTCAGCAGTAGTTAGGCCCACGGGGCCTGGAGTTTGGCCTAGTGGTAGAGTGCTTGCCTAGCATGCACGAAGACCCAGGTTCAATTCCTTGGTACCACATACATAGAAAAAAGCCAGAAATGGTGCTGAGGCTCAAGTGGTAGAGTCTAGCCTTGAGAAAATCCAGGTCCTGAGCTCAAGCCCAGGACTGGCAAAAAAAAAAAAAAAAAGAGTTTCAAAGACAGCCCAGGTAGAAAAGTTCAATTAACTAGCCTAA
This sequence comes from Megascapheus bottae, assembly GCF_031878675.1. Lineage (NCBI taxonomy): Eukaryota > Metazoa > Chordata > Mammalia > Rodentia > Geomyidae > Megascapheus > Megascapheus bottae. The sequence continues at coordinate 68,695,018 of NC_143513.1, read as the reverse complement.
AGCAGGAAGTGTAGGAGTGGTTCGAATGGAATGTCAGCCTTGAGTGGAAAAGCTAAGGGACAGAGCCCTGAGTTCAAGCAGTAGTACTGGCACCAAAATGTTGTTTTAATTAAAACAAAATTGGAAAGATTGTGAATAGTAGGAGAGTAAAGAGAAAACAACGCACATTAAAATGCTATGTACCGGCCGGGAGTTTGGCCTAATGGTTAAAGTGCTTGCCTAGCATGCATGAAGACCCGGGTTCGATTCCTCGGTACCACATACATAGAAAAAAGCTGGAAGTGGTGCTGAGGCTCAAGTGGTAGAGCTCTAGCCTTGAGAAAGTCCAAGGACAGTGCTCAGGCCCTGAGCTCAAGCCCAGTACTGGCAAAAAAAACAAAAAAACAAAAAACAAAAACAAAAAACAAAAATAAATAAAATGCTATGTACCTATTGGTACAATTAATATATGCAAATACAAGCAAACACACACACACACACACACACACACACGTAGCCCTTCTCACCAAGATGGTGCCAAACACAAAGAAGGGAGCTACTGTCCCCTCCCCCAAAGCCAAAGCCAAGGAAAAGGTTTTGAAGGCAAAGAAGGCAGTGCTGAAAGACATCCACAGCCACAAAAAGAAGAAGATACACACTTCACCCACCTTCTGGCAACCCAAAATGCTGCAGCTCCGGAGACAGACCAAATATCCTCAATGAGTGGTCCCAGGAGAAACAAGCTTGACCACTATGTGATCAGCAAGTTCCCCTGACCACTGAGTCAGCCATGAAGAAGACAGAAGACAACAACACACTGTGTTCACTGTGGATGTCAAGGCCAATGAGTATCAATCAAATCAAATGGGCAGTGAAGAAGCTCTGACATTGATATAGCTAAGGTCAGTACCCTGCTCAGACCTGATGGAGAGAAGAAGGCTAATGTTCCACTGGCTCCTGATTAGGATGCTTTAGATGTTGCCACAAGAGTGGAATCATGTAAACTGCATCCAGCTGGCTAATTATAAATATACATCTTTTTACCACTTTAAAAAAAAACTTAAGTATACACTGAAAAATCAATGGCACAGAAGTAGAAAGAGGCTCTGTTGTCAGTAGGTTTTAGCGGGAGGGTGAGTAGAAAGGATGAATGAGAGTAAATATGGTCAAAGTACTTTATATGCATATGCGAAAGTAGAGTAATGAAACCAGCTGAGATTCTTTTAAGAAGGCAAGTGAGTAGGATGAGAGAGTGCTAGAGTGCGGCTGATGAGGCACATTGTGTGCATACATGGAAATGTCATAATGAAACATCCCTTGTACAAATAACATATAGTAATAAAAAAATTTTTAAGGAATGTATAACCTGCAGACATAGTGATTACCCACAGGTAACACTAGTACTTATGAAGCTCAGGCAGGAGCATCCCAAGTTCCAGGCCAGCCTGGGATATACAGTGAGACAGTGACTCAAGGGAGAGCCATTAGAGAGAGAAAGGGAAAGAGAGAGCATGGAAAGGAAGAAGGAAAAGGAAAAAGAAAGAAAAAGAAAAAAGTAAACCAACATGAACTGAAAAAAGACCCTTAGTTGCTAACAGGAAATGATGCCTACCATATATGGTCAAGCAAAAAATAAGGCATGTTATCAAACAATGCATGCTACAATTCAACATGTGAAAATAAAAGCATTGCAATTATCCCTAGCTATCAAAATTGATTTATTTCCAAAATGAGACAGTAATGGTTAAAATTTACACAGTAAATTTAGATTATATTTAATATTAAATTTTCTCAGCATTAAATTTCTAAGTTTGGGATAGCAAAGTGACTGGAGCTTGAATGTGGAAAATTACATCTCAAACTTGAATCTGAATCTATTTGGTTAGTAGGTTTGGAAAGCAAGAGTTCAGATTATTACATGTGTTTGTGCATGAAATGGCATGGAAATAATATGCATGCTGTTAGTAGTAATTATCTTCGATAGTAAAATTTTCTTTCCACTTTAACAAAACTGTTACTTGAATATCTTACAGTGTGCATGAATACTTCTAATCAGAAAACAGCACAATAAACACGTCATTTTTCTTTTTTTTTTTGCCAGTCCTGGGCTTGAGCTCAGGGCCTGAGGACTGTCCTTGGATTTTTCTCAAGGCTAGAGCTTTACCACTTGAGCCTCAGCACCATTTCTGGCTTTTTCTAAGTATGTGGTACCAAGAAATCAAACGTGGGTCTTCGTGCATGCTAAGCAAGCACTGTACCACTAGGCCAAACTCCCGGCCCTAAACACATCATTTTTAAAAAGCAGATTCTGCTGGATGCCAGTGGTTCATGCCTGTTATCCTAGCTACTCGGAAGGCTGAGATCTCAGGATCACACAGTTCAGACAGAAAAGCTCAGACAGAAAAGTCTGTGAGACTTTAATTTCCAATTAATCACAGAAAAAGTTTGAAGTGATGCTGTGGCTCAAGTAGTTGAGTGCTAGCCTTGAGTAAAAGCATTCAGGGACTGCACGCAGACCCAAAATTCAAGCCCTAGGACCAACACCTGGATTGGAAGAATCAACATCATGAAAATGCAATCCTGCCAAGGGCTATCTACAAATTCAATGCAATACCCATCAATATCCCAATGTTATTCTTTAAGTATATAGAAGAAGCAATCCAAAATTTCATATGGAATAATAAAAGACCCCATACAGTAAAAACAGTCCTTAGCAGAAAGAACAGTGCTGGAGGAATAGCAATACCAGACTTTAGACTCTATTACAGAGCTATAGTAACCAAAACAGCTTGGTGCTGGCACAAGAACAGGCCTGAGGACCAATGGAATAGAACTGAAGACCCAGAAATCAACCCGCAGACCCATGGCCACCTAATCTTTGATAAGGGAGCAAAAAAAAAAAATAGGATGGAAGAAAGACAGCCTCTTCAACAAGTGATGCTGGCAGAATTGGTTAAGCACCTGCAGAAAACTAAAGTTGGATCCTTCTATGTTACCCTACACCAGGATTAATTCCAAATGGATCAAAGATCTTGAGGTAAAAGCAGATGCCCTGAAAACTTTACAAGAAGGAATAGGATATATGCAAGGTCTCCTTGGCACAGGTTGAAACTTTATTAATAAAGACCCAGAAACACAATGAAGTAAAGAAAGTTTGGACAAATGGGACTGCATTAAACTGCAGAGCTTCTGTATGGCAAAGGACATAGCAAGTTAAATAGAAAGCCCACAGATTGGGAGAAGAGCTTCACTAACCATACAACAGACAAAGGCCTCATATCTAAAATATATCTACAACTAAAAAAAATTGAATCTCTCCAAAACAAATCTTCAAAGAAACAACCAACCCATTAGAAGGTGGACTAAAGACTTAAAAAGAGACTTATCTGAAGAGGAAATAAGAATGGCCTATAGACACATGCTCAACATCTCTGGCCATAAAAGAAATGCAAATCAAAACAACTTTGACATTCCACCTCACTCCAATTGGAATGGCCATGATCAAGAAATAACTGACAGGGATGCTGGCAGGGATGTGGCCAGGAGGGATCACTACTACACTGTTGGTGGAGGTGCAAACTTATTCAACCACTATGGAAAGCAGCATGGCAATTCTTCAAAAGACTAAACATAGAGCTCCCTTATACCCAGCAACTCTACTCCTTGACATTCACCCAAACATCCAGAAACAAGGACATAGTAAAGCCACTAGCACAACGATGTTCATTGCAGCACTATTTACCATAGCGAAGATATGGAACCAACACAGATGCCCCTCAGTAGATGATTGGATCAACAAGATGTGGTACTTATACCCAATGGAATTCCATGCTGCCATGAAAGAATGACATCACCCTATTTGTAAGGAAATGGAAAGACTTGAAAAAGGTCATATTAAGTGAAGTAAGCCAGACCCAAAGGAACATAGGCTCAGAAAAAAAGTCATATTAAGTGAAGTAAGCCAGACCTAAAGGTTTCCCTCATTTGTAATAATTAGTACACATCTAGGACTCTCCTAGCAGAGGATTACAATAGATCACATCCTAGGGACATTAGGTCATATGGGATGAGACTAAATGAAAAGATCTCTAGGATATGGAAACAAGAGCTTTATCTTGTATGATTGTTGTTCTTAATGTACTATATTATTTCTCTTCTCTTTTTTTGCCCCTTGGTTAATCACATATTGTTACTGTATCTGACTTTGTTACCTGGTATATTGTGTATACATTTATTTATTTATTTGAAATACGAAAGGGGAGAGGGAAACAAGATGACTGGGAGGGGATGGGGGAGTGAAGTGTGGACAAAAACTTGAGAAGGAGTATCAATGTGAGAAACAATGCACCTAACTACCTGGCAAATGTAACTGTAACCCCCCCTATACATTACCCGGACAATAAAATAAAATAAACAGTGAGAGAAAAAATGAAAAAATAAAAAAGAGAAACTACAAACCCTAAAAACCTAAGCAGAGACAAAACTATTGTAAATATCCTTAAGTATGGCATCTATGCTTTTATGCACTTCTAGGAATATTTCTGTTGGACAAAGTCTTTAAAATGGTATTGTTAACCATCTGTAAACCATTGAGCATTTTTAATATTCCCAGGTTGCCCTCCAAAGAAATTATAACAGATTTCTTTGTTACCAACATTGCTTTTCAGAGAATCTACTTCTCACATCTTCCTAATATTGGTATCAGAAAAAATTGAATCTATACTAATCTAAAGTAAGAAACTTTTTTCATTTTTTCCTTTGTATTTCTTTATCTGTGAAGTTTAGCATATCTGCTTAATATTTCTACTGGCCATTTGGAATTCACATTCTGTGAACTTTCTATTTATTTATTTATTTATTTATTTTTTATTTTATTGGCCCCCTTCTCTTTCTGGCCCCGCTCGCTCCGGCCCTGCTCGCTCTGGCCCTGCTCCGGCCCCTTCTCGCTCTGGCCCCGCTCGCTCCGGCCTCGCTGGCTCTGGCTCGGCTCGCTCCCGCACGCTCCGGCCCTGCTCGCTCCAGCCCAGCTCGCTCCGGCCACCACTCGGTTGGGCTCCGCTTGCTTGCTTTCGCTTGTTGCAGTCTCGTCTCTGCCACTTCCGGCTTGGTTGTGTATGTAGGATACCGAGGAATCGAACCCGGGTCTTTGTGCATGCTAGGCAAGCACTTTAACCGCTAGGCCAAACTCCCGGGCCCTGAACTTTCTATTTATATATTCGGATAATTTTTTATGAAGCTTTTTGGCTTTATCTTATTGCTAAAGTTCTTTGGGTTCCAAAATTTTTCCCCCAGTTTGTCTTTTAACTTTACTGAGTACCAATTTGTTCTCTCTGCAAAAGCTTAAATATTTTCATAGAATCCAAGTATCATTCTTTTCCTTTGAGACTTCTGGATTTTATTTATATTACACTTGGAAAAGTCTTCCTTTCTTTTGTCTTAGATTAGAAAACTTTTGCTAGGGTTTTTTTCCCTGTCTCTAGTACTTTTAGATTTCCTTGCATTATATCTTAATTTCTTTCTACATGGAATTAATTTTCATGTAAGAAATTAGTTCACACCACCTTTAAATATATTCTACAGAATATATCCTTCAGCATTTTCTATGCGTTCTTTAATTTTGATCCTTGTTTCACAAATGAATACAGTCAACAGGCTTAAATCCAAATATGTGATTGATGCTAAAATGGATCCTTCCAACATTTTTAATGATTTCCAGCTTGATCTCAAGTGAGCTAAGTTTATAAGATCTACTCTTCTTATTAGTAACATCAACACATTCACTTCTCCATGCATAAATAAATGTCAAGAACTAAATTCAAATCAAAGTACAAACACCAATATATACAGAATTATTTGCAGTACAGACATCTAATCCTCGCCAGGAGAAGGTGATCTCTCCTTCAAGTCAAGGCCTGAAGCCTGCATTTACTCAGGCCACCATCCACTCACCCCAGCTGCCTTCCCAGCTTCTCCTCCCTCAGTCCAAACCCTTCACCTCCTTCAAATTCCCAATACACAAGAAAGCATTATTACACTGAAAAGGCATTTTTTCAGTATGATTTAAAATCTTAATCCCACATCCTCTACTCCCCAAAGTCTAAGACCTTGCACATTTGAAACTAATTAAAAGATTTGTATACCGGAATTCCTAACTCAGCAGCCATCAGCACATGTCCCTGAACCTTCTGTGAACTGAGAAGTATGTTGTGCCGTGTTTTTCAGACAGTGATATGCTGGAGCCATCTCAGACCAGCTCACCAGAGCCAAAGCACTTATTTCTCCTCAACTCCACATTTAGTAGAGGGCACTTTGGTAGCTTGAGATCCGTGATCATGGATGCATTTATATAAGTAAAATCAATAAGTCTACAAAATGGGGGCTGTCAATAATCAGACCAATTGCTACTTACCAATATATTACTACTTTAAGGATTTATTTTTGTTGTCGGTATTGTTCACTTGCTTTAGTTTACTACAATAGAGACATGTTTGAGATAGCATAAGCAAATGGAAATTTATTGTAAAAGCTGCTAAGGAAGTGTCGCAGTGTCTGAAACATGTCACCATGATGTCATGCTGTGAGTAACATGAGCCTTAGGGATGAACCGCAACTAGAGATTTGAAAAACCTCCAAATGCTCTGTATTTCTGATTCCTGCTTTCCTTTCCACTATAACCTGCTTCTCCTAGTAGCTAATCTACCTAGAAGGAAATGTGAGCATCCCCACCCCACCCCCCCCACACACACCAAAGGCCTGTATTAGGTCCAGTTATCTAGAGAAACTAATCTCTTTTTTAACTCCAAATCCAAACGCTAAGAAAGGGATTCAGCTTGGAAGAAAGTTCTACTGAAGGATCAGTACCTGTTCAAGGTAAAGTGAGAAAGAGATGGCAGGAGCATGCTGTACCAGTGTTCACGACATTGAGGGGAAGAAGAGGCACCCAGACAAGAAAAGGGATGAGGCAACACATTCATAAAGACCTTGTCTCAGCTATTAATGGTTCCTCTATTAAAAGGCTCCCACGAAAGGAGTACAATCACCCATATCATCCAGTACCACATCTGCAGCATCAATCACCCCAGCAGATCTTGCTGGGGAAAGGGGAATATTTTCAGACTTCTTTTTCCTGTCATTATTCCCTATATAATACAATATAATGGCTACTTACACCAATTTTAGATTGTATTAGGCACTATAAGTACTCTAGAGATGATTTCCAGTACATGCAAGAAAGGACTTGAGCATCCATGGATATGACTATCTGAAGAGGTCCTAGAACTGACCATCTGTGCATGTGGAAGAACTGCCCGCATTCATGTTGCATCATTGACCATTTAAGCATTACAGAGCAATTCCAAGACAAAGGGGACTGTTGTACTAATCACAGAAATAAAAATTAAAAGAGCACTACCATCTTGGGCCAATTGTAAAGTATCAGGAAAAATCAACCGATAGTGCTTAAACAATATCATCTCCAGGAAATTCAAAAGTAGAATGGTTCCAGAAACTGTTAATTCATCAACACAACACCTACTCCTTCTCACATGTCCCATGGACACTACCTAACTGTCACTGGTATACTCATCCTGGGCAGACTAGAGATATCTACCAGAAGATAAAAAGCCATTTCTTCTCTCTACATGACCTTTTTAAGATGAAACTTTTTGAAGCATGTCCCCACCTGCTTCAGCTTCCTTTCTTAGAATGAAATGGCAGTCATCAGCTTGAACCACTCATTATCAAGGGGAATGGTACTAACATGATTGACTTAGAACCATCGGAACCTATTTCTAAAGTTGTGTAGCAGAGGGATGGTAGAACAAAAGGAGGTTCTGCAAGAGTGGGAGAAAAGAAAACAGTCAACTCTGACCCTCACATGCATTTCTCCAAGCCCGTTGCCTCTCTGAGAACTCTAACTCAGACCTGCCAGTCAGTCTCACTAACTGTGGCTATAGACCCTTCTCTGGAACCTGTTTTTTTGTGTGTGTTTTGTTTTGTTGTTTGTTTGTTTTGTTGGTAGTGGGGCTTGACCTCTGGGCCCGGGCATTGTCCTTGAGCTCTTCAGCTCGAGGCTACTGCCCTACCTCTGGAGCCACAGCACCACTTTCTAGTGGTTAATTAGAATCTCACATTCTTTAGTGCCCTGGCTGGCTTTGAACCTCCATCCTCAACTCTTAGCCTCCTGAATAGCTAGGATTACAGTCGTGAGCCACCAAGACAGGCATGGAACCTGGTTTTTATCCTCCTGCTCCCCTCAGTCTTTTGATTTATTCTAGCTAGTAGCAAAGTTGGCTCCCTGCCTGGTGTTTTCACTACTAAATCGAGATTTTGAACATATAAAACTTTATGGTGACAGAAAACTCAAATAAAGGCCATTGTAGATAACAGGCCCCAGATAGTAAGGTTGTATAAAGATCTGACTGGGAAAGAAGTCACGCTTAAGAGATAAGAACTAGAAAACAGTATCACCGAGGTTTGCAAAATTTTTGCCTTAAAAACATTGCACAGATTTCCTTTTGTGCATAGAGAATAAATTTACAACACAAAGTAAGTTGCTTGGTGTAGGTTCATATGAAGCACCAAAAAGAAAAGCAGTTGTTCAAAACAGGACAAGTATAATTTTAGTTATAATGTACCTTTCTTTTGCCATCTTCCCTAGGTCACTCTAACAGCTTCTGGTCTACATTTTCTAATGCTATTTTCTACTTTTATCTATAACATTTTAAATTTGGGGGTATTGTATGTACTCTTTATTCAAAAACGATGCCTCTAAGTTCATATATGATATATTTTTGAAAATAGACCTTTTTCTCTCTGTCTTCCTTCAGCGCTCCTGAAAGTTTGTGCCTGATTTGTGTTTCCTCTTTACCCTCCCATCCACCTCTTGGGCCACATGTTCCTGACAGATAGAGGATATCCAGGTGGCCTATTACTTGGAAACCTGTCAGATGTTGTTCATCACAATAAAGAACACATCATATGAGTCTTTGGCATATTGTTACAAGGAAACCCTGTTTAGAATTCGCTAATTAGAAATCTGTGATAATTTGAGGAAGGGCTAGCTGAAGTTAACCTTTTATACTATCTATGGGGGTGGGGAATAGAGTTCTCTGAAGTTCTGAATAGTGTAAACAAGATTGGAAGAGGAATAATCTATGAACAAGAACCAGTTGTTTTGAGAGCTCTCGAAGTATCCTTTTACATACAAACAGGATAATTATGATTTAAACAAAGGCTGGCCTGTTTCTTGGTCTTCTTTGAAATATCAATTACAAATTGCTCTTGTCTATTCACCCAGGCAAAACTCACCCTTGTGTGTACTGGGTCCACAGTTGGAGCTAGCCCTTAATATATTTGAAAATAATAAACTTGAAGTTCTTTTAAAAGTAAGGATTTAATGCAAGTTATTCACCAACCTAGACAGTTGATAGTGTGGATGAAGACTTACTAATTACTAGCATATGACTATTGGGAATGCAGAGAAAAAAATGCCCTAACATAGATTGTAGCAAGATAATGAAGGGAAATCTCCAAAGAAAACTACTCTACAGCACTGACTTTTGTTTTCTAACCTAGCCCAGTCAGAAACTCATTTTTGTCTTGTAACTCATTGTACACTTACTGAAACAAAAACAATTCTCCTATGTGAAATACCTCATTATTTTTTTCTGATAAGTGTTATTCCCAACCACTAAATTAATTTCACTATTGAAGTGGTCCTCATTGTCCATAGAGAATATGTTCCAAAACTCCCATAGGCTGCCCAAACCACAGACAGTACAGAATGCTATATGTAATATGATTTCCCTATACATACACACCTACAGTAGTTTCACTGTGAAAAAGAAAGTGCAATTGAAACAAGAAAGTACAATTCTAAGAATATGGTGGAATATATTATGTGAGTGGTCTGTCTCAAAATATTTGACCCTTGTACATATTTGAGGAATATATAAATATATATTCTTATATATATCCATATATGCATACACTCACATACACACATACACACATACACACATACACACATACACACATACACACATACACACATACACACATATACACATATACACATATATGGATTGGTATCCAAGGTTGAGCATGGCCCCAGAAACCACAGGTACATCTTTTCATTCTCCTTCTCTCAACCCCTTGGCCATGGACCTTGTTAGAAGTGGCTCTGCATGTTGTGGTGTCACATAGGAATAAAGAAACGGCCTCCAAAGGAACTCAGCAAGACAAAGTTTACTTTTACATAAGGGTGAACAATCAACTAAAAGTCTGGCAAGCAAGCATGCAGAACAGGCAGGCTCCTCCCTTTTTATCCTGAACACAGCAGGCCCTGCTCCTCTGCTGGAATTGGCTGAGCTCAGGTTCACAATCTGCTCACAATTGACTAGTTCGAAGAAAGCAGGATATATTTACATAAAGTGACCATTAAAAGACTTTGAGACTACTCAGGAGGCTGAGATCTAAGGATCAAAGTTCAAAGCCAGCCCAGACACAAAAGGACCTGAGTGAGATTCTTATCCCCAATTAGCTTCCAGAAAACAGGAAGTGGGGCTTGGCTCAAGGGTAGGGTGGTAGCCTTGAGCTGCAGAGCTCAGGGACAGCGCCCAGGCCAAGTACAAGCCCCATGACCTCCCCCCACAAAAAAAAGACTTACAGATAAAATTACTCACACCCTACACTACTTTCTCAGATAATATGAGACATGTCTTAATTCCTCTATTTCTGGAACAACCAGTAAAGATTTTTTTTTGAAAACTTATATTTCAAACATTCTTCCTTATCCAGACGCATCTCTTCTTTGCTTTTCTTCCCTTGCAGGTACTCTCTTAGCAGAGAGTACAATAGCTAAGCCACTAGTCTAAAATAAGAACTTTTAAGCAGGTGACTTTGAAAAGGTGATTTTTCTCACCTCACTGCTCTTGGACCATGTGTCCAATTCCACTCCCAACCTTCCAGCTCAGCCTCCATTTCTCCCTTTTGGCTTAGGCTGGCCAGGCTTGCCCACTTCAGAGGAACTCAAGTGGATACTGAGAAGCCTCCCTACCTAGAAATGACTCTCATCTCTAGTCACGTTCTAATGACTCTTAGCTGAATTTCTACCAACAGTCCTCTGGATGGAGGCCTGGATTGGATTCGATGTTTGGTGTCCCAACTTTTTATGTAATTATAAAAATGGATAATGTACTATATTAGGGGAGAAAACAAATGGTTAGATAGAGCCCAAACTGTAGCTCCTTCCCTCCCCATTTACCAAATACATAACTTTGGATATGTTATGTAATTAGCTCATACTTTATTTTATTATGTATGAAGTTGGGATAATACTTATCTTGCAGTCTTATGAAGGATAATCTTTATAAAATGTTTGCCTGGAATAGACAAGCATTCTTTACACGCTCCCTAATTAATTTTGGCAGGGGGCGGGGAGGGGAGTGGGATCACACAGACTAGTCTGGAATGATTCTAGAGTTTGAGACTGTTTAATCCTGTAACCCACATTCCTAGCTCCCTCATTCACCACTTTTTCTCTTATACATATATTCTCTTTATCGTATTCACCTTCGTTGGACCCTTCCCTGCATCACGTTTCCTCTATCTCTCAGTTGCTGATAGGAAATGTGATACTTGATAAAAATGGACATTGTCACAAAAGTCCATTCTGAAACTTAGCTTCACAGATGGATCACAGAGGCAAACTTAAGAATCCCTTCAAGTCAGCCGCTCAGATGACAGGCTTCACCCATCAAAACCAATTATCTTATTTATCTCATCCTGCAAGGAAGGACTAAAAAAGAGCCTGGCATGCATCCTGACAGTCCATACCACACCAGGCTCTGCACAGAGGTAACCATGTAACCAACATTTCACCCCACTTTCATGAGCCATCTCCCATCTCACCAGTTCTATGCTCATTAATCCAGTTACAACTCTCCTAGCCAAACATTTTTTGTCCATATTCTTTTACTCCAGCAACTCTTTGGCTTTAGATGTCCTCCCACCTACGTTTAGCCTGTTTGGGGCTTAATGTTCTCAGATTATCCTCTTTAATCCCCTCATACTTATATGCCCTCGTGTCTAACCAACTCTGATTTCCTCTTCTTATGGAATCTATCTCCTACCCTTCAATCCTCTGGTACCCTCCAGCCTGATGGATGAGATTAGAAAAAGTAGCAGCCTTGGATGTAAATGGCTGGGTAACTGTCATTAGTCTATAGTCTAGACAAGCAAAATACTTGGGGCAGGAACCCCCCCCCCTTTTTTTTGCCAGTCTCGGGCTTAAGCTCAGGGCCTGAGCACTGTCCTTGGATTTTTCTCAAGGCTAGAACTCTACCACTTGAGCCTCAGCACCACTTCTGGCTTTTCCTAAGTATGTGATACCAAGGAATCAAACCCGGGTCTTTGTGCATGCTAGGCAAGCACTTTACCACTAGGCCAAACTCCCGGCCCTACCCTTACTTTTTTTCTGAAAAATAGCCATCAACCTCCTGTTCCAGTGAATTGTCTCTGCTTGGATTTCATGTATGACTGTGTGAGAAATAGTGATTAATTTACCTGGAAGTAACTATTTTTCATCTTCACAGATGAAAATCACAGAATAATGATTAAGATCACAATACTTAAGAGCCTGAATTTTAAAGCCAGATGTGTCCAAATCTTGCCTCTGCAACTTACTACTATATTTTGAACTGTTTCTGTGGGGGTGAAGGCAATGCTACTTAGATAAAATATGTTAAGCTTGTTGATCCTGTTCAGATGAAAATATCAGATTCATGGGGCTAGGAATGTGATTCTGTGGTAGTATGCTTGCCTAGCATGCATGAAGCCCTGGGTTCAATTTCTCAGTACCATATAAACAGAAAAAGCCAAAAGTGGTGCTGTGGCTCAAGTGGTAGAGTGCTAGCCTTAAGCAAAAGAATCTCAGGGACAGTGCAAGCCCCAGGACTGGCAAAAAGAAAAAGAAAATATCAGATGTATTCACTCAGTTGTAGATACTGACCCCCGTATCATAGGTGGATTCCTTGGCTTAGTTTCCTCAGCTGTTCCAGTTTGCATTCAGGACTCCCTTTTGTGTACTGATTCAGTCATGTTATTTATCAGGCATGTGGCCTAGCCCTATACTAGTCCATAGAAATACAAGGAAAAAAATCTTTGACTCTACCTTTAAGGTAGATAAACCTCTCCTCTGGGAACTGGACCTTATTTTATATCCCATATAGGGTTCTTCCATCTAACGGAATGATCTCCACAATTATGATGATCCCCTTAGACCTGCTTGAATTGTTCACATGAGATCTCCACTTAAATGGAAAATCCCAGTCCATGTCTGGATTTCAACTACTTTATGATGGAGGCTCTGTCTTTAACCAAACGTTAGGTTCCTCTAAGCCCTGCTTTTGGTTAGGGCTGAATTTTAGACCTGTTCGGTCTTGACCTGCCCATAATCACCCAACTTTGATATCTGCTCATTCTTTGTAACTAATCAAGTTCCTCACCTTTCACAATTAGTATAAAAACCCTTGGCCTGCAGCCCGGAGTGTGGCCTAGTGGTAGGGTGCTTGGCTAGTATGCACAAAGTCCTGGGTTTGATTCCTCGGTACCACATATGTGGTACCAGAAGTGGTACCAGTGAGCCAGAAGTGGTGCTGTGGCTCGAGTGGTAGAGTGCTAACTAACCTTGAGCAAAAGAAGCTCAGAGACAATGCCCAGGCCCTGAGTTCAAGCCCCAGGACTGGAAAAACAAAAACAAAAAACCCTTGGCCTTCACAATAATCTTATCAAGACAGTTTAGCAAGAATCATCTTATCCCTATAATTCCCTCAAGTAATTTTCTATCCACTGATCCCATCCTTCCTCTTGGTTATGAACCTCTACTTGTCTTCCATTTCCAGGAGTTAGGCTGCTTACCTCTTCTGATCACTACTGCAATAGTCTTGAATACATTCTTCCTTTCTAGTTTAACAAGCATCTGAGAAAATCTGAACTATTGTCATGCCCTTGGAACTACAATTGTGCATAGCACACAACCAAAGTATCTTTATTTTTTATTTTATTTTGCCAGTCCCAAGGCTTAAAGTCAGGGCCTGAGGCACTGTCCTTAGGCTTTCCTCAGGGCTAGAGCTCTACCCTTTGAGCCACAGCACTGCCACTTCTGGCTTTTTCTACGTATGTGGTACCAAGGAATTGAGACTAGGTCTCCGTGCATGCTAGGCAAGCACTCTACCCCTAAGCTAGACTCCTGGCCCAACCAGAAGATCTTTAATGCTTCACCCCTCCTTGTTCTAGTCTAGGAATCAGGCCTCTCTTCTAGGCTTTTCATCTCTTCCTCAACAGCCCCTAATGGGCACACATGTAACAACAAAACGCTGGTAGAATTACCTGAAGCTATAAGCCTTGAGAGAATGGGCCAATTCTATTCCAACCAACTTCACTTAGTTTATTGGTAAGTGAAATAATCAAAATTTGAATAAACAAATTGTTTCTCAACATATTTTTAAAGAGTTTCCTTATTTGTATTACAGACATACACTCAGGGTTCTTTTGAGTGAAAAAAAATCATAATGGATACAGATCTTCAGTGTTCCAAATGATACCATAAATACATTTGCTGGCCTTTTGGTAAATAAAGAATTGTGTAGAATTTTACCTCGAGTTCCAAGTATGTTTTTGTTTGTTGTTGTCAGAAAGGCTTTATTGCAAAAGTCTCCTCACCTAGGACTCTGATGATTTTTCATGTTTTATTCATCTCTTTCATTGGGCTTCAAGTAAAGAAAGAATGAGAACATTCAAAATTTACTGAATTTTGTATTAATATCTGGCATAGAATGTTCTTCTTGAGCATCTCCCTTCATGGAGGCTGATGCTGAGTTGTTTTGTAGGAAATGACGTGTCAACCATTCATTGGTTCTCATGGCTTTGCAGTGGAGGCAGGGCTTTTCCCTAATTTGGTAACTTCCCAGATTCTTTGGCCTCTGAGCTGTTTTTCTTCTTTTAATACTGGCTGGTGATGGGTGGTGTTCACTCTCACTCTCCTTCCATGAGGAGGCCCCCGAGTAAGATTCTTCACTGTCACATTCAGTAGTATCACTGTCTTGTTGGCTCTGATTCACTTGGTGGAACTGAGCATGGCGCTTGGCTCGTCTTTGTTCAAGATAGGCACTTACCAAAGCCACTTCTGAGTCAGTTACAGGGGAAAGTTGGCTCTGCTTTGATTTCTTCATCACTTGTGAAGAGTCCCAGAAATCATCTTTATTTTGCCTCTTATAGGAAGATTCTTTGCTTGCTAGGCAAAAGAAAAAAAAATCAAGTTAGGCATACTATTGGTTATTACGATTTCACATTACTCGGGGAGGCCTACAGCGTATGTGAGATCACCATGAGTGGCCAATTGCCAGTCACTGTGTTTCTCCAGTGGTTTACAATTACTGGCAACTGACTGCATTTTACCATCTCTTAAAGACCAAAGAGATCACACAAACACTTGATATAGATATTGATTTTAAAGTTTTATAGACTTTAGAATATAAGTTTAAAGAGCGAATTCTCCAAACTTTCCCAGAGAAAGAGTTAACTCTTTGCCCTGATGTTTCAGAAATTCAGGGGTACGTCTGAATGTAATTTGAGTAGCAAGAACTATAATGGATCCTTTAATAGTGTGTTGGCCTATACCAGTTCACAACAAAATCTACTACATTTGCAAGAACTGCAACATGGGTAGGCATTTTTTGTCATTGTTAAAAATTATGAAAACTACCTAGCAGGTGTAAAAATAAATATTTTTTCTCAGAAAAATTATGAAAACTTACGATTAAGTCAACCTTAAAAGGTAGTAGTTACATGACAACCATGGTTTTCTCATTATCATCTACAGTTTATTAAACTGTATGATCTTGAAGCTATGCATATCTGTTGTGAATGGATATTGGAAATACTCTACAAGGGAGTACTATCGTACATCTCTTCCAACTCCATGCTCAGTGACAGCATGTGAGCAACTTGAAACTAGTTCAGGTAAGAGTATCTATCCATAGCGTGAAAATGAACAAACTCTAGAGAGCAAAGCTTGGCACGTGGTTTTGATGACTGTCTAGGCTTAACAAAGTAATAGAGAACATGTTAATAATGCAGATTTCAATGTCATACCTGTAAACACTACACTGTAAATACTGGCCTGAAATGAAATATTTTTTCTTCCAATATTCTACAGCCATTGTCCATTTCAGAAGGAAGGCTAGTCACTGACAACCAAATTAAGTTCCAAAATACATCATTTGTTTCTTTTCCATCTATTAACTTCAAGGGAAATAATATTCATCCTAGAACTATACTTACTTATCATTTGTACATGGGATGGCTGGCTCATTAATGTAAGGATTTAACAACTAAGGCGAGCATTTCATGTGAAATAATTGTCTATACAGAATTTACCATAAAGTCTTTTTTTTCTTTTTTCTTTTTTTTTGTGGGTCATGGTGTTTGAACTTGGCCTGGGTACTATCCCTGAGCTCTTCAGCTCAAGGTGCCTTACCCTTGAGCCAAGCCCCACTTCCCGTTTTCTAGAGGTTAATTGGAGATAAGGTCCTTTTGTGTGCCCCACCTTTTTTTGACAGTTCTGGGGCTCAAATTTAGAGCCTGAGCACTGTTTTGGGCTTTTCTCAAAGCTAGAGCTCTACTATTTGGGCCACAGCACCACTTCCAGCTTTTTCTGTGTGTGGTACTGAGGAATCGAACCCAGATCTTCATGCATGCTAGCTAGGCCAAACTCCCAGCCCCTCATATATTTTCTTTTTCTTTTTTTCTTTTTTTTGTGGTGGATCATGGGGCTTGAACTCTGGGCACTGTTCCTGAGCGCCTCAGCTCAAGCTACCCCACCCCTGGGCCTGAGTGTTGTCTCAGAGCTCTTCAGCTCAAGGCTACCACCCTATCCTTGAGCCACACCCCCACTTCCCATTTTCTAGAGGTTAATTGGAGATAAGAGTCTCAGGTCCTTTTGTGCCCAGGCTGGCTTTGAACCTTGATCTCAGATCTGAGCCTCCTGAGTAGCTAGGATTAGAGGTACACGTGAGCGCCCAGTTTTCATATATTTTCTTGTAAGTTGGGTGGTATGCATCCTTTATTATCAGAAAAATTAGTAATGAATAAATTTATGCACAAAAATATGCACATTTCTGGAGAGCCATTCAAAGCATATCACTGCTTTTAGATTATTGAAAATGAAGTCAGCTGCCATTCATTTTTCTGTCATAGTACTAGCAATGAAAGTATATGATGGGCAAGGTCTACGAAGGGAAAGTGCTGCGGAATGACAAGTCTGAACTCCACCAGTAGTTCACAGCTTTGGGTGGTTCTCATAAAGCAGCTAAGTTGCCTTTCTGTACTATGAAGAAAAGCAAGTTCACCCAGTGAAGACCAAAGAGGCCTTACAATGCCCTTTGCTTTCCACACTCAGCATATAATTCTCTCATCATATCCATGATCAAGTATGCACTGGCTCTCACCTTTACTTAGTGACGCACTTGTCCCACTATCTTCATCCTTTTTATTCTCAGACATCTGTTTAAGAAATTGATAAATAAAAATGATCTCGGTTTTTTTCTCACTAGTATTTACTTAAGAAACACTATGGCTCAAGGTCCTTGATAATACCTAATGTTAAATATTTAGCACAATTAAATAAGTACTTATTGTAATCTTGTTACTGTAATCCTGCTTTTGCTGCCAGGTCAGAAGACCAAGCTTTGATAGCAGAGTCTACCAAAATATTTTAAAAACAAGTAAAATGGAACAGAGATTGGAAAAAAATATCAAAGAGCAATGTAGGCTGTAAAGTTTTCCTTTATCAACTTATTTTACAGATTTTAAGAACAAATTTGGTAATACTTAATTTTTTAAGCCAAGAGTGATGGTATTTGCCTATAACCCCAGCACCCAGGAGTCTGAAGCAGGAGGACTGAGAATTCAAAGCCACTCTATGATAATTAGTGAGCTGAATTAGTGAGTTGAACTCAGTGCCTTTGCACTTGCTAGGCAGGTACTCTACCACTTAAGCCCTGACTCCAACTGCCATTTGCTTTGGTGATTGTTGAGGTAGAGTATTGTTTTATGCCATCCTGGGCTGTAATTCTACTTGTGCTTGCCAGTATCACTGGGGATGGCACAACTACACCCAGCCCATGTCTCCTGTAGCTTGGAAAACAGGCCCCGCCACCACTCCCAGCCACTGGTGGAGCTGGAGTTTCTCAAACCTTTATGCTTAGGCTGGCCTTAAATGGTGATCCCCTAGGTCACTGCCTTCCAAGGAGCTAAGGATTCTATATAGGCTTGAGCCACTATGCTAAGTGAACTCTTTCAATAAGATGTCTAATAAGAGATACAAATATACAAAGATTCTTTACTTGAATTTGTGGACTATTTCTTTTTTTTTTTTTTTTTTTTTGCCAGTCCTGGGCTTGAGCTCAGGGCCTGAGCACTGTCCTTGGACTTTCTGAAGGCTAGAGCTCTACCACTT
Source organism: Megascapheus bottae (assembly GCF_031878675.1). Lineage (NCBI taxonomy): Eukaryota > Metazoa > Chordata > Mammalia > Rodentia > Geomyidae > Megascapheus > Megascapheus bottae. The sequence continues at coordinate 68,676,519 of NC_143513.1, read as the reverse complement.
GAGCCGCAGCACCACTTCTGGCTTTTTTTCTATGTATGTGGTACCGAGGAATCAAACCCGAGTCTTTGTGTATGCTAGGCAAGCACTCTACCTCTAGGCCAAACTCCCAGCCCCGACTTACTGTTTCTTTAATCCTTAACAAATTTCTCTCCAAAACACAACCATAATGTACTACATGTGCATACACACACACACACACACACACACACACACATATATATATAATTGTGCATATGGCAGTAAGAAGAAATGGATTTCTTCAGATAATACCAATTCTAAATATTCCACCCCAATACTCCAAAAATATATTTGCCTCATTTTACACATTAGTGTCTTGCTTTTTGAGGCTGAAAGTGACTTTTCCAAATGATACAAATATAAAGCAATTATCTCAGAATGAACCAAGTATTAAGAACTATTCATTACACGCTGGATTTTGTTTCCTTGTTTTTTCAACCAAGGTCTCCCTGTGTTGTCTAGGCCGACTCTCAGCCTCCTGAGTGCTGGGATTATAGTGCTATGCCATCAAACCTGTTCACATCGTTTCAAATATCGATATCATATATAATTCTTTCCTAGAGAATCTATCGCTAGGAAATAACCCCCCAAAGAAAAATTTTGTTCGCAGATATATTTACCACATCCTATTGAGATAATATGTCAAAATTCAAAAGTGGACAACGGCTAATTAAATTATGAAATAATTGTATAAAATAGAATTGTAAAATCATGATTAAAATATGCAATAGCACAAGGAAATATATTTCAATCTGGGGTAAAAAGGATGTAAATCTGTGCATCCAGTTGATCACAAGTAAAGTAACATGAAAAGAACAGATTTTTAGGGACAGTCATATAAATAGTAGCAGCAGTGGGCTGTAAGTGGTAAAACTGTATTTTTCCTTCAGTTTTTTTCAAGTTGTCTATACCTAGTGAAAGACCAAAGTCAAACTATCCTTGAGCTGAAAAGTGTCACACTTAGATGTTTATAACTGCAATTAAGATCCCTTGCCTTTTTTTTTAATTATCTCTAACAAGGCTTTTTGGATTACAGTAATTCTATGAAAATCTTGAAAGAAAAATCCTCTTTAAAATACCTTCAAAATTATACTTTAGTACTCCGTAAATATTTTAAATATAAGAGAGTTATTTGGGCTGGAAATGTGGCCTAGTGATAGTAGTGATAGCGTGTTTGCCTAGCATGCATGAAGCCCTGGGTTCAATTTCTTACCACATAATCAGAAAAAAACAGAAGTGGTACTGTGGGTCAAGAGTGCTAGCTTTGAGCAAAAATAGTTCAAGGATAGTACCCAGGCCCTGAATTCTGGGGGGAAGGGTGGGGAGGAGAGAGAGAATATTGAAAGTTTATAAACTTAAATCTTAATTGTAGTTGGCTATATTTACATAAGCTGGAATGATTTATATTTCACTTTTTCGTCTGCTTTCCTATAGCTCTTCATTTTATATGTGCACAATGGAAAGGAAAGGTGCTTAAAAACAGTATATGTGGGCTGGGAGTTTGGCATAGTGGTTAAAGTGCTTGCCTAGCATGCACAAAGACCCGGGTTCGATTCCTTGGTACCACATACATACAAAAAAGCCGGAAGTGGTGCTGAGGCTCAAGTGGTAGAGCTCTAGCCTTGAGAAAGTCCAAGGACAGTGCTCAGGCCCTGAGCTCAAGCCCAGGACTGGCAAAAAAAAGCAAAAAAACAAAAAAAAAAACACTATATGTCATTTCCATAGAAAGTATTCACATTTTATGGCAAATCAAAATATAGCCACAAATTCAAAAGGAAGATTCTGCATCAAGCTAAGTGGAATCATATGAACTGTGGCTATAAACACATTTTATGAACTGTCTTTGTGTGTGACTTAGTGAGTGAAAACAGCATGGTGCCTGCCCTAAGGGGCAGGGTAGAAAATGTGGGTGATGTTCTGTCTTTCTGTCACTCATCAGCTTTGTGATCTTACCAACCCATTTAACAATGTCTCCTAAGCTCAGTTTCCACATATGTAAGAGAATTTCAAACTAACACTGTTAAGAAAAATACCAGTACTAACAATCTGAATAAACACTAAACAAATATATAAACTACACAGTATTTGGGCTCTGAAAGCAAAAGGGTAAAGAAAGAATAAATAGCAAATCCAGAGGAAATCCAGCAAGACTCATATGGAGGGATAATTACCACCACATTGCCATCACCCTTTTACCATTACTTCAAGGTTTGTAAATGAAGGCCCATGGTTTAGCAAAGAAAATGAGGAAGTTCAAAGCGAAGGGGAAATTCCATCCTCCTCAGCTAGCTCTCATATGGTTCTCAGATTTCAAATCTGGGACCCTTCAGAAGAAGCAGTCCAGTCAATTGTAGCTGCCACAAGGGTAAAAAGGGAAAGATGAAACCTCTAAGATAATTAAGGTTTTAATCAGCACTGAGGAGATTTAATTCAACATTTTAAACCATGCTTTGAAGTAAACAAATAATATGGCAGGAAATCTGGGTCTTTTCTGTTTCTATCACTCTGTCACTAACCACTTATGTGACATTGGACAAGTCACTTAATTTCCTTGAGCACTGGCATTATAAAAAATATATAGTAGGGTGGGTTCCTTACTTGCCCACAAACAGGAGGCTGAACTAAATGTTCTCATGAGGTCCTTGAATTTCCAGGCTCTATGAATCCAAAGAGCCAATACAAGGGAGTAGAGGAATCACTTAGGTCTCTTTAAGTGATCTTGATGAAATTGCCAATGATCAATTTCAATTTTTTGTTAATTTTCTAAAGTAGCTTTTCTTGCCAGACCCAATGTAATATACTTAGCTAGCTAGTCTATCACTACTCTAATTCCCCTTTTGGCAAAGTATTTACATTAAGAAGCAGTTAGACTTTAGAGGAAACTTCTCGGCCAGGGGGTGGTAAGGAGGAAGAATCTCTGATTATGATAATGGAATCCAGCTGGCATAAAATTAACAAAACTCTCAACCAGAGCTGATGGAGCATTTGGTCTAGCTAACCATTGTCAAAGCAGGGCTTTGGCTGTAGTGTGAAATCATGGTGGCTTGATGAATCATTAGCCTAGTATTAATAGCCAGCAAAAATGCAACATCAGCAACTTAGAAGAGCCTGGTTGCTCACATGTTCAAGCACCACAGTCCAGATAAAGTGGATTAAACCATCCCTATAAAAATGACATTTTCAGGCAGGGAGTTTGGCCTACCAAGTGGTAGAGTGCTTGCCTAGCATGCACAAAGACCCAGGTTTGATTCCTCGGTACCACATACCATAGAAAAAAGTGGGAAGTGCTGCTGAGGCTCAAGTGGTAGAGCCTTGAGAAAGTCCAAGAACAGTGCTCAGGCCCTGAGCTCAAGCCCAGGACTAACAAAAAAAAAAAAAAAAAGACATTTTCTTTTTCGAATAGTCGTCTGAAATTGCTGACTTTAGTTATTTATTTAATTTCGCATCTTAATCTATTCAGAAATATATTATTCTATTGTCTCATTCTAAAATACCCTAAATCCTATGAATGTGACTAAAATTGCATGGCTATGAGAGGAATTTGGAAGTCGTTAACCAGTAGGAAAACTTATCTCAGTATTACATAGCCTATGTACAAGTTGCAAACAACCTAAATGTCTCACAATTACAGAATATTTATGGTACAACCACAAATCAGAAAGTTATGCAAGCAAAAGTGCTACTGAATGAATATAACAATTTACAATATATCACATTTAAAAGCAAGATATGAAAATGTATATAATATAATGCCAACCGTGTAAGAGCAAAGATAGAGAGATATACTAGGATAAAAGAAAAAAAATCTAAGATGTTTTCCAAAATGTTATCTCTGTAAAATAAAATTAGACTTAAATGTTCTTTATCCTTTTCGATATTTTTGGATTCTCTAGAATGAAATGGCATTATTTTCAGAACTAAAAAAATCTTTAAAGTACTTTCCACGAGAGTAAATTTATGAAAAAAAATCCCCTAATGTACACTACAGATATTATTTAAAATGAAAAAGGATATCCTACCCAGACAGAAAACCGAGAGAAGATCATCAAAACCATTATAATGACAAAATACCAAAGCAGGAAGCTCCCTATGGTCCCACAAGAGTCATCCTTCTGGCATTCAGGATCCTGATTTGGAATGGAGAAACTTAAAGGTATGGGAGGAGGCTCTACCTCCCAAAATAAAGATAAAAGGTCTCCCATGGTGGCTCCTTGCTTAGAAAGTAAAACATGCTCAAATGGATGGAAGTGACCTATGACCCATGACAACTTCCCTGGTAACATATTATGACACACATCTAAGCAACTATTACAGGACTAGATAGCTGTTTCTTGACTAAGATTTTATAAGGTTTATCCAAATTACTTTGATTAAAATTTATGGTTCTTCTCTGTCCTCTCTGCTTTAATCTTTTCCACCCTGATTTGTACATATTATATTGTCATATCTTTAAGTCTAAATATTTAAGTTATTTGTTATTTTAATGAGTTTATGTATCACGCTATTGTGGATTAACATGTATAATTCTCATGTGTTACATTCTGAATTGTATTCCTCAAAATTCAAAAGTCCTTATCAACTCAGCTGTAACTTGGAGATAAGATCTTTAAAGAGGTCATGAAGGTTCAAGCCATAAAAGTGAAGCTTTAGGGCTGGGAGTTTGGCCTAGTGGTTAAAGTGCTTGCCTAGCATGCATGAAGACCCAGGTTCGATTCCTTGGTACCACATACATAGAAAAAAGCCAGAAGTGGTGCTGAGGCTCAAGTGGTAGAGCTCTAGCCTTGAGAAAGTCCAAGGACAATGCTCAGACCCTGAGCTCAAGCCCAGGACTGGCAAAAAAAAAAAAAAAAAAAAAAAAAAAAAAAGTGAAGCTTTAATCCATAAAAGTAGTGTCTTCATAAGAAGAGGAAAAGGGTGCTAGTAATTCACACCTTTAATTCTAGCTACTCAGGAGACTGAGATCTGAGGATTGTGTGCAAAGTCAACTTGAGCAGGAAAGTCCATGAGACTCATTTCTACCAAAAAGCTGGGATTGTGGGGCTAGGAGCATGGCGGAGTGGTAAAGTTACTGCTTAGGATATACAGAGCCTTGGTTTTGATTCCTCTGTACCCACATACACAGAAAAAGCTAGAAGTGGTGCTGTGGCTCAAGTGGTAGCGTGCTAGCCTTGAGAAAGCCCAAGGACAGTGCCCAGGCCCTGAATTCAAGCCCCAGTACTGGGGGAAAAAATAGCTGGAATTGGAGTTGTGGCTGGGATAGTAGAGCATCAGCCTGGAGTATAAAGTCTTAGGACTTTTTTTTTGCCCATGCTCTGAGTTCAAGTTCAAGCCAGTGTAGTAGAACACACACCAAAAGAAGGAGAAGAAGGAAGGGGGGAGGAGGAGGAGGAGGAGGAGAAGGAAGAAGAGGAGGAAAGGGTAAGACATTAATGATTTGGGAGAGAGAGGAAAGCTGTACAAAAACACAAGATTGAAGTTCTCTACACACCAAGGGAACAAATCTCATGAAGAACAACTCTGACACCTTGGTCTTGAACCTCCAGTCTTTTAAAAGAAAAATGTATTTTTTAAAGTAACTATTTTTTAAGGGAGAGGGATACACCTAATTAGTCTAGGATACTTTATGTAGTCCTAATACATAATGGCAACCTAAAAATTTGGATGGTAGTGTTCTTTTTTAAAACTTGGATGAACAACAGCTTTTAGATTAATTAAGATTAAGAAATACATAAGCACCAGTTAAAGATCACATTAAATGTATACAATTGCTTTTAAAGAAATATTGACATGGGGTTGTGGGAACCTGGTATTCTAATTTTGACTGTACATTGAAAGCTATCACTTTGAATAGTTTTCAGAATAAGTTCATCTCTAAATTGGCAACTAGAGCATTGCTGTTAAGGCCAAATAAAAATGATTTTTTTTAGGATCACTTAAAGTCTGCGAGGTAGTGAAGTATTGGGTGCCTCATGCCTACAATTCTCAGGAGACGGAGATCTGAAGAGAGTAGTTTAAAGCCAGCTCAGGTTATCTCTTATTAACCATGCAAAAGCTGGTCCTGCAGCTGGGGCTCAAGTGTTAGAATGCTAGTGTTCAAGGACAGCACCCAGGTTCTGAGTTCAGACTCCAGGACCATGTGAGCATGCACACACACACAAACCAGTTAGGTCTTTAAGAGCATAGCATGCCTGATTATCATATGCAATGCCACAAATACACTTCATTTTCTTCAACTGAAACTTGGAATTATTTTAGAAAAAAATGTAGTCATTGGATGCACATGAATAATCCACTGGTTTATTGTGACATAACTTATTCATTTTTTTTTAAATGGGCACACTTATTTGTATGCAGAATGAGTAACATGGGCCCAGAGATTCAGGCTTGGTGTTCCTACTCCCAAGAGCACGTGAGCCACCTCCAGCAGCTCTGCCCTACCTATATTTGTCCCTGTCATTTTGGCATCCACACAGACTGAACTCCTAAGACTTCAACTCTAGTTTAACTCTTTCTTTCTTTCTTTCTCTCTTTCTTTCTTTATTTTATTTATTTTGTGGGTCATGGGGCTGAACTCGGCCGGCCTGGGCGCTGTCCCTAAGCTCTTCATCTCAGGACTACGGTCCTACCCCTGGGTCTGGGTGTTGTTCCTGAGCTCTTCAGCTCAAGGCTACAGCCCTACCCCTGGAGCCATAGCCCCACTTCTCCTTTTCTAGAGGTTAACTGGAGATAAGAGTCTCAGGTCCTTTTGTGCCCTGGCTGGCTTTGAACCTCGATCCTCAGATCTCCACCTCCTGAGTAGCTAGGATTACAGGCGTGAGCCACCGCGTCCGGCTTTAACTCGTTTTTTTAATCTTCTGCACCTGGCTCAATGGCCCCCTATCGGTATTTGTCTTTGTTAAATCAAACCAAACTCAGCCAGGCTGCTGGCAGTTCACGCCTGGAATCCTCGCTACTCAGTTCAAAGCCAGCCAGGGAAGGAAAATCTGTGCGATGTATCTCCAATAAGCCACTGTGGCTAGTGGTAGAGCTGAGACGCTGAGGTTCACGCCCCAGGACCACCATAAAAAGAAAACAAAAGCAAACAACAACAAACTCCACTCCCCTTTGGGCCTTTTTTACAGAATTGGAAGCTGTTGCACGGACGATTGGTGTCTGTGTTGGGGGTGGGGCGGCGTGGGAGCTCGGCCTAGTGGTAGAGAGCTTCTCTAGCCTGCGCCAAGCCCTGGGTTCCCTTCCTCAGCACCGTGGCGCTGTGGCTCAAGTGGTAGAGCAGAAGCAGCTCAGGGACAGTGCCCAGGCCCTGAGTTCAAGCCCCAGGACTGGCAAATAAATAAGACGTCCAACTGCAGACAACTTCAATGAGAATGCGGAGCTCTGTGGTCAACTCTGCACCTTACTTAGATATTTAGCAACTGGCACTGGGTCATAACCAAGCAAGGAAAAGGTATTTTAGCAAGGGGGAAAGAAAGCCTTGTCAAGACTGTCTGAGCACACCACGCACGCTGTACCCTACAACGGGGAGTCCATGGGCGACGCTCAAGGAACCTAAAACCAAGACTATGTGCAAAATGCAACTCTGTCGCCGTCATTACTCCTCACTGCGGATTCTGAACCGGGTCTCAACTGTGCTGTTCGGCTTTCACTCCAAAGCAGACGGAGCAGGAGCCACTAAGCCCAGGGCGTTTCCTTGGTAACGATCTTGGCCTCGTCTCTCTGCGCTCCGCCCCCTCCCTGTTCTCGCGAGAAAAGGCCGCCCCTCCCCCGCCCCCGCACACACCTTCTTCCGGTAACTGGAAACCTGCTAAGGCGCCACCTTCGCGCAGAGCTCTGCGCATGTGCAGTAGAGTGGCGCGAACCCGCGGTTTCCGGCTGGAGAACATGGTGCGTTTGGGGGGTGGACTGTGTGTGTGTTTGCTCCCTGGACGTGGAGTCTACCCAGACTTTTGACTTTCGCGCCTACCGATCTGCCCGAGGTTCAGCCATAAGACAATGTGGCCAGAGCCCGCCCAGCTCTCCGTGGGAGGCAGGAGGGGAAGCCGTGAGGGTGACCAAGGCCTGCCGAGGGGAGTGCTGTCCCGGGCAGGGCGGCGTGGAGAGGGACGGGCCTGCTCGGCTCGGCGGACCCCTCCGTGGCGGGGACCCGGCTTCCACCTGTCAGTAACTGCAGCGTTTGCTGAGTTAACAAAGCAAAGGACCTGTACATTCCAGTGTGCCAAAACGGAGTCCCGCCCCCTGCACGCCCGCGACAGCAATCCTTCCGCACTGCGCGGGCCCTTGGCTACAACCGCTCGCCTGCAAGGTCATTGAGGGTTGGGCACGTGGAAAGGGCTTACGAGACAGAATATGAACCTCCCAGAGCTTACTATTGGGAGTTTCCCAAACCTCGATCCTTGTGGGCATGCTCTAAAAACAAAACAAGTATCTACACATAATAATCAGCCCGAAAATGACGAAAACAAGACATTTTTATGTATTGGGAGTCTTCTCTGAAATAATCAGTTCGCTCTTGATTTCTTTATAGTACCAAAGGAAGTAGAGGTTAGGGCTCCCCTTTCATATACTCACGTTAAAACGGAAGAAAAAAAACTGGCAAAGGAAAAATGTGTGCACTTTTTACATGATAAAGGACGAAATGTTATTTTTTTTTAAGAGTGGTTTTGATTAATGTCTGTGTTTTTGTTTTGTATTTGAATAGATGCAAGGAGAGGGAAGCCCTAGTGCTTCCCTTATTGACAGGACCATCAGGATGAGAAAAGAAACAGAAGCTAGGAAAGTGGTTTTGGCCTGGGGACTCCTAAATGTATCTGTGGCTGGAATGATATATACTGAAATGTAAGTTCATCAGCTGAAAGATAAAAAGTGAAATACAGGAAGTGGCACTGTGGCTCACATGGTAGAGCCTTGAACTAAAGAGCTCAGAGACAACACTCAGATCCTGAGTTAAAGCTCCACAAAAGTGAAGTACAGACAGCCAACGGCTGGTTCTGTAGTATTTTGTGTTCACTTTGATATTTTGGTGGATTTCAGGTTTTTCAAAGAAGTTTATTGAAAAACCTTTCTAATTTTTTGCAGGACTGGAAAGTTGATTAGTTCATATTATAATGTAACATACTGGCCCCTGTGGTATATTGGTAAGTAATTGATTTCCACTATAGTTTAGATTTACAGCCAATGAGAAAGTTGCTTGCAGGTTTAATGCAGCACAGTATTCATTAAGTGCCTACCGTGTTCTTTGAACTGGAAGAGAACAAGCTAAAGCTGTATGGAATATTCAAGTAGAAAAAAACAAATCAATAAATAATACATTATCTATTATTAGTCTCTTCTAAAATAAGGTTTGGAAGGGATAAAATTGTTATTTGTTATTCTCCTAAAATGCCCCTCTCCATATTCTCACCTTTTAGAACCAGCTCAGATTTCTACTCCATGGATGCCTTCCTCATTTTCGTCATTTCTTCCTCTTCTCTCTGCTCTCCCGGCATCCCAGCATCCCAGTATTAAGAGTTCTTATGGATGTTAAAATAGCTCTGTATATATACATTAGTCTAAAGTCTGTCATGTTGGTTTGGCAAGTAGAAGAGCAAAGAATTTGGAATCTTCAGGCTTATTAACAGGCTGGGAACTTTTGTAAAACTTGGCTTCTCCATGCCTGTTCATTTATTATTGAAATACATATGAAAATTTCTTACACAAGAAATGTTAAGGATCAGTCACAACTTAAAACTTACTAGTAACTGTGATCCCAGCTAATAGACATTCTTTAGATGGTAGCTGTTAAGAAGACTAAGGATGGTAATTTTCGATTTTTGTTAATTGGTTAAAGTATGAAAGGTTCCTTCCCTGTATGCTACCTCCCCACCCTCCTACTTACCCCCACACCCCGCCCCAGATGTCCACACACATACCAGGTGATAATCTAGGACCTTTACCCTTTTTAAAAAACAAGTTGTTTTTCTCTTCCAGAGCTCGCTCTTGCATCTCTCTTCAGCCTTAATGCCTTATTTGATTTTTGGAGATACTTCAAATATACTGTAGCACCAACAAGTCTGGTTGTTAGTCCTGGACAGCAAACAGTTTTAGGATTGAAAACAACTGGTAAGTACTTTATGTCTCTTGCAAAGGTGGAAATTAATCAATTTAATTTTCTCTTTTTATAGACTTAAGAATTGAAAGAGACTCTTAAGGCCATCTAGTTCAAGTGTATTAGGAAATTACCTTTTTTTTTTTTTTTGCCAGTCCTGGGGAGTGAACTCAGGGCTAGGGCACTATCCTTGAGCTTTCTTAAGCTGTCCGGCTTTTTTCTGTGTATGTGGTACTAAGGAATTGAACCCAGGGCTTCGTGCATGCTAGGCAAGCACTCTACCACTAGGCTACATTGTGAAATTTAGTGAAACTAACATTGAACAACCTTTTGGAAGCATGTTCTGTTGTTAAATAAAATTAGATGACTTAATTCTTGGTGCATTGAAGCCAATTCTTGCTTTGAACTCTGTAGAAATGGAAAAAAAAACTGATTTGTGTCTATTAGTAATTAGATTGTGTAATTTAATAACCTGTCTTGGGCAGGGAGTGTGGCCTCGTGGTAGAGTACTTGCCTAGCATGCATGAAGCCTTGGGTTCAATTCCTTAGTACTACATACAAAGAAAAAAGCTGGAAGTGGTGCTGTGGCTCTAGTGGTAGAGCACTAGACTTGAGAAAGTTCAAGAACAGTGCCCAGGCTCTGAGTTCAAGTCCCAGGACTGGCAAAAAAAATCAAAAATAAAAATAGCCATGCCTTTCTGTTAATTTTTCTTTCCTAAGGAAAAAGATGAAGTTCCTTACATTGGTTTTACACAAATATTATTTAGACTGGGGAACCTGAGGCAGGAGGATCTCTAGCCTAGCCTAGCCTGGGTTACATAGTAATTCTCTGTCTCAAAATACAAAGCTAAACAACTTACACATATGTACTGTATGTATGTGTATATACACATGTATGTATGCACATATATGTGAATATATACACGTGGGGGGTGTATAATTTTTTCTTTTTTTTTTTTTTTTTCTAGTTGTACAGACCACTCCTCCTCATGATCTGGCAGTCCCGCAAATCCCTCCCTCTCCACCTTCCCCTTCAATTCAGGGTCAGAGTGTATTGAGTTACAGCCCATCTCGCTCACCCAGTACTAGTCCCAAGTTCACCACCAGCTGTATAACTGGGTACAGCCCTCAACTGCAAGGTCTGTCCTCAGGTGGCAGTGCTTCTTACAGTCCTGGAGTAACCTACTCACCAGTCACTTGTTATAATAAGGTAATGACTTGTTTCTTCTGGCCAGTCACATTATTTTAGTATTGGGATATATATTGAAAAATCATCACTTGAGTCAAAACTTCTTATTTAATTGATGGAGATGCTGAGGCATAGTAGATCATTTAGGAACCACAAATAGATCCAGATTTCTTGGTACCTTGTCAAAACTTCTGTAAACGGTATCTTAAAATTAACATATGCAGAGATAATGAAGTAATGAAGCTAGCCTTGAGCTCAGAGACAGCACCTGAGCCCTGAGTTCAAGTCCCTGGACTGGTATACACACACAAAAAAGAATTTTCACAGGTAACAGAAGTTAGAAAATGGTACAAAAGTTTTATGAAAAAGTATGCAGTGATAATTCATAGCCAACAGGTAACTAGGACTTTTTAAAAATAATTTTGTTTTCTCCAAGAAAGTACTATATAATCATTAAAGAAAATTAGAAAAATAAATATAAGGAAAATTACTCATAGTCCTTGTACCCTGAAGTAATCTATTTAATAGCTGTTTACCATTCCTCTAATATCCATAGTTTACTCATAAATATATAAACTGTTTTCATTTAAGAAACGACATTAGAAGTAACCCTGTATATAAAGCTCCTGATAAAATTGGAGGTGCAGTTGGTTACCCAAATGTGTACAAATGTGTAATAGTATTCATTTTACCTCACTCTTGGTCAAGTTTATATCTTTACAAATAAGAAAAATGAAATGTTCTATTTTAGGTTCATTTTTTTGCACAGCCACCAAACTAAGTCATTTTCTTTCTCTATTTGTCTTTTGGGTTTTTATCCTCTGATTTATTTTATTTAGACTTCTTTTGTATGTAAAGATTTATTTTTATTTTTTTGTAGGTCATCGGCTTGAACTGTGGGCCTAGGCGCTCTCTTTAAGTGCTATAGCTCAAGTCTAATACACTATCACTTTGAGCCACAAAGCCACCAGCCAGTTTGCTGGTGGTTAATTGGAGATAAGAGTCTCACAGGCTTTCGTGCCTGGGCTGGCTTTGAACCACAATCCTCAGATCTTGTCTTCTGAGTATCTAGGGTTAGAGGCATGAGCCAACAGCACCTGGTGGGATTTAAAAATCTTCAGATAGTCAAATCTGTTCATCTTTTTGAACTTTGTTATGGTCTAAATTTAGAAATCTCTTCAGTTTGAGAAGTGATCTTTTTTTCTCCCCCAATGGAGTTAAGATTAAGGATTTTTACTGTAGATTGTACTATATAGAATTGACAGAGCTGTGTCAAACATGATTGGTAAATTGTAGCTTATATTCTAGCTGTACAAGAGGCATTACCACCAAAATATCAAATACAGTGTTTGTTTGTTTATTTATTTATTTATTTTTTGCCAGTCCTGGGCTTGAGCTCAGGGCCTGAGCCCTGTCCTTGGACTTTCTCAAGGCTAGAGCTCTACCACTTGAGCCTCAGCACCATTTCCAGCTTTTTTCTATGCATGTGGTACCAAGGAATCGAACCCAGGTCTTCATGCATGCTAGGCAAGCACTCTACCAGTAGGCCAAACTCCCGGCCCCTACAGTGTTTATTTTTAAAGAAACTTGCTTAGCTCCTTTTTTCTGTCTGATCTTTTCAGTTATCTTTTCTTCCTTGAACATTTCTCCATTTAAAAATCAGATGGAAAAGCTGATGAATTATGCTTTTCTTGTTTAGATTCCTAAAAGATGCATCAGGAACCCGGCACTGGTGGCACATACCTATAATCCTAGCTACTCAGGTTGCTGAGATCTGAGGATAATGGTTCAAAGCCAATCTAAGCAATAAATTTCACAAGACACATATCTGTTTACCAAAAAGCCAGAAGTGGAGCTGTGACTCAAGTGGTAGAGTGCTAGCCTTGAGCAAAAGAAGCTCAGGGACAGTGCCCAGGCCTTGAATGCAAGCTCCAGGACTGGCCACAAAAAAAATTATGCCATGGCTGGCCTTGAATGGTGATCTCTGGATCTCTACCCCCAAAGTAGCTAGAATTATAGGCTTGAGCCACTGCACCCAGCTTTAACAGACTTTTTTTTTGGGGGGGGGGGTGGCCAGCACTTCCAGTTTTCTGCTGGTTAATTGGAGATAAGAGTCTCACAGACTTGTGCCCGGCCTGGCTTTGAACCGAGATCCTCAGATCTCAGCCTCCTGAGTAGCTAGGATTACAGGTGTGAGCTACCAGCGCCTAGCTTTTAACAGACTTCTTATGAGAAATTTTAGGTTTGTAGCACAATTTGGAGCCAGGTACTAAGATTTGCACGTTCCCTACATCTTAGTATGTATGTGTTCCCGGATCCGTTATCAATATACGCCATCAAAGTGTTACGTTTATTACAATTGATTGTATATCATTTGTCAAACAGAATTTTAAAAATCCTTGTACTCCACTTGTTCATCCTTTCCTTCCAAATTCTTTACAAACATGGTTTGTCCCATAGTTTTGCCTTTTCCAAAATGTCATCTAGTTAAAGTCATGCATCTGAGACTTGGACATTTTCTTCTTTTCCTTAGCACATGTATTTAAGGTTCCTCCATGTATTTTCATAGCTTGATAGGTCATTTGTTTTTTGTTTGTTTGTTTTGTAGAGCTGAGGTCCCAACTCAGGGCCTTGTACTTGCCAGGCAAGTGCTCTTCCACTGCACTAAATCCCCCAACCCCAGCTCATTTGTTAACACTGAATAATGTTCCATTGCTTGGATATGCTAAACTTTAGTTACGTTATTATAAAACATTTTGGTTGTATCAAGGTGTTATGAGTTACAAAAACTACTGTGAACATTCATGTACAGAGTTTTATTTAGACAAATTTTCCACAACCTTTGAATCATTACCAAGGGCACGATTGCTAGATGGTGTGGTAAGAGAATGTTTAGTTTTTAAGAAACCACCGTGCTGTTGGAATTGACTATACCATTTGGGATTTCCATCAGCATTGAATGATTTCAACTGTTCTGTAACTTCTCCAGCCTTTGGTTTGTCAGTGTGCTTATGTCACTTTTTTAAAGTCAAAAACAAAAATAAATTTGAGTTAAGGAAAAATAAAATCAAGTTCTTCTATTTTGTATAGCTGGCAAGCTTTAGTCCTTCTTCTTCTTCTCCATATCCTACCACTGTTGGCCCAGTGGAGAGCAGTGGGTTGAGAGCTCGCTACCGTACTTCTCCCACAGTCTACAACTCACCAACTGACAAAGAGGACTATATGACAGACCTTCGGACCTTGGACACTTTTCTTAGAAGTGAAGAAGAAAAGCAACACAGGGTTAAGCTAGGTACACGTTTTATTTTTTATCTAGTATACATATTTTTATTGTCATATCATGTAATTCTTGACCCGTTGAAAGCCTTATCCTATAAATTTAACATATAACTTAAATTTCTATTTAAAAGTAAGAGTCAATATAGAGATTCCCTTCTTGAACACTTGTTAAACATGTCATTTGAAATATGATGTAAAAATCAATGTTAATGAATTCTTTAAAAAAAAAAAAAAGTAACAGTCAAAGGTATTGTGGGATCCAGGCACAGTGGTTCATGCCTGTAATCTTAGCTACTCAGGAGGCTGAGGTCTGAGGATTGCAGTTCAAAGCCAGACCAGGCACTACAAAGCCAAGCATTACAAAACCTTGAGACGCTTATCTCCAATTAATCTCTAGAAAATGGGAAGTGGGGCTATGACTCAAGGATAGGGTGGTAGCCTTGAGCTGAATTGCTCTGGGATAGTGCCCAGGCCCAGAGTTCAAACCCCGTGACCCCCCCCTCCAACCTCCCCCGTCCCCACAAAAAAAGTATTGTGGGTTTAGGGTTTTTTGTTATTGTTTGTTGTCTTGTCTTACTGCAGTAGGGGTTGAACTTCAGGCTTCCCACTTGGGCTAGGCTAGTAGTCTGTGGTATGTGACACACCTCCAGCCCCAAAATAATGTTTTGGTAGTAGTGTATAAATATTACTCAATGATGGTTGTCTCTTGTCAGAGAATCCTTAGGAAGGCCAGGGTATAGGGCAGGATGAGAAAAAAGCATATATTTACCCTAGAAGTGCTGCTGTTTTCACAATAATTTTTTAATTTGTCCTTTACTATTTCCTATATCTTATACTTTTCTTTAGGAAACTGTTAGCAAATCTTAATCTATTTGGGGTGGATTTGATTATTACAAAGTCAATTATTTGAAACCAAATTAGGTTATTGAACTGAGTAATGATTTTTTCCCCTCAGGAAGTTTCACAGAAAGCACATTAGGTATGAAAGTGTGGTAAGGAAGCCAAGTTATTGGACCATGGCTCTTTGTGTCGCTTGAAATCTCTCTGGGGATTTTTAATTTAATTCTGCCAGAAAGTACCACAAATGTCACAGGAACAAATCAATATTATCTTGTTACTTTGGGTACATACTTTCTTAAATTTTCAAATATTTCAAGACTGCTGAAAATTGGAGAATATAACACAACACCCCTACACATCTTCATGATTTTCAAACTTTGTTTTTATATTTGCTTTGACCAAAAGAAGTTATGTAGTAGAATTGCTGTTGATGTTTGGAAGTTATTGGTGTTGCTTTTAATTTTCAGGCCTGATAAGACCTGGTTATCTTTATTTTCCCCTAAGCTAATTATACTGTGTTCAGAGAGTCTGATCTATAGCTGGTAATGTTTGTAGATTTTCTTTTTCTTTTCTTTTGTGTATGAGGTTGCTTTGGGGTTTTTTTGGTCGAGGGGGAGTTGAAACTTTTAGGCTTGCTGCATGGTCAATTTTTATAAGTGGTTTTAGTATATTGAAAAGAATATATCATCTGGGGGCCAGGAATTTGCCCTAGTGGTTAAAGTGCTTGCCTAGCATGCATGAAGACCCGGGGTCGATTCCTCGGTACCACATACATAGAAAAAAGCCAGAAGTGGTGCTGAGGCTCAAGTGGTAGAGCTCTAGCCTTGAGAAAGTCCAAGGACAGTGCTCAGGCCCTGAGCTCAAGCCCAGGCCTGGCAAAAAAAAAAAAAAAATTTTTTTTTAAATTTAAAACAAAATATATCATCTGAATGTTACTGAATTTATTTATTTATTTATTTATTTGCCAGTCCTGGGGCTTGAACTCAGGGACTGAGCACTGTCCTTGGACTTTCTCAAGGCTAGAGATCTACCACAAGTTTTTTTTTTTTTTTTTGGGTCGGTTGTGGGACTTGAACTCTGGGCCTGAGTGTTATCTCTGAGCTCTTCAGTGCAAGGCGCCCCACCCCACCCTACCCCTTGAGCCACAGTGCCACTTCTGGTTTTTCTGGTGTTTAATTGGAGATGAGTCTCACAGACTTTAGTGCCTGGGATGACTTTGAACCATGATTCTCAGCTCTCAGTCTCCTGAGTAGCTAGGATTACAGGCATGAGCCTCTGTATCCAGCTTTAAAAGACTTTTTTTAATTAAAAGATTTTATTAACACTGATTTTTTTACAGCGTATTTCAAATGTCATGTTTAACAAACAAGTATTCAGGAAGGGAATTTTTATTCACTATCACTGGCATATAAATTTTAGAACATAATTAAAATTAAGCTGAGAGTTTGTATGTCATAGATACATATCAATCTATATAACATGTCTGTAGAGTGTGTATCCCATCATAGATTTTCATGTCTGTGTAGTTACATTTATATCTCCAAGATCATGGCAATGACCTTAACTACCCAAATATTGAGTCATCTCTCTTGTACTGTTTGGATCTAATCACATATCAAGGAGACCATGCACCTTTTGTTCCTTTGGCTTTGGCTTATCTCACTCAACATGATTTACTTTAGTTTCATCCACTTCCCAGCAATGCCATTATTTTATCTTGTCTGGTGGCTATGTAGAATTCCATTGTATATATGTACACATTTTTTGTATCCATTCATCTGTAGCGGGGCATCTGGGTTGTTTCCATCACTTGTGAATAGTGCAGCGATGAACATGGCTTTGCAGGTGTCCTTATAAGAGATTTTTTTTATAGGGGCTAGGAGTTTGGCCTAGTTGTAGAGTGCTTACCTAGCATGCACAAAGACCCAGGTTCAATTCCACGGTACCACATACATAGAGAAAGCCAGAAGTGGTGCTGTGGCTCAAGTGGCAGAGTGCTAGCTTTGAGGAAAAAGCCCAAGGACGGTGCTTAGGCCCTGAGTTCAAGCCCCAAGACTGGCCAAAAAAAAAAAAAGATTTTTTTATAGTACTACAGTTTTAGCTCAGGGCTTCCACTTGACCAGTTCCTCCAGCCTTTAATTTTATTTTGATTTATTTGTTTGTTTTTTGAGGAGCAGTATGGGGATTTAAACTCAGGGTTACCCAGTTGCTAGTTGGGGACCTACCAAGTGGTAGAGCCATTCCTTCAGTTCCTCATCCGGTACTTTAGCTAGCTGGCTCTGGAGCTGGTGTGTTTCTCAGAGGAGTCCCAATTTTTGTCACTGGAGAATGTAATCTATAGTTGGTATCTAAGCAGTGAGTATGCTTTTGTTACATAGGCATCATTACCCTAGGCCTTCAGACCATGCAGCTAGGATCTAGTTCACAGCTCCACATCTATAACTTTTTTCTACTAGACTGAGATCCAAGGATCCCTGTTCAAAGCCAGCCCAGGCTTGGAAGTCCATGAGACTCCAATTATCTCCATTTAACCACCTGAAAACCAGAAATGAATCTGTGGCTCAAAGCAGTAGGTGCTAGCCTTGAGCAAAAGAGCTCAGAGACAGTGCCCAGACTTAATTCAAGCCCAATGACTGACACCCCCCCCTCTGAACTCCCCCCAAAAAAGCTATTGTATTTTTATTTTCACTGATGCTGTTGTTTCTTTGGTCTTTTTTAATCTAGCACATTGGCTGGGAATAGTGTAAGAGTGTTTTTGTCTTTTATGATAAGGCTTTCCATTTTGAAGATGTCAGGCTATTGTTTGGTCAGTTTGGATTTGTTGGATGATTTTTCTCTTATTAGATTGAGACTCTTACTTTTCTGACAGCGATGCAACTTTTATGGCATGTCTCTGTCAGTGTATCACATCAGGAAATAAATGATATCATTTTGTCCCTTTATTGGTGATATAAAATGGTATCACTTGGTCAAGGTGGTGGCAAGCAGATTGTTTCATTAACAGCTTTTGTTAGGCCAGAAATGTATCTTGGGGTAAAATACTTCTTAGCATACCCAGGCTCTGGGGGTTAGTCCTTAGCACCATATAGCTACCAGAATTTACCCCCACCCCAACCCCCTACCCACCGGCATTTCACTGGGATAATGCAGTGATGATTGCAGAATGAAGACCTTCTAATCCTTGTTTCTAGTACATTTAGTAGTTTTTTTTTACTTTCTTCTCCAAAGAACAGCCTTCTTTTTTTTAAATCTCTCAGCCCAGTTTCTTTTGGACTAAGTCTTTTCTATTTTTTAGTTCACTTTTTTCATTGTTTATTTGTATTTTGGTTCTTTTCAAATATGCCTACTTTGTACAGATGTATCTTTTTTCTATATCTGTGACTTTAAGCCAACTTTCTAACAGTTACCCAGAGTTCTTGGGAGCTCAGTATTGACATATTCATCTTGCTGTTGTGCTTGGAGGCTTATAGTGATTTATGTGATTTTATGTGTTTTGGTAAACAGCCTTCAATTTCTGTAGAGTTTTATCAGTGCTTTGTGTGTCCTTGGTAGATGGATGGAAGCTTTGTCTCAGCCCAGCCATTTGTGTTTGCCCAAAGAATATCATTGACTTTGAGGAAACAAGTTATTTCTGGGTTTGGATATTTCACAGATAGTGTAATTGGGGACTGTAAACCCAACCCTATGTGAAGATTAATTTATACCTCTGAAATCTCAGTAGAAGTAAAAAATAGTCAGTACAATCTTACAATTTAGTGTTTGTTTTGTTTTGTTTTTCTCTTTCAACACAAGATAGATAAGCTTTTATTAGCCCCTAATAATGCCAGTGGGAAGATTTTTTTTTTCCTTATACACTGATAATGTGGCCCTTTGCGGTGAGAAAGGAAATAGTATGATTAGAAGAAAGGTGTTTTCATGACTCTCTCTACCTTTCCTGGACTTAAATCCTCATCTCCATTTGTCTGTTTCTACCCTGCAAGCTGGTAGATATCTCAAGACTGACAGAATTCTCTGGAGCAGCCACAATATCAACTTACTGATAGATATCTCCTTGAGTTTTCAGTTTCCTCTTCATTTTTAGCCATTGGCTATTTGCGGTTTTTTTTTTTTTTAATAAAATGCTTTAGATATTTATAGGTATTTTAGGTTATTTGGTTTGCTCTTTTTGTCAGATTTTTAAATGTCTGTGCTTTGCTTCTTAGGTCTTTTGCAGGTGCTGCAACTTACATTTTGTGCTGTTTAGGTGGTAGAAGCAGTCATTATAAATAAAATCACTGTTTAAGTGACTGCTTTTAAGTGACTTTGGCTAGTACATAACAGGTGTTAAAACTTATTATTTCTGGGCTGGGAGTTTGGCATATTGCTTGCCTAGCATGCACTAATATCTGGATTCGATTCCTTTTCACCACGTACATAGAAAAAAGCCAGAAGTGGTGTTATGGTTCAAGTGGTAGAGCTCTAGCCTTGAGAAAGCCCAAGGACAGTGCTTATACCCGGAGTTCAAGCAAGGGAGAGAATGAAAAAAACCTTCCTGTTTCTATTCATTATCTAAAACTGCTCTTTGTTTTCTCATAGAACGTTTAATCATTCTTACCTTAATTGTAAAAATGATTAATCAGAACAGGATAGCAGCTGGTGACAGTGTCTCACACAAGTATTCCTAGCTACTCAGGAGGCTGAGTTCCAGAGGACCAAAGTTGCAGGCCAGCACAATATAGGACTTGAGAGTGAGTCAAGTAATAGTGTATTAACAATGTGAGTAAGCAAGTTGAATCAGCATAATGCCTGGTACTTCCACAGAAAATAAACACACAAAAACCAGAAAACCCTCTATTATGTTCCTTATTCAATACACCATATATGGTAATTTATAGTCTCATAATTTATCCTCATAAGTCACTTTTGTCAGAAATCCTACTTGAAAATTTAACTGCACACAAAGTGTATTTCTTTGTTACGTATAACTTTTTTTTTTTTTTTGCCAGTCTTGGGCTTGGGCTCAGGGCCTGAGCACTGTCCTTGGACTTTCTCAAGGCTAGAGCTCTACCACTTGAGCCTCAGCACCACTTCCAGCTTTTTTCTATGTATGTGGTACGGAGGAATTGAACCCAGGTCTTCATGCATGCTAGACAAGCACTCTACCACTAGGCCAAACTCCCGGCCCCTACACATAACTTTTTATGCCAACTGGAAACATATAACTTTCACCAAAGTATTAGAGACTGACTAAACTTCAAGGTTTTAGTGAGTTAAAATGTAGCCACATATCCTCTTGTGATTTTCATCCATAAACACCATGAGAAAATAAAATTTTAACTTTTATCATGCAATCCTATAGTTAGGATTATAGGCGTGAGCCACCGGGCCCAGCTATGTTGGGTTATTCTTGCATCCCTAAAATAAAATCAACTTGTTCTTGTTGTATGATCTTTTAACTGTGTTATTAAATTTGGTTAGCAAGTATTAAAAGTTTTTGCATCTGTGTTTATTAAGGAAATTGGTCTATAATTTTCTTTGTGTTGTGTCCTTGTCCAGTTTTTGCATCAGGATACTCTTGTCTTATTAGAATGAATTTGACAGTATTCCTTTCCTTTCTATCATGTGGCATAGTTTGAAGAACATTAATGTTAGTTTTTTAGAGGTCTGTAGAAATTCATCAGTGAGTCCATTAGCTCTTCTCTTATGAGACTATTACTGTTTCCATCTCATTGCTTGTTATATAAATCTATTAAAGTGGTTTACCCACCCTATTCAAATTTGGTTGATAAAATACATGTCCGAATTTATCCATTTCTTCTAGATTTTCCAGTTTATTAAATACATATTTTCAAAGTATACTATAATGATCCTCTGGGTTTTTATTAATCCAGGTCTTTTCTCCTTTTGATCAGTTTGGCTTGGATTTTAGCAGTCTTACCTTTGCAAAAAACAACTGGTTTCATTGATTGTTTGTGTTGTTTTTTTCAGCCTCTGTTTCATTAACTTCTGCCCTAATTATTATTTCTCCCTGCCAATTTTAGATTTGGCTTGTATCTTGTTTTTCTAGAAACTTAAAGGTATATTATTAGAGACTTTTTTTGAGATCTCTCAAAAAAAAATATATATATATATATTATTTTATCAAGGCTCTAGCGCTCTACCACTCAAGCTACAGCACCACTTCCAGCGTTTTCTGTTTATGTGTACTGAGGAATTGAACCCAGGGCTTCATGCATGCTAGACAAAAATTCTACCACAAGCCACATTCCCAGCCCTATAATCATTCCTTTTTTTTTTTTTTCTTACCAGTCCTGGGCTTGAGCTCAGGGCCTGAACTCTGTCCTTGGACTTTCTCAAGACTAGATAGAACTCTACCACTTGAGCCTCAGCACCACTTCCAGCTTTTTTCTATGTATGTGGTACCGAGGAATCAAACCCGGGTCTTTGTGCATGCTAGGCAAGCACTCTACCACTAGGCCAAACTCCCGGCCCCTAATCATTCCTTTTAACAACTAGTTTTATTTGTGATTTTTACAAACCTTATACTACAATCAGTAGATATTTCTGAGACCTGTTAAACTCTGAAAATAATGCCCTTGAGGGCCAGGAGTTTGGCCTAGTGGTAGAGTGCTTGCCTAGCATGCACCAAGACCCAAGATCGATTCCTTGGTAACACATACATAGAAAAAGCTGGAAGTGGTTCAGTGGCTCAAGTGGTAGAGCTCTAGCCTGAGAAAGCGCAAGAACAAGGCCCTGAGTTCAAGTCCCAAGACTGGCAAAAAGAAAAAAAGAAATATTATTCCTTGTTTAATATTCAGGCATTGCTCTGTATGCTAGTAGGAAAAATAATCCCTTGTCCTCAAGGAACTCAGATTCTCTATGGAATTGAGACAAACTATAATTTAAAGTGTGATAAGTAGTACCCTGGTAGAGAGTTGCATAGAAGTAGATTCCTAAATGTCAATTTTTATATTTCCTAAAAGTAACTATAAATTTAAAAGTGTAAAGTGCAGATAGATTTTTAATCAGCACAGGATTTACTGCAGGCTAGTAAATAAAACACAATTACTGCAGCCCATAGCCCAGCAAGAAGTCAATTAACAGGAGATTATATTTATTCCATTCCAGCAGGAGCCTCTAAAAATTCAGGCAGGCAACTGGCTTAGCCTACTTAGTTCCAGAAGAAATGTACTTGTTTCTCACTGAATCACTTAAAAGTCTTAGGGAATTAATCAACTTAATTTTATAACAAAAATAAACAGACACATTTAACTACTTACAATTTTTAGAGCTCTTAAGTTCATACTACTTGAAAAATCGTCTAAATTTTTAACATAAAGAATCTAGGCTATCTAAAGAGACGGCAGTCTTGGAGAGGGGGCATATACTTGATGGTGAGGGATATCTTCTGACTCCTTGAGTGCTGCCGCCTAAGCCCTAGGCAACCAGTGTCTGCAGGTTACTATAACTGCAAAACGTACTACAGCAGACTAAAACTGTTTTATTTCATAATTGTAGGGAGCCCAGATTCTACATCTCCTTCTACCAGCCCAACTTTCTGGAACTACAGTCGTTCTGTGGGGGATTATGCACAAACTTTAAAGAAGTTTCAGTATCAGCTTGCTTGTAGGTCTCAGGCCCCGTCCGCTAACAAAGATGAAGCTGATCTCAGTTCTAAACAGGCTGCAGAAGAGGTAAATGGAAAATAAAAATGACTTATTATTTGTAATTTTCAGTTTGCTAGAAGCTATTCTATCCTTAGAATTTCTTTTTTTTTTCTGTAATCTCCATGTGTACTGGATAGGAATATAACTCGGACATTATTAACAGTGCCTTATTAATAGAAGCCTTTCAGCTTCTGTTTTCATTTTGTGTACCTAAAACTAAACTGTATTGTACATTTTAGTTTTTATGATACATAATTTTACATTAGTACTCTTCCTAAAATATTTTCTTACATTTATAGAAAGGTTCTGAAGTATCTAATTTTAATTTTTATAAGCAGATTTGCTTTTAAAATATATTTGGTAATGTGTAGCTTTACTGGTTTAATACTAAGTACAGAATTTTAATTTTTCCCTAAAAACAGGGAAAAAAATCATTAAACCTATAGATGCAAGAAACTTTTTAAAAGACATGACCATGCATGAACACTAAATGAATAATAAGACTGTTTTCTGAAGTGATGGGGCTTTTTCCAAGTTCATTAAATATTTTGGAGGCTGTGGAAGAACGATAATTTCTATCCAGGTTTTTTTTTCTCACTCTTCATTTAAAAACATATATTTTTAATAGGTTTGGGCAAGAGTGACTATGAATAGACAACTTCTTGATCACATGGATTCATGGACAGCTAAATTTAGAAATGTAAGTGGGTGCCATTGCTCTGAACAATCTTAATGCCTCTTAACATGGAAATAAACTGTTCAACTGTTATTTAGACTGGTTGGTTATTTAGATAGTATATATATATATAAGAATAAACGTGACATTCACCTTTTGGTATCCATTTTCATGAAGTTGTTTTTTCCCTCCCAAGTTTAGTAAATAAGTGCAATTACAGAAGTAAAATTTATTAAAATCTTCTTCCCTCCCCCAACTTCTCAATTTTATTTTCCAAAGAGTTTTTCCAAAGAATTTGTTATGTACCAAGAGTTATAAAAGAACCATACTGGGGCCCTAAAAAAACTTTTTATTGTGCTTTTCATTTTGTTTTATTATCATATAAGTTGTACGACCTCTGTCAAACTTCCCTTCTTAAAACAATATCAACAGGTTTTCTAGTTCTGTGGGCTTTTTTTGTTGTTGTTTTTTGGTTTGGGGTTTTGTTTTTTTTGTTGTTTTTTTGCCAGTCCTGGGCTTGAGCTCAGGCCCTGAGCACTGTCCTTGAGTTTCCTCAAGGCTAGAACCTTACCATTTGACCCACAGCACCACTTGCAGCTTTTTCTTTTCTTTTTTTTCTTTTGGTGGGTCATGGGGCTTGAACTCAGCCTGGGCGCTGTCCCTGAGCTCTTCAGCTCAAGGCTATCACCCTACCCTTGAGCCAAACCCCACTTCCCATTTTCTAGAGGTTAATCGGAGATATGAGTCTCATATGAGTCTCACTGTCTGTGAGCAGTTTTTTCTCAACTCTAGCTCTTTACCACTTGAACCATAGCTCCACTTCTGGCTTGTTTGGTGGTTAATTGAAGATAAGAATCTCATAGACTTAAAATCCTCAGACTTCAGCTTCTTGAGTAGCTAGGATTATAGGCACGAGCCACTAGTGCCCAGAACACTAACATTTTTTTCTTTTCTTTTTTTTTGTGCGTGTGTGTGTGTGTGGGTCATGGGTTTGAACTCAGCCTAGGCACTAAGTTCTTCAGCTCAAGGCTACCACCTGGGCTTTTGTGCCCAGGGCTGGCTTTGAACTTTGATCCTCAGATCTCAGCCTCATGAATAGCTGGGATTACAGGCGTGAGCCACCTCGCCCAGCCACTTCCAGCTTTTTCTATGTATGTGGTACAGAGGAATCAAACTGGGTCTTTGGGCATTCTAACAAACACTCTACCACTAGGCCAAAACTCCAGGCCCTTATTTGTTTGTTGCATCTTTGTTTGTTTGTGCTTGCCTGCCTCAGGTCCTAGGTGTTGTCCATGGGCTTCTTTTTGCTCAAGGCTAGGGCTTTACAACTGGATCCCAAGCTCTACTTCCAACTGTTTTGGGGATTAGTTTATTAGAGATAAAAGGCTCACTGACTCCTTTCTACCTGGGCTGGCTTGAACCTCTGTCTTCAGATCTTAGCCTCCTGAAGAGCTAGGATTCCAGGTGTGAGCTACCCACTGACACTGTCTACTTAGTATAATTTAAATAGGATGTTAAGAGAGAAAGGTAACTAGCTAGGTGTAATGGCACATGCCTGTAATCCCAATACTCAAGAGGCTGAGACAAGATCTTGAGTTAAAAACCAAAAAAACGAAAACAACCCCATGACCCACAAAAAATAATAATAAAGACAAAAATTTTAAAACCTAATTAAAAATAAAGCAAAAATTTACCTATAGTCCCAGCTCTTCAAGAAGCAACAACAGGAGCATTACTTGAGCCCAGTAACAAAGTTTTAGTCCAGTTCTAGAACTACTCAGTCAGAATTTTTGGGCAAGAGTCATAAGCACTTTCCTGGCTATCTTAGTTTTGTTACAGAGTAGCTGGCAAGTAGGTTGCATGTAATGCATGTTAAATGAGTGAGATGATAGCCTGAAGCTGTATGCTGCTTTATGGCCAATTAAAAATGAATCTAAAAATTCTAATATGTGCTTAAAATACAAAAATTTGTCACTGCTGTTAGTTACTTGCAAATGCAGTTTCTCATCTGAAAATTCCTTAGGCTACTGTGTTTTGAAATAGAGTTCTTTAGACTTTTCTTTTTTGGTTGGGTCATGGGGCTTGAACTCAGCCTGGATGCTGTCCGTGTGCTCCTGGGCTTGGGTGTTGTCCCTAAGTTCAGCTCCAGGCTACCACCCTACCCTTGAGCCAAGCCCCACTTCTATTTTCTAGAGATTAATTGGCGATAAGAGTCTCTGGTCCTTTTGTGCCAGGCTGGTTTTGAAACTTGATCCTCAGATCTCAGCCTCCTGAGTAGCTAGGATTACAGGCATGAGCCACCTGAGCCATAGGAGTCTGAGAGATTCTTACTTCCAATTAACCACCAGAAATCCAGAAGTGGTGCTGTGACTCAAGGGGTAGAGTTCTAGCCTTCTAGCTGAAGAGCTGAAGAACAGAGTTCAGGCCCAGAGTTCAAGTCTCCATGACCACCATCCCCCCCCCCTCAAAAAAAATCAGGCATATAGTTTTAAGGTATAGTTTAGTTAATATGCACTCTTACTTAATATATTTATTTAGCTCTTGAGACTTCAGATGATTGCCTTTTTTTTCTGTTTTTACTATACTTTATAATACTATTAATATTCAACTATGCTGTGCAGTTCAAAGCCAGCCTGGGCACTAAAGTCTGAGAGACTCTTTATCTCCAATTAACCACTAGAAAACCAGAAGAGTGGCTCTGGAGCTCTGGGGATAGGGGGGTAGCCTTGAGCTAAAGAGCTCAGGGACAACGCCCAGGCCCAAGGGTAGTGTGGTAGCCAGACACAGCACCTAGGTCCAGAGTTCAAGTCCCACAACAATAAATAAATAAATAAATAAATTAATTCAAATGTAAGAGTTTAAAATGTTATTATTAGAGTTATTTGTGAAAGTATTTGAGAAATGTTTGAAAACTATGACTACAAAATGCCTCCTATCTTCATAGTGGATCAATGAGACTATACTAGTGCCTCTTGTACAAGAGATTGAGTCTGTAAGCACCCAGATGAGACGAATGGGCTGTCCAGAGCTACAAATAGGAGGTATGTAAAGTTGAACCCAGTATTTGATTATGTTCAGTAAATCACCAAGTGAACGCTGCTTCTTCTATAGGACTATGTAACAACTTTAGGTAAAGAAGAAAAACTATATGTCTGTAATATACTTAGTGTGTTTTAAATGTACCAGTTTGAGATGTAAATTATCTACCATAAAATTTGCCATTTAACATGCAACAAAAGGTGCTTATACAACTGTCAACACAGTTGATTCTAGAACATTTCATCACCTAAAACAAGAAACTCCACACCTTTTAGCAAGTTACTCACTTCAGCCTGTATTATGCCAGTCTGATTTTTGTCTGTACAGGTAGACCTGTTTTGCATATGTCAGATAAGTGATATTACTCAGTCTTTGGGCCTTTGTAACTGGCCGTTTTCACCTAAAATTAATATTTTTTAGATTTTTCCTATGATAATATTTATGAGTACTTTGTTTTTAGTTTTTATTTTTATTTTTGTGGATCATGGGGCTTGATCTCAGCCTGGGCTCTGTCCCTGAGCTCTTCAGCTCAAGGCTATTGCCCTATCCCTGGGCCTGGGTGCTATCTATCCCTGAGCTCTTCAGCTCAAAGCTACCACCCCACCCCACTTCCTGTTTTCTAGAGGTTAATTGGAGATAAGAGTCTCAAGTCCTTTTGTGCCCTGGCTGGCTTTGAACCTTGATTCTCAGATCTCTCAGCCTCCTGAGCCGCTGCGCCCAACTTTGTTTTTATTTTTTATTTACTTTTGCTGGTCCAGGGTGGAAACTAAGGGCCTGGGTGTGTCTCTTAGCTTCTTTTTGCTGAAGGATGGAGCTCTATCACTTGAGCCACAGCCCTATTTCTGGCATTTTGGTGGTTAATTAGAGGCAAGAGTTTCACTGACCTTACTGCCAGGCTGACTTCTAACTGTGATCCTTAGATCTCAGCTTCCTGAGTAGTTAGGATTACAGGCATGAGCCACCAGCGCCCAGCTATAGCATTAGTTTTCTGGTTTTTTTGGTTTGTTTATTTGTTTTGTGGGTCATGGGGCTTAAACTCAGCCTGGGCACTGTCCCTGAGTTCTTCAGCTCTAGACTACCACCCTACCCTTGAGCCACAGCCCCACTTCCCAGGAGATAAGAGTCTCTCAGCTCTTTGCAGTACCCGAGCTGGCTTTGAACCTGGCTTTGAACCACGATCCTCAGATCTCATCCTCCTGAGTAGCTAGTATTATAGGTGTGAGCCACCTGCGTGGCTTAGGCTTAGACTCGGTTTTCCGGGGTTTTTTGTTTTTTGCCAGTCCTGGGGCTTGAGCTCTGGGCCTGGACACTGTCCCTAAGTTTCTTTAGCTCAAGGCTAGCACTCTTATCACTTGAGCCACAGTGCTACTTCCAGCTTTTTCTGCTTATGTGGTACTGAGGAATGGAACCCAGGGTTTTATGCATGCATGCATGCTAGGCAAGCACTCTACCACTAAGCCAGCTTATAGCATTACTTTTATGAATAGATTGTATTATTTTTTACATTTGTCATATTTTTAACACATTTATGTAATCTAGAGTTTATGATGGTGTGGTTTTTTCCTGTTGTTAATGATATTGAATGTCCTTGTACCTGCTGAGGAAAACACAAGAGGATGCTATTAATCACACCCAGAGGAGGGTTGATATCTGCCAGGAAGTATCTGTGGGTGGGAGGGTCTTTCTGATTATGTAAAGACCTGATTGACAGTGAGGAGCCAGCTATTTGAACAAGTGAAGAAGAGCATTTTAGGTTGTTTTAGTGACCTTCATGAAAAATAACCTATTCTCTGTGTTTTATTTTAACAGAGGCTAGTATTACTAGCTTGAAGCAAGCTGCCCTGGTCAAAGCCCCTCTCATTCCCACTCTGAATACGATCGTGCAATATCTAGATTTAACACCAAATCAGGAGTACTTGTTTGAAAGAATCAAAGGTAACTATCTAAAAGGGAAAAGGACAGCTTTTTCAGACATTGGGACTTTACAAATGAAAAACAATGACAAGAGAAAATTTGGTTTGGGGGATTAGAAATGGCTCAAGTGTGTGCCTAGCACAAAAAACCTTGTAAAAACATAAATGTAATTATGATCATATATTTTATAAGCATATTTGATTTAAGGCTTCTACTTGAACAAATTTTTAGATCCTCTATTTTGCACACTAAATATCCAAAAAAACAGAGACCGGGAATTTGGCCTAGTGGTAGAGGGCTTGCCTAGCATGCATGAAGACTGGAGTTCAATTCCTCAGTACTACATACATAGAAAAAGCTGGGCGTGGTGCTGTGGCTCAAGTGGTAGAGCTCTAGCCTTTGGAAAGCCCAAGGACAGTGCCCAGGCCCTGAGTTCAAAACCAGGACTGGCAAAAAAAAAAAAAAAAATTCAAAAAACATCCCTGGAGGCTGTGTGCTTATGGCTCGTGTTATAGCCCTCTAATCACAAAGTTGTTCAAAGGATCACAGCCCAAGGATAGTCCAAGCAAAAAGAATGAGATTTGAGATTATCCCATCTCAACAGAAAAAGCTTAGTATGGTAATATGTGCCTGTTAGCACAGTTGCAGCAAGAAATATAAATAGGGTTGGCATCCAGGCTGGCTGAGGCAATTGCATATTGCATAGACTTAATTTTTTAAAAAGGACAGGGTGGGGTTGGGGAATGGCAGCTCACACGTAGAATTCTAGGTACTCAAGAGAAATTGTGGTTTGACATAGCCTAGGCAGACAAACTTGATATACTCTTACCTCCAACTAACCAGCAAAATAGCCAGAAGTAAAAGTATGACTCAAGTAGAAGAGCATCAGGCATGAGTGAAAAAAACCTCATGGGAACATGAGCTCAAGTCCCCCTGATCAAGCCCCAGTACAGACACAAACACACACACACACATACACACACATACACACACACACACACACACACACACAAAGAATAAATAAAAACAGCCTTGACTGTGTTAAAATTAGTATTTTTATTCATTGTAGGACACTGATATGTGAGCTTTGTTCAGGTTTACTCCTATAATCTCAGTACCTAGGAGATTCAAGTTCTTGAGCCAAGTGCTGGTGGTTTAAGCCTATAACCCTAGCTAGTCAAGAGGCTAAAATCTGGAGGATCATGGCTCAAAGCCAATCTAGGAAAAGTCCATGAGACTCCATTTCTAGAATAAACAGCAAAAAGCAGGGCTGAATTTAAGGCCAGCTGGGAGTAGAAATTGTTTAGGGAGATCCTATCTTAAAAAAAAAAAAAAGTGGCAGCTTGGTGACTCATGCCTGTAGTCCTAGCTGCTCAGGAGGCTGAGATCTGAGGATTGTGGTTCAGAACCAGACAGGCACTACAAAGCATGAAACTCTTATCTCCAATTAATCTCTAGAAAATGGGAATTGGGGCTATAGCTCAAGGGTAGGGTGGTAACCTTGAGCTGAAGAGCTCAGGGACAGCACTCAGGCCCAGAGTTTAAGCCCCATGACAGATAGATAGATAAATAGATAGATAGATAGTTACAAGTAATTACAATTACTGAATTTCCTATCCCTTTTATACATGTTTAGCTGTGTAAGTTCTACCTTTGTTGCACAGAGCTTTCTCAAGGAGGCTGTATGAGCTCGTTTCGATGGAACAGAGGTGGCGACTTCAAAGGGCGAAAATGGGATACAGACCTGCCCACTGACTCTGCTGTAAGCCCACACTTGTCTGCCATTTTTATATGTTGGCTTTTTCTGTTTTCCTTTTTCTATTGTATGAGTATTTGAATTTAGAAACTGAACAAGAAACAGGTAGTGATTAAATAGATTAAATTAAATCTGATTAAATTTAATTAGATTCTCTGATTAAATCAGAGGATCTTTTGTTCTGAAGTCAGCCTAATCTCAAGAAAGGTGGTTACCTATTAATCACCTGCTGACTAAGAAGCAAAGCAATTCTATTGTTGTTGGTCTAGTGTTATTATTTTAACTAACATTTCGTTCTAATTGATCACCTGACGCAAGTAATTCATCTCATCATTTATGAAATAAATAAGAAAAAAGATTTCAGAAACTAAGATAGAAAATCATGTTGCCAAGCACTGGTGGCTCATACCTGTAATCCTTGCTGCTCGGGATGCTGAGATCTGAGGATCATGGTTCAAAGCCAGCCCAGGTTCAAAGTCAGCCCAGACACAAAATGAGACTCACCTACAATTAACCACCAAAAAGCAGAAATGGTGCTGTGGCTCAGAACTAGCCTTGAACTAAAGAGCTCAGGGACAGTGCCCTAATCACTCATGAAAACTTTATTTTTGAGTAGCGAGGACTATAGATTGTGAGCCACAAACATCCAGTATTATTACTTCTTTTCTGTTTTTACATTTTTATATGGCTTTACTCCTACTGTATATAAAATTAAATTGTTTTTTCACCTTTGTAATATTTAAGAATTTTTCCATTAGTGCATACTATAATATACTATAATTTACTAGCCCTAAAAAATTGTGGGGAAAGGATTTTCATTTCTCCTTATTGAGTAGTGGGCAGGGAATGATATTGACATGTATCTCTTTCTATTTAAGATTATCAATTTCTAATATTAGATTTATAAAATCAAGGAGCGTAAAAGTTTTTGTGTAATTTTTTAAGTGTTAAAATTCAAATTAAGAATTGAATGTAAAGCTGAGTACCAGTAGCTCACTCCTATAATCCTAGCTACTCAAGAGGCTGAGAACTGAAGATCTCGGTTTGAAGCCAACTCCCATAGGAGAGTCTATGAAACTGTTATCTCCATTAACCACTAGTAAAGCACTAGTCTGGTGCCAAAAAAAAAAAAGTTTAGAGACAGCACCCAGGCCTTAAATTTAAGCCCCAAGACCAGTACCAAAAACTCAAGAATGTATGTCCATTTACTTTAGTTTTTTATTTTACTTTGGTCAAGTGTATGAATCCAAGGACATTCTTGGTGTTTTATCCATCCCTGTACCGCATGCGTATGCTCCAGTCCCCACAAGTAATGGGGACTGCATAGACTAGCTTTTGTTTGTTTGTGTGTTTTTGTTTTTGTTATTTTTGCCAGTCCTAGGCACTGTCCTAGGGCTTTCTCAAAGCTACAGCTCTAACACTTGAGCCATAGCACCATTTCCAGCTTTTTGTGTGTATGTGATACCAAGGAATCGAACCCAGGGCTTCGTGCATGCTAGGCAAGCACTTTACCTCTTTACCAGTTTGGCACACTAGGCCAAACTACCAACCCCTAAAAGACATTTTGCTACTAGGCTTGCATGCTGACTTTGAACAATTGTTTTTCATCTTTAGATCATCATGCACGTGTTTTGCACCTACCTCGATTCCAGATTACCTCCACATCCTAAGTACCCAGATGGGAAAACCTTTACTTCTCAACACTTCGTTCAGACTCCAAATAAACCAGGTACATGCCTCTCCTAAAAGAATGGGTCAAGATTTTTCACATGAAAAATCTAGTGGCTTTGTTTTTTAATATAGCATGTTTCTTCACAGATGTTACGAATGAGAATGTTTTTTGCATTTATCAGAGTGCTGTCAACCCACCGCATTATGAGCTAATCTACCAGCGCCATGTCTATAATCTTCCAAAGGTATTTCTCTATAGAGAAGTTGCTGTTTGAATGTCATGCATGACTTACTTTTTTACAACTTGAAAATCAAGTTGTTTATCAAATGCATAGTAAGCTTTTGGGGAAAAAAACGGGAAGTACTTCTTTCATATTCTTTTTTTGCCAGTGCTGGGTCTTGAACTTAGAACTCTGGTGCTATATCTGAACCTCTTTGTACTTAAGGCTAGCACTCTTATCACTTAGAGCCACAGCTTCGTTTCTGGTTTTTGAGTGGTTAATTGGAGATAAGAGTCACCAGAACTTTTCTGCCATGGCTGGCTTCTAACTGTGTTCCTTAGATCTCAGCCTCCTAAGTATCCAGGGTCACAAGAATAAGCAGCCAGTGTCCTGCTACGTTTGTTTTATTACCTTTTGGAAGCTATAATTTTGATCTTTCTGTATTTTTTAAATAAAATTGTTTATAGAGTCTTACATTCTTTGAAAGTTATAGTTGAGTGTTGATTACGTGTTTAAACCCGTAATCCTACGTACTCGGGTAGCTAAAATTTGGTTTAATTAAGGTTTGCAGCCATACTAGGCAACAAAGTCCACGGGACTCCATTTAACCACTCCAATTAACCACCAAAACGCCAGTAGTAGAGCTTATGGCTCAAGTGATAGAGTCTACTTGAGCCAAACAATCTAAGGGACAGCACCCAAACCCTAGTGCAAGTGCTTGTACAGATACACGTGCACACACACAATGTGTACAGATTTTCCAGGCATGAAAGTACATTGAAGAGTTCTGGGAATGGTGGCTTAGTGGTGCTTACCTAATATGCATGAAGCCCTGGGTTTGATTCTTTGGTATCACATAAACAGAAAAGGCTAGAAGTAGCAGTGTGGCTCAAGTGGTAGAGTGCTAGCTCTCCTTAAGCAAAAGCAGTTTAGGGTCAGTGCCCAGGCCCTAAGGTCAAACCCAAAGAAAAAGAAAATGCATTGAAGAGGATAGCATACTTGTTCAGTTTGTTAAGTAGCACCAAGTTTCAACAGTACTCTGTGAAAACACAGAATATTGTCATGCTGCTTTTTAAAAACAGGCATTGTACTCGTGATATGTTATGTCATTACTTTGCAATTTTTTTTGTTAGCAGACTCTTTATTTTTTTTTTTTTTTTTTTTTGTCAGTTGTGGGGCTTGAGCTCCAGCTCTAGCTGCTGTCCCTGAGCTTTCTTGCTCAAGACTAGTACTCTCCCACACCACTTGTAACTTTGTTTTTGTTTATATTTGGGGTTATTTGAGCTAAAATCTCACTCTGAGGGATAGGGTTAGAAGGGAAGAGGGAGAATGATAAAAGGAGTGATTGATCAAGATGCATTGTGTTGAATGGTAATCCCCTTCATACAGCTACTTAAAGATAATAAAGATATATGTCTCACTATATAGCTGAGACTCAAACTCAAAACCCTCCTGCCTCAGACTCCTCAGTTCTAGTGGGTGTATACAGTATGACTTATTGACTATAATAATATATTGTATTCTTTCTCAGATGTTCAGATAGAGGCACTAAGTTCACTTTTTTCAAGTTCGACATTTTACCTTTGTAACTGCATACATATTTTAGACCACTAAAGTTCCTGTGACTACTCATGCAAGATTTTTTGAGAAACATTTTTTTAAATTATACATCTCCAGAGTCTTTAGTTTAAAACATCCTAAATCAGAGTAAGCAAGTAAGAGTTAATCAGTAAATTAAGAATATAAATGAGCTATTCTATAGGCCAATTGCTTAGTAAAATAGCTTGGTTTTAGAGCTACCTAGTAGTTCCTTGTAGACAAAATAAATTTATATTTAGCTCCTCTCTTCTATAATGAGGCATATTATACCATTCATTAGGACATTTTATATGTAGGCACACCAACCTGAGACTCTTTCAGCCTTACCAAATATTTTCCTCCCATGAGACCATGCCCCCATCAATATGTCAACTTCCTGCTCATGTTCCAGATCTATAGAATCAAACCCAGGGCTTCATGCATGCAAGTCAAGCACTCTACCACTAAACCACATTCCCAGCCCCTCGCTATGGAATTCTTAATTTAATGTCTGTTTTTTCTGCTTACTGTTAAGTTCCTCATTACAAATTCTGTCTTACCACAGTATTCCCAGTTCTACTACAAAGTCTTAAGCTCATTATAGAAAGAACGATAGTCGAAACTTTGTGAGATTTTTAGCTGAAAGGTATTAATTGATAAGCTCTGAACTGACCTATGTAAATCTTTTTGGTTTACTTTAAGCTTGTCTTTTCTGTTCTGGTTCTAGGGTAGAAACAATATGTTTCATACATTGCTGATGTTCCTGTACATAATAAAGACCAAAGAGTCAGGAATGCTAGGGTAGGTATTTATAAATCTAAAATATAAGCATCTAGATTGTGTACTGTTTTGCTTCCTATGTTAATATTCTTCATATAGCAACATTATATAACAAGATTTGAGGACTGAATTCTAAGTATGGCTTTATTGTCAGTGGTGTCTGGTATCTTGGTCAAATCCATTAACTCCTCAGACTTGTATTTTCCTACTAGTGGAAATTAAGTGGAGTGCATCATTGCCTTTACAATTGTTTCCCAGGGACAGCCCTGCAATAAATCAAATCATACTCTTTTTTTTTTTTTTTTTTTTTTTTTTTTTTGCCAGTCCTGGGCTTGAGCTCAGGGCCTGAGCACTGTCCTTGGACTTTCTCAAGGCTAAAGCTCTACCACTTGAGCCTCAGCACCACTTCCGGCTTTTTGCTATGTATGTGGTACCGAGGAATCGAACCCGGGTCTTCATGCATGCTAGGCAAGCACTTTAACCACTAGGCCAAACTCCCGGCCTCAAATCATACTCTTGCTGCTGATTTTTTTTTTTTTTTTAATCTGTTGGGCTTAAACTCTGGGTCTGGGTGCTGTCCCTGAGCTCTTTAGCTCAAAGCTAGTGCTCTACCACTTAAGCCACGCTCTACCACTTAAGCCACAGTTTCACTTCCAGTTTTCTGGTGATTAATCGAAGAGTCTTAAGGACTTTTTTTTGTACCTGGGCTGCTTTTGAACCATGATCCTCAGATCTCAGCCTCCTGAGTAGCTATGATTACAGGTGTAAGCCACCAGCACCCAACTCCACTGTTTTGTTTTGGTTTTTTTTGGAGGGGGGCTGCCAGTCAAGGGCCTTGAACTCTCCCTGAGCACTGTCTTTGGGCTTTCTCAAGGCTAGAGCTCTACCACTTGAGCCACAGTACCACTTCTGGCATTTTTTTTTCTAGGTATTTGGTACCAAGGAATCGAACCCAGGTCTTTGTGCCTGCTAGGCAAGCACTCTACCACTAGGCCAAACTCCCAGCCCCTGATCATTTTTTAAAACCATAAGCTTAAGAATCTGGTTTTTATTTTTTCCCCCAAATCATTCTGTGTATTTTAGATACAAAACATTTTGTAACCATTTACCCTTCCAGAGTGCTGATCAGTACTCATTCAGACTGTTAATTATTGTGGAAAAAATAGTCCATTGAAACTGTTTACATACTTACAAGGAAGTTCATGTATTACTACAAGCTTAAATTATTATGTTTTTTTGATAATTCAACAATAATCAAATACTATTTAAAATAAGGGGACCCCTGCCGATGCCAAGGCAGTCTGGTTAGTGTTACCTGAGTATCTAAAGACCTGTATTCTTTGGTCTGTCTGTCATACTGAGCACCCAGGGCTGAGGGCACATCATGGGAAGGAAGGGCTAGCAGAAGATACCTGTGCTGGGTTTCATTGCTGATGGATGTACTTCTATTTAAGTTTGTGATTTAAACATATTCTCAAGCTTGAGGACTGAGACATGACTAGTCTGAATTGAGATTCCTGAAAGTTTCAAGTATATAACAAGTTTCAAAGACACAGTACCAATAAAAATAATGTATGTCAATAATTTCAGGTTTTGGCTGGGAGTGTTTGCCTATCATGCACAAAGCCCTGGGTTCAATTTATCGGTCCTACGTACACAGAAAAAGCTGAAAGTGGTACTGTGGCTCAAGCAGTAGAACACTACCCTTGAGAAAGCCCAAGGACAGTGCCCAAGCCCTGAGTTCAAGCCCTATGACTGGCAAACACAACAACAACAGCAGTAACAATAGTAATAATTTGGGGGGTGTGATTATATATTGAAAGACTGGCTACATTAGTTAGAATGAAATAGTCTTTAAGTTAATCTTAGCTGTTTCTTCTTACCTAGATGTTGAAGAAATTCTAGAAATATTCTAGAATAAAACTAAGACTTTTTAAATTTTATTTTGTTTCTCTTTGTAACCAAAGAGAAAACCTTTAAAATTATTAACTTGCTTAATATGACTGATTACTCTTTCTAATATCTAATACTTTCTAAAACAAGTAGTTAAAGTTAGGCTTCATAGCCTAGAACTTGGAAGTCTGTTACAGAAGAATAGTCGTTCTTAAAGCCAAAGTCTGTCTCAGGGGAAAAAAAAAAAAGAAAGGAAAGAAGGAAGGGAGGGAGGGAGGGAAGGAAAAAACTAGCATCCTTTAACTTAAAAGGAAATTAGTGGCTCAAATAAAGTCCATTTGGAAGTGAGACCATAAAGAAGGTGCCGATTGATCCAAATACATTATCAATTGCTAGGTGTTTGTGCAGTTACTGGAATTAGATGAATGAATGTTTTACTTCCGAAAGGTGGAAAAAAATCTAGGCAGACTTGACTACGCAGTAATTTAAATGTTCTGTTCAGCAAAACATACCATAAATAAAGTTTAATGCCAAATGACAACCTGAGACAGAGCACTATGCTGCAACACATAGCAACCCAAGTTAACCATCTATCATGTATAAAGGACACACATGAACTAATTAGAACAGAAAAGGACAGTAAAATGGGCAGAATCATTAAAGATTTTCTCAGAAAAGTATTTGTCCATAGACAAAATGTTATTTCCTGTCATATTAAGATTAATCACTTACGTTGTTTATGGCAGTATGAAGAAATAGGGAAAGAGTATCTTTCATATCGTAGCTATGTTTTTAATTTTGACCATGGTTAATATATTCTTATAATTTTTTATTGTAATTAATAAAAGGGTTATGATATTTGCCAGATAGAAGATGCATTAATTCACATATATTGATACCCTTTCACATGTCTTGGTCCCCATTACCCTCCCCTCCACCCCCAACCCCCGTCTTGGTATTCCCCCCTTCCCTATCCAATTTCAAATAACTATATTCTTATAATTTTAAGGCATAGATTTAACTCTATGCTCCTGACAAAAATGAGCAGTTTTCTATATTCCCAAGGCCTGGTGAACAAAGGCAGCTGCTTCAAACTTTTAGTTTGTTTTTCTGGTAAGACTTCTACTTCCAAATAAACAAGCACACAGCTCACTCTCTTTCCCTTAATCTTCAAGATTAGACATTGTTATTTCTTACTTCCTTAGATGAGTAATTTATTTCTGTTGTAGCTCTCTTCTCCTTC
The DNA here is from genome assembly GCF_031878675.1 of Megascapheus bottae. Lineage (NCBI taxonomy): Eukaryota > Metazoa > Chordata > Mammalia > Rodentia > Geomyidae > Megascapheus > Megascapheus bottae. Next base: position 68,638,695 of record NC_143513.1, on the reverse strand, counting down.
CATAAACTTTAAATACAATTGTACTATTCCCTAGGATATAAATAGATTTGTCTTTTTGTCCCGTGCAGTATGGCTTAAGATACATCAAATTAATGAACATATGCAAACTCACTAAAGCATTCCTAATAATTAGTAAATTTTATTCAAAATCAAGCAGCAAATTTCTCTACAGACCTTTTCTTTTCATTCAATTGACATGTCCTTGTTTACTGGAATTCTTGGGTTGCATTGGCCTGATAAAATGTGTGGATCATAATTCGCTGCAGAGTTTCCTTAATCAATTAAGCATCATCAATTAAGCATATACTTATTCAAATATTCTGGTTGTTGTTATTAGCAAAGATTTCCAGTGCTTAGCAAGCAATCCTACAATACTTCTTTATTTCTTTTTACAGGAGAGTTAATCTTGGTCTGTCTGGTGTAAATATTTTATGGATTTTTGGCGAATAGTAGATCATCAGTTCCAAACATTGAACTTCGATTTGTTGAATCTAAGCATCTGAGTCACCTCATCTTTTGAGATAAGGAGAGAGAGAGAGAGAGAGAGAGAGAGAGAGAGAGAGTGTGTGTGTGTGTGTGTGTGTGTGTATACTTCCGTTCTATAAAACATTACCTTTGATTTTACATATTGTTTCAGAAACCGAAGTTGACTATAAAACTGCAATGCTGAGGGGGGGTTTTTTGTTGTTTTTTTTTTGTCTTGGGTTTTTGTTGTTGTTGTTGTTGTTGTTAGTTGCAGGGCTTCATCTTAGAGTAGGCACCATCCTTGAGTTTTTTTGCTTAAGGCTAGTGCTCTACTATTTCTAGATTTTAGGTGATTAAAGATAAACATTTCAGGAACTTTCCTGCCTGGCCAGCTTCAAACCACAATCCTCAGATCTCAGCCTCCTGAGTAGCTAGGATTACAGGCATGAGCCACTGCACTGAGCTCCATGTATACCTTTTAACTATCCTCATTACTTGTGCAGTAGAACATGCAGGCAGCCTGATGGAGGGTAGAGATCTGGTAAGTGGCCTTCAGCACTGTAGAGATGAGGGTTCTCCTGGGCTTTCTGCCTGGAGATACTGAAAGAATGCTACACAGAAGATATGGGAGAGCCCCATGCCCAGTGTTTTTCCTTCATTACTGTCTTAGCCACTTTCATAGCAGCAGCCAGTGAAGTCAGCATTGGAACCAGCATCTGGATCCACTTCCTGGCAAAACATCAAGTAGATAGTGTCTTGCACCTTCTACCACACACAGGCCACAACATCAAGGTCTTGGGAATGCTGGGCAGCTAAACTCTACTCCAGCTGCCTGAGGCCCTGAGGGGGAGTAGGGAGGGTTGCACATGTGTACTCGGGCATAACTGTGGAGAGAAGAAGGTGTAATTGAAGGAATTTACTGCTGTGCTTGGTGGGTAGATTTTTTCAAGAAAAAATAAAAAACTTTTGATAGTGTTAAAAAGCCAGCTTTGATTAAATTAGCTGGTAGAATTAAATTATTTGGGTTTTAGTTCAATTCTAAGGACGTCAAGAGAATGTCACTGTTTGGTTTTTAGCCAGTTAATCTCACTATACCATAATACTGAGGGTGTTTTTTTTTTTAGAGTTTTATTGCACTGATATTCATTTGTTCAAAAATTTTAGCTATAGTATTTCCAAATATTACACTTCTTAGATAATACTACATTTGTAAATTCTGCTTGGTGCTGCCTTTTTTTTCTGTGAATGTGTGAATCAGCTAGCAGTTGCATGTGCTTTCTTGATGGACAGACACATCACTAAGATCTGCTTGCAAGGCCTTGATATGGGCCTGGACCTGGCTAAAACTCATGTCATCTGAAGTATTGTATATGCATATTGTTTCTCAAGTTGATGTCCAGAAGAATGGAGCTATCTTTTAACTGCTTTGAGTCTGTGTAAACTGATTTCCAGAGGTATTAACAATGTCATGGAGTAGCACTTGCTGTACTTTTAAACTATTCCATTGCATATGCTTTATTAAAAATGTTTGAGGAAAAAAATACATAAGAGAAAAAGTATTTTCTTTAATAGGACTTAAGTAGCTTTTAATCTAGAAATTCAAAAGTTTACACATAAGCCTTTTTTTTTTTTTGGTTGCTGCTGGGGTCTCACATACAATAGACAAGCACTGTGTTACTGAGTCACAACTCAGCCTATTTTATTTTCTCAGTTACTATCACTGGTGGCTCACACTTGTAATCCTAACTACTCAGAGATCTGTGGTTCGAAGCCAGCCTAGTCAGGAGAGTCCGTGAGACTTATCTCCAGAAAACTGGAAGTGGTACTATGTCCTAAAGTAGTAGAGTACTAGCCTTGAGCAAAAGAGCTCAGGGACAGTACCCAGGCTCTGAGTTCAAGCCCCATGACTGACAAAAAATTTAAAAGAAAATGCTGAACCCTTGTTACTCACACCTGTAATCCTAGTTACTTAGGTGACTGAGATTAGAGGATCCTGGTTCCAAGCCAGCCCATGCAGAAAAGTTCAAGAGATTCCATCACCAGAGTAACCAGCAGAGGTAGAAGTATGGTTTAAATGGTAGGACATTCGTCATGAGAGAGTATACAGAGCCAAGTTAGCTTCAGTCCTGGAACTGGCAAAGCAGGGAGGAAAGGACACATAGTAAGTGGATGTATTATGTATGGTGACTAGCGGTACACATCACCAAAGAAGAAATGTTTTGTCTGCAAGCTAGCATAAGTTGCTGTACTTCAGTAACTTTCCTATATTAACTTAATTTTTAAAATGTTTGAGTCAGTTTGGACTTAATTATGGCTCAAAAAAATACTTTGGTTGGAGACCTGTCTGTGATCCCAGATACATAGGAGGCCAAGGCAAGAGGACCCTGAGTTGGAAACTAGCTTAGGCTATATAGCAGACAGTATTTTTATTGAGCAGCTTCTAGCCCAGGCCCAGATGGATTGCACTGCTGAATTCTGTAAGACTTTTAAAGACAATCCAACACCAATGCTCCTCAAGCTTTTCTGTGAAATAGAAACAGAGGGAACAATTCCAAACTCATTTGATGAAGCCAATATCACCCTCATTCTAAAACCAGGTAAGAATCCAACAAAAAAATTGAACTACAGACCAGTTCCTCTGATGAACACAGATGCAAAGCTCTTAAATAAAATACTAGCCAACAAAACGCAGAAACAAAATCCTACATTATGATCAAGTAAGCTTCATTCCACAGATGCAAGGCTTGTTTAACATATGCAGATCATGAAATGTAATTCACCGCATGAACATCTCAACAGATGCAGAAAAAGCCTTCAACAAAATACCGCATCTGTTTATATTAAAAGCTTTGGAGAAGGGCTGGGATTTTGGCCTAGTGGTAGAGTGCTTACCTAGCGTGCATGAAGACCCAGCTTTGATTCCAAAGTAGCACATACATAGAAATAGCCAGAAGTGATCCTGTGGCTCAAGTAGTAGAGCTTTAGCCTTGAGAAAGTCCAAGGACAGTGCTCAGGCCCTGAGTTCAAGCCCCAGGACTGACAAAAAAGCTTTGGGGTATCTAGAATAGAAGGAACAGTCCTTAAAGGCTATAAATGACAGACCAATAGCCACATCATATTGAGTTGGGGAAAACTAAAACCCATTTCCCCTAAAAACAGAAACAAGGCAAGGATATCTGTCCCTTCTTAGCCACAGCAATAAGGCAAGAAGAGGACATAAAAGGGGTTCACATAGGGAAAGAAGAAATCTTACTATTCCTATTTGCAGATTACATAACTGAAAGACCCCAAAATCTCCATCTCTAAGCTGATCAGTCACTTTGGGAAAGTAGCAGGATACAAAATTAACCCACAAAAATCAGTAGCCTTTCTGTATGCCCTTAGTGTACAAGCTGAAAGGAAAAACATTGCAATAGTCTCAAAAAAAAAAAAAACCTAGAAATTAACCTAATCAAACCTATAAACCATCTTCATAGTAAAAAAAAAACTATAAAAAATCTGAAAAAAGAATTCAGAGGACACCAGGAAATGGAAAGACCGTCCATGTTCATGGATAGATAGGATCTATATTGTGAAAATGGCCATACTGCCAAAAATGATAGATTCAGCGCAACCCCCATCAAAATCCCAATGAGGGTGGTGGGGGAGGGAAATGAGGACAACAGGAGAAGGGGTCTCAATGAGTGAGAAGTAATGCACCTACTACTTGGCAAATGTAACTGTAACGCCTTTATACATTACCCCAACAATTTTTTTTAAAAAATCCCAATGACCCCAAGATAGAGAAAATGATCCAAAAATGGGTATCATTACCAGACCTCAAACTCTACACAGCTCCATAATAAATAGACCCAAAGGAGCCAGGCATGGTGGCTCACACCTGTAATCCTAGCTACTCAGGAGGCTGAGATCTGAGGATTGCTATTCAAAGCCAGCCTGGTCACAAAAAGTCCGTGAGATTCTTATCTCCAAGAAGTGGCACTGTGGCTCAAGGCCAGGGCCCCAGCCCAGAGTCTAAGCCCCACAACCAACCAAAAAAAAAAAAAGACCCAAAGATCAATTAGATTTAGAAGGCCCAAGAAAAACTATGCACTTAACAGTGATCTAATATTTAATAAGGGAACCAAAGACACAGTAGGGAAAAAAAATAGCCTCTTCAATAATTGGTGTTGGAAAACGACATCTACACATGGAAACCTAAAAAATGGATCCCTGTTTGAGACTTCTCAGAAGAGGTAAGAATGGCAAAGAAACGAAGAAATGCTCATCATCGCTGGCCATAAAGAAATGCAAATCAAAACTCAGATTCCATCTCTCCCCAATAAGACTGGATAAAATTGTGAATTTGAACAACACATATTGGCAGGATGTGGGGGAAAAAGGAGCCCTACTGCACTGATGGCATGAATGTAAACTAGTGCAACCACTCTGAACAGTCTGGAGGTTCCTCAACAAAGTAGGCATAGACCTTCCCTATGACCCACCCATATCCACACCACTCCTGGGCATCTGCCCTGAGCATCATGATCCAGGATATAAGGACACCTGCACATCCATGTTCATTGCTGCACTATTCATATTAGCCAAGATATGGAAACAGCCCAGGTGCCCCACAATAGATGAGTGGGTCCAAAAAATGTGGTACCTAAACACAGTGGAATTGCCATTAGAATAAAACAATGTCATTTTTAGGGAAATGGATAGAACTAGAGCAAATTATGGTAAGTGAGGCAAGCCAAGCTCAGAGGTGAACAGTGCATGTTCTCTGATATGCACAAATAGATCTAAAATGCACTGGCTATGACAAGTTATACAGGATTCTAAATACTGTGAGATCAAAAGAAGATAGGAGAGAAGCATAAATGTACAGTACCTAAATGCTTCTTCATATTTATATAAAATATATGTTAAAACAAGCTCCAAGATATAGAAATGAGACCTATTTTTCCCTTTATTCAGGAGGGTGGGGGCAGCACAGAACTCAAGGGAAAAAGGGTGAACAAATGCAGCAGTGGAGCTCACTGAACACTGATGGAAGTGAACTGTATTACTTGTATGTGGAGACAAGAGGGAGGCACTGGGGGCTGGGAGTTTGGCCTAGTGGTAGAGTGCTTGCCTAGCATGCACGAAGACCCAGGTTCGATTCCTTGGTACCACATACATAGAAAAAGCCGGAAGTTAATTGGACAGGGAAGGGGGGAAAACCAAGAGGGGGGGTGGGGGGTAGGGTAATGGGGACCAAGACATGTGGAAGGGTATCAATGTATGTGAATTAATGCACCTTCTATCTGGCAAATATCATGTTACCCTTTTATTAAATACAATAAAAAAATATTTAAAAAAAAAAAGAAAGAAAGAAAAAGCCGGAAGTGGTGCTTAGGCTGAAGTGGTAGAGCTCTAGCCTTGAAAAAATCCAAGGACAGTGCTCAGGCCCCGAGCTTAAGTCCAGGACTGGCAAAAAAAAAAAAAAAAAAAAAAGAGGGAGGCACTGGGAAAAAATGAGGGAACAGGAAATACTATGAAAAGAAAGGCATCCTGACAAAAAAAGAAAAGTATTCATTACCTAATTCTTGTAATTGTAATCCTTCTGTACATCATCACTTCTGTAGAAGCAATAAAGTTTTGGTTTGGTTTGGGGTTTTTTTTGCCAGTCCTGGGGCTTAAACTCAGGGCCTGAGCACTGTCCTTGGGCTTTCTCAAGGCTAGAGCTCTACCACTTGAGTCACAGCACCACCTCTGGTTTTGTTTTGTTTTTTTTAATGTGTATGGTACTGGGGAATTGATCCTGGGTCTTGGTGCATGCTAGGCAAGTACTCTACCGCTAGGCCAAACTCCCAGTCCAGTAAATTAATTTTTTGGACCAGGAGTTTGACCTAGTGGTAGAGTGCTTGCCTAGCATGCACCAAGACCCAGGTTCTAGTCCTTGGTACCACATACATAGAAAAGCTGGAAGTGGTGCTGTGGCTCAAGTGGCAGAGTGTTAGACTTGACAAAAAAAAAACAAGGACAGTGCTCAGGCTCTGAGTTTAAGCACCAGGACTGGAAAAACATAAATAAACCGCTTCAAATTTGTTTGAATTCACCCTTTAGAAAAATAGTGCACTGCAAACAGACTTTTTTTTTCTATGTATGTGGTACCAGGGAAATGAACCCAAGTCTTCGTACATGCTAGGCCAGCACTCTACCAATAGGCCAAAGTCCCGGCCCTCAGAAGTCTGCTAGAATCACAAGTTACTTTAAGGCTATGCTCTTGCTTCCTGACTGGGGACAACTGAGCCTTGATCCAGCTTACCTTCCACAAAGAATGAGTCCCTCAGATTTTCTGTCTTCCAGTGGATTTCTCTGCTAGGACTGTGAGCTTCTGAATCTACTTCCTATATAGCTTGGGGTGACTTCCAGCTCTGGACCCTGGGCTCCTGCACGCTACATATGTATACTACCTCTGAGCTAAACCACCAGACCGAAATACTGCACCTTTTTGTTCTTGAATTACAGTGAGTCAATAACTACAAATACCTCCAAGCAGTTTTTCTAGTATATATATCACAAGTTTTCCTTTTTTATTTACAGTCCAGGCTAGCCTCGAACTTTCCTCCTGCATACACAAGTTTTGCTTTTTATTACATAGCAGGATCAGATCCACTAATTACGCCATTTCTCATTTTCTTTAATACTGTACGTATATTAGGGGTGTAGGGAATGAGTTTGAACTTGCTAAGCAACATTCTACCTCTTAAGCACATCCTTAGTTTAATGCCAGCTTTTACTTAACCTACATTTGTTTTAAGGCATTTATAATTCAGTGCCTGCTGAGACATAAAAGCGTTCCATTGCTTCATTTTTGTTGAAGTAATATGTACTTTAAGCTGATGTTTTAATGGCAAAGGCCTGCAGCAGGTAGGGTCACACTTTCTAAATTAGTATCCTTTCTAAGTGGCCATTCTTGAAGGGGCAATGTGTCGGCCTGTTTTACTATATATATTTTTCCTTAGTGACCTCATTCGTGGCACTACTTAATTTATCACCTCTCCACCTGACTCCCAGATTCGTCACCACGCCTTGTCTCTCTCCAGCTCTGGTGTTACATTTCAGGTACCTGTCAGGCATTTGCAGTTGGGACTCATGTGGACTGTATGTCTAGACCTGCTAAAACCAGCTCCCTCTTCTAACACCCCTTTCTCTGCTCAGTGTACTACGAGTTACCCACTCAAAACTCTGGTGTCATCATTGATTCCTTGAGCTCCCTTGGTCCCCAATCCAATCAAGCAGCAAACCTCATCCATTCTTCCTTAACAATGTCTCTTGCAGCTGTCTCCTTTCCATTTCTGCCACCATTCCGCTCATTTATACCCTTATCAACTCACACAGGACCCTGCAACAGCTTAATGAATCTCACAGCCTTCTAATTGTTGCCATGCTTCCAGATTTTCCAATTCATCCTGCACATTCTCTTCAAATTTATCTTCCTGAAACACCTGTTTGATCATTTCATTTCCCTGATAAATTCCATAGCCTGACATTTAAAGCCCTCCACAATCTGGCCCTGGCCTGGCCTTCTGCACCCAAATCCCTGGCTCCCTGAGAGCAGGGATGCCCCCACCCATCTTCATCACTCTCTGGGGATACCCTCCCCTCATATAGTCGATCCAAATCCACCCCCACCCCCATCCTTGCTGCAAGACTCACTGATTAAACCTTCTGTTTGGACTCGGTCCTGACCACAACAGCTGGTGGGCATTCTGCCCCAGGACAATGAGCCCTGTGCCCTTTGGCACTGAGCAGCACAGTGAATAGATTTGGAAATAACTTGAGTATCTGTTGTCCTATCTTGTGTCATCCTCACTTCAGAACTGAGTGTTTTGTGCCGGGCAGTGAGTGCTGCTGTTGAAGAATACTTGTAAAAGCTACATGGTCTGGCAAAGGGTGCCTTCTTCTCCAAGTGTACCTTGGACCAGCCAAGTCCATTGGCTTGCTGTCTGTGGCAAGGCCTGAAGACACAGCAGTCCCAGGTCTGCATAGCTGTAGCAGACACTGCTTGAAAAGTAAACCATTTGGGAAGATGCTACAGCTCACTCCATATGCTCTGGGGCCTTCCTCAGGGAGCTGCAGGGAAACCACTGCACTTCTGCACTAGTAAGTGTTAAGCTGGATACAAGGATCTGTGTGGGCACCCAGGAGAGGCCACTGGGCCACCACACCCTGTGGTACCTTAGGAGGGGTCAGGTGGAGACACGGCATTGAACACAGCAGGCTATCTGGAGGCTTCCATGTAGGACCCGTGAGTGCCTCCTCTGCCCACTTGGGATGCCAGGGCCTGTGCTGCTTGCATAAAGAATGACTGTTGCCTGGACCTCCCTTGACATTGCCACAAGCCACTGTGTGTGCCAGGGCAGCAGCATGTCTGAGCCACAACTCTCCTGGGACCCCCAGATGGTCACTGTAATTCCAACGGCACTGGCCTAGGATGTCACTGTGACAGATTCCACAGAGACTCAACACCGCAGGTTGGGGATGGCCCGGGTACCCCACCAAGCCCAACTGTGACCCAGGAGATCTTTCATAGCAGCTCACATGCAAACAATCACTGAAACAAAGCTAGAAGCAGACCCATTCCCGCCTCCAAACCAAGGTGAATATTCCAAAATCATTCTGTCTAGAAGAGCTACGGATCTGCACTGCCAGTCAAAAATGAAGACGGACAATGCTGGGATTAGATTACATGGGATTTTCTTGTTACTTTTGTTTTATTTCATGCGGCTAGAACCCAGGAGCTGGATACTGTCCCTAAGCTTTTTTGCTCAAAGCTAGCACTCTACCACTTTGAGCTCCAACTCTACTTCCTGTTTCCTGGTAGTTAATTGCTTTTTTTTTTTTTTTGGCCAGTCCTGGGGCTTGAAATCAGGGCCTGGCCATTGTCCTTGGGCTTTCTCAAGGCTAGTGCTCTACCACTTGAGCCACAGCACAATTTCCAGCTTCTCTCTTCAGCTCTTCTTGTTCTGTAGCAGAAATGCATCTTAGTAGCAGGCAAATTCCATGGATCAAGTTCAGTGTCTTAACCCCATGGGTCAAGACCCTATGTTCCTTGGGAAAACTTTGTCTTTCCCGCCACGGAGTCAGACCACATAACCCTTTGAGTTTTCACCCAGAGCATCAGAGCAATTTCAGTGGCCATGTGCTTCTCATAAAAGAAAAAAAAAAGCAAGAAAGTTATGTTCATCATCCACTTCAGTGAGTTTCTGGCAGCCAGAGGCTGGGAGGGAAATGCTCAGCTCTTCTTTTTTTTTTTTTTTTTTTTTTTTTGCCAGTCTTGGGCTTGAGCTCAGGGCCTGAGCACTGTCCTTGGACTTTCTCAAGGCTAGAGCTCTACCACTTGAGCCTCAGCACCACTTCCGGCTTTTTTCTATGTATGTGGTACCGAGGAATCGAACCCAGGTCTTCGTGCATGCTAGGCAAGCACTTTAACCACTAGGCCAAACTCCCGGCCCATCTCTCAGCTCTTCTTGATGGAACTGCTCACCTAGAAGCTGCCATGAAAAAGAACTTCACAAGGGATTTCTGATGGCAAGTTCCAGATATCCTTCAAACTTCACAGGTAGCAAGGAAGCTGAAAGTGGTGTTTTTAGAGGAAGAAAATAGTATAGCCTGAAAGCCTTTCAGATGCCCTGTTGGTATAAACTTAAAAAAAAAAGAAAATGGTCCTTCAGCTTGGAAAAGCAACTATCATATTTTTAATTGCATTTTTAAAAAATGAAATAGTTGTACAAAGGGATTCCTAGTCAACATGTCAGTTTATGAGTATAATGTATCTTGATCAATGTCAACCCTTTTTCGGGGCCTGCTGGAATACAGACTCTGGTCTTGACAGCTCATACCCCACTCCAGCCGCCCAGCCCAGCTGTCGCTCTGCTTTCCTTCCCAAACTTGCTATCATAATTGAGGACAGTATGGTCTTGTGTTCTACAGGCTGGGCTTTCTAGTATAGCAAAAAAACACGGCCTCTTTCCTTTCCTACCTCCAAACTCGAAGGAAAAAATAACAACCTTGAATCAGACTCTGCTTTCATGAATTGCATCCATAGGAGGAACCTCAGAAGGTAGCGATCTGCTCTGTTGGTGGAAAATTTTGTTTTTTCAAGAGCAGCAGCCAGGCGTGACTCTTCCTCAAACACATGGTGTGGAGACTGAAATCAGGAGGCTCTCTGATGGTTTTGGCCCAGAAAACAGTCACCAGCTTACTGAGCTCCAGCTCCAAAGAAAGGCCTCTTGTGTTCCTCATGGGAGAGGCAGCATTTGCGGGCAGCTGTGGCTAGAGGAGCCCTGCTAACTCATCAGAGACTTGGCAGAAGAGAGACTTGGGGCAGAAACCATCAAATTCCAAGCCTGATGATTTAAGATGGAGTCACATGGCTTCCATCTCAGACTAGCTGGCCACACTTAAATGCAGTTCAACATGTTGCTGCCAGTTCAACATTATGGATGAGTTCTTTAAAACTTTTTCCTTTTCAGTGCTGTTTTGGGAACTGCTAGAACTAAGGGCCTTAAAGTTGTGATTAGGTTTCCACTTAGACCAACTGGCTTGAATCAAACTTGGATGCAAATCTACATTATGGTGCCTCTTGAATGAGATACCAGATAGGCTGAAGGTGGCCAAAGAAATTCAGTTTCTGAGTTAAGTCCTACTTTCCCCTCCCCTCACTTTTCATGTGTCCATTTTCTCCCTCCCTTCCAGTACTCTCTATTGGGGAAGGGTCCGCAAGTGTTGAAAATGGGCCTTCTTGGTGGGAACATAGTTGAACACTATTAATTTCCAATACTACTAGTTTCCTATTAGACTCAGATCAAGTATCTGTGAGGTTCCCAGTAAATGTTAATCATTGAACTAAGAAAACAATCTGCTAGAAAAGTAGCCCTTTGTTTTTCTTGCACTAGAATGTAAAGGGAATATGCCTTCCACATTTAACCAAAACTGCTGATTCCTAGATTTGAGCCCCAGCACTTAAAAAAAAAAGTGATGTTTCCTCATGGTACTGGCTGCTTAGAAGTGGAGATGAAATGAGATAATGAGATATGGAAAGTTAAGAGCTCCTAAGAGCATACCTTCAGGCTCATAAGGCTGTAGGGCCCCTGCCACACTCTACCACCAGCAGCAGTGCAGACCGAACAACAGAGGACTGCAGTAGGCTAATACGTTGATGTCCAGTCATTGAGCCAGCTACAGTGGGGATGGATCCTCCCGGCTCTACAATACCTGGGCTAGAACACTGGAGCATCTTAAAGCTCATTTGTCTTAGTGTCCAGCCGTTGATGCCAGCAGTTGACAAAGGTCCTAACCGGAAATATCAGCAAAGCACCCTCACCAGCCTCCCCGTGTAGCTTGGGCTCCCTCACAGCATGGCAGCTTCATTCAAAAAACAAATGTAGTTGGACTGGGAGTTTGGCCTAGTGGTAGAGTGCTTGCCTGGCATGCATGAAGACCCAGGTTCGATTCCTCAGTACCACATACATAGAAAAAGCTGGAAATTGTACTTTGGCTCAAGTGGTAGAGTGCTAGCTTTGAGAAAGCCCAAGGACAGTGCTCAGGCCGTGAGCTCAAGTCCCAGGACTGGCAAAAAAAAAAAAAAATGTTGAGAGAGAAGCCTTGAAAGTTCCACAATGTTTCTTCACTTTTTTTTTTTTTTTGCCAGTCCTGTGGCTTAAACTCAGTGCCTGGGTACTGTCCTTAAGTTCCTTTTGCTCAATGCTAATCCTTTCCCAATTGAGCCACAATGTCACATCTGGCTTTTTCTGTGGTTAACTGGAGATGAGAATTTCATGGACTTTCCTGCCCAGGTAGGCTTCAAACTGCACTCCTCAGATTTCAAGCTCCTGAGTAGCTAGGCTTACAGGCGTGAACCACCAGTGTCCAGTTTTCTTCACTGCTTCTTTGATCAAGGCAGCTACATAAACTAGTCAGTTTTAAAGAGAGGGAACAGAGATACCCCACAACTTAATGAAGGATTGTCCCACACCATATCATGCAAGTAGCATGGAGCCTATATAAATTGGTGTGGGCACTTTTAGAAAATACAATCTGCCATAATATGCAATGCCAAAAATATTAATATTCTTCGATTCACATTCTAGAACATATTCAACAGAAAAATATATCTATGCCTAGAAGTGTTTATTGCATTCATTTATTCATTATCTACCCAACAGATGTTGATTAAAGAATTGTGCTAGATGCTAGAAATTCAAAGACTTAAATCCCTACTTTCCCTCAAATAGCACCTAGTGTATAATAACTATGAGGGAAGCTACCCTAATGGCCAGGCAAAGGCTGTGATAAATTATAGTACATCAAACTCCATGAGATACAAACTTGAAATGCCATGATGAAATGCTAATGGTCTTTTATTTTGACCTCTTTTTAAAACGCCTACAACTTTGAGAAGATTATGTAGAATAATGAGAGAAACGTTGGAGAGAAGTGAAAACAAATCAAAGTTGTATGTCTACTGTGATTACAATTATGTAAAAATATGCATGCATATCGCCAAGGACTGAAAGAGAATATCTGAATGAGAGCGCACTTGTGGAAGTAGGAATATGGATTGGGTGATTGCTTTTCTGTGTTCGGCTTTTTTTTTTTAAAGTGCTTTCCAGTGTTATATTGCTTTCAAAATTGGAAGTTGAAAAAGTGTGCAAATAAAATATGATTGGCAAAGGCAAAGAAAGCTGTTCTGAGTGAGAAGCTGGTAAGATAGACTGTGGGGGTACAGTGGCTTATCTTTCTTTTTTGCCAGTCCTAGGGCTTGAGCTTAGGGCCTGAGCACGGTCCTTGGGCTTTCTCAAGGCTAGAGCTCTACCACTTGAGCCAAAGCACCACTTCTGGCTTTTTCTGTGTGTGGGGTACCAAGAAATCGAACCCAGGTCTTAGTGCATGCTAGGCAAGCACTCTACCACTAGGCCAAAATCCTGGCCCAGTGCAGTGGTTTTTGAACATCAGTGAGAAGAAGGTTATAGCAGGAGTCAAAATATAAACTGATTTCTTTAGAAAACCGGAGCAGCCTCTTGGAGCTTCCTCAGTGGGGAGAAAGACTGAAAACAAATGGAGTGCGCAAGGTGCTGGCCTGTAGACATCATTCACAGAGACCTTGACACCTGTTGAGCAGAGAACCGTCAGGAAGCAGTGCTTCTGGAAGGTGACTATGACTGCAGATGGATACATGGAGGCAGGGAGGCCTCTTGACCTCCAGAAGTAGTCAAAATGCATGGAAAGCATTTGCGGAAGAAGAGTACTCACACTTTACCCAGAATTCAAGGCTTTTGTCTCCATGACTGGGAAGATGTCAAATGACAAGGAAGACAGTGAGGAAGTAGACCTGGTGTGATGTGGAGATAGTCACATGCCCATGAGGATAGAAGCACCCCTCTGAACCTCAGGTCCCCCATTTAGACAGAACATCTCTTCGCCCTTCGTAAAGGGAATTCTTCTCCCTCTGCTACTTTCACATCTGCATTAAGATCTCTGTCCAGATAGCACCTCCCCATGCTTTTCCTTTCCTCCCTGAAGCAGCAACCCATAGCTTGCTACCACCCCTCACTTGCTCACCTATTCTTCATTGCACATTCCAGAGATTCGACTTACTACCTGCTCCCCCTACCTATAGTGAACTCACCTTCCCCAAAGAACTGAACATTAAAGGGCAATTTAAGACCGTTTCTTCTTCCCCAGATGTGAAACATCACCACAAACATTATATTGACTTTTTTGTTAGGGGTGGGGAGTCGGGGGGTGGGGAGGAGTTGGTGGTACTGGCATTTGAACTCAGGGCCTTACCTGATAGGTTGACATGATATCACTGAGCCACATTTTCAGCCCAATTTTTCACTGGTTATTTTTAGGACAGGGTTCTTTCCTGCCCCCAAAGTACTCCTCAGTCACCTTCTTCCTATGCTTAGATCACAAATATGTTCCACTATACCCGGCTTCTCTTCCTCACAGATGGCTGGGCTGACAACAGAATCCTCCCAATCTAGCTTCCTCTGTATTCTGGGACAACAGGCACATGCCACTGCATCCAATTATGGGTTGAAAGAGGGCTCAAAAACATTTTACCCAGATTAGCCTTGAACTCGGATGCTCCCATTCTCAACCTCCAAGTAGTTAGGATTGCAGGTATGAACCACTAACACCTAGCTAGGTATATGGTTGTTTGACTGCTTTAGTCCACAGGCTTAAAGCAATTCCTCTGTGTTACAGAAAATGGACAAGAAAAAGTATGCAGTAGCTATTTATTGAGAAAGTTTGGGTGTTGACAGGCACCTCCACATACATTCTACTGGCCAACACTTCATCATATAAACATATCTAGCTGTAGGGGAATCTTGGAAAACTCATTTTGAGTCATCATGGCAACACAGCCATAACCCCAGCACCATGGAGAAGGAAGAATGTCAGATAACCTAGTTCACAGCTGAGGGAGTTATCCTAAATGTGTCACAAAGTCCACAGAGCCTTGGCTATGTCTCACTTCAGGGATGGTGACTGCTCTGAATATAAGATTAACTTATTTAAGGGCCCAGAGTTTGGCCTAATGGTAGAGTGCTTGCCTAGCATGCACAAAGACCTGGGATTGATTCCTCAGTACCACATACATAGAAAAAAGCCTGAAATGGTACTTTGGCTCAAGTGGTAGAGCGTTAGCCTTGAGGAAACCCAAGGACAGTGATCAGGCCCTGAGTTCAAGCCCCAGGACTGGCACACACACACACACACACACACACACACACACACACACACACACAAAAAAAAAAAAGATTAATTTATTTAAAACAAAACTATTAGCTGAGCCTGGTGGCTCATGCCTGTAATCCTAGCTACGCAGGAGGCTGAGATCTGAGGATCAAGGTTCAAAACCAGCTGGGCACAAAAGTCCATGCAATGCATCTC
The DNA here is from genome assembly GCF_031878675.1 of Megascapheus bottae. Classification (NCBI taxonomy): domain Eukaryota; kingdom Metazoa; phylum Chordata; class Mammalia; order Rodentia; family Geomyidae; genus Megascapheus; species Megascapheus bottae. Next base: position 68,623,296 of record NC_143513.1, on the reverse strand, counting down.
CAATTAACCACTAGAAAACATGAAGTGGCAATGAGGCTCCAGGGGTAGGGACAACACCCAGGCCCAGAGTTCAAGCGCCACTACTGACAAAAATAAATAAATAAATAAAACTATTCAGGCTTGGGTCACAGAATATCTTCTTAACCAACAATCTAAGTATTTTTTTTTTAGCCATGTCAGATACATAATTTGCAGGACCCAGAGAAAAATGAAAACACAGAAATCCTTGTTCTAAAACTTTTTTATTTTTATTTATTTATTTTTTTCTGGTCATGAACTCTGGGCTTCGGTGTTGTCCCTGAGCATTTCAGCTCAAGGCTAGTGCTCTACCACTTGAGCCACAGCCCCACTTCCAGTTTTCTGGTGGTTAACTGGAGATAAGAATCTCACTGACTTTCATACCTGGGCCGGCTTTGAACCATGATCCTCAGATCTCAGCTTCCTGAGTAGCAAGGATTACCAGCATGAGCCACCCGTGCCTGGCCTTGTTCTAGAATTTTAGGACAGCCATTGCAGAGCATTAAACAAATCCCAGGCCCTTTCAAGAGAAGAGTCCTATGAGACGATGTAGAGGGCTGTAAAGCCAGTTGTATGTTTATCCTACCAAAAGAAAATTGCTGAGTAGAGCACAAGAATCTCAGGCCTGGAATCCTAGCTACTCAGGATCTGAGATCTGAGGATCACAATTCAAAGCCAGGCCAGGCAGCAAGTTCATGAGACTCATCCAATAAACCACCAAACAAGCCAGAAGTAGAGAAGGGAAAGAGGGAGGAAGGGAGGGAGGGAGGGGGGGAAGGAGAGAAGGAGGGAGGGCGCTGTTTATATGTATGACCTAACACACACAAAAAATGTCCATTTTTCTGGCTGCTTCAGCTTTTAGGTAAGATTTTTTTCTGTTTTACCTTCTTGTCATGGCTCAGGAAAGCTTAGAAGTGGTCTTGGAGATCAAACAGTAGGATTGTGTCATATTATGGATTGTTAAGAAGCCTAGAAGACCTGAAGTGCTCTAGCACTGCTTGGCAATGGCCTGTTAGGAGTCAGCTTGGCTGTACTATAGAGGGAGGCCATTTTCTCCTCTTTTTCCCTTTCACTGTGAGGCTGGCTCACAGTGAACTTAGATGATACATCTGGGACCTCTCACTGCTTACCTGGGTTAGACTGCTCTAGCTTCTAGCCGCAGTAGAAAAAAGACGTGCTGTGTGCCTGCTTCCCTTTAGGAAGGCTCCATGGTGGCCTGAGAAAGGAAAAGCTTGACCACTGCCCCACCAACTCCTGGAGGCTGGGGTCCTACCCTGCGTGTGGATGTGCTCCAGGCCTGCCAGGGACAAGACTCATCTGGATGGCACTGCAGGGAGAGCACGCAGTCCGCATCCTGGCGGCAGCAAGAGCAGGATGCGGCAGGCTGGATATGGAAGGTTGCACAAAGAAGCTGTGGCAAGGGCAGATGAATGTGCCAGGGACAGGCGGGTGAGGTGCCAGATGGGCCCGCTGTCCCCCAGGAGCTGTGCGAGAAGGCAGGAGGCGGAGGAGGAGTGATTAGCAAGCAGCAGGTGAATCACGAATCTACTCCCCTGGGCAGCTGCGTGATCCACAGGCCCTCCTGGGTGCAGCTCCATGCCAGGCTGCACAGCTGGTGCTGGCAAAGGGGCCAGGGCTCCTGTGGGACCCCTCAAGGATGGGCTGGGGCCTGACTTCTAATGGCCACCTGCTCCTGGCTTGAATCCAGAGCCACCTGGCATCTCTGCCTCTGGGCCTTGCTTCGCCTCATGGCTTCTGAGCAGGCCTTGATTTTTGGAGGCCATACTGTTCATGTGTCCCGCCTACCAAAACCCACTCCTTCTACTATCCCCCAGAAAACTGCGGCTAATGGATTCTGGAGAGCTGTGAACTGTGCTTAGGAAGCAGAAGAAGCTAGCATTCAGGGTCCCCTCAGTTTCTGGTCTCCTTTGGCCCAGACAGCTCTGTGGAACAAGGACAAAGCCTACGCTCTGCCTCTGTATCATAGAGATTCTGACAGGGCAGAAACCAGCCCTGCCTCTCACTCTGAAGGGAGAAAGTTGGCCCTGACTGGTATTTCAGTCTGAGATGCTCTGACTTGTGGCGCCGGCTGCAGCCACAGTGGTCACTTATGTTTGCTCCTCTCCTGCCAGGGCAGCCGAGAGTCAGGAGTGGGAGAACATCCAGTGCTCAGGAAGCTGGAGACCACCCTTGGTCTCTGCTGGCCCCCAGAGATGCCAAGTCTTGCTCAGTCTCTGTCCTACTACCTGCCTAGTGGGGGAAGAACCTAGCTGCCAGCACCTTTCTTTTTGTTTGTTTGTGTTGCCAATCCTGGGGCTTGAACTCAGGGCCTGGGCTGTGTCCCTGAGCTTCTTTTCCTTAAGGCTAATAGTGCTTTACCACTTGAGTCACAGCGCCACTTCGGCCTTTTTCTGTTTATGAGGTGCTGAGGAATCAAACCCAGGGCTTCGTGCATGCTATGCAAGCACTCTACCACTAAGCCACATTCCCAGACTGTTTCCAGCACCTTTCTATCTTCTGCAGACACTGTGTCAGCCAAAAGATTTATGGAACTCTTCATCTGTCCAGGGCCCTGGCTGCTTTCACCTTTGGCGGAATGCTTTCCTTCCCTGTGTCCATTTTCTCCCTCTGCAAAATGAGACCAATAAATCTGGTGGAGGAAGGAAACCAGTTAACAACTCTGGTGACAGAACAATAGCCAGGGGCCTTCACTACTCTGCAGCTGGAGGAAGCTGGTGTCTAATGGTCAAAATGTGCAGAGCCAGCCACTGTCAGGACACCTGGCCTGCTTACTGCCTTACTGCGTGGGCAGCAAATTTAGCCTGTTCCAGGTCCCATAGGGTGAGTCCCTGTCACAGACTGGTACCTGTACATTGGGGACAAACAGGTGTAGTGAATTGGGTCAGTCTAATTGTGATGTGTGTGCTAGAGGGGTGTACAGGGTGCACAAGGTATGTTTCTAGTTTGTGGTACCTATACCTTGTGATATTGTAAAATGAGTGGGCTGTGGGGGTGCCTAGAGGGGGGATCTGGTGTCTGTGTGGTGTGTGTGGTCTGTAAGGAAATGATATAGCGTATGTATTTTGGGGTGGTATGGTGTGGTGTGGTGTAAGGGGACAGTGTGGTGCAGGGGTTGGGGTGAGACTGGCTATGCAGGTATGGACCTGAGGCAGGAGGGGTATGTGGTGGTCAGTGTGGGGCATCAAGACCTCCATCTGTTTGGCCTCTGGGTGACTGGGGAAAGGCCTCAGGTGCGTTCCAGAATGTGGCTGGCAGCCCCTCATCATGGCCCTTACGAAGGGTGCAATTTGGGGGCTCACCTAGAGTTTCGAAGCCAGCAGCTGTAGGGTGGGGTCTCATAACCTGACTGGTTTTTTGTTGTTGTTGTTTTGTTTTGTTTTCTTTTGTTGTTGTGTTGTGGGGCTTGAACTCTGGGCCTGGGCGCTGTCCCTGAGCTCTTCGGCTCAAGGCTACCACCCTACCCCTTGAGCCACAACCCCACTTCCCATTTTTTAGTGGTTAATTGAAGATAAGAGTCTCATGTTCTTTAGTGCCTGGGCTGGCTTTGAACTGCGATCCTCAGATCTCAGCCTCCCGAGTAGGTAGGATTACAGGCGTGAGCCACCATGCCCGGCTCACCTGATGTTTTTACAATGTCCCATCCCAGAGGGCTCTTTGGCATCAGGCCAGAGCATGGATGCCACCAACCACCTGTTGATTGACACTTGCAGGCTGAGGCTCACATCTACACCTGGCAGCAAACACTTCCCATCACTGTTGTCCTTGCAAGCTGACATTCCTGAGCCTTCATTGTCCCCTCTGATCACATTCTCTTCAGAGCTCATGGCTTATGTGCCTAGAACCAGCCAGTCGGTTGTTTTTTAGGTCATTTTGCAAGCAGATCTGTTTCCTAACCACCTTACAACATTTCTGAGAGTATGTTCCTATTTCTTTTTGTTTCCTTTGTGCTCTCTCGCCTCTAATATGGGTTCTTTTTTTGTTGTTGTGTTGTAGTGCTTACGGATCAAATTCAGAGTCTCCTGTGTGCTTAGCAAAACAGCTACAACTGAGCTATACCCCTAGACTGGACTTGGAGTTCTCAGCCCATCCTAAACTGCTTCCTGAAAGAAAATAGTGACATAAAACTGGAGGCATGGGGCCGGGAGTTTGGCCTAGTGACAGAGTGCTTGCTAGCATGCACAGAGACCTGGGTTCAATTCCTTAGTACTACATACATAGAAAACGGCAGAAGTGGTGCTGAGGCTCAAGTGGTAGAGCTTAAGCCTTGAGATAGCCCAAGGATAGTGCTTAGGCTCTGAGTTCAAGCCCCAGGACTGGCAAAAAAAAACTGGGGGTGTGGCTCAAGTGGTACAGCATCAGGCTGAGCTAAAAAGCCAAGCAAGAACACTAGGCCCTGAATTCAAACTCCACTATCTTTCCCCCAACACACACACAAATAAAATGAAAGAAAATGGTGACAAGTTGGAGAAGACAAGGAAAGATTTCCAGACCTGGTGGGGGTCACTGGAACCTTTCTGCTAAAGCCCACACACTTGTAGGCACCTGCTTAGTACCCATCTGAGGAGGGAGGGGAGTGATCTCTCTGGCCAGATTCACCTGCGCTCCCTCTCCTTTCTGGAGGATGTAGAGCCAGAGCAGAAGAGGGGAGCAGCACATCTTCCTATGTGCTAGGTTGAATGGTCAGAGGCTCATGAGTCTAGTCACCTCATCTGTGCCCAGACCTTCCAGCTTCCACCCTGCTCCTTCCTCTTCTGACCCAGCAGAAACAAAAAGCCCCTTCTGCAGGGGAATTCCCTGGCACTAACCTGCCATTAACACCCAAGCAGCAGGTACAGGAAAGAAGGCAGCCAGACTTCAATGCCAGCAGCTCCTGGGTAGAGCTAATGGTCTTGGAAATTTCTAGATCAAGAAGATGGAGGCCCTTTAACCTCCTTCTACCTCCAAGCTAAGTCAAGTTTTTATGGAAGTCTTCAAAGTGCAAAGATCTACAGAAACTATTATAAAAATCTTCTGGAAAACGAAGTCTAAACACATTCTTGACAGGAAGGAAGATGGAAGTAGTTCACGGCTAGACACACTCATTGGGCAGTGTGACCCAGGGCACCTGGCAGATGCTGTCACTATCCTTTCCCAATCATGACCTCATTAAAAGAATTCCAAAAGGGCCATATTGGGACTGTGGGTTTAACACAGCAAGTGTACAAGGCCATGAGTTCAAACAGCACCACCAATTCATAATTATTAAATTTAAAAGAAAAAGAAAAAAAGCACATAGAAATGTAAGAACTCTACCATGACAAGAAAGCCACCAGCTGGTCCTTACAGTCACAGTGAAGAGGAGGAAATGGAGGCACTTCTGGGCCTGCCTTCCCTCGCAGTGCAAGTCCATAGCTCTGAAATGCCAGAAGCCATCCAGGTGCCGTGGCTTACGCCAATAATCCTAGCTATTCTGGAGGGTGAGATCTGAGGATTACAGTCTGAATCCATTATAATCTCTTGAGAGTAGAGGAAGGCAAGCCCCATAAAATCGCACTGTCATGGAACCAGGTATTGTTCAAAACCAAAGATCCTTTCCTGGAGAGGCCATGTTGCTAAAATAGCCAGCCAGGCCTGGGTGACATGTCATAACCTTTTGTCGGCTATCCTGGTATACTCTGAGAAGGCTGTCTCCCAAGCAGAAGCCACATGCCCCACCCCATAGCCTCAAGCTCAGAGACAGACAGATCAGCAAATGCAATAAAAAGAAACAAGCTTGTTTTAATTCTTCAAGAAAAATAGAAAAGATAGAGAATTTGTCATACTTTATATTCTGCTGTAAGCCTACGTTAATCTTTTTTTTTTTTTAATTCAAAGGTACAGGGTTGAGGCTGGGAGTGTGGCCTAGTAGAAGAATGCCTGTCTAGCATACATGAAGCTCTGGGTTCGATTCCTCAGTACCACATACACAGAAAAAGCTAAAAGTGGTGCTGTGGCTCATGTGGTAGAGCACTAGCTTGGAAAAAATCCCAAGGACAGTGCCCAGGCCCTGAGTTCAAGCCCTGGGACTGGCCAAAAAAAAATCCATCTCCAAATCTTGACTTGGTCCCTACAGTTTCAGTCACTGGGGCTGTAGTAATAAAATACCATCGACTGGATGGTTGAAAACTGTTCTCCTGGTATGAAGCTGAGGCCCAAAATCAAAGTGCTGGCAGAGATAGATCCTGGTTCTTTCCCTATTTTGTTTTGTTGTCAGTGCTGAGGCTTCACCTCTGGGTCTCTTGCTCTTAGCTCTCTATTTTTCTTTCACTCTAGGGTAGTACTCTAGTACTTGAGCCACACCTCCATTCCTGGCTTTTTGGCTGGTGACTTGGAGATAAAGAGTCTCAGATTTGTCTGCCCCATTGGCTTCAAACACAGATTCTCACATCTCAGCCTCCTGAGCAGCTAGGATTATAGACATGGGCCACCAGCACCTGACTCTGGTCTTTGTAAGGGCTGTGAGTGGACTCTGTTTCATGGATCTTTGCTGGATTCTAGCAGCTTGTTGCAGTCTGGTGTTCTCTGCTTTCACCAGTACAGGTATGCCTGTTAGGTATGTATGTGCAGGTCCAGATTCTCACCGCACCCCTCCCTCCCCCCCCACCACACACACACTTCTTTTTTTCTTCCTGCAGTGCTCAGGATAATGCATGTTAGGCGGGCAATCTACCACTTTGTTATACCACTTTGTCCACTCTTTATAAGGACAACAATGAAATCGATTAGGGCCCATCCTAATAATCTCACTGTAATTTGATTACAAACCCTAGAGTTCCAGATAAAATCATATTTTGAAGTTCTTTAGTTAGAATTCAACATAGATTTTGTTTGTTTGTTTTGAGACAGAGGAACTATATCATTCCGCATTCTGCCCATAATAGCAGTTGAGGACACGGCCTTAACCTGAATCATGGCAGCTAACTCCACACTGTGAGAAGCATATTTATAACTAGTCCAGTGGGCACTGACTGCATTGCATCTTGAGGCACTCACAGGTAATTTCACAAGCAGACTGCAATTCATATCTGGATCTCCCATCACAGCAACCTGTCAGCATATATTCATGGCTTGGTTAAGACACATTTTTCAGGTGTCAGAAGACAATTCAACACGTAGCAGGTCAGGCTTTGCTCAGCAGGCCCAGACAAGGTTGCAGCAGTCACATCTCAAGGCTATTCCTGAGATGTAGTACTCTACGCAGTAGCTTTCTCTTATCTTGTCTGGGGTCAGTGCGCCCAAGCCAGCCTCTCCATCCCTGAAATTCCAGAAGGACTTCTCACCAGATCTATTACCCAAAACATACTTACACCTGACACAGCCATTTTATTCCTTCTAGAGCTCTTTTTTGCATTGCTGACTTTAAGAAAGCAAATTAATTATTTTAGACTTTACTATTAAATTGACATTGTGATTAATCTGATAATCCTTTTTATGAAATTACCTCTGAAATGCTAACTTTTCATCTTTTGAAACTCACCGTGTAAATTACTCTGAAGATTACACTGTACCAGCTTTTGGCTCTGTAAATCTTAATGGCAGGGCTTTTTTTCTTTTTTTTTTTTTTTTTTTTGCCAAAAGCAATAAAAGCTTTCCTGAATTTATCAGGTCGATCAGGGAAAAAGCAGGCAGGCAGGAAATTGAAGGTGACTCACACTGCAAGCGGGGGTTTTCAACTGATGGAAATGTTACAACCTGCTGCCGCTGGTAAGATACAGCGGGGACATTAGTAATTCCACGAAGCAGAGGGGGTTTGCAGAATAGGATGCAGACGTCAAAGCCCCCTGTGTGGGAGAAGAGTCAGCATGGCTCTGCAGGGCTCTCTTCCCTTCCCATACCCCTGAGTCTTCATCTGATCCTCAGAGTGGATCTTACCCAGCACATCCTTCTCCAGCTTGTTGCTTTAAGAGCCTCCATTGCCACCAACCCTACACAATCCACAAAGTCCTTGGCATGGGCAAGAGGCAGGGAGTACATGTGAGCTATTGTTGACCATTAGAGTCAACATTGCCTAGGACAGGCATCCTACCTAGAGCAACTAAGCCTGGAAGAAGTAGCACCAGCATCCTTTTAGTTAAGCTACTTCCTTCCTTTTTTGATTTAGTAGTATAACCCCATATATACCTTCCGAAGGCACATGTCCCTTTGCAGAAGCCCTTTGTCTCACTTGTTTGCAGACTAGGTGAAGAGCACAAACTTACCGAATCTGGGGTACCATCCTTCCACACCCCCATACCTATGTAAATTGAGTACCTACCATGTACAAGGCTCTAGGGAACAGAACAGCACAAGAATAAGTCAGAGACAATTGCTGTCCTCCTGGCACTTCTACTCTAACAGGAAGTAAACAAAATAGGTATCAGAGACCTGGGCAGAGGCGGGTATACAATCTGAAATCCAGATGTCACAAAAAAACCTTATTGGCAGCACCCAGATCCTGGCTTTGCCTCACTGCCATAATACCTGCATAAAGAACTGAGGTGAGGGGCCGGGAGTTTGGCCTAGTGGTAGAATGCTTGCCTAGCATGCACCATGACCCAGGTTCGATTCCTCGGTACCACATACATAGAAAAAAAGCAGGAAGTGGTGCTATGGCTCAAGTGGCAGAGTGCTAGCCTTCAAAAAAAGCCCAAGGACAGTGCTCAGGCCCTGAGTTCAAGCCCCAGGACTGGCAAAAAAAAAAAGAACTGAGATGAGTGATGACACATACTGGAGGATGAGTGTCCCAGATAGAGGGAACCACAAGGCCCAAAGCCCCAGGAAGAAGCAGGTTGACTATTCAGGGAACAGAGAGCAAAGTGGCAGAAACAGGCTTTCAGGTCAGGGAAGTTTGGGATCTGTGGGGTAGGGAAAGAGCTCAGAAAGTAGCATTTCTGGGTGTTTGACAAGGACAAAGTAACAGGTCTGTCATCGATTCTTGTCTTGAAGTTGTCTCTCAGGCACATCACATACCTTTGGCCAAGGAAGCCAGGTGTCTACGTTTCTGGGCTGTGGAAGCCCCACTCCAAAGGACTGGCTTTCTGAGTTTGGGGAAAGAAGCTAAAGGCATCTTCTGTCCAGCTCCTTGTGGAGTCTCTACTGGTGCCTCTGGGCTGAAGCCACCCAGCTTCATACACCTTTCTTGAGACAGAAAGCTTAGCCATCTACAACCTCCCTCTGTCCCCATTCCTATTAGCCCTGGCTATACAGGGAAGAGCCAGTGACAATCCCCCAGCCCAGGGCTCTAAGGAACGTGCTAGGAAGGCTTGAGACCAGGAGAGGTTTCTGACTCCTTCAGGTTGCCCCTGAGAGGGAGGTCAGCGCTGAAGCCCAGCGGGGTGACTGTTCTTGTTCTTCTCGAGGGGCTGCACCTCTGCCAGCCACACCCAAAATCTGTACTCTCCCAGGCTCACTCCTTCCAGAAGCCAGGATCCTACACATGGGAGCCAGAGGGGGAGAGGGGGAAGAGTGGGGGTAGATCAGGTCTGGATGGGGAAGAACTGGGACAGTCAGAGCCTCTGGGAAGCAGCCCCACCCAGCACACTCCAGCTAAGGGATGGGGGCTCTCTTCCAGACCGTGCGTAGACATGGGCTTGGGTTAGATGGACCCACTTCTCAGCTGCTCCTCGGCTTAACTGCCATAGAAGGATCTTGGGGAGAGGGCAGGCACACACACACACACACACACACACACACACACACACACACACACACACACACACACACACACACACACACACACACACACACACACACACACACACACACAGCCTCAGGGTCCCCAGGCCCACTCCACTGAGGTTGTCTGCTCCCCTCCTCCCAGCTGGAGGCCTCAGCGGGTTCCAGGTCAATCACCCACCCCCCTAGTGCGAACACCGCTGGGGTCCTCCCTGTTGCTTTTCCAGTGAGTCTTTTTCTCCCCCTTGAAATCACACGAGCACATCCCAGAGAGCCAGATCGACCGCCCTGCGAGTTGCCATGGCAACAGAAGGTTCTCTCCTCCTCCCTCTTGTTTACCTTGGTCCGGCACTGCGGCAAAAAGCAGCCTGGGGAAAGGGGGGAGTTTGGAGTGGGGGACGACGACAGGAAGGAGAGCTAGTCCGCCCTAAACCAGATCATTCCGGTTCAAAGCGGCTCTTCCCTCATCCCCCTCCCCCCCAAAGCATCTGCAGCGCACTGCAGAGAAGCTCCAAGCCCCGCCCTGCCTCAGGTCCAGCTGGGCCTCTCGGCGTCCCTCCCTGCCGAGGCTCAGGGTCTGAGGCGGCTCTGGGGTGCAGCTCTAGGAGGCTGCATTGCTGCTGTGTTCTGCAGGTTGTCGTTACATTGGGGAGACACTGATGACCGTCAGCCCTCTCTGGTGCCAAGAGGCCTGACCCTGCCTGGATCCTGCTGTCTGCCACGGAGGGTCCCTTCCTTCTTGGGGGCTCTGGGCTTAAAGCTCCCTTCCCCTTGCTCTTACGGGGGAATCCCACGTAGCTCTTTCTGAGTCCTCCTCCTGCGCCTCCTTCCTCCTGGTTCCTATCAGTGTCTACTCCTGAGCATGGCTGAGGGCGTACTCAAGTGCCCCTACCCAAGACTGCCACGTTACACATCTTTTTTTCTGCCCTTCCCCATGTCCCTTTTATTTGGCATATGGGGACAAGTGGTGGCTATAACATGAGACTCCTATACTTTGAACTAGGGTCTAAAAGCCTAGGTCCATGAGCAGCAAGCCTCCCTATTCATCCACTGAGAATCACATCATCGTGGACAGTGCAGGCAAGGAAGGAGTGGATGCTGACATCTTGAAGGAGACCCTGCATTTGGATGCCTCAGGGAATATTCAGGTGGTAAATAAGAGGCAGCAGTGCCTCCATGCCTGGGCTCTCTTTCTTCAGGGTTGTACAGTACGTTGGTGGAGATTTGGGGCACATTATTAGGGGTCACAACAAGAGCATCCACAGATCCAGCTTTAGGTGGAGAGTCAAGAAAGATCATTTGTCTGTCTTCACTGAGGAGACACAGACTGAATAACAACTGTGTTCGCTTCTTTACAGATGCCACTTGCTCCTGGCTTGGTGTGGGAGCCCGAAATAACAAGTGGCCAGAGCTTCCAGTTGTCTTTTTCTCTTCCCTAGTGCTGGAGCTAGGCTAGGGTGCTGCCTGTCCTTCCCCACTGAGCAGGCCTTGCCCCTTCTTTTCCACCTGGATTCTGAGTTCTAACTGTCCCCTCCCTCCATGTCTAGCATTATACTAACAATTGGTCATTAGCTATATTTTAATAAATTTATTTTATTTATTTTTATTTATTTTTTTTTTTGCCAGTCCTGGGCTTGGGCTCAGGGCTTGAGCACTGTCCTTGGACTTTCTCAAGGCTAGAGCTCTACCACTTGAGCCTCAGCACCACTTCCAGCTTTTTGCTATGTATGTGGGGTACCGAGGAATTGAACCCGGGTCTTCGTGCATGCTAGGCAAGCACTCTATCACTAGGCCAAACTCCCGGCCCCCTTTATTTATTTTTTGCCAGTCCTGGGGTTTGCACTCAGGCCTGAGCACTGTCCTTGGACTTTTCTTAAGTCTAGAGCTCTACCACTTGAGCCACAGCAGCTCTTGTAGCTTTTTTCTATGTATATGGTACCGAGGAATAGAACCCGGGCCTTCATGTATGCTAGGCAAGCATTACCACTACGCCAAACTCCTGGTCCCTATTTTAATAAATTTAATAAAATTCAAAATTGAATTCTTCAGCCATCCTAGATACCACTGATATATGCTCACTCACCACCCTGGAAGTGGCACACCTAGAATATTAATATCTTTGTAAAAGTGATATTGGTCGTGTGACTAGCCTTTCATCAGAAGGAAATGCCATCCAAACTGACTAAGCTACTGGAACCTATCCCCTAGGCTAAGAAGGGGCTAAAGGCTTATCTATAAACCCAGTCAAGGGACTGGGAATTTGGCCTAGTGGTAGAGCACTTGCCTAGCATGCAGGAAGACCCAGGTTCATGTCCTCAGTACCACACACATAGAAAAAAGCTGGAAATGGTGCTGTGGCTCAAGTGGTAGATCTCTAGCCTTAAGAAAGCCCAAGGTCGGTGCAGGCCCAAAGTTCAAGCCCTGCGACTGGCAAAACAAAGCAAATCAAAACAAAAAGTCAAATGTAAACAGTCTATTTCAAAATTCTCCATGGTCTACATGAAGCCATTTAGGGTTCAGGTTCAAGTGAAAGAAACAGCAAAATGGACTCCTTATGCAAGGAGGGGGTCACTTTAAGGCAACTGACTGAGTGAAAAATATGTTGTGGAGTCTTAAGGTTGTTTGCCCTCTGTCTCTGAAGGATTTCTGATTGGATGGAGGTACACTGGGCCATATCCATGAAGGGTGCATGCCTCTTGCTGAGCCATTCCCCCGACCTCCTTGCCAAAGGTTGTATGAATCTGAGTCAGTCTCCCCACCCTTTGGTGAAGCTAACCAGGCCACCATCTTCTACCTAGCCTGGGAGTCCTAACTCCCTCCTCATAAAGTCTAAAAGTTACAAGAGTCTACTATTTAGGGAAGGGTGCACTTCTTGTTACCGTTAGGTTTTCTGCTTTGAATAATGCATGACCAGGTAGGATTTTTTTTTTCTCCCTCTTTCTTGTACACTTACACTGTGACAACTATTTGTTCTCAGAAGGTATGGTGGGTCAAAATAGCCAATACAGACTGTAAGAGGCTTCTGTGCAATTCTGAAAGGGAAATCTGACCAGTGTTTTTGTTTGTTTGTTTGGGTGTTTTCGGGGTTTTTTTTGTTGTTGTTGGTTGTGGGGCATGAACTCTGGGCCTGGGTGCTATCCCTGAACTCTTCTGCTCAAGGCAACTGCCCTACCTCTTAAGTGCCACTTCCAGTTTTCTAGTTGTTAATTGGAGCTAAGAGTCTCACAGTTTTTAGCACCCAGGCTGGCCTTGAACTGAGATCCTCAGATCTCAGCCTCCTGAGTAGCTAGGATTACAGGCGACCAGTGTTCTTATATACTTCAGACTAAACAGGCTTGAGTAGACGTTGCTAGAAGAGGGTCAGAAAGGGGAAAATACAAAGAGGGAAGCATGTGAAAGACAGAGGCCAATGTTAAAAATTGGAGTTTAATCCCCAAAGGACCCCTGCACAAAGCTCAGCCCCTTAGACTGTAAAGTCCTGTGACTCCACCATTTTCTTCTCAGATTTCCTATAGTTCCTCCAACTCTTTCAAAAAGCCTCGGCACACCCACACAAACCTGTCCAGCAGTGCTCTGGGGAATGTGGGGTGGGCAGTGAGAGAATGTGTGGCCTGTCCTCCAGTTGCTCCCTTACTAATGTCCTTGTGGAGTCAGGAGTTCCAGATGGTGAACAGACTAGAGCCAACAGTCAGGGTGTGGGGGTGGATGACAAATTTTACAGAGAAAAGCTGATTGCAGCAGGGACAATTAAAGGTAGTAGAGGGAGGTAAGCCGACATACACACAAATAAGTGTCACACAATCATGGTGCCTTGAACCAAATAGATTTAGATGAGATTTATTTTAGATTGTTTTAGAAAACCAACAGCAAAACACTGACAAGGTACATAAATACAGATTGGACATTTCAGGGGAATTCACTATATTTCCTACTTGCTTGTAGGAAACCAAGGGAGGTGGAAAAGCTGTCCTGATCATATGGCATGCACACCAGACTGCAAAAAGACTTCCACACTATTTAACAAGACTGTGGCAAATAGCTTTTAAGTAAGGCAAGCATTGTGTGTGGCCCCAGCATACTCTGTAGGAAAAGCAAGGCATAAGCCCACCCTCAGAGGCTCTGTTACAGAGAGAAGCTTTCTTGACCAATTCTTCCAGTGATGAATTGGTGGCAGGTGCCTTTACAGGAAGATGCCCAAATTCTCCACGCAATAGACTTTCACAGGAAGTGGCTTTCCAGAGAGTTAGTGTGCTTCTTTGCATTTCCCATGTGTAACTAGTAACAGCAATCATAAGGCTTGGTGAAACTGGCCTTTCCTCTGAAAACTGCCTCTGACTTATCCTGTACACTTACTAAACAGGGCCTTTAAGAAACTGCTTAAAGTTTTAAGAACTTAAAAAACATAACAAGTACACTAAAAAGATACCACTTTTGAAGCACAACTCAGAACTTCTATTTATAACACAAGACAAGGGAAGAGGTGGCTTTTCGCCAAATTCACGACCTTAGAAGGAAAATGCTGTTGGGGGCAGGATCTGAAGCAATACATAGAGGTTCCAGAACTCTGTCTACGAAGCCTACCACAGGCCCTGCCAGTACTCTAGAGTTCTAAGGTATTTGGGGAACCGAAGCAATTTACACTAATGACAATCAGCTCTTGAAACTTATGGTCATGAGACCGCAAACCCTCACCCACCCTGGAACTCAATGCCAGAAAAATAAAATTGAAAACTTGAAGAAGAAAAAAAAGAAAAGAAAATGGCTTTTGTGCTACATCAGAATGTTGGCAGGTAGAGAATTCAGTAACCTGTGCCACTTTCTAAACATCTGTAAGACCACATAAAAACAAACTATTACAGAATTGAACAACACAGAGAGGATAGTCCAATCTTTCCTATATGCCAGGCTACAAGGCTGAATAAGGTAACTCCAAAAGGAAACAAGGAAGCCAGGATGAGTCACAAGCCAGAGAAATATGCTCCAATGCTGAGATTTCCCAGGTCTGCCATACACCACTTTCTCTTCCACAGGTGCTAGGCATTCTTTGGTGGCTCAGAAGAGACAGCCTAGAACTCAGGCGGGAGAGAGATCCTGCTGTAGGTAACATCTAGACTAAGGGTTTCTACTTGTGGCTCCTCATCTCAGTGCTCAACAACAGTTTGATTCCCCAGCAGAGCTCATAGGGCTGCTTAGATGTTGGCTGGCTGCTAGCACCCCTGTGAATCACCTTTTGTAAGTACTCATCCCACTGAAAAGGAAGTACTTGTGGGCAAGGGACTGGGAAGGAAAAGAAATACAAATGAATGAACTGTTTAATAGGAAAGTTTAAACACTAATTATCTTAGATTTCAATTATCTGTGCTTTACTCTTGCTACTCTTGGTAACCAAAGGTCACTCACTGTCAATGTACCTTTTTGCTTAGAAATGATAATATGCTTATGATTATACTTTTAAATCTGTGTATACTATGGTATACAGAAAAGTTTTACATCAAACCACTGCAATCTGAAGAAAGAGCTTTGTTTGACAATTCCATCCTATTCCATCCCTGGAACAAAGAACTATTTAAAATTTCAATTTATTCTGTATCAGTTTGTCCTTTTTCCATGATGTGAAAATACTTCATTAAATAAAGAAAACTTCATTTTTGTCATTTAACTATAAGGTAGTACATTCTGAGATAAACTGAATATTAGGTTTTAATTCTCTACTTAGGAATGCCTTACAAGTGGACTCCCATATTCCTGGGCAAGACATTCAAACAGAAGATAATACAAAGGTGACTGGGAATAAAAATCTTAACTCTTAACAAGTCAAGGAACAATCTATGAACTGAACTGAAGTAAGGAAACATGTAATGGGAAACTCAGTTTCACCAAGATTTGGCATATAATTACATCAGAAATTCTTGGCATAATTTTACTCTAACATAATAAACTGGCTTCCTCAAGATAGATACAAAAAAAGTAGTGTAGCTACTTTACAGTCACAATCTCTACATAATCAGTATATATCCATATGTGTTTCTATATATTGCACTTCAATTTCCAGGACTGCAGGACGATGTCTGGGAGTGTCTCAAAGAGTAGGACAGCAGGCTTAACTAACCCACGCCAGGTAATAGTGTCAGGAATTCCAGGCACTGGTTATAAACACACCAGATACCAAGAACTCTTATAAAACCCACTCATCTTCCTGCAAGTCTTCATCTACACAGGCTCATTTGGCATCCGAGCATGTACATATGAATGGATCTCTAGCACTCAGAGGTGATCACACACTACATCTTTTTCACTAGTATTATAGCAAAAGAAGACACTTTAGATCAAAGACATGTACTTGTAAGACATACATGGTCTTTGATGTCAGGCCTCCAATATCTATCTCAAAAAAACAAAACAAACAAAAAACTACCCTCAGAAGGCTTAAAAAAAGATGCCAGCAAATGTGGCTTGAATCAGACTCTCTCTCTCACTCTCCAGCTTTCTGGTGAAGCAGAACCAGAAACCTGTTTGTATCCCAAGGACCATGGAAGTCTAAACATAAGAGATCAAGCCTTCTGCCTTTGGTCCCGATAAAGACAATAAAAATCGTTTTGCCACCCTAGACAGGCTAACTTTAGTTTGGGGTATAATTCCACCATATAGAGACCAGGCTGGAGTCACATGTACTACAAAGCCCTGTTCTGAACTCAAGCTGCTCTGACCTGTTCTGTAAAGAAGGAGCAAACCTGGCAGTGGGTAGTAAGAGGTTAAGTATCCAATGGACTGGGAATGGTAACAGGTGGGGGATGGAACTCCAGAGGAGCTGCTCCCTTTCCAGCTTCCCTCCACCTCCTCACTCCCTAGAAAGGCTTTAAACTCATATATGACTGCTTATCACAAGACACCAGCGTGCAGGCTCCATTCATTCAACCCAGCATGGATGGGATACAGTAAGGCTGGAGATCCAAAGTGTCTAGAGCCCTTGGGTTCCTCTTCCCCAGAGCTCAATACTAGATGGTAACTTTCTAGCCATAACTCAGAAAGTCATTTTAAATCCACATGTAAGCTAAGGAGATCCTTTCTGGGGTAAATAATAATAATAATAATAAATGACTTTAAAAGCTAGTATGAAAAAGAGGCACTTAAAGGAAAGATGTGTCCCAAATCTGCTCTGAGGGGGCTGCGGGAGGGTCAGCAAGTGCCCTCCTGCATGACGCCAGCACCTTGAGTACACCAGTGGTGTCCGAATGCTCATGGCAAGTGGCACACTCAACTCCTCTAGCAGCCTGATTGCAAAGCAAGAAAAACTTCAGTCATTCCTCTTTTCAGAATTAACAAAACGAAACAAACCAGACTAAGACCTCCTATTAAAAAAGAAAGAAGTGAAGACACTGTTTCATTCCTTCCTCATGCTAATCTTTAAGTGATACTTGGTTCTTCAAGAAGGATGACCTACTGTAGCATTTCCCTCAACACCTTTTATCTAATTACCAGCACCATGCACATTTAAAACAAACAAAAGAAAAAAAAAAGAGGCAACAAACCAAGGGGAGAATCAGGGACTGCCTGCCTAAGAAAATGGCAGGAGCAAGTGTTCAAAAGGAAATGGCCAATATGACAATAAAAGCCCATGGCCCAGCAGAAGCCAAGTTAACAAGCAAAAGGAACAGGCTTTCTACAAACTCGTCACCTGCCCCGCGGCATCAACACCACTTCAAAGTCAAAGAGATAGCAATAGCACAGAATTTCAAAACTGCCAAAAAGAAGAAATTGGATGATATTTCAGTTCCTCCACTTGAAATATTCTTGGTGCCATAATTTCTAAGCAACCACAAAGAGCAGGACCATGACATACACATTAAGTCTTTTTGACAAACTGATTCTAACTACTGTTGGCACCATAAGAAAAGAAGTCACTAGTCAGCAATTGCTAAGCTGCCTAACATCCCTCTAAAGCCGAAGGATAGGGTTAGGTATCTAGGCAGCAAGATGTCAATCATGGAGGCCATTAATCAGACACATCTTAGAAACACCAATTAAATATCCACGTTTATGAATAATTTGCAAGATTCTTAGTCTTTCTATCCTCCAAACCACTCATGGTTGTTACTATTGCCAGATTTAAAAATTTTTTAATTGTTTTCATTGATGAAGAATGGCTAACATGGTCACTATGTTCAGAATTCTCTCTTTTTTAAAAAACTTATCTTGATTCCTAACATAATTAAGATATTTCCAGACTTTCCCTCAGCTCCATCAAGAAAGAGGAATTGTGTAAGTAGGTAGGTGTGTTATGGACAGGAGGGAGAGAACAAAGCAGAATGCACATGGGAAAGCAAGATGTCCATAAACTTAAAAACCAATTTATGGAAAGGCATCTGATGTATTTTCTGAATAAGGCCTTGATCAGGGTAACCAATCCTCTTTGTAGCACATTCTACACTGCCCATAAATAAAGGAGTCTCTTTAAATTAACATTTCCAGTACCAATGAACAGTCCAGAACTCCTCATTTCAAGCGCTCGATAAGTCCCTGTGTTAATCCGAGATGCAGAAGCTGTGTTCGGGAGAGATTTGCTAGGCTGGGGAAGGCGGCGAGCAGCCTCTCCCAGGCTAGTTCCAGCAGACTAGGTACCACCAGCCAGATCTTAAACAGTGATCCAGTCCGTTTATTTTCATGGATGTTCACCACTCCTCCGTGAATGTACATGCAGCCAGCCTAGGGACAAATTCAAATAGGAGAGAAATACATGTAGTTGAAGACTCAGCCAGGAAGAACAAAGCACAGTAAGACTGAATTAAGATGAAACAAAAAGAATTTCAGACTATAAGTGTGGCTCAGTGTGTGGCTGAGAAGACACGAAGTGCTGGGTTTGATATCTAGCACCACGAAAAAGAAAAGAAAAACAAACCAAAAACTCCCACTGATCCTCATGCTTAAATAATGAATACATTTCTAAGGAAGAAAGTGAAGTTTTGCTGGTTGTTTGAAGTTTTGTTTGTTGTTCATTTGCCAGTGCTGGGATTATAGGCAGGTAATGTAATACTACAGCTGGCTCTATAGTTCTTGTTTTTGTGAATTATTTATTGCTATAATTTTCCAATTAATATTTTCAGACTACAGTTTATTGAACACATCTGGAACCCCAGAAATCGAAGTCACAGATGAGAGAGAAAACAGCCTTCTTTCTTACTGCCTTTCTACATTCTTTTGTTGGTGGGGGTAGCGATTGTGGGGCTTGAACTAATGGCCTAGGCACTGTCCCTGAGTTTTTTCACTTAAGACTAATGCTCTACCACTAAGCCACAGCACTACTTCTTAGATTTTGTTTTTGTTTTATTTTTAACTACAACTTGACTCTACTAAGAAACATTAAATTTAGACTACATTAAGTATCCAAAATGCGAAATGCTGAGATTTCAAAAATGAGAATAAGAATCTACAATGGTAACTTCAATAATATTGAACTGGAGGGTAAATCTATCTGTTCTCCCAGGATATATTTTTGAATTCACTATCAGTGCTTAAAATGTCATATGTAATGTTTCTTTCACATTTGGGATACTCTTTAAAATCTGAGTTGGTGGTATTTTCCTTCCCCTTTCTCAAAGGACTCACTTCAAAAGGAAGTTCTAAAAACACATTTTTTGGTTGGTACTGTGGGGTAATTAAACTCAGGGTCTCATGCTTGCAAGGTAGCTGCTCTGCCACTTGAGCCACATCCCCTAACCCAGAAAACATTCTTAATCTAAGGTGTGTCAATACCAGCATCCTTTTTCTTTCTTGTTATATCTTTATAGTCTGCAACTACATAAGAAAGATATGAAAGTAAAAACTCACAGGTGTCACGGCTGCACAGTGGAAATAAACTGGCTCTGGCATGGTAGCAGGGAGTTTCACCCACTGAAAAGTCTGCAGATTCAACTTCCAGATGTCGCCCAGGATCACTTCCCCATTGTAGCCCCCACAGATGAACACGTCTATCAAGAGAAAAGAAGCCAACATCACACAAAGGGAAAGAGCCACAGGCTGAGGGACAGCTAAGTGGACTGTCCCATCGCAGAGACGAATTCAGTTATGAGGTCTCTCAATAGAAATGGGATACTTCACAGGAACTAAGCACACAGCCTCTAAGGAAGCTTCATGTTATGGTTCTCAAATTTTGTAGGTTCCCATCACAGACATCAAACAAACAAGGGGGTTAAGGGAAGTCTGGGGAAAACAAAAAGGTATGCTCAAGCTCTAGAAAAGCCAAGGGAAGAGCTCTGTAAAAGGGCAGGCCCTGCAGCTTCTGCCTAATGACACCACTACCAGACATTCCCATTTTTTCAAGATAAGCTGAAATTCTTTGTTTGTTTTGGTTGGTTATGGGGCTTGAATTCTGGGCTCTTCGGCTCAAGGCTAGCACTCTACCACTTGAGCCATAGCGCCACTTGCGGTTTTCTGGTGGTTAACTGGATATGAGTCTCACAGACTTTCATGCCCAGCTGGCTTTGAACCTCGAGCCCCAGATCTCAGCCTTCTGAGTAGCTAGGATTACAAGTGTGAGCCACCAGTACCTGGCTCATCATTTTTTTAGTGTAACATTTTGCTATTACATACTGATCAATAACTCCCCAACATTTTTAACAAGCAATGGATTCAAACAAAGTACATTTACAGACCATCATTTTGCATTCTTCTTTTATGTAAGAGTCCTAGAAAAAGCACACACCTCTCTGCCTATAGAAATAAATGTCTGCCTTCAGGACATTTAACCTGAGAAGAAACTAGCTTTGATGGAACACAAAACAAGTCCTTCCTGGCTTTCTTCAGCCAAAAGGTAACATTCTGAAGCTTCAACTGACTTATATAGCTCTTTGTTAGGAAAACAACTTTCCCAAAAGGAACAACATCTTTTTGGAAAAAGTTAAGTTGTAACTAATTAGTCAACTTGAACAAGGCTATCTGAACCTATATGAACTAAATGCCCAAACTAATGCTGAATTTGTATGGTGCTTATTCTCAAAGAAGCAAACAAATAAATGTCTAAATTAGGTCTGACTAAAGTGAATACTTAATTAAACTATAAACACACCAATTTTTTTTTCTATCTAGAATTCAAGGAAAGCTTGAAATCATTGTTCCATTGTCAGAAGGGTAAGTCCAGACAATGCCATTATGTATAAATCTTACCCGAAAAGCACTCTCCCCCTGTATTACAGATGGCAGAATAATCCTAGTTAAATCTGAATTAGTCTGCTAAAAAGATACAGGCTATCAAATTCATTTATACACTTTTACCTTGCAGAAAAAATTCAAGACATTATATCAAACCATAAAACCATAAAATACGCTCTAAATTAAGACAGGAAGGTTATTCAGAGAAGAGACATTTATCACGCTTAAAATAACTGCTGCCACTTTCTGAAGCCATACAATCAAGTCCTTTGTTGTAAAAGGGCCAAAGAATGAGCTCAGAGTTAATTTGACATCACACAGAGAACAAAATATACTTTATGAAAAGAAACTCTGAAGAAATTCTTAACAATTTTAATACAGTATACATGGAAATTGCTATTGTATCTGCAGTCACTTTATTAGTGTTACAAATCATAACCACATGCATCTACCCTGGTCAGGATCTGAAAGATCAGGTGGTACATAAAAGCCAACTTCTCTTAAAACTGAGGGCGCCTAAACACAATACCTCATATTATGAAAATTGCCAGGAGAGGCCTAACTCTTCAGATTTCCCTCTAAGCTTAAACTGCAAAAATTAGATGCTTCTCATAGTTATGCGCCTCTTTTGAGTAGCTGTGATTAGGAAATCAGTCATTCTCAGCAGATACAATTACAGGAATGGAAATTGAAATGTTATTTAGAATACTTACCATTTTTTATTTGAACACAGCTGTGACATCTTCGAGCAGCAGGAAAACCTGCCAAGAACATAAACAGAGAAATTCCATTATTCATAGAAAGGCAAGGCATGACAGTGACATGACATAATGAAAGCCATGCTAGGGGTAATGCAGAACAATGCCTTAGTTTCATCTGGCAAATATTGACCAGTGTTCTTCCAGTGGTTCTTAGTGCAAAAGCCATATCAGAAGCTGGCTATTCACAGTGGAACAATGCTAAAGTGCCAGGAAACAAACCCAGATGGAGATAGGGGTCTTCTTAGGCCTTTGGGCCACAAAAACATAGATAGCTTTTGATTAACCCACCCTATTTTCCCACGTATGCCATTGAATTCAACATTCTTTGCTAAAATTCTCTTTATTCATTGCTAAGAGAGAATAATAATTGAATTAAGAAACATGACTGAGTGATTCTAATACCCAATATACCCAATTCAAAAACCATTTTCTTGCATTATTCAAGAAAATCACTTTTTATTTCCCCAAAGACAAATGAATCAATATTTTAAATTTACCTATTTTTTCATGGGGCTTTGTTGTAATTTCCTCCCAGGCATTTGTCTCAAGGTTGTATGCATGGATCTTGCGGGGGGGGGGGGGTGGGGGAGAGGGAGAGAAACAAGCACAGATAAATCACTATCATTTCCATTAGCCTGAAAATGGATTTTAAAAATAAAAAGTAAAAAAATAAATACTCAGGGTCAGAACAGATTGGAGACTCAACAAATGAGACTACCTAAAAATAAAAAAGCTTCTGAACAAACAAAGACAGAGCTACTAAAGTAGAAAGACAACCAACCAACTGGGAAAAGTTATTTACCAATAATACATCAGACAAATGTTTAAGATCCAATATCTATGGGGAATTCAAGAAACTAATCCCTCCCCTAAACCTGACAAACCAATTATTAAATGGGCAAGGGAACTAAAGAGAAGAGGTTAAATGGCAAGGAAACATATGAGAAAATGCTCATCATCCATGGCTATGCAGGAAATGCAAATAAAAACAACCCTAAAATACCACCTTACCCCAATCAAAATGGCCATTATTCTGAACTCAGACAACAACAAATGCTGGCAGGAATGTGAAGAAATAAGAACCCTACTGCACTGCTTGTGGGGATATAAACTAGTACAGCCACTCTGGAAGGCAGTTTGGAGGTTTCTCAAAAAACTGAAAATAGACCTTCCCTTCCAACCAGCCATACCACTCCTAGGATCTACCCTGAGCATCATAACTCAGGATATGATAAGGACACCTGCACAGGCATGTTCATCGCTGCACTATTCACAAAAGCCAAGCAATGGAAACAACCTAGATGCCCTATTACAGATGAATGGATACAAAAACTGTGGTACATATATACAATGGAATTCTACATAGCCAACAGACAAGATAAAATAATGGCATTCACTGGGAAGGGGATGAAACTAGAGCAAATCATGTTCAGTGGGATAAGTCAAGACCACGGAACCCTTTGTTCCTTGATATGTGGATATTAGATCCAAACAGTACAAGAGAGATGACTCAATATTCAGGTACTCAAGGTCATTGACATGATCCTGGAGATATAAATATAACTACATAGACGTGAAAATCTATGATGGGATATATACTCTATAGACATAATGATATATTATATAGATCAATATGTATCTATGACAAACTCTCAGTTTAATTTTAATTTTGTTCTTAAATTTATGTGCCCATGATTCTGTATAGAAAACCCATTCTTGAATACTTATTTGTTAAAGATGACATTTGAAATATGATAAAATATCAACATCTTTTAAAAAAAAGATGCAATTAGTCTACAAAAATAAAACTTGATTTTGGAAAAATTCAGGGCTGACTTGAAAACATCCATGCATTGTTATCTGATGCCTGCGATATCCAATTCTGCTTCACTCTGGGCAGTTAGGACCTTTCCCATTCCCCCATCTTGGAGAACATCATACTCTCTTCTAATGACATTTACTCCATGACTAGACTAGTATTTCTCCCCACTTGAAAGCAGACATAGGACACAATACTTCCTTTCATTTAAACATATGAGCTTTTAAGCATATGAGCTCCTTGTAATATAAATTTCACCAACTAGTCCCAGATGCCATAGGTATTTCTGTCATTCTGTCTGATCTAACTTGGAATGTGGTGCAACTACTACCACATTATGATCCTATAATTCTTTATTACATATTTTTGGGATTTGGTACATGTTGAAAATTTCCTATTTACTAGATTTTATTTTATTTATAAACTAGAACATAATAGTTAAAAAAAATAAGACTATAGGGCTGGATGTGGCTTAGGGGTAGAGTGCTTGTATAGTATTCACGAAGCCCTGGGTTCAATTCCTCAGTACCATATACACAGAAAAAAGCCAGAAGTAGCATTGTGTCTCAAGTGGCAAAGCTCAGCCTTGAGCAAAAAAGAAGGTGAGAGACAGAGCCCAAGTACTGAGTTCAAGCCCCGGGACTGGCAAAAAAAAAAAAAAAAAGTTTTTTAGAGCAATTTTTAAAAAACCGAGCAAAAGGTAGAGAAATTTTACATACAGTCAACTACATTTTTAGCAAACATATATTCTTGGTTGAACGATCTTTCTTTTCTGTGCCTTTATCTGATCTTTTCTAATTCTAATGCAAGATAAATACTACATGATATCAATTTTTTAAATTCACAGAAACATCAAGGAAAAAGTTGGAATGAGAAAAAAAGCACAGGAATACTGGTTTTCTTCTGTGTGCTGTTAACATTTTCTACATAAACATGTATTATTTGATAACGAGAAAAGGCAAGTGTGGAGAAACAGGGAAATGCAGTTCTGACACAACTCAAAAAAAACCCATTAAGATTCCCAGGCAGACTTGGAGCTCTGTGGCCTGGGATTTCCCTTGGGATTCATAACCATGACATTTTAGAAATTCCATAGAGATAGATGAATGAAAGTACTTCAGAGATTGGCTTTTTAAAATCAAGTGATGTGCATCCCTTAAGCATACCTTTTTCCTTTCACGTATTACTGACAAGGACAGGAATATGACATTTAGAGGACCTTAATTCAAATCTAATTACCTATTTCATTCAAACTTCTAGACATTTTCCTCATATAGCAGGGGGGGACAAGTGTGTGTGTGTGTGTATGTGTGTGTGTGCCTGTGTGCTGTTATTGGGGCTTGAACTCAAGGCCTAGGCAGCACTATCCCTGAGCTTTTTGGCTAAAGGAAGGTGCACTCTACCACTTGACCACAGGTACACTTCTAGTTGATTGCTGGTTAAGTGGAGATAAAGAGTTTCATGGACTTTTCTGCCTAGAATGGCTTTGAACCACAATCCCTACCTCTCAGCCTTCTGAGAAGCTGTCTTAGTACTACTTTTTTACCCCAAAGGCTAAAGACTAAACTCAGGCCTTGCACTTGCACTTGCCAGGCAAGTGCTCTGCCACTGAGCTAAATCCCCAACCCCCTGAGTAGCTAAGATTACAGCAGTGAGACACCAGCACCCAGCACAATTTGGGTTACCCACCATTAAAAAAAAACACATTATTTCAGCATGTAACTAATTTTTTATTAGCATACCTTAGTTGTGACATTTCCACACATGTATACAATGTATCCTGAAGGGGGAAATTTTCATAAAGTACTTTCCATTTTCAACTAGAAAGCCCATCAGGTTACAAGGTTCAATCTTGTAACAGAAAGAACACTGTTGATGACAAAGCTGCTTTAAAGCCTTAAAAACTTAAAGTACTGGAATGACCCTGCTCAATATAGTACAAGTCTCTTATCTATCCTCCTCCTTCCTTCTCTATCTTCTTCTTTATAATACCTTTTTAATTTATTTATACCTTGTTCAAGGAATAAGCTGTCCAGGAAGTACCACCTCCCAAGATGTAAATCCTCTGACCATCATGAGCAATTTCATGTCTGTATCTGAAAAAATACAATAAAATGCATTGACAATTAAGTACAAAATAGTTTACCTAAGATTTAGCTACAAAATGTATTGAATAATTTATAATAAATTATTAGAAGCAACCAGTGTCTAACAGTAGTGGAATGGTTAAATAAGTTACAGAATATTCCTAAAAAGACTGGTAAACAATAAAAATGCAAGTACAGGGCTAGAGGTATGAGTCAAGTGGTTTCCCTAGCCAGAGCCTGGTCCTGAGTTCAAACCCCAGACCCCCTTATACACAAAAATAATCCAGGAACTAAGAATGGTTAATATATTCAGAACTTCATTTTACTGCATTAACTGAAAAACAAAGACAGACTATAATCTCATTTAAAATGTAAGAGATATACAAACATGCACAGAAAATGACTTTGAGGGTATATAAACTGTAAAATGTTATTTTTGGTTATGCCTGAGTTTATGTTTATCTTGGGAGGGTTTTTGGTACTGGATCTTGAACTCAGGGCCTTATATTCTTGTTTAGTTTTATTGCTCGAGGCTGGCACTCTACTACTTGAGTCACACCTCCATTTCTGAGATTTTATTCTTTTCTTCATTTGCCCTATTTGTATTTTCTAGATTTCCTATCACTTTATTTTTTATTTAAAAAATTATAACTGAGAAGTAACTGAGAAGTCATTCTGGAGTTTTAAAAAATGATCTACTCATGCTTAGAGACTTTGGCAGAAAATAATGCTACACAGAACTACAAACATAAGATGAAACACTAAGCTGGGCGCATTGGCTCATGCTTATAATTCTAGCCACTCAGGAGGCTGAGATCTGAGGATTAAGGTTCAAAGCCAGCCTGGGCACAAAAAGGGCCTGAGACTCTTATCTCCAATTAACCTCTAGAAAACAGAAAATGGGAAATGGGGCTTGGCTCAAGGGTAGGGTGGTAGCCTTGAGCTCAAGAGCTCAGGGACAACACCCAGGCCCAGGGGTAGGGCAGTAACTTTGAGCTGAAGAGCTCAGGGACAGCAGTAAGGCAGAGTTCAAGCCCCATGACCCCCACACACGCAAAAAAAGATGAAACACTGGTAGGTGTCTTGTAGCTAAAACATTTTTTTTTTCTTTTTGCTATATATAGCCCAAGTTGGCCTCCAATTTGTGTCCTCCTGCTTTAGTCTCCTGGCTGAATTAATATATATGTTCATAAAATGATTCAAAGAAAGCAACAATGTAAAAATACTTTCAAAACTTAATTCTCTTTCCTTTTTTCCCTGAAGGCCTTAATTCTGATAAAGTACATAAAACATCACTCTCATAAAAGGTCATAATTTAAGTCTTCCCATAGCAGTTCTGTAATAAATAGCACACTAACTACAATAAACATATATAGCACAGGCACTTCCTTAGCACCCACAGTTTGCTCAAACACAACAGAGATTAGTAAATAAAATGAAAAAAAAAAACCCTCAAAAAGTAAATAAAAAGTAATTTCTGCTTCTAAACTAGAGGGTAAATATTTTCAAATTTTTCAGTAAATTTAATTCTAAGAAAAGGCAACTATTAGTAGGAAAGAAAAGTAAAAGATCCTGGGTTGTAGAAGTCAGTTAGAAGCTGGACACTGGTAGCGCATATCTGTAATCCCAGCATATTGGCAGGCTGAAATTGGAAAGATCTAGGTTTGAAGACAGCCAGGGAAGGTAAGTTCATGAAAATCCTTGTCACAAGCCAGCCCCAGCAGGAGAGTCCATGAGACTCTTATCTCCAATTAACAAAAAGCTGGAAATGGAGCTGTGGCTCAAGAGGTAGACAGCTAGCCATGCGCACAAATGTTCAGGGTCAACACTCAGGTCCTGAGTTCAAGCTCCAGGACAGACACACACACACATACACACGCACACTAAATAAATAAAAATAAATATTATAAGCAGAAATAACATGAAAGCTTTTTTCACAGTTCAGAGGAAAATACCATCTTCCCAGTAGATCTTTCATTTCTGCTGATCTAAGACTTTTACTACTAACCTGGGATCTAACTCCCAACTAGTTCTTTTACCTAGGGTCCTTTGGTTTCCCTCCTTATCACTATTGTGAGAGAGGTCAACTCTCCGCAAGAAAGACTAAATATGCTTTAAACCTAGCCCCTTACCTCTCCTCTGGCAGGTCACAAGACAGGTTGTTCGGTTTCAGTTGTGTCCACTCTCTGGTGTTCAGATCTAACTTGTGCAGATCTGTGCTATAAATATAGCCAGTTGTCCCCCCAAAGACATAAAGGGAGCCATTGATGATAGCCATGGCCTGAAGTAAACAAAAATAACCTGTTAACGATCTGTTGATCACAGAGAATATGAACTTTCCAGATTCTCCCAAATCATGTTTTATAAAACTTTTTTTTTCTTTTTCCTTTTTCTTTTTTTTTTTTTTTTTTTTAGTGCCTGTACTAGGAGCTTGAACTCAGGGTCTGGGCCCTGTGACTGAACTTTTGTGCTCATGTCTAGTGCTCTACCATTTGGAGTCACAGCACCATTTCCAGCTTTTGGGTAGTTAATGAAGATAAGAGTCCCACATATTTTCCTTCAAAGGCTGGCTTTGAACCACAATCCTCAGATATCAATCTGAGTAGCTATGATTACAGGTGTGAGCCACCAATGCCCAAGCTTCACTTCTTTATTTTTAATCCTTTAAAGCACCAGTCCCCAAGCTGAGCGTGGTGCTAGCCTGGTCAAAATAACTAGACCTTGACTGTAAACAAAGATGCAAAGAATTTCAGACACTTAATGGTCTAAATATTTTATAGAATCTGAGGATTCTTTTTAGAATTTAGTTATTAACCTTAGAAAGTGAGTTTGGCCTAGTGGTAGAGTGCTTGTCTAGCATGCACGAAAACCTGGGTTTGATTCCTTGGTACCACCTACCAGAAGTGGTGCTGTGGCTCAAGTGGTAGAGCTCTAGTTTCAAACAGTAGAGCTCTTCCCTTGAATAAAGCCCAATGACAGTGCTCAGACCCCGAGTTCAAGCCCCCGCATTGGCAAAAAAAAAAAAAAAAGATAAAGAATTTTAGGTTCCCTCTAGAAATGCAAGGGGTGAGAGATCATGGACATAAACATTTCCATTCAAAACTACTTCTTTGTCTAAGCAATATGAGGGAGGAAAAGACAACTCTGAACTCTGAAAAAGCAGCAGTGATATGCAAATAAGTCACCAGAATGCTGTAAGCAGGAAATCCAGTTGTTGGTTTCATCAGACTCTCCAATGGAAATTTAGCTATTGTCACAGTCACTTCTTAGAATTTTAGTGCCTCCATGGCAGGATAAAGTGGTCTAGGAAATGCCCTTTTCAAAATTAAGGCTCTATGGCACTGGTATTGATACCAGTGCCAAATAGCTGAGAAAAAAAAAAACAACCCTACTTTTAGCTATTTTAGGCTTAGCGATTACTCTCCTCAAGAGTCTCTAAGGTAATGTGAGTAGCTAGCTCCCTTCTTTCTGGATTTAACTTTACAAACCTGAGTTGGAAGCACTAGGATCTAACTGTCATATAAATCTCTAGATGCTGTTTTGGCACAGAACCATGAAAGTCTTTCACCCAAGTTCAGGGATCATCTACAACTTAGGACAGCAAGGTCTTCATAGGATACCATCACTATAATACTGATAGGTCAGGGCTGGGAGTTTGGCCTTGTGGTAGAGTGCTTGCCTAGCATGCACGAAGACCCGGGTTCAATTCCTTGGTACCACATACATAGAAAAAAGCCAGAAGTGGTGCTAAGGCTCAAGTGGTAGAGCTCTAACCTTGAGAAAGTCCAAGGACAGTGCTCAAGCCCTTAGCTCGAGCCCAGG